>NW_028142933.1:632921-1265843 GCF_977018435.1 Lepisma saccharinum | reverse complement strand
ATTACTATTTTGAAAGAGAGAATTAATTGTATAATATTTTGTTGTTAATTTCAAAGAAGACTAATTCAAATAGTAACAACGGAACGAATAAAGCTTACGAAAAGTTTTTGCCACTGTGAGAATTTGAACCTACGACCATTAGAGTGACAACCCAGTGCGATAACCACTAGCCCACGAGTTTGTTTCTTCTTACGGCATGATTATGAGTTAAGACCAATTTGTTCAATATGCATAAGAAATATAATCCCCCCCCCCACTCGCTTTTTTTATAAACAACGCACCCAAATGCCTTTTTTGTAGCAAATGAAATAAAGGTGGTATGAATGTCACAAGATATTTAAGCAAAAATCTACTATATTTACGTCGCAATTGTTTTACATGGAGAGGCCACATCTTCGAGAATTGAGGTTGTGGTTTGACTGTAATTGTAGGATACCCCATAGGTATTGATAAGCCAAGGCTCTAGTGTGCACTAGATTTGTTTATTTGTAGTGATGTGCTCAGGAATTTTTGTAAAGAGGTATGTGAATATAAAAATTGTGTTAATGCTTATTTTTTTAAACAGTGAACTCATATTTTAATATCTCTCTGTCTATTTTATTATTCTACTTAGGAACTAATTAGTATTACAGAAGTTATATTGAAAAGAAATCTCACGTGACAATGACGCGAAATTAGATTTGTGGAATGAATAGTTTTCATATTTTAAAACCTCGAAGGGTTATGGGCTATCTCCCGATTCCCTTTTTCCACAATCCTACCTAGAGTTATTTTTAACTAGCAACGAGGTGACGTTTGGTCAGCACGACGAACCCTCAGCTGTTATAGAAGATATCTGAAACCAGCTTACACCAGTCATTTGTAGCTCCCCCAATTTTTTTTTTATGGTGGGTTGCTACCGGCCTTATACGTAGCCCGAATAAATTCCGACCAGAGCCGGATTCGAACCTATGCCGTCTCGCAGCGAACATTCTCAAGACGAGTGAACGCCGTAACTCGCTCAGCTACGGAGGAGGACTCTCTCTTTTTTTTTTCTCCCTCTCTATTTTTTCTCTAATTTTCATCATCATAGTTAAAATTAATCCAAGAGAAAATATATATTTTGTGTTGACATAGGAAATATGCAATAAAAATGCATGATCAATAGTTAAGGTCAAAATCTGAATAAACAGTGAGGGTGATACACGCAAGCTTCCAGGCATGTGATTTGCACAGAATTAAATATAAAAAATGAGAGATGGAAGGTTTTTGTTACTATTAGAATTTAAGGACGGAAAATATGTACAGTGAATAAATACTACGTTTGACTAATCGTGAAGATGAGTATCACAGTACGTTTTTTATCGTTCTTATATAAACGTTGAAACGTTTAAGAACGTATAAGAATGTTTACCGAAACGTTTCAACGTTGCGTGAAAACAACGTTGAAACGTTTCGGTAAACATTCTTATACGTTCTTAAACGTTTCAACGTTTATATAAGAACGATAAAAAACGTACTGTGATACTCATCTTCACGATTAGTCAAACGTAGTATTTATTCACTGTACATATTTTCCGTCCTTAAATTCTAATAGTAACAAAAACCTTCCATCTCTCATTTTTTATATTTAATTCTGTGCAAATCACATGCCTGGAAGCTTGCGTGTATCACCCTCACTGTTTATTCAGATTTTGACCTTAACTATTGATCATGCATTTTTATTGCATATTTCCTATGTCAACACAAAATATATATTTTCTCTTGGATTAATTTTAACTATGATGATGAAAATTAGAGAAAAAATAGAGAGGGAGAAAAAAAAAAGAGAGAGTCCTCCTCCGTAGCTGAGCGAGTTACGGCGTTCACTCGTCTTGAGAATGTTCGCTGCGAGACGGCATAGGTTCGAATCCGGCTCTGGTCGGAATTTATTCGGGCTACGTATAAGGCCGGTAGCAACCCACCATAAAAAAAAAATTGGGGGAGCTACAAATGACTGGTGTAAGCTGGTTTCAGATATCTTCTATAACAGCTGAGGGTTCGTCGTGCTGACCAAACGTCACCTCGTTGCTAGTTAAAAATAACTCTAGGTAGGATTGTGGAAAAAGGGAATCGGGAGATAGCCCATAACCCTTCGAGGTTTTAAAATATGAAAACTATTCATTCCACAAATCTAATTTCGCGTCATTGTCACGTGAGATTTCTTTTCAATATAACTTCTGTAATACTAATTAGTTCCTAAGTAGAATAATAAAATAGACAGAGAGATATTAAAATATGAGTTCACTGTTTAAAAAAATAAGCATTAACACAATTTTTATATTCACATACCTCTTTACAAAAATTCCTGAGCACATCACTACAAATAAACAAATCTAGTGCACACTAGAGCCTTGGCTTATCAATACCTATGGGGTATCCTACAATTACAGTCAAACCACAACCTCAATTCTCGAAGATGTGGCCTCTCCATGTAAAACAATTGCGACGTAAATATAGTAGATTTTTGCTTAAATATCTTGTGACATTCATACCACCTTTATTTCATTTGCTACAAAAAAGCATTTGGGTGCGTTGTTTATAAAAAAAGCGAGTGGGGGGGGGGATTATATTTCTTATGCATATTGAACAAATTGGTCTTAACTCATAATCATGCCGTAAGAAGAAACAAACTCGTGGGCTAGTGGTTATCGCACTGGGTTGTCACTCTAATGGTCGTAGGTTCAAATTCTCACAGTGGCAAAAACTTTTCGTAAGCTTTATTCGTTCCCGTTGTTACTATTTGAATTAGTCTTCTTTGAAATTAACAACAAAATATTATACAATTAATTCTCTCTTTCAAAATAGTAATATGAGGAAAAGTTTTTTATTATAAGAATTGGTAATTTTAGTGGTCTCAACACATCTAAAATCCAAAAAAAAAAATGCTAGATCGACGTTATTTTCTACTGAATTCTAAATCCACGTTATACACAGATAGGCTAATAGAGCGTGGACCTACAGTTTAAAATAAGATACGAACCGACCAAGTGGTAATGTATCGACGTCTTGTAATCAGTGTGTCCTATTCCGAGTTCCAGTCAGGTCGCATAATATTTCAGATTCCATTTTAAACATATCCCGAGTCGTGATTAGCCTATGTGTGCAAAAAGTAATATTAAAACAAACTCTTGACCTCAATAATACAAGTTGTGTATTTTCTTTCAGCTGTGGTTCCCTCTTTTTCGCGAGAAATAACAAATTAACCTAATCATTAACTCAACAAATAAAAAAAGCATCTCTAAATTAATTAATAAAAAACTGTTATTACACCCAAACCTCTATTTTATCGTAAATGTAAATAAAATATCATCTCACATAGTAAAAACAATATGAAAATTGTTCTAATAAGTGATATATGATTGTCAAACACATACATGAATACATTATGTTACAGATTCCACCGATGTAGTTTCCGGTGAAGTGATTATGATGAAATAACTTTCCGGTTCTCGTCGGTGGAAACCTTTGATCGCACACCGGACACGTTTCAATGTTATTGTGAGATTGAAGTTCATCGCTGGATAATAGAAGCATTTGGTTTCGATTCGCGTAAGAGGCTGCCAATAGTCTCAACCTCTTCAACCATCTTTTCAAAAAAATATTTGATTACGTCAAATTTGATTTGATTGATTATTCAAAAACTGGAATAATTGTACCTTTCGAATCGAATTTATGGAGGGGTAGAGAGAGGGCCAATATAGATAGGTTAGAAACAAGTGATGTTATGATGATAGCCGTTGCCATTTCAGAGTGGCAAATGTTTAACATTAATTGTTGAATTTTATTTTAGGCTAGGTATATTCAACATGCCCCACTTCGTCAATTTTATTAAAACAACCATTATTCATCCTCATCGTTACCATTAGCCAAAATAGCCTCGCTTCTTTTTTTTCCACAATTTTCGTAGTGATCTCCGTTCGCAATTGGCTTTTGTAGATTAACAAAAATCGTCTGAAGTTTGAACACGTCATACCGGTGCAAGCTGTTTTTGTGATTGTTCTCCTCGATTATTCAAAATATCTAATTTTCGCATATTCAAATACACACAAGTGAAGAGGGGTTCATGCCACATTAGTGATTTTAAATTGTATTCTCGGAGCCATGCGCACATTTCCTAACATTGTTGGCTTGTAGTCGATGAGTTGTGCAGGTACAGCTGTGAAGTTGTTAATAATACCCAACACAGACAAGTCACCCAACATTGCTTTTCAACATAGATTTTTAACTAGAAAATTGTTATGATTACAGTACACCCTTATCAGTATACAATAACATAGTGCCATTTTTCTGTTTCTGTTGCCAACAAAAGCAAATCTACAGACCACAGGTTTGAGAAATAAGACATTAACTATATTTTGCATACATGTAGGTACGCCCCGCGAGGTGTGTTATTGGAAGACTCAATACATGTAAGCAGTGGAGTAAATTTTTTTTCTTTTATTTTGATGTCCATGTATTTATCTGAACCCTTTTGTCCAACCAAAACAAAAAACTCCGGTCCTATCTGGAGAGTGCAAAAAAAAATAATATGTATGTTTATTCAGAAAAAACCATCTATAGACAATACCGTTGCGCCCTCCATGTGCATTTTTCTTGTTGGCTGAACGCGAAGATGCCCGAGACTGCTTTCGAAATTGCTTTCAGCCTCGCATCACGATACAGCCGTTTTCTACAATTCTATTAGCCTACTATTATTATCTAAAACTATTTCATCACACTATCAAAAATAAAAAATAACATTTCTCTCCTTCCCTCGCTTTTAGCCATCGTCCAGTGTCCTTCTAGATAGCAGGTGAATCGTGACTAGCTAAAATATTAAAATCAAAACATGAATTATCCGTTATAACCCCCCCTCCTCTTTTTTTTCTCACCCCTTCTTTACATGCACGCTCGATAACATTGAAATAAACAAAAAAACACACCGCTATGCTTAACAAAAAACATCCATTGTACAACTCTATAGGTCGAGGTTCACAAGTCTCGTGCATCTCATGCCAGAGGTTGTATATCTTGTTTACAGTTTATAGTGGCATCATATTCCTTCACTCGAGAAACTTGCAAAACAGCTCATTACTAGATCTGTTTTGTCCATATGACAATGCTTGCTATCAGTAATAAAATATTTATGCTGTTTAACCTAACAGCTGAGGGGGCCGGGGCATTCCACATTTACCTTTGCTAGTGCAATAAATATCAATATTTTTAAGTTATACAATAATTTTTGACATTATATTCATGTCCATTTCCAAAACTAGATTTATATACACAAACAACTCGCTCTTGCAATATATTATCTATTGTGAAAAATTCTCGCATGTTCGCGAAACAGGAAATACACGTCATAGCTTCCGTGAATTGAGCGCAAGGTTACTGGAGCACGCAAAATACCGTATGCCAAAAATTAAATATTCCAAATGCAGGCATCATGCACAAATAGAATAATCGGGTTGAATTTACAGTCTAAAACCACCATGTTCTGGCAGCAAGTATCAAAAACATGTGGTTAGAAAATTTTGATAGGGAGTGAGTGAAATAGTTGTTGCAAATTACCTTTTAAACCCAGTACATGTGTAGGAATATATTGCGTATAAGCTGTCTCACTCTCTCCGTATGTGTGTCAGGTAGTCGTGTCGATCGTTAGTTGTATGTCACAGCTTAACTGTACTAGGTAATATTTTTACATAAAGTAAGTTGGCATACTCTGCGAAGATATATGTTTCAAGCTTCTAGCTGTAGAGCCTATTTGCAAAGTGTAAGTTTGGCTCGTCGAAAGCAACTCAAACAGTGTTGCCAGCTGTAGGTTAATTTTCCCCGTTATACAATTGCAAGAGGTGAGTTGCTTATACCCTGTCTGGAAAATGTGTCCATGGCTTATGTCGTAGGTTAATTTAGTTTGCAATAGATCTTGTGTGTTGGCCCTTACAAGTGATATAGCTGCCTTTCTGCCTTTGAGTCACCTGTAAGACTATATGTGGGTGGGCGAGTGAGGTTAGTTTAGTTTACGATAAATCGACCTGTCATGCTATATACTACTTTCTGCTTTTTGAGTTACCTGTAAGACTATATGTGGGTGGGTGAGTGAGGTTAGTTTAGTTCACGATAGATCACACTTTGAATTTGCTCACACTCTCTCTGTCTGTGTGTCAGGTGGTCGTGTCGATCGCTAGTTGTATGTTACAGCTTAACCCGAACTAGGTAATATTAACTGTACTTCAAAAATAAAATTGTGTGTATCTCATATCGAACTAGAAATAAAAAAAAATCAAACATTAAGCATTCATGCAGATTAATTAAGTCGTAAGTTTCAAAATTTTTGACCCCCCACACAAATCGCATTACATACATACATACATGTGGAAAAACAGAAGTATACAAAAAAAACCCTGTAAGTAAAACTAATCGGGAGTAGACCTACAGTTTCAAAAACCACTTGTGCGAGTATCAAATCTTTAAATACCACTGCGCCATAGAGGGAGAAGGTCCGGTGAGAGGGGGTAGAAAACTGGAAACATTAACACCGCTATTGCCAGTTAGCGTCTTCTTCATCTTATTGCATACTTATCATCTTATAGAAAATTACACCGTCAACTTGTAACTTGTAGGTTAGCCTCGCCTGTGAAATATCATATGTTTAAAAAACAAAAAATTTGTGAAGCAACTAGTCAGTGTTGCCAACTCCTATTGGACGAATCTTCGACGACAACCCCCTCGCACAATTCGAGCACAAAAACTTCCGCGACAGACCTCGGTGCGAAAAATAAATTTCCCCACTGGTCCAAGCACACCCTTCCACGCATACGAAAGCATTTCGACAAGCACATGTACGATTTGGATTTCACCTCAACAGTGCTGCAGAATAACAACAATCCAGCCGATAAGACACCTCTGATCAAATTAACGCTGCACACTACGATCAAAATCCAATATAAGTTAGTTCGATGCACAAATTAAAAAAATAATAACTCACAAAACTCTACAGAGGTGCGGTAATCTACAACCGCAGCCGTTAGAACCTTTTACTTTTTTTGGTTGGGCACCACGCACCCTGGCGAGGTTATAGAGGCCAGGCATCCTAAAAAACAACAATTATTTATTTGTTTGTTTGCCTCACAATACGAAAATAATAAGAAGCACGCGCGTATGCATGTGCAGCACATCGCCTGCGAGAGAGGTTTACAAAAGCCGTGTCCGGATTGGCAAGCACTCCATCCTGTTTTCTCCCTATTGCTCTCGCATGCCGTCAAAATCACGTCCAAGTCGTCCAAATCTGCATGTCCCCTTGTAGTACGCCTGTCACTTTTCCCGCCAGGTGTCAGCCCGAACTTCACCCACCGCACTCTGGGGCGCAAACAAACATGACAATGATTTCCACCTAACTACTCACATTAAAAAATATAACACGCTATTTCATCATTTACGTTTTCTGCATTCATTATCGATAAAATATTAAAATATAACTGAGTTTTACATCCTCTAATCAGTAAATGTTGTCTGTACAAAATGAAAGTTAGAATATGGCTGCCAAGCGCAGCGTCACAGCGAGTTCAAGCGTGCATCTGTCGCGCCTCTCTGCTCTTCCCTCCGACTCCACGTCTACCGCAAATTCGGACAACAGAGATTGGCTGAGTCCCGGATGGAGCAGCGCTCTAGGTGACATCTGCTGCTGATTCGGACGCAACCCCGGCCACTTCTATTAGTCAGTGTTGCCCATTCGTAGGTTAGCTTCGCCTGTAAAATATCACATGATGAAATATTCTTCAGGTAAGTTGGCAACATTGAACCGCAATTGATGTTACCAGTGTTGTCAACTTCTATTTGTAGGTTAGCTTCGCCTGTAAAATATCACATGGTGAAATATTCTTCAGGTGAGTTGGCAACATTGAATCGCAATTGATGTTACCAGTGTTGTCAACTTCTATTTGTAGGTTAGCTTCGCCTGTAAAATATCACATGGTGAAATATTCTTGAGGTGAGTTGGCAATATTGAATCGCAATTGATGTTGCCAGAGTTGCCAATTCCCATTTGTAGGTTAGCTTCGCCTGTAAAATAATATGTGGTGAAATATTCTTGGGGTGAGTTGGCAACACTGAACCGCAATTGATGGCACTCAACCCGTGCACCTCCACTAGTCAGTGTTGCCAACTCCCATTCGTAGGTTATCTTTGCTTGTAAAATATCATATGGTGAAATATTCTTGGGGTGAGTTGGCAACACTGATCGCCAATTGATGGCGCTCAACTAAGCTGATTACACTAATCAGTATTGCTAACTCTTATTCGTAGGTTAGCTTCGCCTGTAAAATATCACATGGTGAAATATTCTTGAGGTGAGTTGGCAACACTGATCGCCAATTGATGCTGGTGAACCCGGCTACCTCCACTAATCAGTGTTGCCAACTCCCATTTGTAGGTTAGCTTCGCTTGTAAAATATCACATGGTGAAATATTATTGGGGTGAGTTGGCAACACTGCGAGAAAGCCTCAAGCGTTGCCAACTCCTTGTTTGAGGTTAGGTTAGACCCAAAAACAAAAACCTTGGTGATTTTTTCAAGTGAGGAGTTAGCAACACTGCGAGCGCCACCGAGCGCCATTTTCGGGCGTGGAACCGGGGACACTGCCCTACTCTGTAGGTTAGCTTCGCCTGTAAAATATCACATGGTAAAATATTCTTGAGGTGAGTTAGCAACACTAAACCGCAATTGATGTTGCCTGTGTTGCCAACTCCCATTTGTAGGTTAGCTTCGCTTGTAAAATATCACATGGTGAAATATTCTTGGGGTGAGCTGGCAACACTGCGAGAAAATAAGGCTCATGCCTTACGAGAGCAAACCGTTAACATACACCGTAAAAGGCTACGCCTCGCTCGAGCTGGCAACACTGCAAGAAAATGAGGCTCGGTGAGATTCGCAGTATTGCCAGCTTTTTGCTTTAAATTAGGTTAGACCGAGATAAAAACCTTGGTGATTTTTTCGAGTAAGGGGTTGGCAACACTGCGAGCCTCACCGAGCCTCATTTTCGGGCGTTGAACCGGGGACACTGCTCTACTATTACACATGGAATATTTTTTTTATGTTGAGCCAATAGAGAGCTTCGACCTGATTACATTGAGTGTAAAATCACTCCTGTATCTTCAATAGTAACTTAGATATGCGAGTTTGAAATCTTATATAATGGTTTTGTAAAACGTGAGGCCAAGGATGTATTACATTGTTTCAACAATCAAAGTGGTTATTTCATATCTCCAGGACGATGACTACAATCATGCACAGATAGATTGTTTACGTTATTGTAATGAGAGTTTCCATGGTAACTAAGAATACATATTACACATGGATTAAATTTTTCCAGATGAGCCAATAGAGAGCTTCGACCTGATTACATTGAGTGTAAAATCACTTCTGTATCTTCAATAGTAACGGAGATATGCGAGTTTGAAGCTTTATATAATGTTTTTGAAAACGTGAGGCCTTAGGATGTATTACATTGTTTCAACAATGAAACTGGTTATTTCAAATCTCCACGACGACGACTACAATAATGCACAAATAGATTGTTTACTTTATTGTTATGAAAGTTTCCATGGTAACTAAGCATGAATATTACACATGCAATAAATTTTTTATGTTGAGCCAATAAAGAGCTTCGACCTGATTACATTGAGTGTAAAATCACTTCTGTATCTTCAATAGTAACTTACATATGCGAGTTTGAAATCTTATATAATGTTTTTGTAAAACGTGAGGCCAAGGATGTATTACATTGTTTCAACAATCAAAGTGGTTATTTCATATCTCCAGGACGATGACTACAATCATGCACAGATAGATTGTTTACGTTATTGTAATGAGAGTTTCCATGGTAACTAAGTATACATATTACACATGGATTAAATTTTTCCAGATGAGCCAATAGAGAGCTTCGACCTGATTACATTGAGTGTAAAATCACTTCTGTATCTACAATAGTAACGGAGATATGCGAGTTTGAAGCTTTATATAATGTTTTTGAAAACGTGAGGCCTTAGGATGTATTACATTGTTTCAACAACGAAAGTGGTTATTTCAAATCTCCACGACGACGACTACAATCATGCACAAATAGATTGTTTACTTTATTGTTATGAAAGTTTCCATGGTAACTAAGCATGAATATTACACATGCAATAAATTTTTTATGTTGAGCCAATAGAGAGCTTCGACCTGATTACATTGAGTGTAAAATCACTTCTGTATCTTCAATAGTAACTTACATATGCGAGTTTGAAATCTTATATAATGTTTTTGTAAAACGTGAGGCCAAGGATGTATTACATTGTTTCAACAATCAAAGTGGTTATTTCATATCTCCAGGACGATGACTACAATCATGCACAGATAGATTGTTTACTTTATTGTTATGAGAGTTTCCATGGTAACTAAGCATGTATATTACACATGGAATAAATTTTTCCAGATGAGCCAATAGAGAGCTTCGACCTGATTACATTGAGTGTAAAATCACTCCTGTATCTTCAATAGTAACTTAGATATGCGAGTTTGAAATCTTATATAATGTTTTTGTAAAACGCGAGGCCAAGGATGTATTACATTGTTTCAACAATCAAAGTGGTTATTTCATATCTCCAGGACGATGACTACAATCATGCACAGATAGATTGTTTACTTTATTGTTATGAGAGTTTCCATGGTAACTAAGTATACATACTACACATGGATTAAATTTTTCCAGATGAGCCAATAGAGAGCTTCGACCTGATTACATTGAGTGTAAAATCACTTCTGTATCTTCTATAGTAACGGAGATATGCGAGTTTGAAGCTTTATATAATGTTTTTGAAAACGTGAGGCCTTAGGATGTATTACATTGTTTCAACAATCAAAGTGGTTATTTCATATCTCCAGGACGATGACTACAATCATGCACAGATAGATTGTTTACTTTATTGTTATGAGAGTTTCCATGGTAACTAAGTATACATATTACACATGGATTAAATTTTTCCAGATGAGCCAATAGAGAGCTTCGACCTGATTACATTGAGTGTAAAATCACTCCTGTATCTTCAATAGTAACTTAGATATGCGAGTTTGAAATCTTATATAATGTTTTTGTAAAACGTGAGGCCAAGGATGTATTACATTGTTTCAACAATCAAAGTGGTTATTTCATATCTCCAGGACGATGACTACAATCATGCACAGATTGATTGTTTACTTTATTGTTATGAGAGTTTCCATGGTATCTAAGTATACATATTACACATGGATTAAATTTTTCCAGATGAGCCAATAGAGAGCTTCGACCTGATTACATTGAGTGTAAAATCACTTCTGTATCTTCTATAGTAACGGAGATATGCGAGTTTGAAGCTTTATATAATGTTTTTGAAAACGTGAGGCCTTAGGATGTATTACATTGTTTCAACAATCAAAGTGGTTATTTCAAATCTCCACGACGACGACTACAATCATGCGCAAATAGATTGTTTACTTTATTGTTATGAAAGTTTCCATGGTAACTAAGCATGAATATTACACATGCAATAAATTTTTTATGTTGAGCCAATAGAGAGCTTCGACCTGATTACATTGAGTGTAAAATCACTCCTGTATCTTCAATAGTAACTTAGATATGCAAGTTTGAAATCTTATATAATGTTTTTGTAAAACGTGAGGCCAAGGATGTATTACATTGTTTCAACAATCAAAGTGGTTATTTCATATCTCCAGGACGATGACTACAATCATGCACAGATAGATTGTTTACTTTATTGTTATGAGAGTTTCCATGGTAACTAAGTATACATACTACACATGGATTAAATTTTTTATGTTGAGCCAATAGAGAGCTTCGACCTGATTACATTGAGTGTAAAATCACTTCTGTATCTTCTATAGTAACGGAGATATGCGAGTTTGAAGCTTTATATAATGTTTTTGAAAACGTGAGACCTTAGGATGTATTACATTGTTTCAACAATCAAAGTGGTTATTTCAAATCTTCACGACGACGACTACAATCATGCACAGATAGAATGCTTACTTTATTGTTATGAGAGTTTCCTAGGTAACTAAGTATACATAATACACATGGATTAAATTTTTCCAGATGAGCCAATAGAGAGCTTCGACCTGATTACATTGAGTGTAAAATCACTTCTGCATCTTCAATAGTAACTTTGATATGCGAGTTTGAAATCTTATATAATGTTTTTGTAAAACGTGAGGCAAAGGATGTATTACATTGTTTCAACAATCAAAGTGGTTATTTCATATCTCCAGGACGATGACTACAATCATGCACAGATAGATTGTTTACGTTATTGTAATGAGAGTTTCCATGGTAACTAAGTATACATATTACATATGGATTAAATTTTTCCAGATGAGCCATTAGAGAGCTTCGACCTGATTACATTGAGTGTAAAATCACTTCTGTATCTTCAATAGTAACTTAGATATGCGAGTTTGAAATCTTATATAATGTTTTTGTAAAACGTGAGGCCAAGGATGTATTACATTGTTTCAGCAATCAAAGTGGTTATTTCATATCTCCAGAACGATGACTACAATCATGCACAGATAGATTGTTTACGTTATTGTAATGAGAGTTTCCATGGTAACTAAGTATACATATTACATATGGATTAAATTTTTCCAGATGAGCCGATAGAGAGCTTCGACCTGATTACATTGAGTGTAAAATCACTTCTGTATCTTCAATAGTAACTTAGATATGCGAGTTTGAAATCTTATATAATGTTTTTGTAAAACGTGAGGCAAAGGATGTATTACATTGTTTCAACAATCAAAGTGGTTATTTCATATATCCAGGACGATGACTACAATCATGCACAGATAGATTGTTTACTTTATTGTTATGAGAGTTTCCATGGTAACTAAGTATACATATTACACATGGATTAAATTTTTCCAGATGAGCCAATAGAGAGCTTCGACCTGATTACATTGAGTGTAAAATCACTTCTGTATCTTCTATAGTAACGGAGATATGCGAGTTTGAAGCTTTATATAATGTTTTTGAAAACGTGAAGACTTAGGATGTATTACATTGTTTCAACAATCAAAGTGGTTATTTCAAATCTTCACGACGACGACTACAATCATGCACAGATAGATTGTTTACTTCATTGTTATGAAAGTTTCCATGGTAACTAAACATGAATATTACACATGGAATATTTTTTTTATGTTGAGCCAATAGAGAGCTTCGACCTGATTACATTGAGTGTAAAATCACTCCTGTATCTTCAATAGTAACTTAGATATGCGAGTTTGAAATCTTATATAATGGTTTTGTAAAACGTGAGGCCAAGGATGTATTACATTGTTTCAACAATCAAAGTGGTTATTTCATATCTCCAGGACGATGACTACAATCATGCACAGATAGATTGTTTACGTTATTGTAATGAGAGTTTCCATGGTAACTAAGAATACATATTACACATGGATTAAATTTTTCCAGATGAGCCAATAGAGAGCTTCGACCTGATTACATTGAGTGTAAAATCACTTCTGTATCTACAATAGTAACGGAGATATGCGAGTTTGAAGCTTTATATAATGTTTTTGAAAACGTGAGGCCTTAGGATGTATTACATTGTTTCAACAATGAAAGTGGTTATTTCAAATCTCCACGACGACGACTACAATAATGCACAAATAGATTGTTTACTTTATTGTTATGAAAGTTTCCATGGTAACTAAGCATGAATATTACACATGCAATAAATTTTTTATGTTGAGCCAATAGAGAGCTTCGACCTGATTACATTGAGTGTAAAATCACTTCTGTATCTTCAATAGTAACTTACATATGCGAGTTTGAAATCTTATATAATGTTTTTGTAAAACGTGAGGCCAAGGATGTATTACATTGTTTCAACAATCAAAGTGGTTATTTCATATCTCCAGGACGATGACTACAATCATGCACAGATTGATTGTTTACTTTATTGTTATGAGAGTTTCCATGGTATCTAAGTATACATATTACACATGGATTAAATTTTTCCAGATGAGCCAATAGAGAGCTTCGACCTGATTACATTGAGTGTAAAATCACTTCTGTATCTTCTATAGTAACGGAGATATGCGAGTTTGAAGCTTTATATAATGTTTTTGAAAACGTGAGGCCTTAGGATGTATTACATTGTTTCAACAATCAAAGTGGTTATTTCAAATGTCCACGACGACGACTACAATCATGCGCAAATAGATTGTTTACTTTATTGTTATGAAAGTTTCCATGGTAACTAAGCATGAATATTACACATGCAATAAATTTTTTATGTTGAGCCAATAGAGAGCTTCGACCTGATTACATTGAGTGTAAAATCACTCCTGTATCTTCAATAGTAACTTAGATATGCGAGTTTGAAATCTTATATAATGTTTTTGTAAAACGTGAGGCCAAGGATGTATTACATTGTTTCAACAATCAAAGTGGTTATTTCATATCTCCAGGACGATGACTACAATCATGCACAGATAGATTGTTTACTTTATTGTTATGAGAGTTTCCATGGTAACTAAGTATACATACTACACATGGATTAAATTTTTCCAGATGAGCCAATAGAGAGCTTCGACCTGATTACATTGAGTGTAAAATCACTTCTGTATCTTCTATAGTAACGGAGATATGCGAGTTTGAAGCTTTATATAATGTTTTTGAAAACGTGAGACCTTAGGATGTATTACATTGTTTCAACAATCAAAGTGGTTATTTCAAATCTTCACGACGACGACTACAATCATGCACAGATAGAATGCTTACTTTATTGTTATGAGAGTTTCCTAGGTAACTAAGTATACATAATACACATGGATTAAATTTTTCCAGATGAGCCAATAGAGAGCTTCGACCTGATTACATTGAGTGTAAAATCACTTCTGCATCTTCAATAGTAACTTTGATATGCGAGTTTGAAATCTTATATAATGTTTTTGTAAAACGTGAGGCAAAGGATGTATTACATTGTTTCAACAATCAAAGTGGTTATTTCATATCTCCAGGACGATGACTACAATCATGCACAGATAGATTGTTTACTTTATTGTTATGAGAGTTTCCATGGTAACTAAGTATACATATTACACATGGATTAAATTTTTTATGTTGAGCCATTAGAGAGCTTCGACCTGATTACATTGAGTGTAAAATCACTTCTGTATCTTCAATAGTAACTTAGATATGCGAGTTTGAAATCTTATATAATGTTTTTGTAAAACGTGAGGCCAAGGATGTATTACATTGTTTCAGCAATCAAAGTGGTTATTTCATATCTCCAGGACGATGACTACAATCATGCACAGATAGATTGTTTACGTTATTGTAATGAGAGTTTCCATGGTAACTAAGTATACATATTACATATGGATTAAATTTTTCCAGATGAGCCGATAGAGAGCTTCAACCTGATTACATTGAGTGTAAAATCACTTCTGTATCTTCAATAGTAACTTAGATATGCGAGTTTGAAATCTTATATAATGTTTTTGTAAAACGTGAGGCAAAGGATGTATTACATTGTTTCAACAATCAAAGTGGTTATTTCATATCTCCAGGACGATGACTACAATCATGCACAGATAGATTGTTTACTTTATTGTTATGAGAGTTTCCATGGTAACTAAGTATACATATTACACATGGATTAAATTTTTCCAGATGAGCCAATAGAGAGCTTCGACCTGATTACATTGAGTGTAAAATCACTTCTGTATCTTCTATAGTAACGGAGATATGCGAGTTTGAAGCTTTATATAATGTTTTTGAAAACGTGAAGACTTAGGATGTATTACATTGTTTCAACAATCAAAGTGGTTATTTCAAATCTTCACGACGACGACTACAATCATGCACAGATAGATTGTTTACTTCATTGTTATGAAAGTTTCCATGGTAACTAAACATGAATATTACACATGGAATATTTTTTTTATGTTGAGCCAATAGAGAGCTTCGACCTGATTACATTGAGTGTAAAATCACTCCTGTATCTTCAATAGTAACTTAGATATGCGAGTTTGAAATCTTATATAATGGTTTTGTAAAACGTGAGGCCAAGGATGTATTACATTGTTTCAACAATGAAAGTGGTTATTTCAAATCTCCACGACGACGACTACAATAATGCACAAATAGATTGTTTACTTTATTGTTATGAAAGTTTCCATGGTAACTAAGCATGAATATTACACATGCAATAAATTTTTTATGTTGAGCCAATAGAGAGCTTCGACCTGATTACATTGAGTGTAAAATCACTTCTGTATCTTCAATAGTAACTTACATATGCGAGTTTGAAATCTTATATAATGTTTTTGTAAAACGTGAGGCCAAGGATGTATTACATTGTTTCAACAATCAAAGTGGTTATTTCATATCTCCAGGACGATGACTACAATCATGCACAGATAGATTGTTTACTTTATTGTTATGAGAGTTTCCATGGTATCTAAGTATACATATTACACATGGAATAAATTTTTCCAGATGAGCCAATAGAGAGCTTCGACCTGATTACATTGAGTGTAAAATCACTCCTGTATCTTCAATAGTAACTTAGATATGCGAGTTTGAAATCTTATATAATGTTTTTGTAAAACGTGAGGCAAAGGATGTATTACATTGTTTCAACAATCAAAGTGGTTATTTCATATCTCCAGGACGATGACTACAATCATGCACAGATAGATTGTTTACTTTATTGTTATGAGAGTTTCCATGGTAACTAAGTATACATATTACACATGCAATAAATTTTTTATGTTGAGCCAATAGAGAGCTTCGACCTGATTACATTGAGTGTAAAATCACTCCTGTATCTTCAATAGTAACTTAGATATGCGAGTTTGAAATCTTATATAATGTTTTTGTAAAACGTGAGGCCAAGGATGTATTACATTGTTTCAACAATCAAAGTGGTTATTTCATATCTCCAGGACGATGACTACAATCATGCACAGATAGATTGTTTACTTTATTGTTATGAGAGTTTCCATGGTATCTAAGTATACATATTACACATGGATTAAATTTTTCCAGATGAGCCAATAGAGAGCTTAGACCTGATTACATTGAGTGTAAAATCACTTCTGTATCTTCAATAGTAACTTTGATATGCGTGTTTGAAATCTTATATAATGTTTTTGTAAAACGTGAGACCAAGGATGTATTACATTGTTTCAACAATGAAAGTGGTTATTTCAAATCTCCACGACGACGACTACAATCATGCACAAATATATTGTTTACTTTATTGTTATGAGAGTTTCCATGGTAACTAAGCATGTATATTACACACGGATTAAGTTTTTTCAGATGAGCCAATAGAGAGCTTCGACTTGATTACATTGAGTGTAAAATCACTTCTGTATCTTCTATAGTAACGGAGATATGCGAGTTTGAAGCTTTATATAATGTTTTTGAAAACGTGAGGCCTTAGGATGTATTACATTGTTTCAACAATCAAAGTGGTTATTTCAAATCTCCACGACGACGACTACAATCATGCACAAATAGATTGTTTACTTTATTGTTATGAAAGTTTCCATGGTAACTAAGCATGAATATTACACATGCAATAAATTTTTTATGTTGAGCCAATAGAGAGCTTCGACCTGATTACATTGAGTGTAAAATCACTCCTGTATCTTCAATAGTAACTTAGATATGCGAGTTTGAAATCTTATATAATGTTTTTGTAAAACGTGATGCCAAGGATGTATTACATTGTTTCAACAATCAAAGTGGTTATTTCATATCTCCAGGACGATGACTACAATCATGCACAGATAGATTGTTTACTTTATTGTTATGAGAGTTTCCATGGTAACTAAGTATACATATTACACATGGATTAAATTTTTCCAGATGAGCCAATAGAGAGCTTCGACCTGATTACATTGAGTGTAAAATCACTTCTGTATCTTCTATAGTAACGGAGATATGCGAGTTTGAAGCTTTATATAATGTTTTTGAAAACGTGAAGACTTAGGATGTATTACATTGTTTCAACAATCAAAGTGGTTATTTCAAATCTTCACGACGACGACTACAATCATGCACAGATAGATTGTTTACTTCATTGTTATGAAAGTTTCCATGGTAACTAAACATGAATATTACACATGGAATATTTTTTTTATGTTGAGCCAATAGAGAGCTTCGACCTGATTACATTGAGTGTAAAATCACTCCTGTATCTTCAATAGTAACTTAGATATGCGAGTTTGAAATCTTATATAATGGTTTTGTAAAACGTGAGGCCAAGGATGTATTACATTGTTTCAACAATCAAAGTGGTTATTTCATATCTCCAGGACGATGACTACAATCATGCACAGATAGATTGTTTACGTTATTGTAATGAGAGTTTCCATGGTAACTAAGAATACATATTACACATGGATTAAATTTTTCCAGATGAGCCAATAGAGAGCTTCGACCTGATTACATTGAGTGTAAAATCACTTCTGTATCTACAATAGTAACGGAGATATGCGAGTTTGAAGCTTTATATAATGTTTTTGAAAACGTGAGGCCTTAGGATGTATTACATTGTTTCAACAATGAAAGTGGTTATTTCAAATCTCCACGACGACGACTACAATAATGCACAAATAGATTGTTTACTTTATTGTTATGAAAGTTTCCATGGTAACTAAGCATGAATATTACACATGCAATAAATTTTTTATGTTGAGCCAATAGAGAGCTTCGACCTGATTACATTGAGTGTAAAATCACTTCTGTATCTTCAATAGTAACTTACATATGCGAGTTTGAAATCTTATATAATGTTTTTGTAAAACGTGAGGCCAAGGATGTATTACATTGTTTCAACAATCAAAGTGGTTATTTCATATCTCCAGGACGATGACTACAATCATGCACAGATAGATTGTTTACTTTATTGTTATGAGAGTTTCCATGGTATCTAAGTATACATATTACACATGGAATAAATTTTTCCAGATGAGCCAATAGAGAGCTTCGACCTGATTACATTGAGTGTAAAATCACTCCTGTATCTTCAATAGTAACTTAGATATGCGAGTTTGAAATCTTATATAATGTTTTTGTAAAACGTGAGGCAAAGGATGTATTACATTGTTTCAACAATCAAAGTGGTTATTTCATATCTCCAGGACGATGACTACAATCATGCACAGATAGATTGTTTACTTTATTGTTATGAGAGTTTCCATGGTAACTAAGTATACATATTACACATGCAATAAATTTTTTATGTTGAGCCAATAGAGAGCTTCGACCTGATTACATTGAGTGTAAAATCACTCCTGTATCTTCAATAGTAACTTAGATATGCGAGTTTGAAATCTTATATAATGTTTTTGTAAAACGTGAGGCCAAGGATGTATTACATTGTTTCAACAATCAAAGTGGTTATTTCATATCTCCAGGACGATGACTACAATCATGCACAGATAGATTGTTTACTTTATTGTTATGAGAGTTTCCATGGTATCTAAGTATACATATTACACATGGATTAAATTTTTCCAGATGAGCCAATAGAGAGCTTAGACCTGATTACATTGAGTGTAAAATCACTTCTGTATCTTCAATAGTAACTTTGATATGCGTGTTTGAAATCTTATATAATGTTTTTGTAAAACGTGAGACCAAGGATGTATTACATTGTTTCAACAATGAAAGTGGTTATTTCAAATCTCCACGACGACGACTACAATCATGCACAAATATATTGTTTACTTTATTGTTATGAGAGTTTCCATGGTAACTAAGCATGTATATTACACACGGATTAAATTTTTCCAGATGAGCCAATAGAGAGCTTCGACTTGATTACATTGAGTGTAAAATCACTTCTGTATCTTCTATAGTAACGGAGATATGCGAGTTTGAAGCTTTATATAATGTTTTTGAAAACGTGAGGCCTTAGGATGTATTACATTGTTTCAACAATCAAAGTGGTTATTTCAAATCTCCACGACGACGACTACAATCATGCACAAATAGATTGTTTACTTTATTGTTATGAAAGTTTCCATGGTAACTAAGCATGAATATTACACATGCAATAAATTTTTTATGTTGAGCCAATAGAGAGCTTCGACCTGATTACATTGAGTGTAAAATCACTCCTGTATCTTCAATAGTAACTTAGATATGCGAGTTTGAAATCTTATATAATGTTTTTGTAAAACGTGAGGCCAAGGATGTATTACATTGTTTCAACAATCAAAGTGGTTATTTCATATCTCCAGGACGATGACTACAATCATGCACAGATAGATTGTTTACTTTATTGTTATGAGAGTTTCCATGGTATCTAAGTATACATATTACACATGGATTAAATTTTTCCAGATGAGCCAATAGAGAGCTTAGACCTGATTACATTGAGTGTAAAATCACTTCTGTATCTTCAATAGTAACTTTGATATGCGTGTTTGAAATCTTATATAATGTTTTTGTAAAACGTGAGACCAAGGATGTATTACATTGTTTCAACAATGAAAGTGGTTATTTCAAATCTCCACGACGACGACTACAATCATGCACAAATATATTGTTTACTTTATTGTTATGAGAGTTTCCATGGTAACTAAGCATGTATATTACACACGGATTAAATTTTTCCAGATGAGCCAATAGAGAGCTTCGACTTGATTACATTGAGTGTAAAATCACTTCTGTATCTTCTATAGTAACGGAGATATGCGAGTTTGAAGCTTTATATAATGTTTTTGAAAACGTGAGGCCTTAGGATGTATTACATTGTTTCAACAATCAAAGTGGTTATTTCAAATCTCCACGACGACGACTACAATCATGCACAAATAGATTGTTTACTTTATTGTTATGAAAGTTTCCATGGTAACTAAGCATGAATATTACACATGCAATAAATTTTTTATGTTGAGCCAATAGAGAGCTTCGACCTGATTACATTGAGTGTAAAATCACTCCTGTATCTTCAATAGTAACTTAGATATGCGAGTTTGAAATCTTATATAATGTTTTTGTAAAACGTGATGCCAAGGATGTATTACATTGTTTCAACAATCAAAGTGGTTATTTCATATCTCCAGGACGATGACTACAATCATGCACAGATAGATTGTTTACTTTATTGTTATGAGAGTTTCCATGGTAACTAAGTATACATACTACACATGGATTAAATTTTTCCAGATGAGCCAATAGAGAGCTTCGACCTGATTACATTGAGTGTAAAATCACTTCTGTATCTTCTATAGTAACGGAGATATGCGAGTTTGAAGCTTTATATAATGTTTTTGAAAACGTGAGGCCTTAGGATGTATTACATTGTTTCAACAATCAAAGTGGTTATTTCATATCTCCAGGACGATGACTACAATCATGCACAGATAGATTGTTTACTTTATTGTTATGAGAGTTTCCATGGTAACTAAGTATACATATTACACATGGATTAAATTTTTCCAGATGAGCCAATAGAGAGCTTCGACCTGATTACATTGAGTGTAAAATCACTTCTGTATCTTCTATAGTAACGGAGATATGCGAGTTTGAAGCTTTATATAATGTTTTTGAAAACGTGAGGCCTTAGGATGTATTACATTGTTTCAACAATCAAAGTGGTTATTTCAAATCTCCACGACGACGACTACAATCATGCACAAATAGATTGTTTACTTTATTGTTATGAAAGTTTCCATGGTAACTAAGCATGAATATTACACATGCAATAATTTTTTTATGTTGAGCCAATAGAGAGCTTCGACCTGATTACATTGAGTGTAAAATCACTCCTGTATCTTCAATAGTAACTTAGATATGCGAGTTTGAAATCTTATATAATGTTTTTGTAAAACGTGAGGCCAAGGATGTATTACATTGTTTCAACAATCAAAGTGGTTATTTCATATCTCCAGGACGATGACTACAATCATGCACAGATAGATTGTTTACTTTATTGTTATGAGAGTTTCCATGGTAACTAAGTATACATACTACACATGGATTAAATTTTTCCAGATGAGCCAATAGAGAGCTTCGACCTGATTACATTGAGTGTAAAATCACTCCTGTATCTTCAATAGTAACTTAGATATGCGAGTTTGAAATCTTATATAATGTTTTTGTAAAACGTGAGGCCAAGGATGTATTACATTGTTTCAACAATCAAAGTGGTTATTTCATATCTCCAGGACGATGACTACAATCATGCACAGATAGATTGTTTACTTTATTGTTATGAGAGTTTCCATGGTATCTAAGTATACATATTACACATGGATTAAATTTTTCCAGATGAGCCAATAGAGAGCTTCGACCTGATTACATTGAGTGTAAAATCACTTCTGTATCTTCTATAGTAACGGAGATATGCGAGTTTGAAGCTTTATATAATGTTTTTGAAAACGTGAGGCCTTAGGATGTATTACATTGTTTCAACAATCAAAGTGGTTATTTCAAATCTCCACGACGACGACTACAATCATGCACAAATAGATTGTTTACTTTATTGTTATGAAAGTTTCCATGGTAACTAAGCATGAATATTACACATGCAATAAATTTTTTATGTTGAGCCAATAGAGAGCTTCGACCTGATTACATTGAGTGTAAAATCACTCCTGTATCTTCAATAGTAATTTAGATATGCGAGTTTGAAATCTTATATAATGTTTTTGTAAAACGTGAGGCCAAGGATGTATTACATTGTTTCAACAATCAAAGTGGTTATTTCATATCTCCAGGACGATGACTACAATCATGCACAGATAGATTGTTTACTTTATTGTTATGAGAGTTTCCATGGTAACTAAGTATACATACTACACATGGATTAAATTTTTCCAGATGAGCCAATAGAGAGCTTCGACCTGATTACATTGAGTGTAAAATCACTTCTGTATCTTCTATAGTAACGGAGATATGCGAGTTTGAAGCTTTATATAATGTTTTTGAAAACGTGAGGCCTTAGGATGTATTACATTGTTTCAACAATGAAAGTGGTTATTTCAAATCTCCACGACGACGACTACAATAATGCACAAATAGATTGTTTACTTTATTGTTATGTGAGTTTCCATGGTAACTAAGCATGTATATTACACATGGAATAAATTTTTCCAGATGAGCCAATAGAGAGCTTCGACCTGATTACATTGAGTGTAAAATCACTCCTGTATCTTCAATAGTAACTTAGATATGCGAGTTTGAAATCTTATATAATGTTTTTGTAAAACGTGAGGCAAAGGATGTATTACATTGTTTCAACAATCAAAGTGGTTATTTCATATCTCCAGGACGATGACTACAATCATGCACAGATAGATTGTTTACTTTATTGTTATGAGAGTTTCCATGGTATCTAAGTATACATATTACACATGGAATAAATTTTTCCAGATGAGCCAATAGAGAGCTTCGACCTGATTACATTGAGTGTAAAATCACTCCTGTATCTTCAATAGTAACTTAGATATGCGAGTTTGAAATCTTATATAATGTTTTTGTAAAACGTGAGGCAAAGGATGTATTACATTGTTTCAACAATCAAAGTGGTTATTTCATATCTCCAGGACGATGACTACAATCATGCACAGATAGATTGTTTACTTTATTGTTATGAGAGTTTCCATGGTAACTAAGTATACATATTACACATGCAATAAATTTTTTATGTTGAGCCAATAGAGAGCTTCGACCTGATTACATTGAGTGTAAAATCACTCCTGTATCTTCAATAGTAACTTAGATATGCGAGTTTGAAATCTTATATAATGTTTTTGTAAAACGTGAGGCCAAGGATGTATTACATTGTTTCAACAATCAAAGTGGTTATTTCATATCTCCAGGACGATGACTACAATCATGCACAGATAGATTGTTTACTTTATTGTTATGAGAGTTTCCATGGTATCTAAGTATACATATTACACATGGATTAAATTTTTCCAGATGAGCCAATAGAGAGCTTAGACCTGATTACATTGAGTGTAAAATCACTTCTGTATCTTCAATAGTAACTTTGATATGCGTGTTTGAAATCTTATATAATGTTTTTGTAAAACGTGAGACCAAGGATGTATTACATTGTTTCAACAATGAAAGTGGTTATTTCAAATCTCCACGACGACGACTACAATCATGCACAAATATATTGTTTACTTTATTGTTATGAGAGTTTCCATGGTAACTAAGCATGTATATTACACACGGATTAAATTTTTCCAGATGAGCCAATAGAGAGCTTCGACTTGATTACATTGAGTGTAAAATCACTTCTGTATCTTCTATAGTAACGGAGATATGCGAGTTTGAAGCTTTATATAATGTTTTTGAAAACGTGAGGCCTTAGGATGTATTACATTGTTTCAACAATCAAAGTGGTTATTTCAAATCTCCACGACGACGACTACAATCATGCACAAATAGATTGTTTACTTTATTGTTATGAAAGTTTCCATGGTAACTAAGCATGAATATTACACATGCAATAAATTTTTTATGTTGAGCCAATAGAGAGCTTCGACCTGATTACATTGAGTGTAAAATCACTCCTGTATCTTCAATAGTAACTTAGATATGCGAGTTTGAAATCTTATATAATGTTTTTGTAAAACGTGAGGCCAAGGATGTATTACATTGTTTCAACAATCAAAGTGGTTATTTCATATCTCCAGGACGATGACTACAATCATGCACAGATAGATTGTTTACTTTATTGTTATGAGAGTTTCCATGGTATCTAAGTATACATATTACACATGGATTAAATTTTTCCAGATGAGCCAATAGAGAGCTTAGACCTGATTACATTGAGTGTAAAATCACTTCTGTATCTTCAATAGTAACTTTGATATGCGTGTTTGAAATCTTATATAATGTTTTTGTAAAACGTGAGACCAAGGATGTATTACATTGTTTCAACAATGAAAGTGGTTATTTCAAATCTCCACGACGACGACTACAATCATGCACAAATATATTGTTTACTTTATTGTTATGAGAGTTTCCATGGTAACTAAGCATGTATATTACACACGGATTAAATTTTTCCAGATGAGCCAATAGAGAGCTTCGACTTGATTACATTGAGTGTAAAATCACTTCTGTATCTTCTATAGTAACGGAGATATGCGAGTTTGAAGCTTTATATAATGTTTTTGAAAACGTGAGGCCTTAGGATGTATTACATTGTTTCAACAATCAAAGTGGTTATTTCAAATCTCCACGACGACGACTACAATCATGCACAAATAGATTGTTTACTTTATTGTTATGAAAGTTTCCATGGTAACTAAGCATGAATATTACACATGCAATAAATTTTTTATGTTGAGCCAATAGAGAGCTTCGACCTGATTACATTGAGTGTAAAATCACTCCTGTATCTTCAATAGTAACTTAGATATGCGAGTTTGAAATCTTATATAATGTTTTTGTAAAACGTGATGCCAAGGATGTATTACATTGTTTCAACAATCAAAGTGGTTATTTCATATCTCCAGGACGATGACTACAATCATGCACAGATAGATTGTTTACTTTATTGTTATGAGAGTTTCCATGGTAACTAAGTATACATACTACACATGGATTAAATTTTTCCAGATGAGCCAATAGAGAGCTTCGACCTGATTACATTGAGTGTAAAATCACTTCTGTATCTTCTATAGTAACGGAGATATGCGAGTTTGAAGCTTTATATAATGTTTTTGAAAACGTGAGGCCTTAGGATGTATTACATTGTTTCAACAATCAAAGTGGTTATTTCATATCTCCAGGACGATGACTACAATCATGCACAGATAGATTGTTTACTTTATTGTTATGAGAGTTTCCATGGTAACTAAGTATACATATTACACATGGATTAAATTTTTCCAGATGAGCCAATAGAGAGCTTCGACCTGATTACATTGAGTGTAAAATCACTTCTGTATCTTCTATAGTAACGGAGATATGCGAGTTTGAAGCTTTATATAATGTTTTTGAAAACGTGAGGCCTTAGGATGTATTACATTGTTTCAACAATCAAAGTGGTTATTTCAAATCTCCACGACGACGACTACAATCATGCACAAATAGATTGTTTACTTTATTGTTATGAAAGTTTCCATGGTAACTAAGCATGAATATTACACATGCAATAATTTTTTTATGTTGAGCCAATAGAGAGCTTCGACCTGATTACATTGAGTGTAAAATCACTCCTGTATCTTCAATAGTAACTTAGATATGCGAGTTTGAAATCTTATATAATGTTTTTGTAAAACGTGAGGCCAAGGATGTATTACATTGTTTCAACAATCAAAGTGGTTATTTCATATCTCCAGGACGATGACTACAATCATGCACAGATAGATTGTTTACTTTATTGTTATGAGAGTTTCCATGGTAACTAAGTATACATACTACACATGGATTAAATTTTTCCAGATGAGCCAATAGAGAGCTTCGACCTGATTACATTGAGTGTAAAATCACTCCTGTATCTTCAATAGTAACTTAGATATGCGAGTTTGAAATCTTATATAATGTTTTTGTAAAACGTGAGGCCAAGGATGTATTACATTGTTTCAACAATCAAAGTGGTTATTTCATATCTCCAGGACGATGACTACAATCATGCACAGATAGATTGTTTACTTTATTGTTATGAGAGTTTCCATGGTATCTAAGTATACATATTACACATGGATTAAATTTTTCCAGATGAGCCAATAGAGAGCTTCGACCTGATTACATTGAGTGTAAAATCACTTCTGTATCTTCTATAGTAACGGAGATATGCGAGTTTGAAGCTTTATATAATGTTTTTGAAAACGTGAGGCCTTAGGATGTATTACATTGTTTCAACAATCAAAGTGGTTATTTCAAATCTCCACGACGACGACTACAATCATGCACAAATAGATTGTTTACTTTATTGTTATGAAAGTTTCCATGGTAACTAAGCATGAATATTACACATGCAATAAATTTTTTATGTTGAGCCAATAGAGAGCTTCGACCTGATTACATTGAGTGTAAAATCACTCCTGTATCTTCAATAGTAATTTAGATATGCGAGTTTGAAATCTTATATAATGTTTTTGTAAAACGTGAGGCCAAGGATGTATTACATTGTTTCAACAATCAAAGTGGTTATTTCATATCTCCAGGACGATGACTACAATCATGCACAGATAGATTGTTTACTTTATTGTTATGAGAGTTTCCATGGTAACTAAGTATACATACTACACATGGATTAAATTTTTCCAGATGAGCCAATAGAGAGCTTCGACCTGATTACATTGAGTGTAAAATCACTTCTGTATCTTCTATAGTAACGGAGATATGCGAGTTTGAAGCTTTATATAATGTTTTTGAAAACGTGAGGCCTTAGGATGTATTACATTGTTTCAACAATCAAAGTGGTTATTTCAAATCTTCACGACGACGACTACAATCATGCACAGATAGAATGCTTACTTTATTGTTATGAGAGTTTCCTAGGTAACTAAGTATACATAATACACATGGATTAAATTTTTCCAGATTAGCCAATAGAGAGCTTCGACCTGATTACATTGAGTGTAAAATCACTTCTGCATCTTCAATAGTAACTTTGATATGCGAGTTTGAAATCTTATATAATGTTTTTGTAAAACGTGAGGCAAAGGATGTATTACATTGTTTCAACAATCAAAGTGGTTATTTCATATCTCCAGGACGATGACTACAATCATGCACAGATAGATTGTTTACTTTATTGTTATGAGAGTTTCCATGGTAACTAAGTATACATATTACACATGGATTAAATTTTTTATGTTGAGCCATTAGAGAGCTTCGACCTGATTACATTGAGTGTAAAATCACTTCTGTATCTTCAATAGTAACTTAGATATGCGAGTTTGAAATCTTATATAATGTTTTTGTAAAACGTGAGGCCAAGGATGTATTACATTGTTTCAGCAATCGAAGTGGTTATTTCATATCTCCAGGACGATGACTACAATCATGCACAGATAGATTGTTTACGTTATTGTAATGAGAGTTTCCATGGTAACTAAGTATACATATTACACATGGATTAAATTTTTCCAGATGAGCCAATAGAGAGCTTCGACCTGATTACATTGAGTGTAAAATCACTTCTGTATCTTCTATAGTAACGGAGATATGCGAGTTTGAAGCTTTATATAATGTTTTTGAAAACGTGAAGACTTAGGATGTATTACATTGTTTCAACAATCAAAGTGGTTATTTCAAATCTTCACGACGACGACTACAATCATGCACAGATAGATTGTTTACTTCATTGTTATGAAAGTTTCCATGGTAACTAAACATGAATATTACACATGGAATATTTTTTTTATGTTGAGCCAATAGAGAGCTTCGACCTGATTACATTGAGTGTAAAATCACTCCTGTATCTTCAATAGTAACTTAGATATGCGAGTTTGAAATCTTATATAATGGTTTTGTAAAACGTGAGGCCAAGGATGTATTACATTGTTTCAACAATCAAAGTGGTTATTTCATATCTCCAGGACGATGACTACAATCATGCACAGATAGATTGTTTACGTTATTGTAATGAGAGTTTCCATGGTAACTAAGTATACATATTACACATGGATTAAATTTTTCCAGATGAGCCAATAGAGAGCTTCGACCTGATTACATTGAGTGTAAAATCACTTCTGTATCTACAATAGTAACGGAGATATGCGAGTTTGAAGCTTTATATAATGTTTTTGAAAACGTGAGGCCTTAGGATGTATTACATTGTTTCAACAATGAAAGTGGTTATTTCAAATCTCCACGACGACGACTACAATAATGCACAAATAGATTGTTTACTTTATTGTTATGAAAGTTTCCATGGTAACTAAGCATGAATATTACACATGCAATAAATTTTTTATGTTGAGCCAATAGAGAGCTTCGACCTGATTACATTGAGTGTAAAATCACTTCTGTATCTTCAATAGTAACTTACATATGCGAGTTTGAAATCTTATATAATGTTTTTGTAAAACGTGAGGCCAAGGATGTATTACATTGTTTCAACAATCAAAGTGGTTATTTCATATCTCCAGGACGATGACTACAATCATGCACAGATAGATTGTTTACTTTATTGTTATGAGAGTTTCCATGGTATCTAAGTATACATATTACACATGGATTAAATTTTTCCAGATGAGCCAATAGAGAGCTTAGACCTGATTACATTGAGTGTAAAATCACTTCTGTATCTTCAATAGTAACTTTGATATGCGTGTTTGAAATCTTATATAATGTTTTTGTAAAACGTGAGACCAAGGATGTATTACATTGTTTCAACAATGAAAGTGGTTATTTCAAATCTCCACGACGACGACTACAATCATGCACAAATATATTGTTTACTTTATTGTTATGAGAGTTTCCATGGTAACTAAGCATGTATATTACACACGGATTAATTTTTTCCAGATGAGCCAATAGAGAGCTTCGACCTGATTACATTGAGTGTAAAATCACTTCTGTATCTTCTATAGTAACGGAGATATGCGAGTTTGAAGCTTTATATAATGTTTTTGAAAACGTGAGGCCTTAGGATGTATTACATTGTTTCAACAATCAAAGTGGTTATTTCAAATCTCCACGACGACGACTACAATCATGCACAAATAGATTGTTTACTTTATTGTTATGAAAGTTTCCATGGTAACTAAGCATGAATATTACACATGCAATAAATTTTTTATGTTGAGCCAATAGAGAGCTTCGACCTGATTACATTGAGTGTAAAATCACTCCTGTATCTTCAATAGTAACTTAGATATGCGAGTTTGAAATCTTATATAATGTTTTTGTAAAACGTGAGGCCAAGGATGTATTACATTGTTTCAACAATCAAAGTGGTTATTTCATATCTCCAGGACGATGACTACAATCATGCACAGATAGATTGTTTACGTTATTGTAATGAGAGTTTCCATGGTAACTAAGTATACATATTACACATGGAATAAATTTTTCCAGATGAGCCAATAGAGAGCTTCGACCTGATTACATTGAGTGTAAAATCACTTCTGTATCTTCAATAGTAACGGAGATATGCGAGTTTGAAGCTTTATATAATGTTTTTGAAAACGTGAGGCCTTAGGATGTATTACATTGTTTCAACAATGAAAGTGGTTATTTCAAATCTCCACGACGACGACTACAATAATGCACAAATAGATTGTTTACTTTATTGTTATGAAAGTTTCCATGGTAACTAAGCATGAATATTACACATGCAATAAATTTTTTATGTTGAGCCAATAGAGAGCTTCGACCTGATTACATTGAGTGTAAAATCACTTCTGTATCTTCAATAGTAACTTACATATGCGAGTTTGAAATCTTATATAATGTTTTTGTAAAACGTGAGGCCAAGGATGTATTACATTGTTTCAACAATCAAAGTGGTTATTTCATATCTCCAGGACGATGACTACAATCATGCACAGATAGATTGTTTACTTTATTGTTATGAGAGTTTCCATGGTAACTAAGCATGTATATTACACATGGAATAAATTTTTCCAGATGAGCCAATAGAGAGCTTCGACCTGATTACATTGAGTGTAAAATCACTCCTGTATCTTCAATAGTAACTTAGATATGCGAGTTTGAAATCTTATATAATGTTTTTGTAAAACGTGAGGCAAAGGATGTATTACATTGTTTCAACAATCAAAGTGGTTATTTCATATCTCCAGGACGATGACTACAATCATGCACAGATAGATTGTTTACTTTATTGTTATGAGAGTTTCCATGGTAACTAAGTATACATATTACACATGGATTAAATTTTTCCAGATGAGCCAATAGAGAGCTTCGACCTGATTACATTGAGTGTAAAATCACTCCTGTATCTTCAATAGTAACTTAGATATGCGAGTTTGAAATCTTATATAATGTTTTTGTAAAACGTGAGGCCAAGGATGTATTACATTGTTTCAACAATCAAAGTGGTTATTTCATATCTCCAGGTCGATGACTACAATCATGCACAGATAGATTGTTTATTTATTGTTATGAGAGTTTCCATGGTATCTAAGTATACATATTACACATGGATTAAATTTTTCCAGATGAGCCAATAGAGAGCTTCGACCTGATTACATTGAGTGTAAAATCACTTCTGTATCTTCTATAGTAACGGAGATATGCGAGTTTGAAGCTTTATATAATGTTTTTGAAAACGTGAGGCCTTAGGATGTATTACATTGTTTCAACAATCAAAGTGGTTATTTCAAATCTCCACGACGACGACTACAATCATGCACAAATAGATTGTTTACTTTATTGTTATGAAAGTTTCCATGGTAACTAAGCATGAATATTACACATGCAATAAATTTTTTATGTTGAGCCAATAGAGAGCTTCGACCTGATTACATTGAGTGTAAAATCACTCCTGTATCTTCAATAGTAACTTAGATATGCGAGTTTGAAATCTTATATAATGTTTTTGTAAAACGTGAGGCCAAGGATGTATTACATTGTTTCAACAATCAAAGTGGTTATTTCATATCTCCAGGACGATGACTACAATCATGCACAGATAGATTGTTTACGTTATTGTAATGAGAGTTTCCATGGTAACTAAGTATACATATTACACATGGAATAAATTTTTCCAGATGAGCCAATAGAGAGCTTCGACCTGATTACATTGAGTGTAAAATCACTTCTGTATCTTCAATAGTAACGGAGATATGCGAGTTTGAAGCTTTATATAATGTTTTTGAAAACGTGAGGCCTTAGGATGTATTACATTGTTTCAACAATGAAAGTGGTTATTTCAAATCTCCACGACGACGACTACAATAATGCACAAATAGATTGTTTACTTTATTGTTATGAAAGTTTCCATGGTAACTAAGCATGAATATTACACATGCAATAAATTTTTTATGTTGAGCCAATAGAGAGCTTCGACCTGATTACATTGAGTGTAAAATCACTTCTGTATCTTCAATAGTAACTTACATATGCGAGTTTGAAATCTTATATAATGTTTTTGTAAAACGTGAGGCCAAGGATGTATTACATTGTTTCAACAATCAAAGTGGTTATTTCATATCTCCAGGACGATGACTACAATCATGCACAGATAGATTGTTTACTTTATTGTTATGAGAGTTTCCATGGTAACTAAGCATGTATATTACACATGGAATAAATTTTTCCAGATGAGCCAATAGAGAGCTTCGACCTGATTACATTGAGTGTAAAATCACTCCTGTATCTTCAATAGTAACTTAGATATGCGAGTTTGAAATCTTATATAATGTTTTTGTAAAACGTGAGGCAAAGGATGTATTACATTGTTTCAACAATCAAAGTGGTTATTTCATATCTCCAGGACGATGACTACAATCATGCACAGATAGATTGTTTACTTTATTGTTATGAGAGTTTCCATGGTAACTAAGTATACATATTACACATGGATTAAATTTTTCCAGATGAGCCAATAGAGAGCTTCGACCTGATTACATTGAGTGTAAAATCACTCCTGTATCTTCAATAGTAACTTAGATATGCGAGTTTGAAATCTTATATAATGTTTTTGTAAAACGTGAGGCCAAGGATGTATTACATTGTTTCAACAATCAAAGTGGTTATTTCATATCTCCAGGTCGATGACTACAATCATGCACAGATAGATTGTTTATTTATTGTTATGAGAGTTTCCATGGTATCTAAGTATACATATTACACATGGATTAAATTTTTCCAGATGAGCCAATAGAGAGCTTCGACCTGATTACATTGAGTGTAAAATCACTTCTGTATCTTCTATAGTAACGGAGATATGCGAGTTTGAAGCTTTATATAATGTTTTTGAAAACGTGAGGCCTTAGGATGTATTACATTGTTTCAACAATCAAAGTGGTTATTTCAAATCTCCACGACGACGACTACAATCATGCACAAATAGATTGTTTACTTTATTGTTATGAAAGTTTCCATGGTAACTAAGCATGAATATTACACATGCAATAAATTTTTTATGTTGAGCCAATAGAGAGCTTCGACCTGATTACATTGAGTGTAAAATCACTCCTGTATCTTCAATAGTAACTTAGATATGCGAGTTTGAAATCTTATATAATGTTTTTGTAAAACGTGAGGCCAAGGATGTATTACATTGTTTCAACAATCAAAGTGGTTATTTCATATCTCCAGGACGATGACTACAATCATGCACAGATAGATTGTTTACGTTATTGTAATGAGAGTTTCCATGGTAACTAAGTATACATATTACACATGGAATAAATTTTTCCAGATGAGCCAATAGAGAGCTTCGACCTGATTACATTGAGTGTAAAATCACTTCTGTATCTTCAATAGTAACGGAGATATGCGAGTTTGAAGCTTTATATAATGTTTTTGAAAACGTGAGGCCTTAGGATGTATTACATTGTTTCAACAATGAAAGTGGTTATTTCAAATCTCCACGACGACGACTACAATAATGCACAAATAGATTGTTTACTTTATTGTTATGAAAGTTTCCATGGTAACTAAGCATGAATATTACACATGCAATAAATTTTTTATGTTGAGCCAATAGAGAGCTTCGACCTGATTACATTGAGTGTAAAATCACTTCTGTATCTTCAATAGTAACTTACATATGCGAGTTTGAAATCTTATATAATGTTTTTGTAAAACGTGAGGCCAAGGATGTATTACATTGTTTCAACAATCAAAGTGGTTATTTCATATCTCCAGGACGATGACTACAATCATGCACAGATAGATTGTTTACTTTATTGTTATGAGAGTTTCCATGGTAACTAAGCATGTATATTACACATGGAATAAATTTTTCCAGATGAGCCAATAGAGAGCTTCGACCTGATTACATTGAGTGTAAAATCACTCCTGTATCTTCAATAGTAACTTAGATATGCGAGTTTGAAATCTTATATAATGTTTTTGTAAAACGTGAGGCAAAGGATGTATTACATTGTTTCAACAATCAAAGTGGTTATTTCATATCTCCAGGACGATGACTACAATCATGCACAGATAGATTGTTTACTTTATTGTTATGAGAGTTTCCATGGTAACTAAGTATACATATTACACATGGATTAAATTTTTCCAGATGAGCCAATAGAGAGCTTCGACCTGATTACATTGAGTGTAAAATCACTCCTGTATCTTCAATAGTAACTTAGATATGCGAGTTTGAAATCTTATATAATGTTTTTGTAAAACGTGAGGCCAAGGATGTATTACATTGTTTCAACAATCAAAGTGGTTATTTCATATCTCCAGGACGATGACTACAATCATGCACAGATAGATTGTTTATTTATTGTTATGAGAGTTTCCATGGTATCTAAGTATACATATTACACATGGATTAAATTTTTCCAGATGAGCCAATAGAGAGCTTCGACCTGATTACATTGAGTGTAAAATCACTTCTGTATCTTCTATAGTAACGGAGATATGCGAGTTTGAAGCTTTATATAATGTTTTTGAAAACGTGAGGCCTTAGGATGTATTACATTGTTTCAACAATCAAAGTGGTTATTTCAAATCTCCACGACGACGACTACAATCATGCACAAATAGATTGTTTACTTTATTGTTATGAAAGTTTCCATGGTAACTAAGCATGAATATTACACATGCAATAAATTTTTTATGTTGAGCCAATAGAGAGCTTCGACCTGATTACATTGAGTGTAAAATCACTCCTGTATCTTCAATAGTAACTTAGATATGCGAGTTTGAAATCTTATATAATGTTTTTGTAAAACGTGAGGCCAAGGATGTATTACATTGTTTCAACAATCAAAGTGGTTATTTCATATCTCCAGGACGATGACTACAATCATGCACAGATAGATTGTTTACTTTATTGTTATGAGAGTTTCCATGGTAACTAAGTATACATACTACACATGGATTAAATTTTTCCAGATGAGCCAATAGAGAGCTTCGACCTGATTACATTGAGTGTAAAATCACTTCTGTATCTTCTATAGTAACGGAGATATGCGAGTTTGAAGCTTTATATAATGTTTTTGAAAACGTGAGGCCTTAGGATGTATTACATTGTTTCAACAATGAAAGTGGTTATTTCAAATCTCCACGACGACGACTACAATCATGCACAAATAGATTGTTTACTTTATTGTTATGAAAGTTTCCATGGTAACTAAGCATGAATATTACACATGCAATAAATTTTTTATGTTGAGCCAATAGAGAGCTTCGACCTGATTACATTGAGTGTAAAATCACTTCTGTATCTTCAATAGTAACTTACATATGCGAGTTTGAAATCTTATATAATGTTTTTGTAAAACGTGAGGCCAAGGATGTATTACATTGTTTCAACAATCAAAGTGGTTATTTCATATCTCCAGGACGATGACTACAATCATGCACAGATAGATTGTTTACTTTATTGTTATGAGAGTTTCCATGGTATCTAAGTATACATATTACACATGGATTAAATTTTTCCAGATGAGCCAATAGAGAGCTTAGACCTGATTACATTGAGTGTAAAATCACTTCTGTATCTTCAATAGTAACTTTGATATGCGTGTTTGAAATCTTATATAATGTTTTTGTAAAACGTGAGACCAAGGATGTATTACATTGTTTCAACAATCAAAGTGGTTATTTCATATCTCCAGGACGATGACTACAATCATGCACAGATAGATTGTTTACGTTATTGTAATGAGAGTTTCCATGGTAACTAAGTATACATATTACACATGGAATAAATTTTTCCAGATGAGCCAATAGAGAGCTTCGACCTGATTACATTGAGTGTAAAATCACTTCTGTATCTTCAATAGTAACTTACATATGCGAGTTTGAAATCTTATATAATGTTTTTGTAAAACGTGAGGCCAAGGATATATTACATTGTTTCAACAATCAAAGTGGTTATTTCATATCTCCAGGACGATGACTACAATCATGCACAGATAGATTGTTTACTTTATTGTTATGAGAGTTTCCATGGTAACTAAGCATGTATATTACACATGGAATAAATTTTTCCAGATGAGCCAATAGAGAGCTTCGACCTGATTACATTGAGTGTAAAATCACTCCTGTATCTTCAATAGTAACTTAGATATGCGAGTTTGAAATCTTATATAATGTTTTTGTAAAACGTGAGGCAAAGGATGTATTACATTGTTTCAACAATCAAAGTGGTTATTTCATATCTCCAGGACGATGACTACAATCATGCACAGATAGATTGTTTACTTTATTGTTATGAGAGTTTCCATGGTATCTATTATACATATTACACATGGATTAAATTTTTCCAGATGAGCCAATAGAGAGCTTAGACCTGATTACATTGAGTGTAAAATCACTTCTGTATCTTCAATAGTAACTTTGATATGCGTGTTTGAAATCTTATATAATGTTTTTGTAAAACGTGAGACCAAGGATGTATTACATTGTTTCAACAATGAAAGTGGTTATTTCAAATCTCCACGACGACGACTACAATCATGCACAAATATATTGTTTACTTTATTGTTATGAGAGTTTCCATGGTAACTAAGCATGTATATTACACACGGATTAAATTTCTCCAGATGAGCCAATAGAGAGCTTCGACCTGATTACATTGAGTGTAAAATCACTTCTGTATCTTCTATAGTAACGGAGATATGCGAGTTTGAAGCTTTATATAATGTTTTTGAAAACGTGAGGCCTTAGGATGTATTACATTGTTTCAACAATCAAAGTGGTTATTTCAAATCTCCACGACGACGACTACAATCATGCACAAATAGATTGTTTACTTTATTGTTATGAAAGTTTCCATGGTAACTAAGCATGAATATTACACATGCAATAAATTTTTTATGTTGAGCCAATAGAGAGCTTCGACCTGATTACATTGAGTGTAAAATCAATCCTGTATCTTCAATAGTAACTTAGATATGCGAGTTTGAAATCTTATATAATGTTTTTGTAAAACGTGAGGCCAAGGATGTATTACATTGTTTCAACAATCAAAGTGGTTATTTCATATCTCCAGGACGATGACTACAATCATGCACAGATAGATTGTTTACTTTATTGTTATGAGAGTTTCCATGGTAACTAAGCATGTATATTACACATGGAATAAATTTTTCCAGATGAGCCAATAGAGAGCTTCGACCTGATTACATTGAGTGTAAAATCACTCCTGTATCTTCAATAGTAACTTAGATATGCGAGTTTGAAATCTTATATAATGTTTTTGTAAAACGTGAGGCAAAGGATGTATTACATTGTTTCAACAATCAAAGTGGTTATTTCATATCTCCAGGACGATGACTACAATCATGCACAGATAGATTGTTTACTTTATTGTTATGAGAGTTTCCATGGTAACTAAGTATACATATTACACATGGATTAAATTTTTCCAGATGAGCCAATAGAGAGCTTCGACCTGATTACATTGAGTGTAAAATCACTCCTGTATCTTCAATAGTAACTTAGATATGCGAGTTTGAAATCTTATATAATGTTTTTGTAAAACGTGAGGCCAAGGATGTATTACATTGTTTCAACAATCAAAGTGGTTATTTCATATCTCCAGGACGATGACTACAATCATGCACAGATAGATTGTTTACTTTATTGTTATGAGAGTTTCCATGGTATCTAAGTATACATATTACACATGGATTAAATTTTTCCAGATGAGCCAATAGAGAGCTTCGACCTGATTACATTGAGTGTAAAATCACTTCTGTATCTTCTATAGTAACGGAGATATGCGAGTTTGAAGCTTTATATAATGTTTTTGAAAACGTGAGGCCTTAGGATGTATTACATTGTTTCAACAATCAAAGTGGTTATTTCAAATCTCCACGACGACGACTACAATCATGCACAAATAGATTGTTTACTTTATTGTTATGAAAGTTTCCATGGTAACTAAGCATGAATATTACACATGCAATAAATTTTTTATGTTGAGCCAATAGAGAGCTTCGACCTGATTACATTGAGTGTAAAATCACTCCTGTATCTTCAATAGTAACTTAGATATGCGAGTTTGAAATCTTATATAATGTTTTTGTAAAACGTGAGGCCAAGGATGTATTACATTGTTTCAACAATCAAAGTGGTTATTTCATATCTCCAGGACGATGACTACAATCATGCACAGATAGATTGTTTACTTTATTGTTATGAGAGTTTCCATGGTAACTAAGTATACATACTACACATGGATTAAATTTTTCCAGATGAGCCAATAGAGAGCTTCGACCTGATTACATTGAGTGTAAAATCACTTCTGTATCTTCTATAGTAACGGAGATATGCGAGTTTGAAGCTTTATATAATGTTTTTGAAAACGTGAGGCCTTAGGATGTATTACATTGTTTCAACAATGAAAGTGGTTATTTCAAATCTCCACGACGACGACTACAATCATGCACAAATAGATTGTTTACTTTATTGTTATGAAAGTTTCCATGGTAACTAAGCATGAATATTACACATGCAATATTTTTTTTATGTTGAGCCAATAGAGAGCTTCGACCTGATTACATTGAGTGTAAAATCACTCCTGTATCTTCAATAGTAACTTAGATATGCGAGTTTGAAATCTTATATAATGTTTTTGTAAAACGTGAGGCCAAGGATGTATTACATTGTTTCAACAATCAAAGTGGTTATTTCATATCTCCAGGACGATGACTACAATCATGCACAGATAGATTGTTTACGTTATTGTAATGAGAGTTTCCATGGTAACTAAGTATACATATTACACATGGAATAAATTTTTCCAGATGAGCCAATAGAGAGCTTCGACCTGATTACATTGAGTGTAAAATCACTTCTGTATCTTCAATAGTAACGGAGATATGCGAGTTTGAAGCTTTATATAATGTTTTTGAAAACGTGAGGCCTTAGGATGTATTACATTGTTTCAACAATGAAAGTGGTTATTTCAAATCTCCACGACGACGACTACAATAATGCACAGATAGATTGTTTACGTTATTGTAATGAGAGTTTCCATGGTAACTAAGTATACATGTTACACATGGAATAAATTTTTCCAGATGAGCCAATAGAGAGCTTCGACCTGATTACATTGAGTGTAAAATCACTCCTGTATCTTCAATAGTAACTTAGATATGCGAGTTTGAAATCTTATATAATGTTTTTGTAAAACGTGAGGCAAAGGATGTATTACATTGTTTCAACAATCAAAGTGGTTATTTCATATCTCCAGGACGATGACTACAATCATGCACAGATAGATTGTTTACTTTATTGTTATGAGAGTTTCCATGGTAACTAAGTATACATATTACACATGGATTAAATTTTTCCAGATGAGCCAATAGAGAGCTTCGACCTGATTACATTGAGTGTAAAATCACTCCTGTATCTTCAATAGTAACTTAGATATGCGAGTTTGAAATCTTATATAATGTTTTTGTAAAACGTGAGGCCAAGGATGTATTACATTGTTTCAACAATCAAAGTGGTTATTTCATATCTCCAGTACGATGACTACAATCATGCACAGATAGATTGTTTACTTTATTGTTATGAGAGTTTCCATGGTATCTAAGTATACATATTACACATGGATTAAATTTTTCCAGATGAGCCAATAGAGAGCTTAGACCTGATTACATTGAGTGTAAAATCACTTCTGTATCTTCAATAGTAACTTTGATATGCGTGTTTGAAATCTTATATAATGTTTTTGTAAAACGTGAGACCAAGGATGTATTACATTGTTTCAACAATGAAAGTGGTTATTTCAAATCTCCACGACGACGACTACAATCATGCACAAATATATTGTTTACTTTATTGTTATGAGAGTTTCCATGGTAACTAAGCATGTATATTACACACGGATTAATTTTTTCCAGATGAGCCAATAGAGAGCTTCGACCTGATTACATTGAGTGTAAAATCACTTCTGTATCTTCTATAGTAACGGAGATATGCGAGTATGAAGCTTTATATAATGTTTTTGAAAACGTGAGGCCTTAGGATGTATTACATTGTTTCAACAATCAAAGTGGTTATTTCAAATCTCCACGACGACGACTACAATCATGCACAAATAGATTGTTTACTTTATTGTTATGAAAGTTTCCATGGTAACTAAGCATGAATATTACACATGCAATAAATTTTTTATGTTGAGCCAATAGAGAGCTTCGACCTGATTACATTGAGTGTAAAATCACTCCTGTATCTTCAATAGTAACTTAGATATGCGAGTTTGAAATCTTATATAATGTTTTTGTAAAACGTGAGGCCAAGGACGTATTACATTGTTTCAACAATCAAAGTGGTTATTTCATATCTCCAGGACGATGACTACAATCATGCACAGATAGATTGTTTACTTTATTGTTATGAGAGTTTCCATGGTAACTAAGTATACATACTACACATGGATTAAATTTTTCCAGATGAGCCAATAGAGAGCTTCGACCTGATTACATTGAGTGTAAAATCACTTCTGTATCTTCTATAGTAACGGAGATATGCGAGTTTGAAGCTTTATAAAATGTTTTTGAAAACGTGAGGCCTTAGGATGTATTACATTGTTTCAACAATGAAAGTGGTTATTTCAAATCTCCACGACGACGACTACAATCATGCACAAATAGATTGTTTACTTTATTGTTATGAAAGTTTCCATGGTAACTAAGCATGAATATTACACATGCAATAAATTTTTTATGTTGAGCCAATAGAGAGCTTCGACCTGATTACATTGAGTGTAAAATCACTTCTGTATCTTCAATAGTAACTTTGATATGCGTGTTTGAAATCTTATATAATGTTTTTGTAAAACGTGAAGCCAAGGATGTATTACATTGTTTCAACAATCAAAGTGGTTATTTCATATCTCCAGGACGATGACTACAATCATGCACAGATAGATTGTTTACTTTATTGTTATGAGAGTTTCCATGGTAACTAAGCATGTATATTACACATGGAATAAATTTTTCCAGATGAGCCAATGGAGAGCTTCGACCTGATTACATTGAGTGTAAAATCACTCCTGTATCTTCAATAGTAACTTAGATATGCGAGTTTGAAATCTTATATAATGTTTTTGTAAAACGTGAGGCAAAGGATGTATTACATTGTTTCAACAATCAAAGTGGTTATTTCATATCTCCAGGACGATGACTACAATCATGCACAGATAGATTGTTTACTTTATTGTTATGAGAGTTTCCATGGTAACTAAGTATACATATTACACATGGATTAAATTTTTCCAGATGAGCCAATAGAGAGCTTCGACCTGATTACATTGAGTGTAAAATCACTTCTGTATCTTCTATAGTAACGGAGATATGCGAGTTTGAAGCTTTATATAATGCTTTTGAAAACGTGAGGCCTTAGGATGTATTACATTGTTTCAACAATCAAAGTGGTTATTTCAAATCTCCACGACGACGACTACAATCATGCACAAATAGATTGTTTACTTTATTGTTATGAAAGTTTCCATGGTAACTAAGCATGAATATTACACATGCAATAATTTTTTTATGTTGAGCCAATAGAGAGCTTCGACCTGATTACATTGAGTGTAAAATCACTCCTGTATCTTCAATAGTAACTTAGATATGCGAGTTTGAAATCTTATATAATGTTTTTGTAAAACGTGCGGCCAAGGATGTATTACATTGTTTCAACAATCAAAGTGGTTATTTCATATCTCCAGGACGATGACTACAATCATGCACAGATAGATTGTTTACTTTATTGTTATGAGAGTTTCCATGGTAACTAAGCATGTATATTACACATGGAATAAATTTTTCCAGATGAGCCAATAGAGAGCTTCGACCTGATTACATTGAGTGTAAAATCACTCCTGTATCTTCAATAGTAACTTAGATATGCGAGTTTGAAATCTTATATAATGTTTTTGTAAAACGTGAGGCAAATGATGTATTACATTGTTTCAACAATCAAAGTGGTTATTTCATATCTCCAGGACGATGACTACAATCATGCACAAATATATTGTTTACTTTATTGTTATGAGAGTTTCCATGGTAACTAAGCATGTATATTACACACGGATTAATTTTTTCCAGATGAGCCAATAGAGAGCTTCGACCTGATTACATTGAGTGTAAAATCACTTCTGTATCTTCTATAGTAACGGAGATATGCGAGTTTGAAGCTTTATATAATGTTTTTGAAAACGTGAGGCCTTAGGATGTATTACATTGTTTCAACAATCAAAGTGGTTATTTCAAATCTCCACGACGACGACTACAATCATGCACAAATAGATTGTTTACTTTATTGTTATGAAAGTTTCCATGGTAACTAAGCATGAATATTACACATGCAATAAATTTTTTATGTTGAGCCAATAGAGAGCTTCGACCTGATTACATTGAGTGTAAAATCACTCCTGTATCTTCAATAGTAACTTAGATATGCGAGTTTGAAATCTTATATAATGTTTTTGTAAAACGTGAGGCCAAGGATGTATTACATTGTTTCAACAATCAAAGTGGTTATTTCATATCTCCAGGACGATGACTACAATCATGCACAGATAGATTGTTTACTTTATTGTTATGAGAGTTTCCATGGTAACTAAGTATACATACTACACATGGATTAAATTTTTCCAGATGAGCCAATAGAGAGCTTCGACCTGATTACATTGAGTGTAAAATCACTTCTGTATCTTCTATAGTAACGGAGATATGCGAGTTTGAAGCTTTATATAATGTTTTTGAAAACGTGAGGCCTTAGGATGTATTACATTGTTTCAACAATGAAAGTGGTTATTTCAAATCTCCACGACGACGACTACAATCATGCACAAATAGATTGTTTACTTTATTGTTATGAAAGTTTCCATGGTAACTAAGCATGAATATTACACATGCAATATTTTTTTTATGTTGAGCCAATAGAGAGCTTCGACCTGATTACATTGAGTGTAAAATCACTCCTGTATCTTCAATAGTAACTTAGATATGCGAGTTTGAAATCTTATATAATGTTTTTGTAAAACGTGAGGCCAAGGATGTATTACATTGTTTCAACAATCAAAGTGGTTATTTCATATCTCCAGGACGATGACTACAATCATGCACAGATAGATTGTTTACTTTATTGTTATGAGAGTTTCCATGGTAACTAAGTATACATATTACACATGGATTAAATTTTTCCAGATGAGCCAATAGAGAGCTTCGACCTGATTACATTGAGTGTAAAATCACTCCTGTATCTTCAATAGTAACTTAGATATGCGAGTTTGAAATCTTATATAATGTTTTTGTAAAACGTGAGGCCAAGGATGTATTACATTGTTTCAACAATCAAAGTGGTTATTTCATATCTCCAGTACGATGACTACAATCATGCACAGATAGATTGTTTACTTTATTGTTATGAGAGTTTCCATGGTATCTAAGTATACATATTACACATGGATTAAATTTTTCCAGATGAGCCAATAGAGAGCTTAGACCTGATTACATTGAGTGTAAAATCACTTCTGTATCTTCAATAGTAACTTTGATATGCGTGTTTGAAATCTTATATAATGTTTTTGTAAAACGTGAGACCAAGGATGTATTACATTGTTTCAACAATGAAAGTGGTTATTTCAAATCTCCACGACGACGACTACAATCATGCACAAATATATTGTTTACTTTATTGTTATGAGAGTTTCCATGGTAACTAAGCATGTATATTACACACGGATTAATTTTTTCCAGATGAGCCAATAGAGAGCTTCGACCTGATTACATTGAGTGTAAAATCACTTCTGTATCTTCTATAGTAACGGAGATATGCGAGTATGAAGCTTTATATAATGTTTTTGAAAACGTGAGGCCTTAGGATGTATTACATTGTTTCAACAATCAAAGTGGTTATTTCAAATCTCCACGACGACGACTACAATCATGCACAAATAGATTGTTTACTTTATTGTTATGAAAGTTTCCATGGTAACTAAGCATGAATATTACACATGCAATAAATTTTTTATGTTGAGCCAATAGAGAGCTTCGACCTGATTACATTGAGTGTAAAATCACTCCTGTATCTTCAATAGTAACTTAGATATGCGAGTTTGAAATCTTATATAATGTTTTTGTAAAACGTGAGGCCAAGGACGTATTACATTGTTTCAACAATCAAAGTGGTTATTTCATATCTCCAGGACGATGACTACAATCATGCACAGATAGATTGTTTACTTTATTGTTATGAGAGTTTCCATGGTAACTAAGTATACATACTACACATGGATTAAATTTTTCCAGATGAGCCAATAGAGAGCTTCGACCTGATTACATTGAGTGTAAAATCACTTCTGTATCTTCTATAGTAACGGAGATATGCGAGTTTGAAGCTTTATAAAATGTTTTTGAAAACGTGAGGCCTTAGGATGTATTACATTGTTTCAACAATGAAAGTGGTTATTTCAAATCTCCACGACGACGACTACAATCATGCACAAATAGATTGTTTACTTTATTGTTATGAAAGTTTCCATGGTAACTAAGCATGAATATTACACATGCAATAAATTTTTTATGTTGAGCCAATAGAGAGCTTCGACCTGATTACATTGAGTGTAAAATCACTTCTGTATCTTCAATAGTAACTTTGATATGCGTGTTTGAAATCTTATATAATGTTTTTGTAAAACGTGAAGCCAAGGATGTATTACATTGTTTCAACAATCAAAGTGGTTATTTCATATCTCCAGGACGATGACTACAATCATGCACAGATAGATTGTTTACTTTATTGTTATGAGAGTTTCCATGGTAACTAAGCATGTATATTACACATGGAATAAATTTTTCCAGATGAGCCAATGGAGAGCTTCGACCTGATTACATTGAGTGTAAAATCACTCCTGTATCTTCAATAGTAACTTAGATATGCGAGTTTGAAATCTTATATAATGTTTTTGTAAAACGTGAGGCAAAGGATGTATTACATTGTTTCAACAATCAAAGTGGTTATTTCATATCTCCAGGACGATGACTACAATCATGCACAGATAGATTGTTTACTTTATTGTTATGAGAGTTTCCATGGTAACTAAGTATACATATTACACATGGATTAAATTTTTCCAGATGAGCCAATAGAGAGCTTCGACCTGATTACATTGAGTGTAAAATCACTTCTGTATCTTCTATAGTAACGGAGATATGCGAGTTTGAAGCTTTATATAATGCTTTTGAAAACGTGAGGCCTTAGGATGTATTACATTGTTTCAACAATCAAAGTGGTTATTTCAAATCTCCACGACGACGACTACAATCATGCACAAATAGATTGTTTACTTTATTGTTATGAAAGTTTCCATGGTAACTAAGCATGAATATTACACATGCAATAATTTTTTTATGTTGAGCCAATAGAGAGCTTCGACCTGATTACATTGAGTGTAAAATCACTCCTGTATCTTCAATAGTAACTTAGATATGCGAGTTTGAAATCTTATATAATGTTTTTGTAAAACGTGCGGCCAAGGATGTATTACATTGTTTCAACAATCAAAGTGGTTATTTCATATCTCCAGGACGATGACTACAATCATGCACAGATAGATTGTTTACTTTATTGTTATGAGAGTTTCCATGGTAACTAAGCATGTATATTACACATGGAATAAATTTTTCCAGATGAGCCAATAGAGAGCTTCGACCTGATTACATTGAGTGTAAAATCACTCCTGTATCTTCAATAGTAACTTAGATATGCGAGTTTGAAATCTTATATAATGTTTTTGTAAAACGTGAGGCAAATGATGTATTACATTGTTTCAACAATCAAAGTGGTTATTTCATATCTCCAGGACGATGACTACAATCATGCACAAATATATTGTTTACTTTATTGTTATGAGAGTTTCCATGGTAACTAAGCATGTATATTACACACGGATTAATTTTTTCCAGATGAGCCAATAGAGAGCTTCGACCTGATTACATTGAGTGTAAAATCACTTCTGTATCTTCTATAGTAACGGAGATATGCGAGTTTGAAGCTTTATATAATGTTTTTGAAAACGTGAGGCCTTAGGATGTATTACATTGTTTCAACAATCAAAGTGGTTATTTCAAATCTCCACGACGACGACTACAATCATGCACAAATAGATTGTTTACTTTATTGTTATGAAAGTTTCCATGGTAACTAAGCATGAATATTACACATGCAATAAATTTTTTATGTTGAGCCAATAGAGAGCTTCGACCTGATTACATTGAGTGTAAAATCACTCCTGTATCTTCAATAGTAACTTAGATATGCGAGTTTGAAATCTTATATAATGTTTTTGTAAAACGTGAGGCCAAGGATGTATTACATTGTTTCAACAATCAAAGTGGTTATTTCATATCTCCAGGACGATGACTACAATCATGCACAGATAGATTGTTTACTTTATTGTTATGAGAGTTTCCATGGTAACTAAGTATACATACTACACATGGATTAAATTTTTCCAGATGAGCCAATAGAGAGCTTCGACCTGATTACATTGAGTGTAAAATCACTTCTGTATCTTCTATAGTAACGGAGATATGCGAGTTTGAAGCTTTATATAATGTTTTTGAAAACGTGAGGCCTTAGGATGTATTACATTGTTTCAACAATGAAAGTGGTTATTTCAAATCTCCACGACGACGACTACAATCATGCACAAATAGATTGTTTACTTTATTGTTATGAAAGTTTCCATGGTAACTAAGCATGAATATTACACATGCAATATTTTTTTTATGTTGAGCCAATAGAGAGCTTCGACCTGATTACATTGAGTGTAAAATCACTCCTGTATCTTCAATAGTAACTTAGATATGCGAGTTTGAAATCTTATATAATGTTTTTGTAAAACGTGAGGCCAAGGATGTATTACATTGTTTCAACAATCAAAGTGGTTATTTCATATCTCCAGGACGATGACTACAATCATGCACAGATAGATTGTTTACTTTATTGTTATGAGAGTTTCCATGGTAACTAAGTATACATATTACACATGGATTAAATTTTTCCAGATGAGCCAATAGAGAGCTTCGACCTGATTACATTGAGTGTAAAATCACTCCTGTATCTTCAATAGTAACTTAGATATGCGAGTTTGAAATCTTATATAATGTTTTTGTAAAACGTGAGGCCAAGGATGTATTACATTGTTTCAACAATCAAAGTGGTTATTTCATATCTCCAGTACGATGACTACAATCATGCACAGATAGATTGTTTACTTTATTGTTATGAGAGTTTCCATGGTATCTAAGTATACATATTACACATGGATTAAATTTTTCCAGATGAGCCAATAGAGAGCTTAGACCTGATTACATTGAGTGTAAAATCACTTCTGTATCTTCAATAGTAACTTTGATATGCGTGTTTGAAATCTTATATAATGTTTTTGTAAAACGTGAGACCAAGGATGTATTACATTGTTTCAACAATGAAAGTGGTTATTTCAAATCTCCACGACGACGACTACAATCATGCACAAATAGATTGTTTACTTTATTGTTATGAAAGTTTCCATGGTAACTAAGCATGAATATTACACATGCAATATTTTTTTTATGTTGAGCCAATAGAGAGCTTCGACCTGATTACATTGAGTGTAAAATCACTCCTGTATCTTCAATAGTAACTTAGATATGCGAGTTTGAAATCTTATATAATGTTTTTGTAAAACGTGAGGCCAAGGATGTATTACATTGTTTCAACAATCAAAGTGGTTATTTCATATCTCCAGGACGATGACTACAATCATGCACAGATAGATTGTTTACTTTATTGTTATGAGAGTTTCCATGGTAACTAAGTATACATATTACACATGGATTAAATTTTTCCAGATGAGCCAATAGAGAGCTTCGACCTGATTACATTGAGTGTAAAATCACTCCTGTATCTTCAATAGTAACTTAGATATGCGAGTTTGAAATCTTATATAATGTTTTTGTAAAACGTGAGGCCAAGGATGTATTACATTGTTTCAACAATCAAAGTGGTTATTTCATATCTCCAGTACGATGACTACAATCATGCACAGATAGATTGTTTACTTTATTGTTATGAGAGTTTCCATGGTATCTAAGTATACATATTACACATGGATTAAATTTTTCCAGATGAGCCAATAGAGAGCTTAGACCTGATTACATTGAGTGTAAAATCACTTCTGTATCTTCAATAGTAACTTTGATATGCGTGTTTGAAATCTTATATAATGTTTTTGTAAAACGTGAGACCAAGGATGTATTACATTGTTTCAACAATGAAAGTGGTTATTTCAAATCTCCACGACGACGACTACAATCATGCACAAATATATTGTTTACTTTATTGTTATGAGAGTTTCCATGGTAACTAAGCATGTATATTACACACGGATTAATTTTTTCCAGATGAGCCAATAGAGAGCTTCGACCTGATTACATTGAGTGTAAAATCACTTCTGTATCTTCTATAGTAACGGAGATATGCGAGTATGAAGCTTTATATAATGTTTTTGAAAACGTGAGGCCTTAGGATGTATTACATTGTTTCAACAATCAAAGTGGTTATTTCAAATCTCCACGACGACGACTACAATCATGCACAAATAGATTGTTTATTTATTGTTATGAAAGTTTCCATGGTAACTAAGCATGAATATTACACATGCAATAAATTTTTTATGTTGAGCCAATAGAGAGCTTCGACCTGATTACATTGAGTGTAAAATCACTCCTGTATCTTCAATAGTAACTTAGATATGCGAGTTTGAAATCTTATATAATGTTTTTGTAAAACGTGAGGCCAAGGACGTATTACATTGTTTCAACAATCAAAGTGGTTATTTCATATCTCCAGGACGATGACTACAATCATGCACAGATAGATTGTTTACTTTATTGTTATGAGAGTTTCCATGGTAACTAAGTATACATACTACACATGGATTAAATTTTTCCAGATGAGCCAATAGAGAGCTTCGACCTGATTACATTGAGTGTAAAATCACTTCTGTATCTTCTATAGTAACGGAGATATGCGAGTTTGAAGCTTTATAAAATGTTTTTGAAAACGTGAGGCCTTAGGATGTATTACATTGTTTCAACAATGAAAGTGGTTATTTCAAATCTCCACGACGACGACTACAATCATGCACAAATAGATTGTTTACTTTATTGTTATGAAAGTTTCCATGGTAACTAAGCATGAATATTACACATGCAATAAATTTTTTATGTTGAGCCAATAGAGAGCTTCGACCTGATTACATTGAGTGTAAAATCACTTCTGTATCTTCAATAGTAACTTTGATATGCGTGTTTGAAATCTTATATAATGTTTTTGTAAAACGTGAAGCCAAGGATGTATTACATTGTTTCAACAATCAAAGTGGTTATTTCATATCTCCAGGACGATGACTACAATCATGCACAGATAGATTGTTTACTTTATTGTTATGAGAGTTTCCATGGTAACTAAGCATGTATATTACACATGGAATAAATTTTTCCAGATGAGCCAATGGAGAGCTTCGACCTGATTACATTGAGTGTAAAATCACTCCTGTATCTTCAATAGTAACTTAGATATGCGAGTTTGAAATCTTATATAATGTTTTTGTAAAACGTGAGGCAAAGGATGTATTACATTGTTTCAACAATCAAAGTGGTTATTTCATATCTCCAGGACGATGACTACAATCATGCACAGATAGATTGTTTACTTTATTGTTATGAGAGTTTCCATGGTAACTAAGTATACATATTACACATGGATTAAATTTTTCCAGATGAGCCAATAGAGAGCTTCGACCTGATTACATTGAGTGTAAAATCACTTCTGTATCTTCTATAGTAACGGAGATATGCGAGTTTGAAGCTTTATATAATGCTTTTGAAAACGTGAGGCCTTAGGATGTATTACATTGTTTCAACAATCAAAGTGGTTATTTCAAATCTCCACGACGACGACTACAATCATGCACAAATAGATTGTTTACTTGATTGTTATGAAAGTTTCCATGGTAACTAAGCATGAATATTACACATGCAATAATTTTTTTATGTTGAGCCAATAGAGAGCTTCGACCTGATTACATTGAGTGTAAAATCACTCCTGTATCTTCAATAGTAACTTAGATATGCGAGTTTGAAATCTTATATAATGTTTTTGTAAAACGTGCGGCCAAGGATGTATTACATTGTTTCAACAATCAAAGTGGTTATTTCATATCTCCAGGACGATGACTACAATCATGCACAGATAGATTGTTTACTTTATTGTTATGAGAGTTTCCATGGTAACTAAGCATGTATATTACACATGGAATAAATTTTTCCAGATGAGCCAATAGAGAGCTTCGACCTGATTACATTGAGTGTAAAATCACTTCTGTATCTTCTATAGTAACGGAGATATGCGAGTTTGAAGCTTTATATAATGTTTTTGAAAACGTGAGGCCTTAGGATGTATTACATTGTTTCAACAATCAAAGTGGTTATTTCAAATCTCCACGACGACGACTACAATCATGCACAAATAGATTGTTTACTTTATTGTTATGAAAGTTTCCATGGTAACTAAGCATGAATATTACACATGCAATAAATTTTTTATGTTGAGCCAATAGAGAGCTTCGACCTGATTACATTGAGTGTAAAATCACTCCTGTATCTTCAATAGTAACTTAGATATGCGAGTTTGAAATCTTATATAATGTTTTTGTAAAACGTGAGGCCAAGGATGTATTACATTGTTTCAACAATCAAAGTGGTTATTTCATATCTCCAGGACGATGACTACAATCATGCACAGATAGATTGTTTACTTTATTGTTATGAGAGTTTCCATGGTAACTAAGTATACATACTACACATGGATTAAATTTTTCCAGATGAGCCAATAGAGAGCTTCGACCTGATTACATTGAGTGTAAAATCACTTCTGTATCTTCTATAGTAACGGAGATATGCGAGTTTGAAGCTTTATATAATGTTTTTGAAAACGTGAGGCCTTAGGATGTATTACATTGTTTCAACAATGAAAGTGGTTATTTCAAATCTCCACGACGACGACTACAATCATGCACAAATAGATTGTTTACTTTATTGTTATGAAAGTTTCCATGGTAACTAAGCATGAATATTACACATGCAATATTTTTTTTATGTTGAGCCAATAGAGAGCTTCGACCTGATTACATTGAGTGTAAAATCACTCCTGTATCTTCAATAGTAACTTAGATATGCGAGTTTGAAATCTTATATAATGTTTTTGTAAAACGTGAGGCCAAGGATGTATTACATTGTTTCAACAATCAAAGTGGTTATTTCATATCTCCAGGACGATGACTACAATCATGCACAGATAGATTGTTTACGTTATTGTAATGAGAGTTTCCATGGTAACTAAGTATACATATTACACATGGAATAAATTTTTCCAGATGAGCCAATAGAGAGCTTCGACCTGATTACATTGAGTGTAAAATCACTTCTGTATCTTCAATAGTAACGGAGATATGCGAGTTTGAAGCTTTATATAATGTTTTTGAAAACGTGAGGCCTTAGGATGTATTACATTGTTTCAACAATGAAAGTGGTTATTTCAAATCTCCACGACGACGACTACAATAATGCACAAATAGATTGTTTACTTTATTGTTATGAAAGTTTCCATGGTAACTAAGCATGAATATTACACATGCAATAAATTTTTCCAGATGAGCCAATAGAGAGCTTCGACCTGATTACATTGAGTGTAAAATCACTCCTGTATCTTCAATAGTAACTTAGATATGCGAGTTTGAAATCTTATATAATGTTTTTGTAAAACGTGAGGCAAAGGATGTATTACATTGTTTCAACAATCAAAGTGGTTATTTCATATCTCCAGGACGATGACTACAATCATGCACAGATAGATTGTTTACTTTATTGTTATGAGAGTTTCCATGGTAACTAAGTATACATATTACACATGGATTAAATTTTTCCAGATGAGCCAATAGAGAGCTTCGACCTGATTACATTGAGTGTAAAATCACTCCTGTATCTTCAATAGTAACTTAGATATGCGAGTTTGAAATCTTATATAATGTTTTTGTAAAACGTGAGGCCAAGGATGTATTACATTGTTTCAACAATCAAAGTGGTTATTTCATATCTCCAGTACGATGACTACAATCATGCACAGATAGATTGTTTACTTTATTGTTATGAGAGTTTCCATGGTATCTAAGTATACATATTACACATGGATTAAATTTTTCCAGATGAGCCAATAGAGAGCTTAGACCTGATTACATTGAGTGTAAAATCACTTCTGTATCTTCAATAGTAACTTTGATATGCGTGTTTGAAATCTTATATAATGTTTTTGTAAAACGTGAGACCAAGGATGTATTACATTGTTTCAACAATGAAAGTGGTTATTTCAAATCTCCACGACGACGACTACAATCATGCACAAATATATTGTTTACTTTATTGTTATGAGAGTTTCCATGGTAACTAAGCATGTATATTACACACGGATTAATTTTTTCCAGATGAGCCAATAGAGAGCTTCGACCTGATTACATTGAGTGTAAAATCACTTCTGTATCTTCTATAGTAACGGAGATATGCGAGTATGAAGCTTTATATAATGTTTTTGAAAACGTGAGGCCTTAGGATGTATTACATTGTTTCAACAATCAAAGTGGTTATTTCAAATCTCCACGACGACGACTACAATCATGCACAAATAGATTGTTTACTTTATTGTTATGAAAGTTTCCATGGTAACTAAGCATGAATATTACACATGCAATAAATTTTTTATGTTGAGCCAATAGAGAGCTTCGACCTGATTACATTGAGTGTAAAATCACTCCTGTATCTTCAATAGTAACTTAGATATGCGAGTTTGAAATCTTATATAATGTTTTTGTAAAACGTGAGGCCAAGGACGTATTACATTGTTTCAACAATCAAAGTGGTTATTTCATATCTCCAGGACGATGACTACAATCATGCACAGATAGATTGTTTACTTTATTGTTATGAGAGTTTCCATGGTAACTAAGTATACATACTACACATGGATTAAATTTTTCCAGATGAGCCAATAGAGAGCTTCGACCTGATTACATTGAGTGTAAAATCACTTCTGTATCTTCTATAGTAACGGAGATATGCGAGTTTGAAGCTTTATAAAATGTTTTTGAAAACGTGAGGCCTTAGGATGTATTACATTGTTTCAACAATGAAAGTGGTTATTTCAAATCTCCACGACGACGACTACAATCATGCACAAATAGATTGTTTACTTTATTGTTATGAAAGTTTCCATGGTAACTAAGCATGAATATTACACATGCAATAAATTTTTTATGTTGAGCCAATAGAGAGCTTCGACCTGATTACATTGAGTGTAAAATCACTTCTGTATCTTCAATAGTAACTTTGATATGCGTGTTTGAAATCTTATATAATGTTTTTGTAAAACGTGAAGCCAAGGATGTATTACATTGTTTCAACAATCAAAGTGGTTATTTCATATCTCCAGGACGATGACTACAATCATGCACAGATAGATTGTTTACTTTATTGTTATGAGAGTTTCCATGGTAACTAAGCATGTATATTACACATGGAATAAATTTTTCCAGATGAGCCAATGGAGAGCTTCGACCTGATTACATTGAGTGTAAAATCACTCCTGTATCTTCAATAGTAACTTAGATATGCGAGTTTGAAATCTTATATAATGTTTTTGTAAAACGTGAGGCAAAGGATGTATTACATTGTTTCAACAATCAAAGTGGTTATTTCATATCTCCAGGACGATGACTACAATCATGCACAGATAGATTGTTTACTTTATTGTTATGAGAGTTTCCATGGTAACTAAGTATACATATTACACATGGATTAAATTTTTCCAGATGAGCCAATAGAGAGCTTCGACCTGATTACATTGAGTGTAAAATCACTTCTGTATCTTCTATAGTAACGGAGATATGCGAGTTTGAAGCTTTATATAATGCTTTTGAAAACGTGAGGCCTTAGGATGTATTACATTGTTTCAACAATCAAAGTGGTTATTTCAAATCTCCACGACGACGACTACAATCATGCACAAATAGATTGTTTACTTTATTGTTATGAAAGTTTCCATGGTAACTAAGCATGAATATTACACATGCAATAATTTTTTTATGTTGAGCCAATAGAGAGCTTCGACCTGATTACATTGAGTGTAAAATCACTCCTGTATCTTCAATAGTAACTTAGATATGCGAGTTTGAAATCTTATATAATGTTTTTGTAAAACGTGCGGCCAAGGATGTATTACATTGTTTCAACAATCAAAGTGGTTATTTCATATCTCCAGGACGATGACTACAATCATGCACAGATAGATTGTTTACTTTATTGTTATGAGAGTTTCCATGGTAACTAAGCATGTATATTACACATGGAATAAATTTTTCCAGATGAGCCAATAGAGAGCTTCGACCTGATTACATTGAGTGTAAAATCACTCTTGTATCTTCAATAGTAACTTAGATATGCGAGTTTGAAATCTTATATAATGTTTTTGTAAAACGTGAGGCAAATGATGTATTACATTGTTTCAACAATCAAAGTGGTTATTTCATATCTCCAGGACGATGACTACAATCATGCACAAATATATTGTTTACTTTATTGTTATGAGAGTTTCCATGGTAACTAAGCATGTATATTACACACGGATTAATTTTTTCCAGATGAGCCAATAGAGAGCTTCGACCTGATTACATTGAGTGTAAAATCACTTCTGTATCTTCTATAGTAACGGAGATATGCGAGTTTGAAGCTTTATATAATGTTTTTGAAAACGTGAGGCCTTAGGATGTATTACATTGTTTCAACAATCAAAGTGGTTATTTCAAATCTCCACGACGACGACTACAATCATGCACAAATAGATTGTTTACTTTATTGTTATGAAAGTTTCCATGGTAACTAAGCATGAATATTACACATGCAATAAATTTTTTATGTTGAGCCAATAGAGAGCTTCGACCTGATTACATTGAGTGTAAAATCACTCCTGTATCTTCAATAGTAACTTAGATATGCGAGTTTGAAATCTTATATAATGTTTTTGTAAAACGTGAGGCCAAGGATGTATTACATTGTTTCAACAATCAAAGTGGTTATTTCATATCTCCAGGACGATGACTACAATCATGCACAGATAGATTGTTTACTTTATTGTTATGAGAGTTTCCATGGTAACTAAGTATACATACTACACATGGATTAAATTTTTCCAGATGAGCCAATAGAGAGCTTCGACCTGATTACATTGAGTGTAAAATCACTTCTGTATCTTCTATAGTAACGGAGATATGCGAGTTTGAAGCTTTATATAATGTTTTTGAAAACGTGAGGCCTTAGGATGTATTACATTGTTTCAACAATGAAAGTGGTTATTTCAAATCTCCACGACGACGACTACAATCATGCACAAATAGATTGTTTACTTTATTGTTATGAAAGTTTCCATGGTAACTAAGCATGAATATTACACATGCAATAAATTTTTTATGTTGAGCCAATAGAGAGCTTCGACCTGATTACATTGAGTGTAAAATCACTTCTGTATCTTCAATAGTAACTTTGATATGCGTGTTTGAAATCTTATATAATGTTTTTGTAAAACGTGAGGCCAAGGATGTATTACATTGTTTCAACAATCAAAGTGGTTATTTCATATCTCCAGGACGATGACTACAATCATGCACAGATAGATTGTTTACTTTATTGTTATGAGAGTTTCCATGGTAACTAAGCATGTATATTACACATGGAATAAATTTTTCCAGATGAGCCAATAGAGAGCTTCGACCTGATTACATTGAGTGTAAAATCACTCCTGTATCTTCAATAGTAACTTAGATATGCGAGTTTGAAATCTTATATAATGTTTTTGTAAAACGTGAGGCAAATGATGTATTACATTGTTTCAACAATCAAAGTGGTTATTTCATATCTCCAGGACGATGACTACAATCATGCACAGATAGATTGTTTACTTTATTGTTATGAGAGTTTCCATGGTAACTAAGTATACATATTACACATGGATTAAATTTTTCCAGATGAGCCAATAGAGAGCTTCGACCTGATTACATTGAGTGTAAAATCACTTCTGTATCTTCTATAGTAACGGAGATATGCGAGTTTGAAGCTTTATATAATGCTTTTGAAAACGTGAGGCCTTAGGATGTATTACATTGTTTCAACAATGAAAGTGGTTATTTCAAATCTCCACGACGACGACTACAATCATGCACAAATAGATTGTTTACTTTATTGTTATGAAAGTTTCCATGGTAACTAAGCATGAATATTACACATGCAATAAATTTTTTATGTTGAGCCAATAGAGAGCTTCGACCTGATTACATTGAGTGTAAAATCACTCCTGTATCTTCAATAGTAACTTAGATATGCGAGTTTGAAATCTTATATAATGTTTTTGTAAAACGTGCGGCCAAGGATGTATTACATTGTTTCAACAATCAAAGTGGTTATTTCATATCTCCAGGACGATGACTACAATCATGCACAGATAGATTGTTTACTTTATTGTTATGAGAGTTTCCATGGTAACTAAGCATGTATATTACACATGGAATAAATTTTTCCAGATGAGCCAATAGAGAGCTTCGACCTGATTACATTGAGTGTAAAATCACTCCTGTATCTTCAATAGTAACTTAGATATGCGAGTTTGAAATCTTATATAATGTTTTTGTAAAACGTGAGGCAAATGATGTATTACATTGTTTCAACAATCAAAGTGGTTATTTCATATCTCCAGGACGATGACTACAATCATGCACAGATAGATTGTTTACTTTATTGTTATGAGAGTTTCCATGGTAACTAAGCATGTATATTACACATGGAATAAATTTTTCCAGATGAGCCAATAGAGAGCTTCGACCTGATTACATTGAGTGTAAAATCACTTCTGTATCTTCAATAGTAACGGAGATATGCGAGTTTGAAGCTTTATATAATGTTTTTGAAAACGTGAGGCCTTAGGATGTATTACATTGTTTCAACAATGAAAGTGGTTATTTCAAATCTCCACGACGACGACTACAATAATGCACAAATAGATTGTTTACTTTATTGTTATGAAAGTTTCCATGGTAACTAAGCATGAATATTACACATGCAATAAATTTTTCCAGATGAGCCAATAGAGAGCTTCGACCTGATTACATTGAGTGTAAAATCACTCCTGTATCTTCAATAGTAACTTAGATATGCGAGTTTGAAATCTTATATAATGTTTTTGTAAAACGTGAGGCAAAGGATGTATTACATTGTTTCAACAATCAAAGTGGTTATTTCATATCTCCAGTACGATGACTACAATCATGCACAGATAGATTGTTTACTTTATTGTTATGAGAGTTTCCATGGTATCTAAGTATACATATTACACATGGATTAAATTTTTCCAGATGAGCCAATAGAGAGCTTAGACCTGATTACATTGAGTGTAAAATCACTTCTGTATCTTCAATAGTAACTTTGATATGCGTGTTTGAAATCTTATATAATGTTTTTGTAAAACGTGAGACCAAGGATGTATTACATTGTTTCAACAATGAAAGTGGTTATTTCAAATCTCCACGACGACGACTACAATCATGCACAAATATATTGTTTACTTTATTGTTATGAGAGTTTCCATGGTAACTAAGCATGTATATTACACACGGATTAATTTTTTCCAGATGAGCCAATAGAGAGCTTCGACCTGATTACATTGAGTGTAAAATCACTTCTGTATCTTCTATAGTAACGGAGATATGCGAGTATGAAGCTTTATATAATGTTTTTGAAAACGTGAGGCCTTAGGATGTATTACATTGTTTCAACAATCAAAGTGGTTATTTCAAATCTCCACGACGACGACTACAATCATGCACAAATAGATTGTTTACTTTATTGTTATGAAAGTTTCCATGGTAACTAAGCATGAATATTACACATGCAATAAATTTTTTATGTTGAGCCAATAGAGAGCTTCGACCTGATTACATTGAGTGTAAAATCACTCCTGTATCTTCAATAGTAACTTAGATATGCGAGTTTGAAATCTTATATAATGTTTTTGTAAAACGTGAGGCCAAGGACGTATTACATTGTTTCAACAATCAAAGTGGTTATTTCATATCTCCAGGACGATGACTACAATCATGCACAGATAGATTGTTTACTTTATTGTTATGAGAGTTTCCATGGTAACTAAGTATACATACTACACATGGATTAAATTTTTCCAGATGAGCCAATAGAGAGCTTCGACCTGATTACATTGAGTGTAAAATCACTTCTGTATCTTCTATAGTAACGGAGATATGCGAGTTTGAAGCTTTATAAAATGTTTTTGAAAACGTGAGGCCTTAGGATGTATTACATTGTTTCAACAATGAAAGTGGTTATTTCAAATCTCCACGACGACGACTACAATCATGCACAAATAGATTGTTTACTTTATTGTTATGAAAGTTTCCATGGTAACTAAGCATGAATATTACACATGCAATAAATTTTTTATGTTGAGCCAATAGAGAGCTTCGACCTGATTACATTGAGTGTAAAATCACTTCTGTATCTTCTATAGTAACGGAGATATGCGAGTTTGAAGCTTTATATAATGCTTTTGAAAACGTGAGGCCTTAGGATGTATTACATTGTTTCAACAATCAAAGTGGTTATTTCAAATCTCCACGACGACGACTACAATCATGCACAAATAGATTGTTTACTTTATTGTTATGAAAGTTTCCATGGTAACTAAGCATGAATATTACACATGCAATAATTTTTTTATGTTGAGCCAATAGAGAGCTTCGACCTGATTACATTGAGTGTAAAATCACTCCTGTATCTTCAATAGTAACTTAGATATGCGAGTTTGAAATCTTATATAATGTTTTTGTAAAACGTGCGGCCAAGGATGTATTACATTGTTTCAACAATCAAAGTGGTTATTTCATATCTCCAGGACGATGACTACAATCATGCACAGATAGATTGTTTACTTTATTGTTATGAGAGTTTCCATGGTAACTAAGCATGTATATTACACATGGAATAAATTTTTCCAGATGAGCCAATAGAGAGCTTCGACCTGATTACATTGAGTGTAAAATCACTCTTGTATCTTCAATAGTAACTTAGATATGCGAGTTTGAAATCTTATATAATGTTTTTGTAAAACGTGAGGCAAATGATGTATTACATTGTTTCAACAATCAAAGTGGTTATTTCATATCTCCAGGACGATGACTACAATCATGCACAAATATATTGTTTACTTTATTGTTATGAGAGTTTCCATGGTAACTAAGCATGTATATTACACACGGATTAATTTTTTCCAGATGAGCCAATAGAGAGCTTCGACCTGATTACATTGAGTGTAAAATCACTTCTGTATCTTCTATAGTAACGGAGATATGCGAGTTTGAAGCTTTATATAATGTTTTTGAAAACGTGAGGCCTTAGGATGTATTACATTGTTTCAACAATCAAAGTGGTTATTTCAAATCTCCACGACGACGACTACAATCATGCACAAATAGATTGTTTACTTTATTGTTATGAAAGTTTCCATGGTAACTAAGCATGAATATTACACATGCAATAAATTTTTTATGTTGAGCCAATAGAGAGCTTCGACCTGATTACATTGAGTGTAAAATCACTCCTGTATCTTCAATAGTAACTTAGATATGCGAGTTTGAAATCTTATATAATGTTTTTGTAAAACGTGAGGCCAAGGATGTATTACATTGTTTCAACAATCAAAGTGGTTATTTCATATCTCCAGGACGATGACTACAATCATGCACAGATAGATTGTTTACTTTATTGTTATGAGAGTTTCCATGGTAACTAAGTATACATACTACACATGGATTAAATTTTTCCAGATGAGCCAATAGAGAGCTTCGACCTGATTACATTGAGTGTAAAATCACTTCTGTATCTTCTATAGTAACGGAGATATGCGAGTTTGAAGCTTTATATAATGTTTTTGAAAACGTGAGGCCTTAGGATGTATTACATTGTTTCAACAATGAAAGTGGTTATTTCAAATCTCCACGACGACGACTACAATCATGCACAAATAGATTGTTTACTTTATTGTTATGAAAGTTTCCATGGTAACTAAGCATGAATATTACACATGCAATAAATTTTTTATGTTGAGCCAATAGAGAGCTTCGACCTGATTACATTGAGTGTAAAATCACTTCTGTATCTTCAATAGTAACTTTGATATGCGTGTTTGAAATCTTATATAATGTTTTTGTAAAACGTGAGGCCAAGGATGTATTACATTGTTTCAACAATCAAAGTGGTTATTTCATATCTCCAGGACGATGACTACAATCATGCACAGATAGATTGTTTACTTTATTGTTATGAGAGTTTCCATGGTAACTAAGCATGTATATTACACATGGAATAAATTTTTCCAGATGAGCCAATAGAGAGCTTCGACCTGATTACATTGAGTGTAAAATCACTCCTGTATCTTCAATAGTAACTTAGATATGCGAGTTTGAAATCTTATATAATGTTTTTGTAAAACGTGAGGCAAATGATGTATTACATTGTTTCAACAATCAAAGTGGTTATTTCATATCTCCAGGACGATGACTACAATCATGCACAGATAGATTGTTTACTTTATTGTTATGAGAGTTTCCATGGTAACTAAGTATACATATTACACATGGATTAAATTTTTCCAGATGAGCCAATAGAGAGCTTCGACCTGATTACATTGAGTGTAAAATCACTTCTGTATCTTCTATAGTAACGGAGATATGCGAGTTTGAAGCTTTATATAATGCTTTTGAAAACGTGAGGCCTTAGGATGTATTACATTGTTTCAACAATGAAAGTGGTTATTTCAAATCTCCACGACGACGACTACAATCATGCACAAATAGATTGTTTACTTTATTGTTATGAAAGTTTCCATGGTAACTAAGCATGAATATTACACATGCAATAAATTTTTTATGTTGAGCCAATAGAGAGCTTCGACCTGATTACATTGAGTGTAAAATCACTCCTGTATCTTCAATAGTAACTTAGATATGCGAGTTTGAAATCTTATATAATGTTTTTGTAAAACGTGCGGCCAAGGATGTATTACATTGTTTCAACAATCAAAGTGGTTATTTCATATCTCCAGGACGATGACTACAATCATGCACAGATAGATTGTTTACTTTATTGTTATGAGAGTTTCCATGGTAACTAAGCATGTATATTACACATGGAATAAATTTTTCCAGATGAGCCAATAGAGAGCTTCGACCTGATTACATTGAGTGTAAAATCACTCCTGTATCTTCAATAGTAACTTAGATATGCGAGTTTGAAATCTTATATAATGTTTTTGTAAAACGTGAGGCAAATGATGTATTACATTGTTTCAACAATCAAAGTGGTTATTTCATATCTCCAGGACGATGACTACAATCATGCACAGATAGATTGTTTACTTTATTGTTATGAGAGTTTCCATGGTAACTAAGCATGTATATTACACATGGAATAAATTTTTCCAGATGAGCCAATAGAGAGCTTCGACCTGATTACATTGAGTGTAAAATCACTTCTGTATCTTCAATAGTAACGGAGATATGCGAGTTTGAAGCTTTATATAATGTTTTTGAAAACGTGAGGCCTTAGGATGTATTACATTGTTTCAACAATGAAAGTGGTTATTTCAAATCTCCACGACGACGACTACAATAATGCACAAATAGATTGTTTACTTTATTGTTATGAAAGTTTCCATGGTAACTAAGCATGAATATTACACATGCAATAAATTTTTCCAGATGAGCCAATAGAGAGCTTCGACCTGATTACATTGAGTGTAAAATCACTCCTGTATCTTCAATAGTAACTTAGATATGCGAGTTTGAAATCTTATATAATGTTTTTGTAAAACGTGAGGCAAAGGATGTATTACATTGTTTCAACAATCAAAGTGGTTATTTCATATCTCCAGTACGATGACTACAATCATGCACAGATAGATTGTTTACTTTATTGTTATGAGAGTTTCCATGGTATCTAAGTATACATATTACACATGGATTAAATTTTTCCAGATGAGCCAATAGAGAGCTTAGACCTGATTACATTGAGTGTAAAATCACTTCTGTATCTTCAATAGTAACTTTGATATGCGTGTTTGAAATCTTATATAATGTTTTTGTAAAACGTGAGACCAAGGATGTATTACATTGTTTCAACAATGAAAGTGGTTATTTCAAATCTCCACGACGACGACTACAATCATGCACAAATATATTGTTTACTTTATTGTTATGAGAGTTTCCATGGTAACTAAGCATGTATATTACACACGGATTAATTTTTTCCAGATGAGCCAATAGAGAGCTTCGACCTGATTACATTGAGTGTAAAATCACTTCTGTATCTTCTATAGTAACGGAGATATGCGAGTATGAAGCTTTATATAATGTTTTTGAAAACGTGAGGCCTTAGGATGTATTACATTGTTTCAACAATCAAAGTGGTTATTTCAAATCTCCACGACGACGACTACAATCATGCACAAATAGATTGTTTACTTTATTGTTATGAAAGTTTCCATGGTAACTAAGCATGAATATTACACATGCAATAAATTTTTTATGTTGAGCCAATAGAGAGCTTCGACCTGATTACATTGAGTGTAAAATCACTCCTGTATCTTCAATAGTAACTTAGATATGCGAGTTTGAAATCTTATATAATGTTTTTGTAAAACGTGAGGCCAAGGACGTATTACATTGTTTCAACAATCAAAGTGGTTATTTCATATCTCCAGGACGATGACTACAATCATGCACAGATAGATTGTTTACTTTATTGTTATGAGAGTTTCCATGGTAACTAAGTATACATACTACACATGGATTAAATTTTTCCAGATGAGCCAATAGAGAGCTTCGACCTGATTACATTGAGTGTAAAATCACTTCTGTATCTTCTATAGTAACGGAGATATGCGAGTTTGAAGCTTTATAAAATGTTTTTGAAAACGTGAGGCCTTAGGATGTATTACATTGTTTCAACAATGAAAGTGGTTATTTCAAATCTCCACGACGACGACTACAATCATGCACAAATAGATTGTTTACTTTATTGTTATGAAAGTTTCCATGGTATCTAAGCATGAATATTACACATGCAATAAATTTTTTATGTTGAGCCAATAGAGAGCTTCGACCTGATTACATTGAGTGTAAAATCACTTCTGTATCTTCAATAGTAACTTTGATATGCGTGTTTGAAATCTTATATAATGTTTTTGTAAAACGTGAAGCCAAGGATGTATTACATTGTTTCAACAATCAAAGTGGTTATTTCATATCTCCAGGACGATGACTACAATCATGCACAGATAGATTGTTTACTTTATTGTTATGAGAGTTTCCATGGTAACTAAGCATGTATATTACACATGGAATAAATTTTTCCAGATGAGCCAATGGAGAGCTTCGACCTGATTACATTGAGTGTAAAATCACTCCTGTATCTTCAATAGTAACTTAGATATGCGAGTTTGAAATCTTATATAATGTTTTTGTAAAACGTGAGGCAAAGGATGTATTACATTGTTTCAACAATCAAAGTGGTTATTTCATATCTCCAGGACGATGACTACAATCATGCACAGATAGATTGTTTACTTTATTGTTATGAGAGTTTCCATGGTAACTAAGCATGTATATTACACACGGATTAATTTTTTCCAGATGAGCCAATAGAGAGCTTCGACCTGATTACATTGAGTGTAAAATCACTTCTGTATCTTCTATAGTAACGGAGATATGCGAGTATGAAGCTTTATATAATGTTTTTGAAAACGTGAGGCCTTAGGATGTATTACATTGTTTCAACAATCAAAGTGGTTATTTCAAATCTCCACGACGACGACTACAATCATGCACAAATAGATTGTTTACTTTATTGTTATGAAAGTTTCCATGGTAACTAAGCATGAATATTACACATGCAATAAATTTTTTATGTTGAGCCAATAGAGAGCTTCGACCTGATTACATTGAGTGTAAAATCACTCCTGTATCTTCAATAGTAACTTAGATATGCGAGTTTGAAATCTTATATAATGTTTTTGTAAAACGTGAGGCCAAGGACGTATTACATTGTTTCAACAATCAAAGTGGTTATTTCATATCTCCAGGACGATGACTACAATCATGCACAGATAGATTGTTTACTTTATTGTTATGAGAGTTTCCATGGTAACTAAGCATGTATATTACACATGGAATAAATTTTTCCAGATGAGCCAATAGAGAGCTTCGACCTGATTACATTGAGTGTAAAATCACTCCTGTATCTTCAATAGTAACTTAGATATGCGAGTTTGAAATCTTATATAATGTTTTTGTAAAACGTGAGGCAAATGATGTATTACATTGTTTCAACAATCAAAGTGGTTATTTCATATCTCCAGGACGATGACTACAATCATGCACAGATAGATTGTTTACTTTATTGTTATGAGAGTTTCCATGGTAACTAAGCATGTATATTACACATGGAATAAATTTTTCCAGATGAGCCAATAGAGAGCTTCGACCTGATTACATTGAGTGTAAAATCACTTCTGTATCTTCAATAGTAACGGAGATATGCGAGTTTGAAGCTTTATATAATGTTTTTGAAAACGTGAGGCCTTAGGATGTATTACATTGTTTCAACAATGAAAGTGGTTATTTCAAATCTCCACGACGACGACTACAATAATGCACAAATAGATTGTTTACTTTATTGTTATGAAAGTTTCCATGGTAACTAAGCATGAATATTACACATGCAATAAATTTTTCCAGATGAGCCAATAGAGAGCTTCGACCTGATTACATTGAGTGTAAAATCACTCCTGTATCTTCAATAGTAACTTAGATATGCGAGTTTGAAATCTTATATAATGTTTTTGTAAAACGTGAGGCAAAGGATGTATTACATTGTTTCAACAATCAAAGTGGTTATTTCATATCTCCAGGACGATGACTACAATCATGCACAGATAGATTGTTTACTTTATTGTTATGAGAGTTTCCATGGTAACTAAGTATACATATTACACATGGATTAAATTTTTCCAGATGAGCCAATAGAGAGCTTCGACCTGATTACATTGAGTGTAAAATCACTCCTGTATCTTCAATAGTAACTTAGATATGCGAGTTTGAAATCTTATATAATGTTTTTGTAAAACGTGAGGCCAAGGATGTATTACATTGTTTCAACAATCAAAGTGGTTATTTCATATCTCCAGTACGATGACTACAATCATGCACAGATAGATTGTTTACTTTATTGTTATGAGAGTTTCCATGGTATCTAAGTATACATATTACACATGGATTAAATTTTTCCAGATGAGCCAATAGAGAGCTTAGACCTGATTACATTGAGTGTAAAATCACTTCTGTATCTTCAATAGTAACTTTGATATGCGTGTTTGAAATCTTATATAATGTTTTTGTAAAACGTGAGACCAAGGATGTATTACATTGTTTCAACAATGAAAGTGGTTATTTCAAATCTCCACGACGACGACTACAATCATGCACAAATATATTGTTTACTTTATTGTTATGAGAGTTTCCATGGTAACTAAGCATGTATATTACACACGGATTAATTTTTTCCAGATGAGCCAATAGAGAGCTTCGACCTGATTACATTGAGTGTAAAATCACTCCTGTATCTTCAATAGTAACTTAGATATGCGAGTTTGAAATCTTATATAATGTTTTTGTAAAACGTGAGGCCAAGGACGTATTACATTGTTTCAACAATCAAAGTGGTTATTTCATATCTCCAGGACGATGACTACAATCATGCACAGATAGATTGTTTACTTTATTGTTATGAGAGTTTCCATGGTAACTAAGTATACATACTACACATGGATTAAATTTTTCCAGATGAGCCAATAGAGAGCTTCGACCTGATTACATTAAGTGTAAAATCACTTCTGTATCTTCTATAGTAACGGAGATATGCGAGTTTGAAGCTTTATAAAATGTTTTTGAAAACGTGAGGCCTTAGGATGTATTACATTGTTTCAACAATGAAAGTGGTTATTTCAAATCTCCACGACGACGACTACAATCATGCACAAATAGATTGTTTACTTTATTGTTATGAAAGTTTCCATGGTAACTAAGCATGAATATTACACATGCAATAAATTTTTTATGTTGAGCCAATAGAGAGCTTCGACCTGATTACATTGAGTGTAAAATCACTCCTGTATCTTCAATAGTAACTTAGATATGCGAGTTTGAAATCTTATATAATGTTTTTGTAAAACGTGCGGCCAAGGATGTATTACATTGTTTCAACAATCAAAGTGGTTATTTCATATCTCCAGGACGATGACTACAATCATGCACAGATAGATTGTTTACTTTATTGTTATGAGAGTTTCCATGGTAACTAAGCATGTATATTACACATGGAATAAATTTTTCCAGATGAGCCAATAGAGAGCTTCGACCTGATTACATTGAGTGTAAAATCACTCCTGTATCTTCAATAGTAACTTAGATATGCGAGTTTGAAATCTTATATAATGTTTTTGTAAAACGTGAGGCAAATGATGTATTACATTGTTTCAACAATCAAAGTGGTTATTTCATATCTCCAGGACGATGACTACAATCATGCACAGATAGATTGTTTACTTTATTGTTATGAGAGTTTCCATGGTAACTAAGCATGTATATTACACATGGAATAAATTTTTCCAGATGAGCCAATAGAGAGCTTCGACCTGATTACATTGAGTGTAAAATCACTTCTGTATCTTCAATAGTAACGGAGATATGCGAGTTTGAAGCTTTATATAATGTTTTTGAAAACGTGAGGCCTTAGGATGTATTACATTGTTTCAACAATGAAAGTGGTTATTTCAAATCTCCACGACGACGACTACAATAATGCACAAATAGATTGTTTACTTTATTGTTATGAAAGTTTCCATGGTAACTAAGCATGAATATTACACATGCAATAAATTTTTCCAGATGAGCCAATAGAGAGCTTCGACCTGATTACATTGAGTGTAAAATCACTCCTGTATCTTCAATAGTAACTTAGATATGCGAGTTTGAAATCTTATATAATGTTTTTGTAAAACGTGAGGCAAAGGATGTATTACATTGTTTCAACAATCAAAGTGGTTATTTCATATCTCCAGGACGATGACTACAATCATGCACAGATAGATTGTTTACTTTATTGTTATGAGAGTTTCCATGGTAACTAAGTATACATATTACACATGGATTAAATTTTTCCAGATGAGCCAATAGAGAGCTTCGACCTGATTACATTGAGTGTAAAATCACTCCTGTATCTTCAATAGTAACTTAGATATGCGAGTTTGAAATCTTATATAATGTTTTTGTAAAACGTGAGGCCAAGGATGTATTACATTGTTTCAACAATCAAAGTGGTTATTTCATATCTCCAGTACGATGACTACAATCATGCACAGATAGATTGTTTACTTTATTGTTATGAGAGTTTCCATGGTATCTAAGTATACATATTACACATGGATTAAATTTTTCCAGATGAGCCAATAGAGAGCTTAGACCTGATTACATTGAGTGTAAAATCACTTCTGTATCTTCAATAGTAACTTTGATATGCGTGTTTGAAATCTTATATAATGTTTTTGTAAAACGTGAGACCAAGGATGTATTACATTGTTTCAACAATGAAAGTGGTTATTTCAAATCTCCACGACGACGACTACAATCATGCACAAATATATTGTTTACTTTATTGTTATGAGAGTTTCCATGGTAACTAAGCATGTATATTACACACGGATTAATTTTTTCCAGATGAGCCAATAGAGAGCTTCGACCTGATTACATTGAGTGTAAAATCACTTCTGTATCTTCTATAGTAACGGAGATATGCGAGTATGAAGCTTTATATAATGTTTTTGAAAACGTGAGGCCTTAGGATGTATTACATTGTTTCAACAATCAAAGTGGTTATTTCAAATCTCCACGACGACGACTACAATCATGCACAAATAGATTGTTTACTTTATTGTTATGAAAGTTTCCATGGTAACTAAGCATGAATATTACACATGCAATAAATTTTTTATGTTGAGCCAATAGAGAGCTTCGACCTGATTACATTGAGTGTAAAATCACTCCTGTATCTTCAATAGTAACTTAGATATGCGAGTTTGAAATCTTATATAATGTTTTTGTAAAACGTGAGGCCAAGGACGTATTACATTGTTTCAACAATCAAAGTGGTTATTTCATATCTCCAGGACGATGACTACAATCATGCACAGATAGATTGTTTACTTTATTGTTATGAGAGTTTCCATGGTAACTAAGTATACATACTACACATGGATTAAATTTTTCCAGATGAGCCAATAGAGAGCTTCGACCTGATTACATTGAGTGTAAAATCACTTCTGTATCTTCTATAGTAACGGAGATATGCGAGTTTGAAGCTTTATAAAATGTTTTTGAAAACGTGAGGCCTTAGGATGTATTACATTGTTTCAACAATGAAAGTGGTTATTTCAAATCTCCACGACGACGACTACAATCATGCACAAATAGATTGTTTACTTTATTGTTATGAAAGTTTCCATGGTAACTAAGCATGAATATTACACATGCAATAAATTTTTTATGTTGAGCCAATAGAGAGCTTCGACCTGATTACATTGAGTGTAAAATCACTTCTGTATCTTCAATAGTAACTTTGATATGCGTGTTTGAAATCTTATATAATGTTTTTGTAAAACGTGAAGCCAAGGATGTATTACATTGTTTCAACAATCAAAGTGGTTATTTCATATCTCCAGGACGATGACTACAATCATGCACAGATAGATTGTTTACTTTATTGTTATGAGAGTTTCCATGGTAACTAAGCATGTATATTACACATGGAATAAATTTTTCCAGATGAGCCAATAGAGAGCTTCGACCTGATTACATTGAGTGTAAAATCACTCCTGTATCTTCAATAGTAACTTAGATATGCGAGTTTGAAATCTTATATAATGTTTTTGTAAAACGTGAGGCCAAGGACGTATTACATTGTTTCAACAATCAAAGTGGTTATTTCATATCTCCAGGACGATGACTACAATCATGCACAGATAGATTGTTTACTTTATTGTTATGAGAGTTTCCATGGTAACTAAGTATACATACTACACATGGATTAAATTTTTCCAGATGAGCCAATAGAGAGCTTCGACCTGATTACATTAAGTGTAAAATCACTTCTGTATCTTCTATAGTAACGGAGATATGCGAGTTTGAAGCTTTATAAAATGTTTTTGAAAACGTGAGGCCTTAGGATGTATTACATTGTTTCAACAATGAAAGTGGTTATTTCAAATCTCCACGACGACGACTACAATCATGCACAAATAGATTGTTTACTTTATTGTTATGAAAGTTTCCATGGTAACTAAGCATGAATATTACACATGCAATAAATTTTTTATGTTGAGCCAATAGAGAGCTTCGACCTGATTACATTGAGTGTAAAATCACTCCTGTATCTTCAATAGTAACTTAGATATGCGAGTTTGAAATCTTATATAATGTTTTTGTAAAACGTGCGGCCAAGGATGTATTACATTGTTTCAACAATCAAAGTGGTTATTTCATATCTCCAGGACGATGACTACAATCATGCACAGATAGATTGTTTACTTTATTGTTATGAGAGTTTCCATGGTAACTAAGCATGTATATTACACATGGAATAAATTTTTCCAGATGAGCCAATAGAGAGCTTCGACCTGATTACATTGAGTGTAAAATCACTCCTGTATCTTCAATAGTAACTTAGATATGCGAGTTTGAAATCTTATATAATGTTTTTGTAAAACGTGAGGCAAATGATGTATTACATTGTTTCAACAATCAAAGTGGTTATTTCATATCTCCAGGACGATGACTACAATCATGCACAGATAGATTGTTTACTTTATTGTTATGAGAGTTTCCATGGTAACTAAGCATGTATATTACACATGGAATAAATTTTTCCAGATGAGCCAATAGAGAGCTTCGACCTGATTACATTGAGTGTAAAATCACTTCTGTATCTTCAATAGTAACGGAGATATGCGAGTTTGAAGCTTTATATAATGTTTTTGAAAACGTGAGGCCTTAGGATGTATTACATTGTTTCAACAATGAAAGTGGTTATTTCAAATCTCCACGACGACGACTACAATAATGCACAAATAGATTGTTTACTTTATTGTTATGAAAGTTTCCATGGTAACTAAGCATGAATATTACACATGCAATAAATTTTTCCAGATGAGCCAATAGAGAGCTTCGACCTGATTACATTGAGTGTAAAATCACTCCTGTATCTTCAATAGTAACTTAGATATGCGAGTTTGAAATCTTATATAATGTTTTTGTAAAACGTGAGGCAAAGGATGTATTACATTGTTTCAACAATCAAAGTGGTTATTTCATATCTCCAGGACGATGACTACAATCATGCACAGATAGATTGTTTACTTTATTGTTATGAGAGTTTCCATGGTAACTAAGTATACATATTACACATGGATTAAATTTTTCCAGATGAGCCAATAGAGAGCTTCGACCTGATTACATTGAGTGTAAAATCACTCCTGTATCTTCAATAGTAACTTAGATATGCGAGTTTGAAATCTTATATAATGTTTTTGTAAAACGTGAGGCCAAGGATGTATTACATTGTTTCAACAATCAAAGTGGTTATTTCATATCTCCAGTACGATGACTACAATCATGCACAGATAGATTGTTTACTTTATTGTTATGAGAGTTTCCATGGTATCTAAGTATACATATTACACATGGATTAAATTTTTCCAGATGAGCCAATAGAGAGCTTAGACCTGATTACATTGAGTGTAAAATCACTTCTGTATCTTCAATAGTAACTTTGATATGCGTGTTTGAAATCTTATATAATGTTTTTGTAAAACGTGAGGCCAAGGACGTATTACATTGTTTCAACAATCAAAGTGGTTATTTCATATCTCCAGGACGATGACTACAATCATGCACAGATAGATTGTTTACTTTATTGTTATGAGAGTTTCCATGGTAACTAAGTATACATACTACACATGGATTAAATTTTTCCAGATGAGCCAATAGAGAGCTTCGACCTGATTACATTAAGTGTAAAATCACTTCTGTATCTTCTATAGTAACGGAGATATGCGAGTTTGAAGCTTTATAAAATGTTTTTGAAAACGTGAGGCCTTAGGATGTATTACATTGTTTCAACAATGAAAGTGGTTATTTCAAATCTCCACGACGACGACTACAATCATGCACAAATAGATTGTTTACTTTATTGTTATGAAAGTTTCCATGGTAACTAAGCATGAATATTACACATGCAATAAATTTTTTATGTTGAGCCAATAGAGAGCTTCGACCTGATTACATTGAGTGTAAAATCACTCCTGTATCTTCAATAGTAACTTAGATATGCGAGTTTGAAATCTTATATAATGTTTTTGTAAAACGTGCGGCCAAGGATGTATTACATTGTTTCAACAATCAAAGTGGTTATTTCATATCTCCAGGACGATGACTACAATCATGCACAGATAGATTGTTTACTTTATTGTTATGAGAGTTTCCATGGTAACTAAGCATGTATATTACACATGGAATAAATTTTTCCAGATGAGCCAATAGAGAGCTTCGACCTGATTACATTGAGTGTAAAATCACTCCTGTATCTTCAATAGTAACTTAGATATGCGAGTTTGAAATCTTATATAATGTTTTTGTAAAACGTGAGGCAAATGATGTATTACATTGTTTCAACAATCAAAGTGGTTATTTCATATCTCCAGGACGATGACTACAATCATGCACAGATAGATTGTTTACTTTATTGTTATGAGAGTTTCCATGGTAACTAAGCATGTATATTACACATGGAATAAATTTTTCCAGATGAGCCAATAGAGAGCTTCGACCTGATTACATTGAGTGTAAAATCACTTCTGTATCTTCAATAGTAACGGAGATATGCGAGTTTGAAGCTTTATATAATGTTTTTGAAAACGTGAGGCCTTAGGATGTATTACATTGTTTCAACAATGAAAGTGGTTATTTCAAATCTCCACGACGACGACTACAATAATGCACAAATAGATTGTTTACTTTATTGTTATGAAAGTTTCCATGGTAACTAAGCATGAATATTACACATGCAATAAATTTTTCCAGATGAGCCAATAGAGAGCTTCGACCTGATTACATTGAGTGTAAAATCACTCCTGTATCTTCAATAGTAACTTAGATATGCGAGTTTGAAATCTTATATAATGTTTTTGTAAAACGTGAGGCAAAGGATGTATTACATTGTTTCAACAATCAAAGTGGTTATTTCATATCTCCAGGACGATGACTACAATCATGCACAGATAGATTGTTTACTTTATTGTTATGAGAGTTTCCATGGTAACTAAGTATACATATTACACATGGATTAAATTTTTCCAGATGAGCCAATAGAGAGCTTCGACCTGATTACATTGAGTGTAAAATCACTCCTGTATCTTCAATAGTAACTTAGATATGCGAGTTTGAAATCTTATATAATGTTTTTGTAAAACGTGAGGCCAAGGATGTATTACATTGTTTCAACAATCAAAGTGGTTATTTCATATCTCCAGTACGATGACTACAATCATGCACAGATAGATTGTTTACTTTATTGTTATGAGAGTTTCCATGGTATCTAAGTATACATATTACACATGGATTAAATTTTTCCAGATGAGCCAATAGAGAGCTTAGACCTGATTACATTGAGTGTAAAATCACTTCTGTATCTTCAATAGTAACTTTGATATGCGTGTTTGAAATCTTATATAATGTTTTTGTAAAACGTGAGACCAAGGATGTATTACATTGTTTCAACAATGAAAGTGGTTATTTCAAATCTCCACGACGACGACTACAATCATGCACAAATATATTGTTTACTTTATTGTTATGAGAGTTTCCATGGTAACTAAGCATGTATATTACACACGGATTAATTTTTTCCAGATGAGCCAATAGAGAGCTTCGACCTGATTACATTGAGTGTAAAATCACTTCTGTATCTTCTATAGTAACGGAGATATGCGAGTATGAAGCTTTATATAATGTTTTTGAAAACGTGAGGCCTTAGGATGTATTACATTGTTTCAACAATCAAAGTGGTTATTTCAAATCTCCACGACGACGACTACAATCATGCACAAATAGATTGTTTACTTTATTGTTATGAAAGTTTCCATGGTAACTAAGCATGAATATTACACATGCAATAAATTTTTTATGTTGAGCCAATAGAGAGCTTCGACCTGATTACATTGAGTGTAAAATCACTCCTGTATCTTCAATAGTAACTTAGATATGCGAGTTTGAAATCTTATATAATGTTTTTGTAAAACGTGAGGCCAAGGACGTATTACATTGTTTCAACAATCAAAGTGGTTATTTCATATCTCCAGGACGATGACTACAATCATGCACAGATAGATTGTTTACTTTATTGTTATGAGAGTTTCCATGGTAACTAAGTATACATACTACACATGGATTAAATTTTTCCAGATGAGCCAATAGAGAGCTTCGACCTGATTACATTGAGTGTAAAATCACTTCTGTATCTTCTATAGTAACGGAGATATGCGAGTTTGAAGCTTTATAAAATGTTTTTGAAAACGTGAGGCCTTAGGATGTATTACATTGTTTCAACAATGAAAGTGGTTATTTCAAATCTCCACGACGACGACTACAATCATGCACAAATAGATTGTTTACTTTATTGTTATGAAAGTTTCCATGGTAACTAAGCATGAATATTACACATGCAATAAATTTTTTATGTTGAGCCAATAGAGAGCTTCGACCTGATTACATTGAGTGTAAAATCACTTCTGTATCTTCAATAGTAACTTTGATATGCGTGTTTGAAATCTTATATAATGTTTTTGTAAAACGTGAAGCCAAGGATGTATTACATTGTTTCAACAATCAAAGTGGTTATTTCATATCTCCAGGACGATGACTACAATCATGCACAGATAGATTGTTTACTTTATTGTTATGAGAGTTTCCATGGTAACTAAGCATGTATATTACACATGGAATAAATTTTTCCAGATGAGCCAATGGAGAGCTTCGACCTGATTACATTGAGTGTAAAATCACTCCTGTATCTTCAATAGTAACTTAGATATGCGAGTTTGAAATCTTATATAATGTTTTTGTAAAACGTGAGGCAAAGGATGTATTACATTGTTTCAACAATCAAAGTGGTTATTTCATATCTCCAGGACGATGACTACAATCATGCACAGATAGATTGTTTACTTTATTGTTATGAGAGTTTCCATGGTAACTAAGTATACATATTACACATGGATTAAATTTTTCCAGATGAGCCAATAGAGAGCTTCGACCTGATTACATTGAGTGTAAAATCACTTCTGTATCTTCTATAGTAACGGAGATATGCGAGTTTGAAGCTTTATATAATGCTTTTGAAAACGTGAGGCCTTAGGATGTATTACATTGTTTCAACAATCAAAGTGGTTATTTCAAATCTCCACGACGACGACTACAATCATGCACAAATAGATTGTTTACTTTATTGTTATGAAAGTTTCCATGGTAACTAAGCATGAATATTACACATGCAATAATTTTTTTATGTTGAGCCAATAGAGAGCTTCGACCTGATTACATTGAGTGTAAAATCACTCCTGTATCTTCAATAGTAACTTAGATATGCGAGTTTGAAATCTTATATAATGTTTTTGTAAAACGTGCGGCCAAGGATGTATTACATTGTTTCAACAATCAAAGTGGTTATTTCATATCTCCAGGACGATGACTACAATCATGCACAGATAGATTGTTTACTTTATTGTTATGAGAGTTTCCATGGTAACTAAGCATGTATATTACACATGGAATAAATTTTTCCAGATGAGCCAATAGAGAGCTTCGACCTGATTACATTGAGTGTAAAATCACTCCTGTATCTTCAATAGTAACTTAGATATGCGAGTTTGAAATCTTATATAATGTTTTTGTAAAACGTGAGGCAAATGATGTATTACATTGTTTCAACAATCAAAGTGGTTATTTCATATCTCCAGGACGATGACTACAATCATGCACAAATATATTGTTTACTTTATTGTTATGAGAGTTTCCATGGTAACTAAGCATGTATATTACACACGGATTAATTTTTTCCAGATGAGCCAATAGAGAGCTTCGACCTGATTACATTGAGTGTAAAATCACTTCTGTATCTTCTATAGTAACGGAGATATGCGAGTTTGAAGCTTTATATAATGTTTTTGAAAACGTGAGGCCTTAGGATGTATTACATTGTTTCAACAATCAAAGTGGTTATTTCAAATCTCCACGACGACGACTACAATCATGCACAAATAGATTGTTTACTTTATTGTTATGAAAGTTTCCATGGTAACTAAGCATGAATATTACACATGCAATAAATTTTTTATGTTGAGCCAATAGAGAGCTTCGACCTGATTACATTGAGTGTAAAATCACTCCTGTATCTTCAATAGTAACTTAGATATGCGAGTTTGAAATCTTATATAATGTTTTTGTAAAACGTGAGGCCAAGGATGTATTACATTGTTTCAACAATCAAAGTGGTTATTTCATATCTCCAGGACGATGACTACAATCATGCACAGATAGATTGTTTACTTTATTGTTATGAGAGTTTCCATGGTAACTAAGTATACATACTACACATGGATTAAATTTTTCCAGATGAGCCAATAGAGAGCTTCGACCTGATTACATTGAGTGTAAAATCACTTCTGTATCTTCTATAGTAACGGAGATATGCGAGTTTGAAGCTTTATATAATGTTTTTGAAAACGTGAGGCCTTAGGATGTATTACATTGTTTCAACAATGAAAGTGGTTATTTCAAATCTCCACGACGACGACTACAATCATGCACAAATAGATTGTTTACTTTATTGTTATGAAAGTTTCCATGGTAACTAAGCATGAATATTACACATGCAATAAATTTTTTATGTTGAGCCAATAGAGAGCTTCGACCTGATTACATTGAGTGTAAAATCACTTCTGTATCTTCAATAGTAACTTTGATATGCGAGTTTGAAATCTTATATAATGTTTTTGTAAAACGTGAGGCAAATGATGTATTACATTGTTTCAACAATCAAAGTGGTTATTTCATATCTCCAGGACGATGACTACAATCATGCACAGATAGATTGTTTACTTTATTGTTATGAGAGTTTCCATGGTAACTAAGTATACATATTACACATGGATTAAATTTTTCCAGATGAGCCAATAGAGAGCTTCGACCTGATTACATTGAGTGTAAAATCACTTCTGTATCTTCTATAGTAACGGAGATATGCGAGTTTGAAGCTTTATATAATGCTTTTGAAAACGTGAGGCCTTAGGATGTATTACATTGTTTCAACAATCAAAGTGGTTATTTCAAATCTCCACGACGACGACTACAATCATGCACAAATAGATTGTTTACTTTATTGTTATGAAAGTTTCCATGGTAACTAAGCATGAATATTACACACGCAATAAATTTTTTATGTTGAGCCAATAGAGAGCTTCGACCTGATTACATTGAGTGTAAAATCACTTCTGTATCTTCAATAGTAACTTTGATATGCGTGTTTGAAATCTTATATAATGTTTTTGTAAAACGTGAAGCCAAGGATGTATTACATTGTTTCAACAATCAAAGTGGTTATTTCATATCTCCAGGACGATGACTACAATCATGCACAGATAGATTGTTTACTTTATTGTTATGAGAGTTTCCATGGTAACTAAGCATGTATATTACACATGGAATAAATTTTTCCAGATGAGCCAATGGAGAGCTTCGACCTGATTACATTGAGTGTAAAATCACTCCTGTATCTTCAATAGTAACTTAGATATGCGAGTTTGAAATCTTATATAATGTTTTTGTAAAACGTGAGGCAAAGGATGTATTACATTGTTTCAACAATCAAAGTGGTTATTTCATATCTCCAGGACGATGACTACAATCATGCACAGATAGATTGTTTACTTTATTGTTATGAGAGTTTCCATGGTAACTAAGTATACATATTACACATGGATTAAATTTTTCCAGATGAGCCAATAGAGAGCTTCGACCTGATTACATTGAGTGTAAAATCACTTCTGTATCTTCTATAGTAACGGAGATATGCGAGTTTGAAGCTTTATATAATGCTTTTGAAAACGTGAGGCCTTAGGATGTATTACATTGTTTCAACAATCAAAGTGGTTATTTCAAATCTCCACGACGACGACTACAATCATGCACAAATAGATTGTTTACTTTATTGTTATGAAAGTTTCCATGGTAACTAAGCATGAATATTACACATGCAATAATTTTTTTATGTTGAGCCAATAGAGAGCTTCGACCTGATTACATTGAGTGTAAAATCACTCCTGTATCTTCAATAGTAACTTAGATATGCGAGTTTGAAATCTTATATAATGTTTTTGTAAAACGTGCGGCCAAGGATGTATTACATTGTTTCAACAATCAAAGTGGTTATTTCATATCTCCAGGACGATGACTACAATCATGCACAGATAGATTGTTTACTTTATTGTTATGAGAGTTTCCATGGTAACTAAGCATGTATATTACACATGGAATAAATTTTTCCAGATGAGCCAATAGAGAGCTTCGACCTGATTACATTGAGTGTAAAATCACTCCTGTATCTTCAATAGTAACTTAGATATGCGAGTTTGAAATCTTATATAATGTTTTTGTAAAACGTGAGGCAAATGATGTATTACATTGTTTCAACAATCAAAGTGGTTATTTCATATCTCCAGGACGATGACTACAATCATGCACAAATATATTGTTTACTTTATTGTTATGAGAGTTTCCATGGTAACTAGGCATGTATATTACACACGGATTAATTTTTTCCAGATGAGCCAATAGAGAGCTTCGACCTGATTACATTGAGTGTAAAATCACTTCTGTATCTTCTATAGTAACGGAGATATGCGAGTTTGAAGCTTTATATAATGTTTTTGAAAACGTGAGGCCTTAGGATGTATTACATTGTTTCAACAATCAAAGTGGTTATTTCAAATCTCCACGACGACGACTACAATCATGCACAAATAGATTGTTTACTTTATTGTTATGAAAGTTTCCATGGTAACTAAGCATGAATATTACACATGCAATAAATTTTTTATGTTGAGCCAATAGAGAGCTTCGACCTGATTACATTGAGTGTAAAATCACTCCTGTATCTTCAATAGTAACTTAGATATGCGAGTTTGAAATCTTATATAATGTTTTTGTAAAACGTGAGGCCAAGGATGTATTACATTGTTTCAACAATCAAAGTGGTTATTTCATATCTCCAGGACGATGACTACAATCATGCACAGATAGATTGTTTACTTTATTGTTATGAGAGTTTCCATGGTAACTAAGTATACATACTACACATGGATTAAATTTTTCCAGATGAGCCAATAGAGAGCTTCGACCTGATTACATTGAGTGTAAAATCACTTCTGTATCTTCTATAGTAACGGAGATATGCGAGTTTGAAGCTTTATATAATGTTTTTGAAAACGTGAGGCCTTAGGATGTATTACATTGTTTCAACAATGAAAGTGGTTATTTCAAATCTCCACGACGACGACTACAATCATGCACAAATAGATTGTTTACTTTATTGTTATGAAAGTTTCCATGGTAACTAAGCATGAATATTACACATGCAATAAATTTTTTATGTTGAGCCAATAGAGAGCTTCGACCTGATTACATTGAGTGTAAAATCACTTCTGTATCTTCAATAGTAACTTTGATATGCGAGTTTGAAATCTTATATAATGTTTTTGTAAAACGTGAGGCAAATGATGTATTACATTGTTTCAACAATCAAAGTGGTTATTTCATATCTCCAGGACGATGACTACAATCATGCACAGATAGATTGTTTACTTTATTGTTATGAGAGTTTCCATGGTAACTAAGTATACATATTACACATGGATTAAATTTTTCCAGATGAGCCAATAGAGAGCTTCGACCTGATTACATTGAGTGTAAAATCACTTCTGTATCTTCTATAGTAACGGAGATATGCGAGTTTGAAGCTTTATATAATGCTTTTGAAAACGTGAGGCCTTAGGATGTATTACATTGTTTCAACAATCAAAGTGGTTATTTCAAATCTCCACGACGACGACTACAATCATGCACAAATAGATTGTTTACTTTATTGTTATGAAAGTTTCCATGGTAACTAAGCATGAATATTACACATGCAATAAATTTTTTATGTTGAGCCAATAGAGAGCTTCGACCTGATTACATTGAGTGTAAAATCACTCCTGTATCTTCAATAGTAACTTAGATATGCGAGTTTGAAATCTTATATAATGTTTTTGTAAAACGTGCGGCCAAGGATGTATTACATTGTTTCAACAATCAAAGTGGTTATTTCATATCTCCAGGACGATGACTACAATCATGCACAGATAGATTGTTTACTTTATTGTTATGAGAGTTTCCATGGTAACTAAGCATGTATATTACACATGGAATAAATTTTTCCAGATGAGCCAATAGAGAGCTTCGACCTGATTACATTGAGTGTAAAATCACTCCTGTATCTTCAATAGTAACTTAGATATGCGAGTTTGAAATCTTATATAATGTTTTTGTAAAACGTGAGGCAAATGATGTATTACATTGTTTCAACAATCAAAGTGGTTATTTCATATCTCCAGGACGATGACTACAATCATGCACAAATATATTGTTTACTTTATTGTTATGAGAGTTTCCATGGTAACTAAGCATGTATATTACACACGGATTAATTTTTTCCAGATGAGCCAATAGAGAGCTTCGACCTGATTACATTGAGTGTAAAATCACTTCTGTATCTTCTATAGTAACGGAGATATGCGAGTTTGAAGCTTTATATAATGTTTTTGAAAACGTGAGGCCTTAGGATGTATTACATTGTTTCAACAATCAAAGTGGTTATTTCAAATCTCCACGACGACGACTACAATCATGCACAAATAGATTGTTTACTTTATTGTTATGAAAGTTTCCATGGTAACTAAGCATGAATATTACACATGCAATAAATTTTTTATGTTGAGCCAATAGAGAGCTTCGACCTGATTACATTGAGTGTAAAATCACTTCTGTATCTTCAATAGTAACTTAGATATGCGAGTTTGAAATCTTATATAATGTTTTTGTAAAACGTGAGGCCAAGGATGTATTACATTGTTTCAACAATCAAAGTGGTTATTTCATATCTCCAGGACGATGACTACAATCATGCACAGATAGATTGTTTACTTTATTGTTATGAGAGTTTCCATGGTAACTAAGTATACATACTACACATGGATTAAATTTTTCCAGATGAGCCAATAGAGAGCTTCGACCTGATTACATTGAGTGTAAAATCACTTCTGTATCTTCTATAGTAACGGAGATATGCGAGTTTGAAGCTTTATATAATGTTTTTGAAAACGTGAGGCCTTAGGATGTATTACATTGTTTCAACAATCAAAGTGGTTATTTCATATCTCCAGGACGATGACTACAATCATGCACAGATAGATTGTTTACGTTATTGTAATGAGAGTTTCCATGGCAACTAAGTATACATATTACACATGGAATAAATTTTTCCAGATGAGCCAATAGAGAGCTTCGACCTGATTACATTGAGTGTAAAATCACTTCTGTATCTTCAATAGTAACGGAGATATGCGAGTTTGAAGCTTTATATAATGTTTTTGAAAACGTGAGGCCTTAGGATGTATTACATTGTTTCAACAATGAAAGTGGTTATTTCAAATCTCCACGACGACGACTACAATAATGCACAAATAGATTGTTTACTTTATTGTTATGAAAGTTTCCATGGTAACTAAGCATGAATATTACACATGCAATAAATTTTTCCAGATGAGCCAATAGAGAGCTTCGACCTGATTACATTGAGTGTAAAATCACTCCTGTATCTTCAATAGTAACTTAGATATGCGAGTTTGAAATCTTATATAATGTTTTTGTAAAACGTGAGGCAAAGGATGTATTACATTGTTTCAACAATCAAAGTGGTTATTTCATATCTCCAGGACGATGACTACAATCATGCACAGATAGATTGTTTACTTTATTGTTATGAGAGTTTCCATGGTAACTAAGTATACATATTACACATGGATTAAATTTTTCCAGATGAGCCAATAGAGAGCTTCGACCTGATTACATTGAGTGTAAAATCACTCCTGTATCTTCAATAGTAACTTAGATATGCGAGTTTGAAATCTTATATAATGTTTTTGTAAAACGTGAGGCCAAGGATGTATTACATTGTTTCAACAATCAAAGTGGTTATTTCATATCTCCAGTACGATGACTACAATCATGCACAGATAGATTGTTTACTTTATTGTTATGAGAGTTTCCATGGTATCTAAGTATACATATTACACATGGATTAAATTTTTCCAGATGAGCCAATAGAGAGCTTAGACCTGATTACATTGAGTGTAAAATCACTTCTGTATCTTCAATAGTAACTTTGATATGCGTGTTTGAAATCTTATATAATGTTTTTGTAAAACGTGAGACCAAGGATGTATTACATTGTTTCAACAATGAAAGTGGTTATTTCAAATCTCCACGACGACGACTACAATCATGCACAAATATATTGTTTACTTTATTGTTATGAGAGTTTCCATGGTAACTAAGCATGTATATTACACACGGATTAATTTTTTCCAGATGAGCCAATAGAGAGCTTCGACCTGATTACATTGAGTGTAAAATCACTTCTGTATCTTCTATAGTAACGGAGATATGCGAGTATGAAGCTTTATATAATGTTTTTGAAAACGTGAGGCCTTAGGATGTATTACATTGTTTCAACAATCAAAGTGGTTATTTCAAATCTCCACGACGACGACTACAATCATGCACAAATAGATTGTTTACTTTATTGTTATGAAAGTTTCCATGGTAACTAAGCATGAATATTACACATGCAATAAATTTTTTATGTTGAGCCAATAGAGAGCTTCGACCTGATTACATTGAGTGTAAAATCACTCCTGTATCTTCAATAGTAACTTAGATATGCGAGTTTGAAATCTTATATAATGTTTTTGTAAAACGTGAGGCCAAGGACGTATTACATTGTTTCAACAATCAAAGTGGTTATTTCATATCTCCAGGACGATGACTACAATCATGCACAGATAGATTGTTTACTTTATTGTTATGAGAGTTTCCATGGTAACTAAGTATACATACTACACATGGATTAAATTTTTCCAGATGAGCCAATGGAGAGCTTCGACCTGATTACATTGAGTGTAAAATCACTCCTGTATCTTCAATAGTAACTTAGATATGCGAGTTTGAAATCTTATATAATGTTTTTGTAAAACGTGAGGCAAAGGATGTATTACATTGTTTCAACAATCAAAGTGGTTATTTCATATCTCCAGGACGATGACTACAATCATGCACAGATAGATTGTTTACTTTATTGTTATGAGAGTTTCCATGGTAACTAAGTATACATATTACACATGGATTAAATTTTTCCAGATGAGCCAATAGAGAGCTTCGACCTGATTACATTGAGTGTAAAATCACTTCTGTATCTTCTATAGTAACGGAGATATGCGAGTTTGAAGCTTTATATAATGCTTTTGAAAACGTGAGGCCTTAGGATGTATTACATTGTTTCAACAATCAAAGTGGTTATTTCAAATCTCCACGACGACGACTACAATCATGCACAAATAGATTGTTTACTTTATTGTTATGAAAGTTTCCATGGTAACTAAGCATGAATATTACACATGCAATAATTTTTTTATGTTGAGCCAATAGAGAGCTTCGACCTGATTACATTGAGTGTAAAATCACTCCTGTATCTTCAATAGTAACTTAGATATGCGAGTTTGAAATCTTATATAATGTTTTTGTAAAACGTGCGGCCAAGGATGTATTACATTGTTTCAACAATCAAAGTGGTTATTTCATATCTCCAGGACGATGACTACAATCATGCACAGATAGATTGTTTACTTTATTGTTATGAGAGTTTCCATGGTAACTAAGTATACATACTACACATGGATTAAATTTTTCCAGATGAGCCAATAGAGAGCTTCGACCTGATTACATTGAGTGTAAAATCACTTCTGTATCTTCTATAGTAACGGAGATATGCGAGTTTGAAGCTTTATATAATGTTTTTGAAAACGTGAGGCCTTAGGATGTATTACATTGTTTCAACAATGAAAGTGGTTATTTCAAATCTCCACGACGACGACTACAATCATGCACAAATAGATTGTTTACTTTATTGTTATGAAAGTTTCCATGGTAACTAAGCATGAATATTACACATGCAATAAATTTTTTATGTTGAGCCAATAGAGAGCTTCGACCTGATTACATTGAGTGTAAAATCACTTCTGTATCTTCAATAGTAACTTTGATATGCGTGTTTGAAATCTTATATAATGTTTTTGTAAAACGTGAGGCCAAGGATGTATTACATTGTTTCAACAATCAAAGTGGTTATTTCATATCTCCAGGACGATGACTACAATCATGCACAGATAGATTGTTTACTTTATTGTTATGAGAGTTTCCATGGTAACTAAGCATGTATATTACACATGGAATAAATTTTTCCAGATGAGCCAATAGAGAGCTTCGACCTGATTACATTGAGTGTAAAATCACTCCTGTATCTTCAATAGTAACTTAGATATGCGAGTTTGAAATCTTATATAATGTTTTTGTAAAACGTGAGGCAAATGATGTATTACATTGTTTCAACAATCAAAGTGGTTATTTCATATCTCCAGGACGATGACTACAATCATGCACAGATAGATTGTTTACTTTATTGTTATGAGAGTTTCCATGGTAACTAAGTATACATATTACACATGGATTAAATTTTTCCAGATGAGCCAATAGAGAGCTTCGACCTGATTACATTGAGTGTAAAATCACTTCTGTATCTTCTATAGTAACGGAGATATGCGAGTTTGAAGCTTTATATAATGCTTTTGAAAACGTGAGGCCTTAGGATGTATTACATTGTTTCAACAATCAAAGTGGTTATTTCAAATCTCCACGACGACGACTACAATCATGCACAAATAGATTGTTTACTTTATTGTTATGAAAGTTTCCATGGTAACTAAGCATGAATATTACACATGCAATAAATTTTTTATGTTGAGCCAATAGAGAGCTTCGACCTGATTACATTGAGTGTAAAATCACTCCTGTATCTTCAATAGTAACTTAGATATGCGAGTTTGAAATCTTATATAATGTTTTTGTAAAACGTGCGGCCAAGGATGTATTACATTGTTTCAACAATCAAAGTGGTTATTTCATATCTCCAGGACGATGACTACAATCATGCACAGATAGATTGTTTACTTTATTGTTATGAGAGTTTCCATGGTAACTAAGCATGTATATTACACATGGAATAAATTTTTCCAGATGAGCCAATAGAGAGCTTCGACCTGATTACATTGAGTGTAAAATCACTCCTGTATCTTCAATAGTAACTTAGATATGCGAGTTTGAAATCTTATATAATGTTTTTGTAAAACGTGAGGCAAATGATGTATTACATTGTTTCAACAATCAAAGTGGTTATTTCATATCTCCAGGACGATGACTACAATCATGCACAAATATATTGTTTACTTTATTGTTATGAGAGTTTCCATGGTAACTAAGCATGTATATTACACACGGATTAATTTTTTCCAGATGAGCCAATAGAGAGCTTCGACCTGATTACATTGAGTGTAAAATCACTTCTGTATCTTCTATAGTAACGGAGATAGGCGAGTTTGAAGCTTTATATAATGTTTTTGAAAACGTGAGGCCTTAGGATGTATTACATTGTTTCAACAATCAAAGTGGTTATTTCAAATCTCCACGACGACGACTACAATCATGCACAAATAGATTGTTTACTTTATTGTTATGAAAGTTTCCATGGTAACTAAGCATGAATATTACACATGCAATAAATTTTTTATGTTGAGCCAATAGAGAGCTTCGACCTGATTACATTGAGTGTAAAATCACTCCTGTATCTTCAATAGTAACTTAGATATGCGAGTTTGAAATCTTATATAATGTTTTTGTAAAACGTGAGGCCAAGGATGTATTACATTGTTTCAACAATCAAAGTGGTTATTTCATATCTCCAGGACGATGACTACAATCATGCACAGATAGATTGTTTACTTTATTGTTATGAGAGTTTCCATGGTAACTAAGTATACATACTACACATGGATTAAATTTTTCCAGATGAGCCAATAGAGAGCTTCGACCTGATTACATTGAGTGTAAAATCACTTCTGTATCTTCTATAGTAACGGAGATATGCGAGTTTGAAGCTTTATATAATGTTTTTGAAAACGTGAGGCCTTAGGATGTATTACATTGTTTCAACAATGAAAGTGGTTATTTCAAATCTCCACGACGACGACTACAATCATGCACAAATAGATTGTTTACTTTATTGTTATGAAAGTTTCCATGGTAACTAAGCATGAATATTACACATGCAATAAATTTTTTATGTTGAGCCAATAGAGAGCTTCGACCTGATTACATTGAGTGTAAAATCACTTCTGTATCTTCAATAGTAACTTAGATATGCGAGTTTGAAATCTTATATAATGTTTTTGTAAAACGTGAGGCAAATGATGTATTACATTGTTTCAACAATCAAAGTGGTTATTTCATATCTCCAGGACGATGACTACAATCATGCACAGATAGATTGTTTACTTTATTGTTATGAGAGTTTCCATGGTATCTAAGTATACATATTACACATGGATTAAATTTTTCCAGATGAGCCAATAGAGAGCTTAGACCTGATTACATTGAGTGTAAAATCACTTCTGTATCTTCAATAGTAACTTTGATATGCGTGTTTGAAATTTTATATAATGTTTTTGTAAAACGTGAGACCAAGGATGTATTACATTGTTTCAACAATGAAAGTGGTTATTTCAAATCTCCACGACGACGACTACAATCATGCACAAATATATTGTTTACTTTATTGTTATGAGAGTTTCCATGGTAACTAAGCATGTATATTACACACGGATTAAATTTTTCCAGATGAGCCAATAGAGAGCTTCGACCTGATTACATTGAGTGTAAAATCACTTCTGTATCTTCTATAGTAACGGAGATATGCGAGTTTGAAGCTTTATATAATGTTTTTGAAAACGTGAGGCCTTAGGATGTATTACATTGTTTCAACAATCAAAGTGGTTATTTCAAATCTCCACGACGACGACTACAATCATGCACAAATAGATTGTTTACTTTATTGTTATGAAAGTTTCCATGGTAACTAAGCATGAATATTACACATGCAATAAATTTTTTATGTTGAGCCAATAGAGAGCTTCGACCTGATTACATTGAGTGTAAAATCACTCCTGTATCTTCAATAGTAACTTAGATATGCGAGTTTGAAATCTTATATAATGTTTTTGTAAAACGTGAGGCCAAGGATGTATTACATTGTTTCAACAATCAAAGTGGTTATTTCATATCTCCAGGACGATGACTACAATCATGCACAGATAGATTGTTTACTTTATTGTTATGAGAGTTTCCATGGTAACTAAGCATGTATATTACACATGGAATAAATTTTTCCAGATGAGCCAATAGAGAGCTTCGACCTGATTACATTGAGTGTAAAATCACTCCTGTATCTTCAATAGTAACTTAGATATGCGAGTTTGAAATCTTATATAATGTTTTTGTAAAACGTGAGGCAAAGGATGTATTACATTGTTTCAACAATCAAAGTGGTTATTTCATATCTCCAGGACGATGACTACAATCATGCACAGATAGATTGTTTACTTTATTGTTATGAGAGTTTCCATGGTGTCTAAGTATACATATTACACATGGATTAAATTTTTCCAGATGAGCCAATAGAGAGCTTAGACCTGATTACATTGAGTGTAAAATCACTTCTGTATCTTCAATAGTAACTTTGATATGCGTGTTTGAAATCTTATATAATGTTTTTGTAAAACGTGAGACCAAGGATGTATTACATTGTTTCAACAATGAAAGTGGTTATTTCAAATCTCCACGACGACGACTACAATCATGCACAAATATATTGTTTACTTTATTGTTATGAGAGTTTCCATGGTAACTAAGCATGTATATTACACACGGATTAAATTTTTCCAGATGAGCCAATAGAGAGCTTCGACCTGATTACATTGAGTGTAAAATCACTTCTGTATCTTCTATAGTAACGGAGATATGCGAGTTTGAAGCTTTATATAATGTTTTTGAAAACGTGAGGCCTTAGGATGTATTACATTGTTTCAACAATCAAAGTGGTTATTTCAAATCTCCACGACGACGACTACAATCATGCACAAATAGATTGTTTACTTTATTGTTATGAAAGTTTCCATGGTAACTAAGCATGAATATTACACATGCAATAAATTTTTTATGTTGAGCCAATAGAGAGCTTCGACCTGATTACATTGAGTGTAAAATCACTCCTGTATCTTCAATAGTAACTTAGATATGCGAGTTTGAAATCTTATATAATGTTTTTGTATAACGTGAGGCCAAGGATGTATTACATTGTTTCAACAATCAAAGTGGTTATTTCATATCTCCAGGACGATGACTACAATCATGCACAGATAGATTGTTTACTTTATTGTTATGAGAGTTTCCATGGTAACTAAGCATGTATATTACACATGGAATAAATTTTTCCAGATGAGCCAATAGAGAGCTTCGACCTGATTACATTGAGTGTAAAATCACTCCTGTATCTTCAATAGTAACTTAGATATGCGAGTTTGAAATCTTATATAATGTTTTTGTAAAACGTGAGGCAAATGATGTATTACATTGTTTCAACAATCAAAGTGGTTATTTCATATCTCCAGGACGATGACTACAATCATGCACAGATAGATTGTTTACTTTATTGTTATGAGAGTTTCCATGGTATCTAAGTATACATATTACACATGGATTAAATTTTTCCAGATGAGCCAATAGAGAGCTTAGACCTGATTACATTGAGTGTAAAATCACTTCTGTATCTTCAATAGTAACTTTGATATGCGTGTTTGAAATCTTATATAATGTTTTTGTAAAACGTGAGACCAAGGATGTATTACATTGTTTCAACAATGAAAGTGGTTATTTCAAATCTCCACGACGACGACTACAATCATGCACAAATATATTGTTTACTTTATTGTTATGAGAGTTTCCATGGTAACTAAGCATGTATATTACACACGGATTAAATTTTTCCAGATGAGCCAATAGAGAGCTTCGACCTGATTTCATTGAGTGTAAAATCACTTCTGTATCTTCTATAGTAACGGAGATATGCGAGTTTGAAGCTTTATATAATGTTTTTGAAAACGTGAGGCCTTAGGATGTATTACATTGTTTCAACAATCAAAGTGGTTATTTCAAATCTCCACGACGACGACTACAATCATGCACAAATAGATTGTTTACTTTATTGTTATGAAAGTTTCCATGGTAACTAAGCATGAATATTACACATGCAATAAATTTTTTATGTTGAGCCAATAGAGAGCTTCGACCTGATTACATTGAGTTTAAAATCACTCCTGTATCTTCAATAGTAACTTAGATATGCGAGTTTGAAATCTTATATAATGTTTTTGTAAAACGTGAGGCCAAGGATGTATTACATTGTTTCAACAATCAAAGTGGTTATTTCATATCTCCAGGACGATGACTACAATCATGCACAGATAGATTGTTTACTTTATTGTTATGAGAGTTTCCATGGTATCTAAGTATACATATTACACATGGATTAAATTTTTCCAGATGAGCCAATAGAGAGCTTAGACCTGATTACATTGAGTGTAAAATCACTTCTGTATCTTCAATAGTAACTTTGATATGCGTGTTTGAAATCTTATATAATGTTTTTGTAAAACGTGAGACCAAGGATGTATTACATTGTTTCAACAATGAAAGTGGTTATTTCAAATCTCCACGACGACGACTACAATCATGCACAAATATATTGTTTACTTTATTGTTATGAGAGTTTCCATGGTAACTAAGCATGTATATTACACACGGATTAAATTTTTCCAGATGAGCCAATAGAGAGCTTCGACCTGATTACATTGAGTGTAAAATCACTTCTGTATCTTCTATAGTAACGGAGATATGCGAGTTTGAAGCTTTATATAATGTTTTTGAAAACGTGAGGCCTTAGGATGTATTACATTGTTTCAACAATCAAAGTGGTTATTTCAAATCTCCACGACGACGACTACAATCATGCACAAATAGATTGTTTACTTTATTGTTATGAAAGTTTCCATGGTAACTAAGCATGAATATTACACATGCAATAAATTTTTTATGTTGAGCCAATAGAGAGCTTCGACCTGATTACATTGAGTGTAAAATCACTCCTGTATCTTCAATAGTAACTTAGATATGCGAGTTTGAAATCTTATATAATGTTTTTGTAAAACGTGAGGCCAAGGATGTATTACATTGTTTCAACAATCAAAGTGGTTATTTCATATCTCCAGGACGATGACTACAATCATGCACAGATAGATTGTTTACTTTATTGTTATGAGAGTTTCCATGGTAACTAAGCATGTATATTACACATGGAATAAATTTTTCCAGATGAGCCAATAGAGAGTTTCGACCTGATTACATTGAGTGTAAAATCACTCCTGTATCTTCAATAGTAACTTAGATATGCGAGTTTGAAATCTTATATAATGTTTTTGTAAAACGTGAGGCAAACGATGTATTACATTGTTTCAAAAATCAAAGTGGTTATTTCATATCTCCAGGACGATGACTACAATCATGCACAGATAGATTGTTTACTTTATTGTTATGAGAGTTTCCATGGTATCTAAGTATACATATTACACATGGATTAAATTTTTCCAGATGAGCCAATAGAGAGCTTAGACCTGATTACATTGAGTGTAAAATCACTTCTGTATCTTCAATAGTAACTTTGATATGCGTGTTTGAAATCTTATATAATGTTTTTGTAAAACGTGAGACCAAGGATGTATTACATTGTTTCAACAATGAAAGTGGATATTTCAAATCTCCACGACGACGACTACAATCATGCACAAATATATTGTTTACTTTATTGTTATGAGAGTTTCCATGGTAACTAAGCATGTATATTACACACGGATTAAATTCTTCCGGATGAGCCAATAGAGAGCTTCGACCTGATTACATTGAGTGTAAAATCACTTCTGTATCTTCTATAGTAACGGAGATATGCGAGTTTGAAGCTTTATATAATGTTTTTGAAAACGTGAGGCCTTAGGATGTATTACATTGTTTCAACAATCAAAGTGGTTATTTCAAATCTCCACGACGACGACTACAATCATGCACAAATAGATTGTTTACTTTATTGTTATGAAAGTTTCCATGGTAACTAAGCATGAATATTACACATGCAATAATTTTTTTATGTTGAGCCAATAGAGAGCTTCGACCTGATTACATTGAGTGTAAAATCACTCCTGTATCTTCAATAGTAACTTAGATATGCGTGTTTGAAATCTTATATAATGTTTTTGTAAAACGTGAGGCCAAGGATGTATTACATTGTTTCAACAATCAAAGTGGTTATTTCATATCTCCAGGACGATGACTACAATCATGCACAGATAGATTGTTTACTTTATTGTTATGAGAGTTTCCATGGTAACTAAGCATGTATATTACACATGGAATAAATTTTTCCAGATGAGCCAATAGAGAGCTTCGACCTGATTACATTGAGTGTAAAATCACTCCTGTATCTTCAATAGTAACTTAGATATGCGAGTTTGAAATCTTATATAATGTTTTTGTAAAACGTGAGGCAAAGGATGTATTACATTGTTTCAACAATCAAAGTGGTTATTTCATATCTCCAGGACGATGACTACAATCATGCACAGATAGATTGTTTACTTTATTGTTATGAGAGTTTCCATGGTGTCTAAGTATACATATTACACATGGATTAAATTTTTCCAGATGAGCCAATAGAGAGCTTAGACCTGATTACATTGAGTGTAAAATCACTTCTGTATCTTCAATAGTAACTTTGATATGCGTGTTTGAAATCTTATATAATGTTTTTGTAAAACGTGAGACCAAGGATGTATTACATTGTTTCAACAATGAAAGTGGTTATTTCAAATCTCCACGACGACGACTACAATCATGCACAAATATATTGTTTACTTTATTGTTATGAGAGTTTCCATGGTAACTAAGCATGTATATTACACACGGATTAAATTTTTCCAGATGAGCCAATAGAGAGCTTCGACCTGATTACATTGAGTGTAAAATCACTTCTGTATCTTCTATAGTAACGGAGATATGCGAGTTTGAAGCTTTATATAATGTTTTTGAAAACGTGAGGCCTTAGGATGTATTACATTGTTTCAACAATCAAAGTGGTTATTTCAAATCTCCACGACGACGACTACAATCATGCACAAATAGATTGTTTACTTTATTGTTATGAAAGTTTCCATGGTAACTAAGCATGAATATTACACATGCAATAAATTTTTTATGTTGAGCCAATAGAGAGCTTCGACCTGATTACATTGAGTGTAAAATCACTCCTGTATCTTCAATAGTAACTTAGATATGCGAGTTTGAAATCTTATATAATGTTTTTGTATAACGTGAGGCCAAGGATGTATTACATTGTTTCAACAATCAAAGTGGTTATTTCATATCTCCAGGACGATGACTACAATCATGCACAGATAGATTGTTTACTTTATTGTTATGAGAGTTTCCATGGTAACTAAGCATGTATATTACACATGGAATAAATTTTTCCAGATGAGCCAATAGAGAGCTTCGACCTGATTACATTGAGTGTAAAATCACTCCTGTATCTTCAATAGTAACTTAGATATGCGAGTTTGAAATCTTATATAATGTTTTTGTAAAACGTGAGGCAAATGATGTATTACATTGTTTCAACAATCAAAGTGGTTATTTCATATCTCCAGGACGATGACTACAATCATGCACAGATAGATTGTTTACTTTATTGTTATGAGAGTTTCCATGGTATCTAAGTATACATATTACACATGGATTAAATTTTTCCAGATGAGCCAATAGAGAGCTTAGACCTGATTACATTGAGTGTAAAATCACTTCTGTATCTTCAATAGTAACTTTGATATGCGTGTTTGAAATCTTATATAATGTTTTTGTAAAACGTGAGACCAAGGATGTATTACATTGTTTCAACAATGAAAGTGGTTATTTCAAATCTCCACGACGACGACTACAATCATGCACAAATATATTGTTTACTTTATTGTTATGAGAGTTTCCATGGTAACTAAGCATGTATATTACACACGGATTAAATTTTTCCAGATGAGCCAATAGAGAGCTTCGACCTGATTACATTGAGTGTAAAATCACTTCTGTATCTTCTATAGTAACGGAGATATGCGAGTTTGAAGCTTTATATAATGTTTTTGAAAACGTGAGGCCTTAGGATGTATTACATTGTTTCAACAATCAAAGTGGTTATTTCAAATCTCCACGACGACGACTACAATCATGCACAAATAGATTGTTTACTTTATTGTTATGAAAGTTTCCATGGTAACTAAGCATGAATATTACACATGCAATAAATTTTTTATGTTGAGCCAATAGAGAGCTTCGACCTGATTACATTGAGTTTAAAATCACTCCTGTATCTTCAATAGTAACTTAGATATGCGAGTTTGAAATCTTATATAATGTTTTTGTAAAACGTGAGGCCAAGGATGTATTACATTGTTTCAACAATCAAAGTGGTTATTTCATATCTCCAGGACGATGACTACAATCATGCACAGATAGATTGTTTACTTTATTGTTATGAGAGTTTCCATGGTATCTAAGTATACATATTACACATGGATTAAATTTTTCCAGATGAGCCAATAGAGAGCTTAGACCTGATTACATTGAGTGTAAAATCACTTCTGTATCTTCAATAGTAACTTTGATATGCGTGTTTGAAATCTTATATAATGTTTTTGTAAAACGTGAGACCAAGGATGTATTACATTGTTTCAACAATGAAAGTGGTTATTTCAAATCTCCACGACGACGACTACAATCATGCACAAATATATTGTTTACTTTATTGTTATGAGAGTTTCCATGGTAACTAAGCATGTATATTACACACGGATTAAATTTTTCCAGATGAGCCAATAGAGAGCTTCGACCTGATTACATTGAGTGTAAAATCACTTCTGTATCTTCTATAGTAACGGAGATATGCGAGTTTGAAGCTTTATATAATGTTTTTGAAAACGTGAGGCCTTAGGATGTATTACATTGTTTCAACAATCAAAGTGGTTATTTCAAATCTCCACGACGACGACTACAATCATGCACAAATAGATTGTTTACTTTATTGTTATGAAAGTTTCCATGGTAACTAAGCATGAATATTACACATGCAATAAATTTTTTATGTTGAGCCAATAGAGAGCTTCGACCTGATTACATTGAGTGTAAAATCACTCCTGTATCTTCAATAGTAACTTAGATATGCGAGTTTGAAATCTTATATAATGTTTTTGTAAAACGTGAGGCCAAGGATGTATTACATTGTTTCAACAATCAAAGTGGTTATTTCATATCTCCAGGACGATGACTACAATCATGCACAGATAGATTGTTTACTTTATTGTTATGAGAGTTTCCATGGTAACTAAGCATGTATATTACACATGGAATAAATTTTTCCAGATGAGCCAATAGAGAGTTTCGACCTGATTACATTGAGTGTAAAATCACTCCTGTATCTTCAATAGTAACTTAGATATGCGAGTTTGAAATCTTATATAATGTTTTTGTAAAACGTGAGGCAAACGATGTATTACATTGTTTCAAAAATCAAAGTGGTTATTTCATATCTCCAGGACGATGACTACAATCATGCACAGATAGATTGTTTACTTTATTGTTATGAGAGTTTCCATGGTATCTAAGTATACATATTACACATGGATTAAATTTTTCCAGATGAGCCAATAGAGAGCTTAGACCTGATTACATTGAGTGTAAAATCACTTCTGTATCTTCAATAGTAACTTTGATATGCGTGTTTGAAATCTTATATAATGTTTTTGTAAAACGTGAGACCAAGGATGTATTACATTGTTTCAACAATGAAAGTGGATATTTCAAATCTCCACGACGACGACTACAATCATGCACAAATATATTGTTTACTTTATTGTTATGAGAGTTTCCATGGTAACTAAGCATGTATATTACACACGGATTAAATTCTTCCGGATGAGCCAATAGAGAGCTTCGACCTGATTACATTGAGTGTAAAATCACTTCTGTATCTTCTATAGTAACGGAGATATGCGAGTTTGAAGCTTTATATAATGTTTTTGAAAACGTGAGGCCTTAGGATGTATTACATTGTTTCAACAATCAAAGTGGTTATTTCAAATCTCCACGACGACGACTACAATCATGCACAAATAGATTGTTTACTTTATTGTTATGAAAGTTTCCATGGTAACTAAGCATGAATATTACACATGCAATAATTTTTTTATGTTGAGCCAATAGAGAGCTTCGACCTGATTACATTGAGTGTAAAATCACTCCTGTATCTTCAATAGTAACTTAGATATGCGTGTTTGAAATCTTATATAATGTTTTTGTAAAACGTGAGACCAAGGATGTATTACATTGTTTCAACAATGAAAGTGGTTATTTCAAATCTCCACGACGACGACTACAATCATGCACAAATATATTGTTTACTTTATTGTTATGAGAGTTTCCATGGTAACTAAGCATGTATATTACACACGGATTAAATTTTTCCAGATGAGCCAATAGAGAGCTTCGACCTGATTACATTGAGTGTAAAATCACTTCTGTATCTTCTATAGTAACGGAGATATGCGAGTTTGAAGCTTTATATAATGTTTTTGAAAACGTGAGGCCTTAGGATGTATTACATTGTTTCAACAATCAAAGTGGTTATTTCAAATCTCCACGACGACGACTACAATCATGCACAAATAGATTGTTTACTTTATTGTTATGAAAGTTTCCATGGTAACTAAGCATGAATATTACACATGCAATAAATTTTTTATGTTGAGCCAATAGAGAGCTTCGACCTGATTACATTGAGTGTAAAATCACTCCTGTATCTTCAATAGTAACTTAGATATGCGAGTTTGAAATCTTATATAATGTTTTTGTATAACGTGAGGCCAAGGATGTATTACATTGTTTCAACAATCAAAGTGGTTATTTCATATCTCCAGGACGATGACTACAATCATGCACAGATAGATTGTTTACTTTATTGTTATGAGAGTTTCCATGGTAACTAAGCATGTATATTACACATGGAATAAATTTTTCCAGATGAGCCAATAGAGAGCTTCGACCTGATTACATTGAGTGTAAAATCACTCCTGTATCTTCAATAGTAACTTAGATATGCGAGTTTGAAATCTTATATAATGTTTTTGTAAAACGTGAGGCAAATGATGTATTACATTGTTTCAACAATCAAAGTGGTTATTTCATATCTCCAGGACGATGACTACAATCATGCACAGATAGATTGTTTACTTTATTGTTATGAGAGTTTCCATGGTATCTAAGTATACATATTACACATGGATTAAATTTTTCCAGATGAGCCAATAGAGAGCTTAGACCTGATTACATTGAGTGTAAAATCACTTCTGTATCTTCAATAGTAACTTTGATATGCGTGTTTGAAATCTTATATAATGTTTTTGTAAAACGTGAGACCAAGGATGTATTACATTGTTTCAACAATGAAAGTGGTTATTTCAAATCTCCACGACGACGACTACAATCATGCACAAATATATTGTTTACTTTATTGTTATGAGAGTTTCCATGGTAACTAAGCATGTATATTACACACGGATTAAATTTTTCCAGATGAGCCAATAGAGAGCTTCGACCTGATTACATTGAGTGTAAAATCACTTCTGTATCTTCTATAGTAACGGAGATATGCGAGTTTGAAGCTTTATATAATGTTTTTGAAAACGTGAGGCCTTAGGATGTATTACATTGTTTCAACAATCAAAGTGGTTATTTCAAATCTCCACGACGACGACTACAATCATGCACAAATAGATTGTTTACTTTATTGTTATGAAAGTTTCCATGGTAACTAAGCATGAATATTACACATGCAATAAATTTTTTATGTTGAGCCAATAGAGAGCTTCGACCTGATTACATTGAGTGTAAAATCACTCCTGTATCTTCAATAGTAACTTAGATATGCGAGTTTGAAATCTTATATAATGTTTTTGTAAAACGTGAGGCCAAGGATGTATTACATTGTTTCAACAATCAAAGTGGTTATTTCATATCTCCAGGACGATGACTACAATCATGCACAGATAGATTGTTTACTTTATTGTTATGAGAGTTTCCATGGTAACTAAGCATGTATATTACACATGGAATAAATTTTTCCAGATGAGCCAATAGAGAGCTTCGACCTGATTACATTGAGTGTAAAATCACTCCTGTATCTTCAATAGTAACTTAGATATGCGAGTTTGAAATCTTATATAATGTTTTTGTAAAACGTGAGGCAAAGGATGTATTACATTGTTTCAACAATCAAAGTGGTTATTTCATATCTCCAGGACGATGACTACAATCATGCACAGATAGATTGTTTACTTTATTGTTATGAGAGTTTCCATGGTATCTAAGTATACATATTACACATGGATTAAATTTTTCCAGATGAGCCAATAGAGAGCTTAGACCTGATTACATTGAGTGTAAAATCACTTCTGTATCTTCAATAGTAACTTTGATATGCGTGTTTGAAATCTTATATAATGTTTTTGTAAAACGTGAGACCAAGGATGTATTACATTGTTTCAACAATGAAAGTGGTTATTTCAAATCTCCACGACGACGACTACAATCATGCACAAATATATTGTTTACTTTATTGTTATGAGAGTTTCCATGGTAACTAAGCATGTATATTACACACGGATTAAATTTTTCCAGATGAGCCAATAGAGAGCTTCGACCTGATTACATTGAGTGTAAAATCACTTCTGTATCTTCTATAGTAACGGAGATATGCGAGTTTGAAGCTTTATATAATGTTTTTGAAAACGTGAGGCCTTAGGATGTATTACATTGTTTCAACAATCAAAGTGGTTATTTCAAATCTCCACGACGACGACTACAATCATGCACAAATAGATTGTTTACTTTATTGTTATGAAAGTTTCCATGGTAACTAAGCATGAATATTACACATGCAATAAATTTTTTATGTTGAGCCAATAGAGAGCTTCGACCTGATTACATTGAGTGTAAAATCACTCCTGTATCTTCAATAGTAACTTAGATATGCGAGTTTGAAATCTTATATAATGTTTTTGTAAAACGTGAGGCCAAGGATGTATTACATTGTTTCAACAATCAAAGTGGTTATTTCATATCTCCAGGACGATGACTACAATCATGCACAGATAGATTGTTTACTTTATTGTTATGAGAGTTTCCATGGTAACTAAGCATGTATATTACACACGGATTAAATTTTTCCAGATGAGCCAATAGAGAGCTTCGACCTGATTACATTGAGTGTAAAATCACTCCTGTATCTTCAATAGTAACTTAGATATGCGAGTTTGAAATCTTATATAATGTTTTTGTAAAACGTGAGACCAAGGATGTATTACATTGTTTCAACAATGAAAGTGGTTATTTCAAATCTCCACGACGACGACTACAATCATGCACAAATATATTGTTTACTTTATTGTTATGAGAGTTTCCATGGTAACTAAGCATGTATATTACACACGGATTAAATTTTTCCAGATGAGCCAATAGAGAGCTTCGACCTGATTACATTGAGTGTAAAATCACTTCTGTATCTTCTATAGTAACGGAGATATGCGAGTTTGATGCTTTATATAATGTTTTTGAAAACGTGAGGCCTTAGGATGTATTACATTGTTTCAACAATCAAAGTGGTTATTTCAAATCTCCACGACGACGACTACAATCATGCACAGATAGATTGTTTACTTTATTGTTATGAGAGTTTCCATGGTATCTAAGTATACATATTACACATGGATTAAATTTTTCCAGATGAGCCAATAGAGAGCTTAGACCTGATTACATTGAGTGTAAAATCACTTCTGTATCTTCAATAGTAACTTTGATATGCGTGTTTGAAATCTTATATAATGTTTTTGTAAAACGTGAGACCAAGGATGTATTACATTGTTTCAACAATGAAAGTGGTTATTTCAAATCTCCACGACGACGACTACAATCATGCACAAATATATTGTTTACTTTATTGTTATGAGAGTTTCCATGGTAACTAAGCATGTATATTACACACGGATTAAATTTTTCCAGATGAGCCAATAGAGAGCTTCGACCTGATTACATTGAGTGTAAAATCACTCCTGTATCTTCAATAGTAACTTAGATATGCGAGTTTGAAATCTTATATAATGTTTTTGAAAACGTGAGGCCTTAGGATGTATTACATTGTTTCAACAATCAAAGTGGTTATTTCAAATCTCCACGACGACGACTACAATCATGCACAAATAGATTGTTTACTTTATTGTTATGAAAGTTTCCATGGTAACTAAGCATGAATATTACACATGCAATAAATTTTTTATGTTGAGCCAATAGAGAGCTTCGACCTGATTACATTGAGTGTAAAATCACTCCTGTATCTTCAATAGTAACTTAGATATGCGAGTTTGAAATCTTATATAATGTTTTTGTAAAACGTGAGGCCAAGGATGTATTACATTGTTTCAACAATCAAAGTGGTTATTTCATATCTCCAGGACGATGACTACAATCATGCACAGATAGATTGTTTACTTTATTGTTATGAGAGTTTCCATGGTAACTAAGTATACATACTACACATGGATTAAATTTTTCCAGATGAGCCAATAGAGAGCTTCGACCTGATTACATTGAGTGTAAAATCACTCCTGTATCTTCAATAGTAACTTAGATATGCGAGTTTGAAATCTTATATAATGTTTTTGTAAAACGTGAGGCAAAGGATGTATTACATTGTTTCAACAATCAAAGTGGTTATTTCATATCTCCAGGACGATGACTACAATCATGCACAGATAGATTGTTTACTTTATTGTTATGAAAGTTTCCATGGTAACTAAGCATGAATATTACACATGCAATAAATTTTTTATGTTGAGCCAATAGAGAGCTTCGACCTGATTACATTGAGTGTAAAATCACTTCTGTATCTTCAATAGTAACTTACATATGCGAGTTTGAAATCTTATATAATGTTTTTGTAAAACGTGAGGCCAAGGATGTATTACATTGTTTCAACAATCAAAGTGGTTATTTCATATCTCCAGGACGATGACTACAATCATGCACAGATAGATTGTTTACTTTATTGTTATGAGAGTTTCCATGGTAACTAAGCATGTATATTACACATGGAATAAATTTTTCCAGATGAGCCAATAGAGAGCTTCGACCTGATTACATTGAGTGTAAAATCACTCCTGTATCTTCAATAGTAACTTTGATATGCGTGTTTGAAATCTTATATAATGTTTTTGTAAAACGTGAGACCAAGGATGTATTACATTGTTTCAACAATGAAAGTGGTTATTTCAAATCTCCACGACGACGACTACAATCATGCACAAATATATTGTTTACTTTATTGTTATGAGAGTTTCCATGGTAACTAAGCATGTATATTACACACGGATTAAATTTTTCCAGATGAGCCAATAGAGAGCTTCGACCTGATTACATTGAGTGTAAAATCACTTCTGTATCTTCAATAGTAACTTAGATATGCGAGTTTGAAATCTTATATAATGTTTTTGTAAAACGTGAGGCCAAGGATGTATTACATTGTTTCAACAATCAAAGTGGTTATTTCATATCTCCAGGACGATGACTACAATCATGCACAGATAGATTGTTTACTTTATTGTTATGAGAGTTTCCATGGTAACTAAGCATGTATATTACACACGGATTAAATTTTTCCAGATGAGCCAATAGAGAGCTTCGACCTGATTACATTGAGTGTAAAATCACTTCTGTATCTTCTATAGTAACGGAGATATGCGAGTTTGAAGCTTTATATAATGTTTTTGAAAACGTGAGGCCTTAGGATGTATTACATTGTTTCAACAATCAAAGTGGTTATTTCAAATCTCCACGACGACGACTACAATCATGCACAAATAGATTGTTTACTTTATTGTTATGAAAGTTTCCATGGTAACTAAGCATGAATATTACACATGCAATAAATTTTTTATGTTGAGCCAATAGAGAGCTTCGACCTGATTACATTGAGTGTAAAATCACTTCTGTATCTTCAATAGTAACTTACATATGCGAGTTTGAAATCTTATATAATGTTTTTGTAAAACGTGAGGCCTTAGGATGTATTACATTGTTTCAACAATGAAAGTGGTTATTTCAAATCTCCACGACGACGACTACAATCATGCACAAATAGATTGTTTACTTTATTGTTATGAAAGTTTCCATGGTAACTAAGCATGAATATTACACATGCAATAAATTTTTTATGTTGAGTCAATAGAGAGCTTCGACCTGATTACATTGAGTGTAAAATCACTCCTGTATCTTCAATAGTAACTTAGATATGCGAGTTTGAAATCTTATATAATGTTTTTGTAAAACGTGAGGCCAAGGATGTATTACATTGTTTCAACAATCAAAGTGGTTATTTCATATCTCTAGGACGATGACTACAATCATGCACAGATAGATTGTTTACTTTATTGTTATGAGAGTTTCCATGGTAACTAAGCATGTATATTACACATGGAATAAATTTTTCCAGATGAGCCAATAGAGAGCTTCGACCTGATTACATTGAGTGTAAAATCACTCCTGTATCTTCAATAGTAACTTAGATATGCGAGTTTGAAATCTTATATAATGTTTTTGTAAAACGTGAGGCAAATGATGTATTACATTGTTTCAACAATCAAAGTGGTTATTTCATATCTCCAGGACGATGACTACAATCATGCACAGATAGATTGTTTACTTTATTGTTATGAGAGTTTCCATGGTATCTAAGTATACATAATACACATGGATTAAATTTTTCCAGATGAGCCAATAGAGAGCTTAGACCTGATTACATTGAGTGTAAAATCACTTCTGTATCTTCAATAGTAACTTTGATATGCGTGTTTGAAATCTTATATAATGTTTTTGTAAAACGTGAGACCAAGGATGTATTACATTGTTTCAACAATGAAAGTGGTTATTTCAAATCTCCACGACGACGACTACAATCATGCACAAATATATTGTTTACTTTATTGTTATGAGAGTTTCCATGGTAACTAAGCATGTATATTACACACGGATTAAATTCTTCCAGATGAGCCAATAGAGAGCTTCGACCTGATTACATTGAGTGTAAAATCACTCCTGTATCTTCAATAGTAACTTAGATATGCGAGTTTGAAATCTTATATAATGTTTTTGTAAAACGTGAGGCAAACGATGTATTACATTGTTTCAAAAATCAAAGTGGTTATTTCATATCTCCAGGACGATGACTACAATCATGCACAGATAGATTGTTTACTTTATTGTTATGAGAGTTTCCATGGTATCTAAGTATACATATTACACATGGATTAAATTTTTCCAGATGAGCCAATAGAGAGCTTAGACCTGATTACATTGAGTGTAAAATCACTTCTGTATCTTCAATAGTAACTTTGATATGCGTGTTTGAAATCTTATATAATGTTTTTGTAAAACGTGAGACCAAGGATGTATTACATTGTTTCAACAATGAAAGTGGTTATTTCAAATCTCCACGACGACGACTACAATCATGCACAAATATATTGTTTACTTTATTGTTATGAGAGTTTCCATGGTAACTAAGCATGTATATTACACACGGATTAAATTCTTCCAGATGAGCCAATAGAGAGCTTCGACCTGATTACATTGAGTGTAAAATCACTTCTGTATCTTCTATAGTAACGGAGATATGCGAGTTTGAAGCTTTATATAATGTTTTTGAAAACGTGAGGCCTTAGGATGTATTACATTGTTTCAACAATCAAAGTGGTTATTTCAAATCTCCACGACGACGACTACAATCATGCACAAATAGATTGTTTACTTTATTGTTATGAAAGTTTCCATGGTAACTAAGCATGAATATTACACATGCAATAATTTTTTTATGTTGAGCCAATAGAGAGCTTCGACCTGATTACATTGAGTGTAAAATCACTCCTGTATCTTCAATAGTAACTTAGATATGCGAGTTTGAAATCTTATATAATGTTTTTGTAAAACGTGAGGCCAAGGATGTATTACATTGTTTCAACAATCAAAGTGGTTATTTCATATCTCCAGGACGATGACTACAATCATGCACAGATATATTGTTTACTTTATTGTTATGAGAGTTTCCATGGTAACTAAGCATGTATATTACACATGGAATAAATTTTTCCAGATGAGCCAATAGAGAGCTTCGACCTGATTACATTGAGTGTAAAATCACTTCTGTATCTTCAATAGTAACTTTGATATGCGTGTTTGAAATCTTATATAATGTTTTTGTAAAACGTGAGACCAAGGATGTATTACATTGTTTCAACAATGAAAGTGGTTATTTCAAATCTCCACGACGACGACTACAATCATGCACAAATATATTGTTTACTTTATTGTTATGAGAGTTTCCATGGTAACTAAGCATGTATATTACACACGGATTAAATTTTTCCAGATGAGCCAATAGAGAGCTTCGACCTGATTACATTGAGTGTAAAATCACTCCTGTATCTTCAATAGTAACTTAGATATGCGAGTTTGAAATCTTATATAATGTTTTTGTAAAACGTGAGGCCAAGGACGTATTACATTGTTTCAACAATCAAAGTGGTTATTTCATATCTCCAGGACGATGACTACAATCATGCACAGATAGATTGTTTACTTTATTGTTATGAGAGTTTCCATGGTAACTAAGCATGTATATTACACATGGAATAAATTTTTCCAGATGAGCCAATAGAGAGCTTCGACCTGATTACATTGAGTGTAAAATCACTCCTGTATCTTCAATAGTAACTTAGATATGCGAGTTTGAAATCTTATATAATGTTTTTGTAAAACGTGAGACCAAGGATGTATTACATTGTTTCAACAATGAAAGTGGTTATTTCAAATCTCCACGACGACGACTACAATCATGCACAAATATATTGTTTACTTTATTGTTATGAGAGTTTCCATGGTAACTAAGCATGTATATTACACACGGATTAAATTTTTCCAGATGAGCCAATAGAGAGCTTCGACCTGATTACATTGAGTGTAAAATCACTTCTGTATCTTCTATAGTAACGGAGATATGCGAGTTTGAAGCTTTATATAATGTTTTTGAAAACGTGAGGCCTTAGGATGTATTACATTGTTTCAACAATCAAAGTGGTTATTTCAAATCTCCACGACGACGACTACAATCATGCACAGATAGATTGTTTACTTTATTGTTATGAGAGTTTCCATGGTATCTAAGTATACATATTACACATGGATTAAATTTTTCCAGATGAGCCAATAGAGAGCTTAGACCTGATTACATTGAGTGTAAAATCACTTCTGTATCTTCAATAGTAACTTTGATATGCGTGTTTGAAATCTTATATAATGTTTTTGTAAAACGTGAGACCAAGGATGTATTACATTGTTTCAACAATGAAAGTGGTTATTTCAAATCTCCACGACGACGACTACAATCATGCACAAATATATTGTTTACTTTATTGTTATGAGAGTTTCCATGGTAACTAAGCATGTATATTACACACGGATTAAATTTTTCCAGATGAGCCAATAGAGAGCTTCGACCTGATTACATTGAGTGTAAAATCACTCCTGTATCTTCAATAGTAACTTAGATATGCGAGTTTGAAATCTTATATAATGTTTTTGTAAAACGTGAGGCCAAGGATGTATTACATTGTTTCAACAATCAAAGTGGTTATTTCATATCTCCAGGACGATGACTACAATCATGCACAGATAGATTGTTTACTTTATTGTTATGAGAGTTTCCATGGTAACTAAGCATGTATATTACACATGGAATAAATTTTTCCAGATGAGCCAATAGAGAGCTTCGACCTGATTACATTGAGTGTAAAATCACTCCTGTATCTTCAATAGTAACTTAGATATGCGAGTTTGAAATCTTATATAATGTTTTTGTAAAACGTGAGACCAAGGATGTATTACATTGTTTCAACAATGAAAGTGGTTATTTCAAATCTCCACGACGACGACTACAATCATGCACAAATATATTGTTTACTTTATTGTTATGAGAGTTTCCATGGTAACTAAGCATGTATATTACACACGGATTAAATTTTTCCAGATGAGCCAATAGAGAGCTTCGACCTGATTACATTGAGTGTAAAATCACTTCTGTATCTTCTATAGTAACGGAGATATGCGAGTTTGAAGCTTTATATAATGTTTTTGAAAACGTGAGGCCTTAGGATGTATTACATTGTTTCAACAATCAAAGTGGTTATTTCAAATCTCCATGACGACGACTACAATCATGCACAAATAGATTGTTTACTTTATTGTTATGAAAGTTTCCATGGTAACTAAGCATGAATATTACACATGCAATAAATTTTTTATGTTGAGCCAATAGAGAGCTTCGACCTGATTACATTGAGTGTAAAATCACTCCTGTATCTTCAATAGTAACTTAGATATGCGAGTTTGAAATCTTATATAATGTTTTTGTAAAACGTGAGGCCAAGGATGTATTACATTGTTTCAACAATCAAAGTGGTTATTTCATATCTCCAGGACGATGACTACAATCATGCACAGATAGATTGTTTACTTTATTGTTATGAGAGTTTCCATGGTAACTAAGTATACATACTACACATGGATTAAATTTTTCCAGATGAGCCAATAGAGAGCTTCGACCTGATTACATTGAGTGTAAAATCACTTCTGTATCTTCTATAGTAACGGAGATATGCGAGTTTGAAGCTTTATATAATGTTTTTGAAAACGTGAGGCCTTAGGATGTATTACATTGTTTCAACAATGAAAGTGGTTATTTCAAATCTCCACGACGACGACTACAATAATGCACAAATAGATTGTTTACTTTATTGTTATGAGAGTTTCCATGGTAACTAAGCATGTATATTACACATGGAATAAATTTTTCCAGATGAGCCAATAGAGAGCTTCGACCTGATTACATTGAGTGTAAAATCACTCCTGTATCTTCAATAGTAACTTAGATATGCGAGTTTGAAATCTTATATAATGTTTTTGTAAAACGTGAGGCAAAGGATGTATTACATTGTTTCAACAATCAAAGTGGTTATTTCATATCTCCAGGACGATGACTACAATCATGCACAGATAGATTGTTTACTTTATTGTTATGAAAGTTTCCATGGTAACTAAGCATGAATATTACACATGCAATAAATTTTTTATGTTGAGCCAATAGAGAGCTTCGACCTGATTACATTGAGTGTAAAATCACTTCTGTATCTTCAATAGTAACTTACATATGCGAGTTTGAAATCTTATATAATGTTTTTGTAAAACGTGAGGCCAAGGATGTATTACATTGTTTCAACAATCAAAGTGGTTATTTCATATCTCCAGGACGATGACTACAATCATGCACAGATAGATTGTTTACTTTATTGTTATGAGAGTTTCCATGGTAACTAAGCATGTATATTACACATGGAATAAATTTTTTATGTTGAGCCAATAGAGAGCTTCGACCTGATTACATTGAGTGTAAAATCACTCCTGTATCTTCAATAGTAACTTAGATATGCGAGTTTGAAATCTTATATAATGTTTTTGTAAAACGTGAGGCCAAGGATGTATTACATTGTTTCAACAATCAAAGTGGTTATTTCATATCTCCAGGACGATGACTACAATCATGCACAGATAGATTGTTTACTTTATTGTTATGAGAGTTTCCATGGTAACTAAGTATACATACTTCACATGGATTAAATTTTTCCAGATGAGCCAATAGAGAGCTTCGACCTGATTACATTGAGTGTAAAATCACTTCTGTATCTTCTATAGTAACGGAGATATGCGAGTTTGAAGCTTTATATAATGTTTTTGAAAACGTGAGGCCTTAGGATGTATTACATTGTTTCAACAATGAAAGTGGTTATTTCAAATCTCCACGACGACGACTACAATAATGCACAAATAGATTGTTTACTTTATTGTTATGAGAGTTTCCATGGTAACTAAGCATGTATATTACACATGGAATAAATTTTTCCAGATGAGCCAATAGAGAGCTTCGACCTGATTACATTGAGTGTAAAATCACTCCTGTATCTTCAATAGTAACTTAGATATGCGAGTTTGAAATCTTATATAATGTTTTTGTAAAACGTGAGGCAAAGGATGTATTACATTGTTTCAACAATCAAAGTGGTTATTTCATATCTCCAGGACGATGACTACAATCATGCACAGATAGATTGTTTACTTTATTGTTATGAAAGTTTCCATGGTAACTAAGCATGAATATTACACATGCAATAAATTTTTTATGTTGAGCCAATAGAGAGCTTCGACCTGATTACATTGAGTGTAAAATCACTTCTGTATCTTCAATAGTAACTTACATATGCGAGTTTGAAATCTTATATAATGTTTTTGTAAAACGTGAGGCCAAGGATGTATTACATTGTTTCAACAATCAAAGTGGTTATTTCATATCTCCAGGACGATGACTACAATCATGCACAGATAGATTGTTTACTTTATTGTTATGAGAGTTTCCATGGTAACTAAGCATGTATATTACACATGGAATAAATTTTTCCAGATGAGCCAATAGAGAGCTTCGACCTGATTACATTGAGTGTAAAATCACTCCTGTATCTTCAATAGTAACTTTGATATGCGTGTTTGAAATCTTATATAATGTTTTTGTAAAACGTGAGACCAAGGATGTATTACATTGTTTCAACAATGAAAGTGGTTATTTCAAATCTCCACGACGACGACTACAATCATGCACAAATATATTGTTTACTTTATTGTTATGAGAGTTTCCATGGTAACTAAGCATGTATATTACACACGGATTAAATTTTTCCAGATGAGCCAATAGAGAGCTTCGACCTGATTACATTGAGTGTAAAATCACTCCTGTATCTTCAATAGTAACTTAGATATGCGAGTTTGAAATCTTATATAATGTTTTTGTAAAACGTGAGGCCAAGGATGTATTACATTGTTTCAACAATCAAAGTGGTTATTTCAAATCTCCACGACGACGACTACAATCATGCACAAATATATTGTTTACTTTATTGTTATGAGAGTTTCCATGGTAACTAAGCATGTATATTACACACGGATTAAATTTTTCCAGATGAGCCAATAGAGAGCTTCGACCTGATTACATTGAGTGTAAAATCACTTCTGTATCTTCTATAGTAACGGAGATATGCGAGTTTGAAGCTTTATATAATGTTTTTGAAAACGTGAGGCCTTAGGATGTATTACATTGTTTCAACAATCAAAGTGGTTATTTCAAATCTCCACGACGACGACTACAATCATGCACAAATAGATTGTTTACTTTATTGTTATGAAAGTTTCCATGGTAACTAAGCATGAATATTACACATGCAATAAATTTTTTATGTTGAGCCAATAGAGAGCTTCGACCTGATTACATTGAGTGTAAAATCACTTCTGTATCTTCAATAGTAACTTACATATGCGAGTTTGAAATCTTATATAATGTTTTTGTAAAACGTGAGGCCTTAGGATGTATTACATTGTTTCAACAATGAAAGTGGTTATTTCAAATCTCCACGACGACGACTACAATCATGCACAAATAGATTGTTTACTTTATTGTTATGAAAGTTTCCATGGTAACTAAGCATGAATATTACACATGCAATAAATTTTTTATGTTGAGTCAATAGAGAGCTTCGACCTGATTACATTGAGTGTAAAATCACTCCTGTATCTTCAATAGTAACTTAGATATGCGAGTTTGAAATCTTATATAATGTTTTTGTAAAACGTGAGGCCAAGGATGTATTACATTGTTTCAACAATCAAAGTGGTTATTTCATATCTCCAGGACGATGACTACAATCATGCACAGATAGATTGTTTACTTTATTGTTATGAGAGTTTCCATGGTAACTAAGCATGTATATTACACATGGAATAAATTTTTCCAGATGAGCCAATAGAGAGCTTCGACCTGATTACATTGAGTGTAAAATCACTCCTGTATCTTCAATAGTAACTTAGATATGCGAGTTTGAAATCTTATATAATGTTTTTGTAAAACGTGAGGCAAATGATGTATTACATTGTTTCAACAATCAAAGTGGTTATTTCATATCTCCAGGACGATGACTACAATCATGCACAGATAGATTGTTTACTTTATTGTTATGAGAGTTTCCATGGTATCTAAGTATACATATTACACATGGATTAAATTTTTCCAGATGAGCCAATAGAGAGCTTAGACCTGATTACATTGAGTGTAAAATCACTTCTGTATCTTCAATAGTAACTTTGATATGCGTGTTTGAAATCTTATATAATGTTTTTGTAAAACGTGAGACCAAGGATGTATTACATTGTTTCAACAATGAAAGTGGTTATTTCAAATCTCCACGACGACGACTACAATCATGCACAAATATATTGTTTACTTTATTGTTATGAGAGTTTCCATGGTAACTAAGCATGTATATTACACACGGATTAAATTTTTCCAGATGAGCCAATAGAGAGCTTCGACCTGATTACATTGAGTGTAAAATCACTTCTGTATCTTCTATAGTAACGGAGATATGCGAGTTTGAAGCTTTATATAATGTTTTTGAAAACGTGAGGCCTTAGGATGTATTACATTGTTTCAACAATCAAAGTGGTTATTTCAAATCTCCACGACGACGACTACAATCATGCACAAATAGATTGTTTACTTTATTGTTATGAAAGTTTCCATGGTAACTAAGCATGAATATTACACATGCAATAAATTTTTTATGTTGAGCCAATAGAGAGCTTCGACCTGATTACATTGAGTGTAAAATCACTCCTGTATCTTCAATAGTAACTTAGATATGAGAGTTTGAAATCTTATATAATGTTTTTGTAAAACGTGAGGCCAAGGATGTATTACATTGTTTCAACAATCAAAGTGGTTATTTCATATCTCCAGGACGATGACTACAATCATGCACAGATAGATTGTTTACTTTATTGTTATGAGAGTTTCCATGGTAACTAAGCATGTATATTACACATGGAATAAATTTTTCCAGATGAGCCAATAGAGAGCTTCGACCTGATTACATTGAGTGTAAAATCACTCCTGTATCTTCAATAGTAACTTAGATATGCGAGTTTGAAATCTTATATAATGTTTTTGTAAAACGTGAGACCAAGGATGTATTACATTGTTTCAACAATGAAAGTGGTTATTTCAAATCTCCACGACGACGACTACAATCATGCACAAATATATTGTTTACTTTATTGTTATGAGAGTTTCCATGGTAACTAAGCATGTATATTACACACGGATTAAATTTTTCCAGATGAGCCAATAGAGAGCTTCGACCTGATTACATTGAGTGTAAAATCACTTCTGTATCTTCTATAGTAACGGAGATATGCGAGTTTGAAGCTTTATATAATGTTTTTGAAAACGTGAGGCCTTAGGATGTATTACATTGTTTCAACAATCAAAGTGGTTATTTCAAATCTCCACGACGACGACTACAATCATGCACAAATAGATTGTTTACTTTATTGTTATGAAAGTTTCCATGGTAACTAAGCATGAATATTACACATGCAATAAATTTTTTATGTTGAGCCAATAGAGAGCTTCGACCTGATTACATTGATTGTAAAATCACTCCTGTATCTTCAATAGTAACTTAGATATGCGAGTTTGAAATCTTATATAATGTTTTTGTAAAACGTGAGGCCAAGGATGTATTACATTGTTTCAACAATCAAAGTGGTTATTTCATATCTCCAGGACGATGACTACAATCATGCACAGATAGATTGTTTACTTTATTGTTATGAGAGTTTCCATGGTAACTAAGTATACATACTACACATGGATTAAATTTTTCCAGATGAGCCAATAGAGAGCTTCGACCTGATTACATTGAGTGTAAAATCACTTCTGTATCTTCTATAGTAACGGAGATATGCGAGTTCGAAGCTTTATATAATGTTTTTGAAAACGTGAGGCCTTAGGATGTATTACATTGTTTCAACAATGAAAGTGGCTATTTCAAATCTCCACGACGACGACTACAATCATGCACAGATAGATTGTTTACTTTATTGTTATGAGAGTTTCCATGGTATCTAAGTATACATATTACACATGGATTAAATTTTTCCAGATGAGCCAATAGAGAGCTTAGACCTGATTACATTGAGTGTAAAATCACTTCTGTATCTTCAATAGTAACTTTGATATGCGTGTTTGAAATCTTATATAATGTTTTTGTAAAACGTGAGACCAAGGATGTATTACATTGTTTCAACAATGAAAGTGGTTATTTCAAATCTCCACGACGACGACTACAATCATGCACAAATATATTGTTTACTTTATTGTTATGAGAGTTTCCATGGTAACTAAGCATGTATATTACACACGGATTAAATTTTTCCAGATGAGCCAATAGAGAGCTTCGACCTGATTACATTGAGTGTAAAATCACTCCTGTATCTTCAATAGTAACTTAGATATGCGAGTTTGAAATCTTATATAATGTTTTTGTAAAACGTGAGGCCAAGGATGTATTACATTGTTTCAACAATCAAAGTGGTTATTTCAAATCTCCACGACGACGACTACAATCATGCACAAATATATTGTTTACTTTATTGTTATGAGAGTTTCCATGGTAACTAAGCATGTATATTACACACGGATTAAATTTTTCCAGATGAGCCAATAGAGAGCTTCGACCTGATTACATTGAGTGTAAAATCACTTCTGTATCTTCTATAGTAACGGAGATATGCGAGTTTGAAGCTTTATATAATGTTTTTGAAAACGTGAGGCCTTAGGATGTATTACATTGTTTCAACAATCAAAGTGGTTATTTCAAATCTCCACGACGACGACTACAATCATGCACAAATAGATTGTTTACTTTATTGTTATGAAAGTTTCCATGGTAACTAAGCATGAATATTACACATGCAATAAATTTTTTATGTTGAGCCAATAGAGAGCTTCGACCTGATTACATTGAGTGTAAAATCACTTCTGTATCTTCAATAGTAACTTACATATGCGAGTTTGAAATCTTATATAATGTTTTTGTAAAACGTGAGGCCTTAGGATGTATTACATTGTTTCAACAATGAAAGTGGTTATTTCAAATCTCCACGACGACGACTACAATCATGCACAAATAGATTGTTTACTTTATTGTTATGAAAGTTTCCATGGTAACTAAGCATGAATATTACACATGCAATAAATTTTTTATGTTGAGTCAATAGAGAGCTTCGACCTGATTACATTGAGTGTAAAATCACTCCTGTATCTTCAATAGTAACTTAGATATGCGAGTTTGAAATCTTATATAATGTTTTTGTAAAACGTGAGGCCAAGGATGTATTACATTGTTTCAACAATCAAAGTGGTTATTTCATATCTCCAGGACGATGACTACAATCATGCACAGATAGATTGTTTACTTTATTGTTATGAGAGTTTCCATGGTAACTAAGCATGTATATTACACATGGAATAAATTTTTCCAGATGAGCCAATAGAGAGCTTCGACCTGATTACATTGAGTGTAAAATCACTCCTGTATCTTCAATAGTAACTTAGATATGCGAGTTTGAAATCTTATATAATGTTTTTGTAAAACGTGAGGCAAATGATGTATTACATTGTTTCAACAATCAAAGTGGTTATTTCATATCTCCAGGACGATGACTACAATCATGCACAGATAGATTGTTTACTTTATTGTTATGAGAGTTTCCATGGTATCTAAGTATACATATTACACATGGATTAAATTTTTCCAGATGAGCCAATAGAGAGCTTAGACCTGATTACATTGAGTGTAAAATCACTTCTGTATCTTCAATAGTAACTTTGATATGCGTGTTTGAAATCTTATATAATGTTTTTGTAAAACGTGAGACCAAGGATGTATTACATTGTTTCAACAATGAAAGTGGTTATTTCAAATCTCCACGACGACGACTACAATCATGCACAAATATATTGTTTACTTTATTGTTATGAGAGTTTCCATGGTAACTAAGCATGTATATTACACACGGATTAAATTCTTCCAGATGAGCCAATAGAGAGCTTCGACCTGATTACATTGAGTGTAAAATCACTTCTGTATCTTCTATAGTAACGGAGATATGCGAGTTTGAAGCTTTATATAATGTTTTTGAAAACGTGAGGCCTTAGGATGTATTACATTGTTTCAACAATCAAAGTGGTTATTTCAAATCTCCACGACGACGACTACAATCATGCACAAATAGATTGTTTACTTTATTGTTATGAAAGTTTCCATGGTAACTAAGCATGAATATTACACATGCAATAATTTTTTTATGTTGAGCCAATAGAGAGCTTCGACCTGATTACATTGAGTGTAAAATCACTCCTGTATCTTCAATAGTAACTTAGATATGCGAGTTTGAAATCTTATATAATGTTTTTGTAAAACGTGAGGCCAAGGATGTATTACATTGTTTCAACAATCAAAGTGGTTATTTCATATCTCCAGGACGATGACTACAATCATGCACAGATATATTGTTTACTTTATTGTTATGAGAGTTTCCATGGTAACTAAGCATGTATATTACACATGGAATAAATTTTTCCAGATGAGCCAATAGAGAGCTTCGACCTGATTACATTGAGTGTAAAATCACTTCTGTATCTTCAATAGTAACTTTGATATGCGTGTTTGAAATCTTATATAATGTTTTTGTAAAACGTGAGACCAAGGATGTATTACATTGTTTCAACAATGAAAGTGGTTATTTCAAATCTCCACGACGACGACTACAATCATGCACAAATATATTGTTTACTTTATTGTTATGAGAGTTTCCATGGTAACTAAGCATGTATATTACACACGGATTAAATTTTTCCAGATGAGCCAATAGAGAGCTTCGACCTGATTACATTGAGTGTAAAATCACTCCTGTATCTTCAATAGTAACTTAGATATGCGAGTTTGAAATCTTATATAATGTTTTTGTAAAACGTGAGGCCAAGGACGTATTACATTGTTTCAACAATCAAAGTGGTTATTTCATATCTCCAGGACGATGACTACAATCATGCACAGATAGATTGTTTACTTTATTGTTATGAGAGTTTCCATGGTAACTAAGCATGTATATTACACATGGAATAAATTTTTCCAGATGAGCCAATAGAGAGCTTCGACCTGATTACATTGAGTGTAAAATCACTCCTGTATCTTCAATAGTAACTTAGATATGCGAGTTTGAAATCTTATATAATGTTTTTGTAAAACGTGAGACCAAGGATGTATTACATTGTTTCAACAATGAAAGTGGTTATTTCAAATCTCCACGACGACGACTACAATCATGCACAAATATATTGTTTACTTTATTGTTATGAGAGTTTCCATGGTAACTAAGCATGTATATTACACACGGATTAAATTTTTCCAGATGAGCCAATAGAGAGCTTCGACCTGATTACATTGAGTGTAAAATCACTTCTGTATCTTCTATAGTAACGGAGATATGCGAGTTTGAAGCTTTATATAATGTTTTTGAAAACGTGAGGCCTTAGGATGTATTACATTGTTTCAACAATCAAAGTGGTTATTTCAAATCTCCACGACGACGACTACAATCATGCACAGATAGATTGTTTACTTTATTGTTATGAGAGTTTCCATGGTATCTAAGTATACATATTACACATGGATTAAATTTTTCCAGATGAGCCAATAGAGAGCTTAGACCTGATTACATTGAGTGTAAAATCACTTCTGTATCTTCAATAGTAACTTTGATATGCGTGTTTGAAATCTTATATAATGTTTTTGTAAAACGTGAGACCAAGGATGTATTACATTGTTTCAACAATGAAAGTGGTTATTTCAAATCTCCACGACGACGACTACAATCATGCACAAATATATTGTTTACTTTATTGTTATGAGAGTTTCCATGGTAACTAAGCATGTATATTACACACGGATTAAATTTTTCCAGATGAGCCAATAGAGAGCTTCGACCTGATTACATTGAGTGTAAAATCACTCCTGTATCTTCAATAGTAACTTAGATATGCGAGTTTGAAATCTTATATAATGTTTTTGTAAAACGTGAGGCCAAGGATGTATTACATTGTTTCAACAATCAAAGTGGTTATTTCATATCTCCAGGACGATGACTACAATCATGCACAGATAGATTGTTTACTTTATTGTTATGAGAGTTTCCATGGTAACTAAGCATGTATATTACACATGGAATAAATTTTTCCAGATGAGCCAATAGAGAGCTTCGACCTGATTACATTGAGTGTAAAATCACTCCTGTATCTTCAATAGTAACTTAGATATGCGAGTTTGAAATCTTATATAATGTTTTTGTAAAACGTGAGACCAAGGATGTATTACATTGTTTCAACAATGAAAGTGGTTATTTCAAATCTCCACGACGACGACTACAATCATGCACAAATATATTGTTTACTTTATTGTTATGAGAGTTTCCATGGTAACTAAGCATGTATATTACACACGGATTAAATTTTTCCAGATGAGCCAATAGAGAGCTTCGACCTGATTACATTGAGTGTAAAATCACTTCTGTATCTTCTATAGTAACGGAGATATGCGAGTTTGAAGCTTTATATAATGTTTTTGAAAACGTGAGGCCTTAGGATGTATTACATTGTTTCAACAATCAAAGTGGTTATTTCAAATCTCCATGACGACGACTACAATCATGCACAAATAGATTGTTTACTTTATTGTTATGAAAGTTTCCATGGTAACTAAGCATGAATATTACACATGCAATAAATTTTTTATGTTGAGCCAATAGAGAGCTTCGACCTGATTACATTGAGTGTAAAATCACTCCTGTATCTTCAATAGTAACTTAGATATGCGAGTTTGAAATCTTATATAATGTTTTTGTAAAACGTGAGGCCAAGGATGTATTACATTGTTTCAACAATCAAAGTGGTTATTTCATATCTCCAGGACGATGACTACAATCATGCACAGATAGATTGTTTACTTTATTGTTATGAGAGTTTCCATGGTAACTAAGTATACATACTACACATGGATTAAATTTTTCCAGATGAGCCAATAGAGAGCTTCGACCTGATTACATTGAGTGTAAAATCACTTCTGTATCTTCTATAGTAACGGAGATATGCGAGTTTGAAGCTTTATATAATGTTTTTGAAAACGTGAGGCCTTAGGATGTATTACATTGTTTCAACAATCAAAGTGGTTATTTCAAATCTCCACGACGACGACTACAATAATGCACAAATAGATTGTTTACTTTATTGTTATGAGAGTTTCCATGGTAACTAAGCATGTATATTACACATGGAATAAATTTTTCCAGATGAGCCAATAGAGAGCTTCGACCTGATTACATTGAGTGTAAAATCACTCCTGTATCTTCAATAGTAACTTAGATATGCGAGTTTGAAATCTTATATAATGTTTTTGTAAAACGTGAGGCAAAGGATGTATTACATTGTTTCAACAATCAAAGTGGTTATTTCATATCTCCAGGACGATGACTACAATCATGCACAGATAGATTGTTTACTTTATTGTTATGAAAGTTTCCATGGTAACTAAGCATGAATATTACACATGCAATAAATTTTTTATGTTGAGCCAATAGAGAGCTTCGACCTGATTACATTGAGTGTAAAATCACTTCTGTATCTTCAATAGTAACTTACATATGCGAGTTTGAAATCTTATATAATGTTTTTGTAAAACGTGAGGCCAAGGATGTATTACATTGTTTCAACAATCAAAGTGGTTATTTCATATCTCCAGGACGATGACTACAATCATGCACAGATAGATTGTTTACTTTATTGTTATGAGAGTTTCCATGGTAACTAAGCATGTATATTACACATGGAATAAATTTTTCCAGATGAGCCAATAGAGAGCTTCGACCTGATTACATTGAGTGTAAAATCACTCCTGTATCTTCAATAGTAACTTTGATATGCGTGTTTGAAATCTTATATAATGTTTTTGTAAAACGTGAGACCAAGGATGTATTACATTGTTTCAACAATGAAAGTGGTTATTTCAAATCTCCACGACGACGACTACAATCATGCACAAATATATTGTTTACTTTATTGTTATGAGAGTTTCCATGGTAACTAAGCATGTATATTACACACGGATTAAATTTTTCCAGATGAGCCAATAGAGAGCTTCGACCTGATTACATTGAGTGTAAAATCACTCCTGTATCTTCAATAGTAACTTAGATATGCGAGTTTGAAATCTTATATAATGTTTTTGTAAAACGTGAGGCCAAGGATGTATTACATTGTTTCAACAATGAAAGTGGTTATTTCAAATCTCCACGACGACGACTACAATCATGCACAAATATATTGTTTACTCTATTGTTATGAGAGTTTCCATGGTAACTAAGCATGTATATTACACACGGATTAAATTTTTCCAGATGAGCCAATAGAGAGCTTCGACCTGATTACATTGAGTGTAAAATCACTTCTGTATCTTCTATAGTAACGGAGATATGCGAGTTTGAAGCTTTATATAATGTTTTTGAAAACGTGAGGCCTTAGGATGTATTACATTGTTTCAACAATCAAAGTGGTTATTTCAAATCTCCACGACGACGACTACAATCATGCACAAATAGATTGTTTACTTTATTGTTATGAAAGTTTCCATGGTAACTAAGCATGAATATTACACATGCAATAAATTTTTTATGTTGAGCCAATAGAGAGCTTCGACCTGATTACATTGAGTGTAAAATCACTTCTGTATCTTCAATAGTAACTTACATATGCGAGTTTGAAATCTTATATAATGTTTTTGTAAAACGTGAGGCCTTAGGATGTATTACATTGTTTCAACAATGAAAGTGGTTATTTCAAATCTCCACGACGACGACTACAATCATGCACAAATAGATTGTTTACTTTATTGTTATGAAAGTTTCCATGGTAACTAAGCATGAATATTACACATGCAATAAATTTTTTATGTTGAGTCAATAGAGAGCTTCGACCTGATTACATTGAGTGTAAAATCACTCCTGTATCTTCAATAGTAACTTAGATATGCGAGTTTGAAATCTTATATAATGTTTTTGTAAAACGTGAGGCCAAGGATGTATTACATTGTTTCAACAATCAAAGTGGTTATTTCATATCTCCAGGACGATGACTACAATCATGCACAGATAGATTGTTTACTTTATTGTTATGAGAGTTTCCATGGTAACTAAGCATGTATATTACACATGGAATAAATTTTTCCAGATGAGCCAATAGAGAGCTTCGACCTGATTACATTGAGTGTAAAATCACTCCTGTATCTTCAATAGTAACTTAGATATGCGAGTTTGAAATCTTATATAATGTTTTTGTAAAACGTGAGGCAAATGATGTATTACATTGTTTCAACAATCAAAGTGGTTATTTCATATCTCCAGGACGATGACTACAATCATGCACAGATAGATTGTTTACTTTATTGTTATGAGAGTTTCCATGGTATCTAAGTATACATATTACACATGGATTAAATTTTTCCAGATGAGCCAATAGAGAGCTTAGACCTGATTACATTGAGTGTAAAATCACTTCTGTATCTTCAATAGTAACTTTGATATGCGTGTTTGAAATCTTATATAATGTTTTTGTAAAACGTGAGACCAAGGATGTATTACATTGTTTCAACAATGAAAGTGGTTATTTCAAATCTCCACGACGACGACTACAATCATGCACAAATATATTGTTTACTTTATTGTTATGAGAGTTTCCATGGTAACTAAGCATGTATATTACACACGGATTAAATTTTTCCAGATGAGCCAATAGAGAGCTTCGACCTGATTACATTGAGTGTAAAATCACTTCTGTATCTTCTATAGTAACGGAGATATGCGAGTTTGAAGCTTTATATAATGTTTTTGAAAACGTGAGGCCTTAGGATGTATTACATTGTTTCAACAATCAAAGTGGTTATTTCAAATCTCCACGACGACGACTACAATCATGCACAAATAGATTGTTTACTTTATTGTTATGAAAGTTTCCATGGTAACTAAGCATGAATATTACACATGCAATAAATTTTTTATGTTGAGCCAATAGAGAGCTTCGACCTGATTACATTGAGTGTAAAATCACTCCTGTATCTTCAATAGTAACTTAGATATGAGAGTTTGAAATCTTATATAATGTTTTTGTAAAACGTGAGGCCAAGGATGTATTACATTGTTTCAACAATCAAAGTGGTTATTTCATATCTCCAGGACGATGACTACAATCATGCACAGATAGATTGTTTACTTTATTGTTATGAGAGTTTCCATGGTAACTAAGCATGTATATTACACATGGAATAAATTTTTCCAGATGAGCCAATAGAGAGCTTCGACCTGATTACATTGAGTGTAAAATCACTCCTGTATCTTCAATAGTAACTTAGATATGCGAGTTTGAAATCTTATATAATGTTTTTGTAAAACGTGAGGCAAAGGATGTATTACATTGTTTCAACAATCATAGTGGTTATTTCATATCTCCAGGACGATGACTACAATCATGCACAGATAGATTGTTTACTTTATTGTTATGAGAGTTTCCATGGTATCTAAGTATACATATTACACATGGATTAAATTTTTCCAGATGAGCCAATAGAGAGCTTAGACCTGATTACATTGAGTGTAAAATCACTTCTGTATCTTCAATAGTAACTTTGATATGCGTGTTTGAAATCTTATATAATGTTTTTGTAAAACGTGAGACCAAGGATGTATTACATTGTTTCAACAATGAAAGTGGTTATTTCAAATCTCCACGACGACGACTACAATCATGCACAAATATATTGTTTACTTTATTGTTATGAGAGTTTCCATGGTAACTAAGCATGTATATTACACACGGATTAAATTTTTCCAGATGAGCCAATAGAGAGCTTCGACCTGATTACATTGAGTGTAAAATCACTTCTGTATCTTCTATAGTAACGGAGATATGCGAGTTTGAAGCTTTATATAATGTTTTTGAAAACGTGATGCCTTAGGATGTATTACATTGTTTCAACAATCAAAGTGGTTATTTCAAATCTCCACGACGACGACTACAATCATGCACAAATAGATTGTTTACTTTATTGTTATGAAAGTTTCCATGGTAACTAAGCATGAATATTACACATGCAATAAATTTTTTATGTTGAGCCAATAGAGAGCTTCGACCTGATTACATTGATTGTAAAATCACTCCTGTATCTTCAATAGTAACTTAGATATGCGAGTTTGAAATCTTATATAATGTTTTTGTAAAACGTGAGGCCAAGGATGTATTACATTGTTTCAACAATCAAAGTGGTTATTTCATATCTCCAGGACGATGACTACAATCATGCACAGATAGATTGTTTACTTTATTGTTATGAGAGTTTCCATGGTAACTAAGTATACATACTACACATGGATTAAATTTTTCCAGATGAGCCAATAGAGAGCTTCGACCTGATTACATTGAGTGTAAAATCACTTCTGTATCTTCTATAGTAACGGAGATATGCGAGTTCGAAGCTTTATATAATGTTTTTGAAAACGTGAGGCCTTAGGATGTATTACATTGTTTCAACAATGAAAGTGGCTATTTCAAATCTCCACGACGACGACTACAATCATGCACAGATAGATTGTTTACTTTATTGTTATGAGAGTTTCCATGGTATCTAAGTATACATATTACACATGGATTAAATTTTTCCAGATGAGCCAATAGAGAGCTTCGACCTGATTACATTGATTGTAAAATCACTCCTGTATCTTCAATAGTAACTTAGATATGCGAGTTTGAAATCTTATATAATGTTTTTGTAAAACGTGAGGCCAAGGATGTATTACATTGTTTCAACAATCAAAGTGGTTATTTCATATCTCCAGGACGATGACTACAATCATGCACAGATAGATTGTTTACTTTATTGTTATGAGAGTTTCCATGGTAACTAAGTATACATACTACACATGGATTAAATTTTTCCAGATGAGCCAATAGAGAGCTTCGACCTGATTACATTGAGTGTAAAATCACTTCTGTATCTTCTATAGTAACGGAGATATGCGAGTTTGAAGCTTTATATAATGTTTTTGAAAACGTGAGGCCTTAGGATGTATTACATTGTTTCAACAATCAAAGTGGTTATTTCAAATCTCCACGACGACGACTACAATCATGCACAAATAGATTGTTTACTTTATTGTTATGAAAGTTTCCATGGTAACTAAGCATGAATATTACACATGCAATAAATTTTTTATGTTGAGCCAATAGAGAGCTTCGACCTGATTACATTGAGTGTAAAATCACTTCTGTATCTTCAATAGTAACTTACATATGCGAGTTTGAAATCTTATATAATGTTTTTGTAAAACGTGAGGCCTTAGGATGTATTACATTGTTTCAACAATGAAAGTGGTTATTTCAAATCTCCACGACGACGACTACAATCATGCACAAATAGATTGTTTACTTTATTGTTATGAAAGTTTCCATGGTAACTAAGCATGAATATTACACATGCAATAAATTTTTTATGTTGAGTCAATAGAGAGCTTCGACCTGATTACATTGAGTGTAAAATCACTCCTGTATCTTCAATAGTAACTTAGATATGCGAGTTTGAAATCTTATATAATGTTTTTGTAAAACGTGAGGCCAAGGATGTATTACATTGTTTCAACAATCAAAGTGGTTATTTCATATCTCCAGGACGATGACTACAATCATGCACAGATAGATTGTTTACTTTATTGTTATGAGAGTTTCCATGGTAACTAAGCATGTATATTACACATGGAATAAATTTTTCCAGATGAGCCAATAGAGAGCTTCGACCTGATTACATTGAGTGTAAAATCACTCCTGTATCTTCAATAGTAACTTAGATATGCGAGTTTGAAATCTTATATAATGTTTTTGTAAAACGTGAGGCAAATGATGTATTACATTGTTTCAACAATCAAAGTGGTTATTTCATATCTCCAGGACGATGACTACAATCATGCACAGATAGATTGTTTACTTTATTGTTATGAGAGTTTCCATGGTATCTAAGTATACATATTACACATGGATTAAATTTTTCCAGATGAGCCAATAGAGAGCTTAGACCTGATTACATTGAGTGTAAAATCACTTCTGTATCTTCAATAGTAACTTTGATATGCGTGTTTGAAATCTTATATAATGTTTTTGTAAAACGTGAGACCAAGGATGTATTACATTGTTTCAACAATGAAAGTGGTTATTTCAAATCTCCACGACGACGACTACAATCATGCACAAATATATTGTTTACTTTATTGTTATGAGAGTTTCCATGGTAACTAAGCATGTATATTACACACGGATTAAATTTTTCCAGATGAGCCAATAGAGAGCTTCGACCTGATTACATTGAGTGTAAAATCACTTCTGTATCTTCTATAGTAACGGAGATATGCGAGTTTGAAGCTTTATATAATGTTTTTGAAAACGTGAGGCCTTAGGATGTATTACATTGTTTCAACAATCAAAGTGGTTATTTCAAATCTCCACGACGACGACTACAATCATGCACAAATAGATTGTTTACTTTATTGTTATGAAAGTTTCCATGGTAACTAAGCATGAATATTACACATGCAATAAATTTTTTATGTTGAGCCAATAGAGAGCTTCGACCTGATTACATTGAGTGTAAAATCACTCCTGTATCTTCAATAGTAACTTAGATATGAGAGTTTGAAATCTTATATAATGTTTTTGTAAAACGTGAGGCCAAGGATGTATTACATTGTTTCAACAATCAAAGTGGTTATTTCATATCTCCAGGACGATGACTACAATCATGCACAGATAGATTGTTTACTTTATTGTTATGAGAGTTTCCATGGTAACTAAGCATGTATATTACACATGGAATAAATTTTTCCAGATGAGCCAATAGAGAGCTTCGACCTGATTACATTGAGTGTAAAATCACTCCTGTATCTTCAATAGTAACTTAGATATGCGAGTTTGAAATCTTATATAATGTTTTTGTAAAACGTGAGGCAAAGGATGTATTACATTGTTTCAACAATCATAGTGGTTATTTCATATCTCCAGGACGATGACTACAATCATGCACAGATAGATTGTTTACTTTATTGTTATGAGAGTTTCCATGGTATCTAAGTATACATATTACACATGGATTAAATTTTTCCAGATGAGCCAATAGAGAGCTTAGACCTGATTACATTGAGTGTAAAATCACTTCTGTATCTTCAATAGTAACTTTGATATGCGTGTTTGAAATCTTATATAATGTTTTTGTAAAACGTGAGACCAAGGATGTATTACATTGTTTCAACAATGAAAGTGGTTATTTCAAATCTCCACGACGACGACTACAATCATGCACAAATATATTGTTTACTTTATTGTTATGAGAGTTTCCATGGTAACTAAGCATGTATATTACACACGGATTAAATTTTTCCAGATGAGCCAATAGAGAGCTTCGACCTGATTACATTGAGTGTAAAATCACTTCTGTATCTTCTATAGCAACGGAGATATGCGAGTTTGAAGCTTTATATAATGTTTTTGAAAACGTGAGGCCTTAGGATGTATTACATTGTTTCAACAATCAAAGTGGTTATTTCAAATCTCCACGACGACGACTACAATCATGCACAAATAGATTGTTTACTTTATTGTTATGAAAGTTTCCATGGTAACTAAGCATGAATATTACACATGCAATAAATTTTTTATGTTGAGCCAATAGAGAGCTTCGACCTGATTACATTGATTGTAAAATCACTCCTGTATCTTCAATAGTAACTTAGATATGCGAGTTTGAAATCTTATATAATGTTTTTGTAAAACGTGAGGCCAAGGATGTATTACATTGTTTCAACAATCAAAGTGGTTATTTCATATCTCCAGGACGATGACTACAATCATGCACAGATAGATTGTTTACTTTATTGTTATGAGAGTTTCCATGGTAACTAAGTATACATACTACACATGGATTAAATTTTTCCAGATGAGCCAATAGAGAGCTTCGACCTGATTACATTGAGTGTAAAATCACTTCTGTATCTTCTATAGTAACGGAGATATGCGAGTTCGAAGCTTTATATAATGTTTTTGAAAACGTGAGGCCTTAGGATGTATTACATTGTTTCAACAATGAAAGTGGCTATTTCAAATCTCCACGACGACGACTACAATCATGCACAGATAGATTGTTTACTTTATTGTTATGAGAGTTTCCATGGTATCTAAGTATACATATTACACATGGATTAAATTTTTCCAGATGAGCCAATAGAGAGCTTAGACCTGATTACATTGAGTGTAAAATCACTTCTGTATCTTCAATAGTAACTTTGATATGCGTGTTTGAAATCTTATATAATGTTTTTGTAAAACGTGAGACCAAGGATGTATTACATTGTTTCAACAATGAAAGTGGTTATTTCAAATCTCCACGACGACGACTACAATCATGCACAAATATATTGTTTACTTTATTGTTATGAGAGTTTCCATGGTAACTAAGCATGTATATTACACACGGATTAAATTTTTCCAGATGAGCCAATAGAGAGCTTCGACCTGATTACATTGAGTGTAAAATCACTCCTGTATCTTCAATAGTAACTTAGATATGCGAGTTTGAAATCTTATATAATGTTTTTGTAAAACGTGAGGCCAAGGATGTATTACATTGTTTCAACAATCAAAGTGGTTATTTCATATCTCCAGGACGATGACTACAATCATGCACAGATAGATTGTTTACTTTATTGTTATGAGAGTTTCCATGGTAACTAAGCATGTATATTACACATGGAATAAATTTTTCCAGATGAGCCAATAGAGAGCTTCGACCTGATTACATTGAGTGTAAAATCACTCCTGTATCTTCAATAGTAACTTAGATATGCGAGTTTGAAATCTTATATAATGTTTTTGTAAAACGTGAGACCAAGGATGTATTACATTGTTTCAACAATGAAAGTGGTTATTTCAAATCTCCACGACGACGACTACAATCATGCACAAATATATTGTTTACTTTATTGTTATGAGAGTTTCCATGGTAACTAAGCATGTATATTACACACGGATTAAATTTTTCCAGATGAGCCAATAGAGAGCTTCGACCTGATTACATTGAGTGTAAAATCACTTCTGTATCTTCTATAGTAACGGAGATATGCGAGTTTGAAGCTTTATATAATGTTTTTGAAAACGTGAGGCCTTAGGATGTATTACATTGTTTCAACAATCAAAGTGGTTATTTCATATCTCCAGGACGATGACTACAATCATGCACAGATAGATTGTTTACTTTATTGTTATGAGAGTTTCCATGGTAACTAAGCATGTATATTACACATGGAATAAATTTTTCCAGATGAGCCAATAGAGAGCTTCGACCTGATTACATTGAGTGTAAAATCACTCCTGTATCTTCAATAGTAACTTAGATATGCGAGTTTGAAATCTTATATAATGTTTTTGTAAAACGTGAGGCAAAGGATGTATTACATTGTTTCAACAATCAAAGTGGTTATTTCATATCTCCAGGACGATGACTACAATCATGCACAGATAGATTGTTTACTTTATTGTTATGAGAGTTTCCATGGTATCTAAGTATACATATTACACATGGATTAAATTTTTCCAGATGAGCCAATAGAGAGCTTAGACCTGATTACATTGAGTGTAAAATCACTTCTGTATCTTCAATAGTAACTTTGATATGCGTGTTTGAAATCTTATATAATGTTTTTGTAAAACGTGAGACCAAGGATGTATTACATTGTTTCAACAATGAAAGTGGTTATTTCAAATCTCCACGACGACGACTACAATCATGCACAAATATATTGTTTACTTTATTGTTATGAGAGTTTCCATGGTAACTAAGCATGTATATTACACACGGATTAAATTTTTCCAGATGAGCCAATAGAGAGCTTCGACCTGATTACATTGAGTGTAAAATCACTCCTGTATCTTCAATAGTAACTTAGATATGCGAGTTTGAAATCTTATATAATGTTTTTGTAAAACGTGAGGCCAAGGATGTATTACATTGTTTCAACAATCAAAGTGGTTATTTCATATCTCCAGGACGATGACTACAATCATGCACAGATAGATTGTTTACTTTATTGTTATGAGTGTTTCCATGGTAACTAAGCATGTATATTACACATGGAATAAATTTTTCCAGATGAGCCAATAGAGAGCTTCGACCTGATTACATTGAGTGTAAAATCACTTCTGTATCTTCTATAGTAACGGAGATATGCGAGTTTGAAGCTTTATATAATGTTTTTGAAAACGTGAGGCCTTAGGATGTATTACATTGTTTCAACAATCAAAGTGGTTATTTCAAATCTCCACGACGACGACTACAATCATGCACCAATAGATTGTTTACTTTATTGTTATGAAAGTTTCCATGGTAACTAAGCATGAATATTACACATGCAATAAATTTTTTATGTTGAGCCAATAGAGAGCTTCGACCTGATTACATTGAGTGTAAAATCACTCCTGTATCTTCAATAGTAACTTAGATATGCGAGTTTGAAATCTTATATAATGTTTTTGTAAAACGTGAGGCCAAGGATGTATTACATTGTTTCAACAATCAAAGTGGTTATTTCATATCTCCAGGACGATGACTACAATCATGCACAGATAGATTGTTTACTTTATTGTTATGAGAGTTTCCATGGTAACTAAGTATACAGACTACACATGGATTAAATTTTTCCAGATGAGCCAATAGAGAGCTTCGACCTGATTACATTGAGTGTAAAATCACTTCTGTATCTTCTATAGTAACGGAGATATGCGAGTTTGAAGCTTTATATAATGTTTTTGAAAACGTGAGGCCTTAGGATGTATTACATTGTTTCAACAATGAAAGTGGTTATTTCAAATCTCCACGACGACGACTACAATCATGCACAAATAGATTGTTTACTTTATTGTTATGAAAGTTTCCATTTTAACTAAGCATGAATATTACACATGCAATATTTTTTATATGTTGAGCCAATAGAGAGCTTCGACCTGATTACATTGAGTGTAAAATCACTCCTGTATCTTCAATAGTAACTTAGATATGCGAGTTTGAAATCTTATATAATGTTTTTGAAAACGTGAGGCCTTAGGATGTATTACATTGTTTCAACAATGAAAGTGGTTATTTCAAATCTCCACGACGACGACTACAATAATGCACAAATAGATTGTTTACTTTATTGTTATGAAAGTTTCCATGGTAACTAAGCATGAATATTACACATGCAATAAATTTTTTATGTTGAGCCAATAGAGAGCTTCGACCTGATTACATTGAGTGTAAAATCACTTCTGTATCTTCAATAGTAACTTACATATGCGAGTTTGAAATCTTATATAATGTTTTTGTAAAACGTGAGGCCAAGGATGTATTACATTGTTTCAACAATCAAAGTGGTTATTTCATATCTCCAGGACGATGACTACAATCATGCACAGATAGATTGTTTACTTTATTGTTATGAGAGTTTCCATGGTAACTAAGTATACATATTACACATGGATTAAATTTTTCCAGATGAGCCAATAGAGAGCTTCGACCTGATTACATTGAGTGTAAAATCACTCCTGTATCTTCAATAGTAACTTAGATATGCGAGTTTGAAATCTTATATAATGTTTTTGTAAAACGTGAGGCCAAGGATGTATTACATTGTTTCAACAATCAAAGTGGTTATTTCATATCTCCAGGACGATGACTACAATCATGCACAGATAGATTGTTTACTTTATTGTTATGAGAGTTTCCATGGTATCTAAGTATACATATTACACATGGATTAAATTTTTCCAGATGAGCCAATAGAGAGCTTAGACCTGATTACATTGAGTGTAAAATCACTTCTGTATCTTCAATAGTAACTTTGATATGCGTGTTTGAAATCTTATATAATGTTTTTGTAAAACGTGAGACCAAGGATGTATTACATTGTTTCAACAATGAAAGTGGTTATTTCAAATCTCCACGACGACGACTACAATCATGCACAAATATATTGTTTACTTTATTGTTATGAGAGTTTCCATGGTAACTAAGCATGTATATTACACACGGATTAAATTTTTCCAGATGAGCCAATAGAGAGCTTCGACCTGATTACATTGAGTGTAAAATCACTTCTGTATCTTCTATAGTAACGGAGATATGCGAGTTTGAAGCTTTATATAATGTTTTTGAAAACGTGAGGCCTTAGGATGTATTACATTGTTTCAACAATCAAAGTGGTTATTTCAAATCTCCACGACGACGACTACAATCATGCACAAATAGATTGTTTACTTTATTGTTATGAAAATTTCCATGGTAACTAAGCATGAATATTACACATGCAATAAATTTTTTATGTTGAGCCAATAGAGAGCTTCGACCTGATTACATTGAGTGTAAAATCACTCCTGTATCTTCAATAGTAACTTAGATATGCGAGTTTGAAATCTTATATAATGTTTTTGTAAAACGTGAGGCCAAGGATGTATTACATTGTTTCAACAATCAAAGTGGTTATTTCATATCTCCAGGACGATGACTACAATCATGCACAGATAGATTGTTTACTTTATTGTTATGAGAGTTTCCATGGTATCTAAGTATACATATTACACATGGATTAAATTTTTCCAGATGAGCCAATAGAGAGCTTAGACCTGATTACATTGAGTGTAAAATCACTTCTGTATCTTCAATAGTAACTTTGATATGCGTGTTTGAAATCTTATATAATGTTTTTGTAAAACGTGAGACCAAGGATGTATTACATTGTTTCAACAATGAAAGTGGTTATTTCAAATCTCCACGACGACGACTACAATCATGCACAAATATATTGTTTACTTTATTGTTATGAGAGTTTCCATGGTAACTAAGCATGTATATTACACACGGATTAAATTTTTCCAGATGAGCCAATAGAGAGCTTCGACCTGATTACATTGAGTGTAAAATCACTTCTGTATCTTCAATAGTAACTTAGATATGCGAGTTTGAAATCTTATATAATGTTTTTGTAAAACGTGAGGCCAAGGATGTATTACATTGTTTCAACAATCAAAGTGGTTATTTCATATCTCCAGGACGATGACTACAATCATGCACAAATATATTGTTTACTTTATTGTTATGAGAGTTTCCATGGTAACTAAGCATGTATATTACACACGGATTAAATTTTTCCAGATGAGCCAATAGAGAGCTTCGACCTGATTACATTGAGTGTAAAATCACTTCTGTATCTTCTATAGTAACGGAGATATGCGAGTTTGAAGCTTTATATAATGTTTTTGAAAACGTGAGGCCTTAGGATGTATTACATTGTTTCAACAATCAAAGTGGTTATTTCAAATCTCCACGACGACGACTACAATCATGCACAAATAGATTGTTTACTTTATTGTTATGAAAGTTTCCATGGTAACTAAGCATGAATATTACACATGCAATAAATTTTTTATGTTGAGCCAATAGAGAGCTTCGACCTGATTACATTGATTGTAAAATCACTCCTGTATCTTCAATAGTAACTTAGATATGCGAGTTTGAAATCTTATATAATGTTTTTGTAAAACGTGAGGCCAAGGATGTATTACATTGTTTCAACAATCAAAGTGGTTATTTCATATCTCCAGGACGATGACTACAATCATGCACAGATAGATTGTTTACTTTATTGTTATGAGAGTTTCCATGGTAACTAAGTATACATACTACACATGGATTAAATTTTTCCAGATGAGCCAATAGAGAGCTTCGACCTGATTACATTGATTGTAAAATCACTCCTGTATCTTCAATAGTAACTTAGATATGCGAGTTTGAAATCTTATATAATGTTTTTGTAAAACGTGAGGCCAAGGATGTATTACATTGTTTCAACAATCAAAGTGGTTATTTCATATCTCCAGGACGATGACTACAATCATGCACAAATATATTGTTTACTTTATTGTTATGAGAGTTTCCATGGTAACTAAGCATGTATATTACACACGGATTAAATTTTTCCAGATGAGCCAATAGAGAGCTTCGACCTGATTACATTGAGTGTAAAATCACTTCTGTATCTTCTATAGTAACGGAGATATGCGAGTTTGAAGCTTTATATAATGTTTTTGAAAACGTGAGGCCTTAGGATGTATTACATTGTTTCAACAATCAAAGTGGTTATTTCAAATCTCCACGACGACGACTACAATCATGCACAAATAGATTGTTTACTTTATTGTTATGAAAGTTTCCATGGTAACTAAGCATGAATATTACACATGCAATAAATTTTTTATGTTGAGCCAATAGAGAGCTTCGACCTGATTACATTGATTGTAAAATCACTCCTGTATCTTCAATAGTAACTTAGATATGCGAGTTTGAAATCTTATATAATGTTTTTGTAAAACGTGAGGCCAAGGATGTATTACATTGTTTCAACAATCAAAGTGGTTATTTCATATCTCCAGGACGATGACTACAATCATGCACAGATAGATTGTTTACTTTATTGTTATGAGAGTTTCCATGGTAACTAAGTATACATACTACACATGGATTAAATTTTTCCAGATGAGCCAATAGAGAGCTTCGACCTGATTACATTGAGTGTAAAATCACTTCTGTATCTTCTATAGTAACGGAGATATGCGAGTTCGAAGCTTTATATAATGTTTTTGAAAACGTGAGGCCTTAGGATGTATTACATTGTTTCAACAATGAAAGTGGCTATTTCAAATCTCCACGACGACGACTACAATCATGCACAGATAGATTGTTTACTTTATTGTTATGAGAGTTTCCATGGTATCTAAGTATACATATTACACATGGATTAAATTTTTCCAGATGAGCCAATAGAGAGCTTAGACCTGATTACATTGAGTGTAAAATCACTTCTGTATCTTCAATAGTAACTTTGATATGCGTGTTTGAAATCTTATATAATGTTTTTGTAAAACGTGAGACCAAGGATGTATTACATTGTTTCAACAATGAAAGTGGTTATTTCAAATCTCCACGACGACGACTACAATCATGCACAAATATATTGTTTACTTTATTGTTATGAGAGTTTCCATGGTAACTAAGCATGTATATTACACACGGATTAAATTTTTCCAGATGAGCCAATAGAGAGCTTCGACCTGATTACATTGAGTGTAAAATCACTCCTGTATCTTCAATAGTAACTTAGATATGCGAGTTTGAAATCTTATATAATGTTTTTGTAAAACGTGAGGCCAAGGATGTATTACATTGTTTCAACAATCAAAGTGGTTATTTCATATCTCCAGGACGATGACTACAATCATGCACAGATAGATTGTTTACTTTATTGTTATGAGAGTTTCCATGGTAACTAAGCATGTATATTACACATGGATTAAATTTTTCCAGATGAGCCAATAGAGAGCTTCGACCTGATTACATTGAGTGTAAAATCACTTCTGTATCTTCTATAGTAACGGAGATATGCGAGTTTGAAGCTTTATATAATGTTTTTGAAAACGTGAGGCCTTAGGATGTATTACATTGTTTCAACAATCAAAGTGGTTATTTCAAATCTCCACGACGACGACTACAATCATGCACAAATAGATTGTTTACTTTATTGTTATGAAAGTTTCCATGGTAACTAAGCATGAATATTACACATGCAATAAATTTTTTATGTTGAGCCAATAGAGAGCTTCGACCTGATTACATTGATTGTAAAATCACTCCTGTATCTTCAATAGTAACTTAGATATGCGAGTTTGAAATCTTATATAATGTTTTTGTAAAACGTGAGGCCAAGGATGTATTACATTGTTTCAACAATCAAAGTGGTTATTTCATATCTCCAGGACGATGACTACAATCATGCACAGATAGATTGTTTACTTTATTGTTATGAGAGTTTCCATGGTAACTAAGTATACATATTACACATGGATTAAATTTTTCCAGATGAGCCAATAGAGAGCTTCGACCTGATTACATTGAGTGTAAAATCACTCCTGTATCTTCAATAGTAACTTAGATATGCGAGTTTGAAATCTTATATAATGTTTTTGTAAAACGTGAGGCCAAGGATGTATTACATTGTTTCAACAATCAAAGTGGTTATTTCATATCTCCAGGACGATGACTACAATCATGCACAGATAGATTGTTTACTTTATTGTTATGAGAGTTTCCATGGTATCTAAGTATACATATTACACATGGATTAAATTTTTCCAGATGAGCCAATAGAGAGCTTAGACCTGATTACATTGAGTGTAAAATCACTTCTGTATCTTCAATAGTAACTTTGATATGCGTGTTTGAAATCTTATATAATGTTTTTGTAAAACGTGAGACCAAGGATGTATTACATTGTTTCAACAATGAAAGTGGTTATTTCAAATCTCCACGACGACGACTACAATCATGCACAAATATATTGTTTACTTTATTGTTATGAGAGTTTCCATGGTAACTAAGCATGTATATTACACACGGATTAAATTTTTCCAGATGAGCCAATAGAGAGCTTCGACCTGATTACATTGAGTGTAAAATCACTCCTGTATCTTCAATAGTAACTTAGATATGCGAGTTTGAAATCTTATATAATGTTTTTGTAAAACGTGAGGCCAAGGATGTATTACATTGTTTCAACAATCAAAGTGGTTATTTCATATCTCCAGGACGATGACTACAATCATGCACAGATAGATTGTTTACTTTATTGTTATGAGAGTTTCCATGGTAACTAAGCATGTATATTACACATGGATTAAATTTTTCCAGATGAGCCAATAGAGAGCTTCGACCTGATTACATTGAGTGTAAAATCACTCCTGTATCTTCAATAGTAACTTAGATATGCGAGTTTGAAATCTTATATAATGTTTTTGTAAAACGTGAGACCAAGGATGTATTACATTGTTTCAACAATGAAAGTGGTTATTTCAAATCTCCACGACGACGACTACAATCATGCACAAATATATTGTTTACTTTATTGTTATGAGAGTTTCCATGGTAACTAAGCATGTATATTACACACGGATTAAATTTTTCCAGATGAGCCAATAGAGAGCTTCGACCTGATTACATTGAGTGTAAAATCACTTCTGTATCTTCTATAGTAACGGAGATATGCGAGTTTGAAGCTTTATATAATGTTTTTGAAAACGTGAGGCCTTAGGATGTATTACATTGTTTCAACAATCAAAGTGGTTATTTCATATCTCCAGGACGATGACTACAATCATGCACAGATAGATTGTTTACTTTATTGTTATGAGAGTTTCCATGGTAACTAAGCATGTATATTACACATGGAATAAATTTTTCCAGATGAGCCAATAGAGAGCTTCGACCTGATTACATTGAGTGTAAAATCACTCCTGTATCTTCAATAGTAACTTAGATATGCGAGTTTGAAATCTTATATAATGTTTTTGTAAAACGTGAGGCAAAGGATGTATTACATTGTTTCAACAATCAAAGTGGTTATTTCATATCTCCAGGACGATGACTACAATCATGCACAGATAGATTGTTTACTTTATTGTTATGAGAGTTTCCATGGTATCTAAGTATACATATTACACATGGATTAAATTTTTCCAGATGAGCCAATAGAGAGCTTAGACCTGATTACATTGAGTGTAAAATCACTTCTGTATCTTCAATAGTAACTTTGATATGCGTGTTTGAAATCTTATATAATGTTTTTGTAAAACGTGAGACCAAGGATGTATTACATTGTTTCAACAATGAAAGTGGTTATTTCAAATCTCCACGACGACGACTACAATCATGCACAAATATATTGTTTACTTTATTGTTATGAGAGTTTCCATGGTAACTAAGCATGTATATTACACACGGATTAAATTTTTCCAGATGAGCCAATAGAGAGCTTCGACCTGATTACATTGAGTGTAAAATCACTCCTGTATCTTCAATAGTAACTTAGATATGCGAGTTTGAAATCTTATATAATGTTTTTGTAAAACGTGAGGCCAAGGATGTATTACATTGTTTCAACAATCAAAGTGGTTATTTCATATCTCCAGGACGATGACTACAATCATGCACAGATAGATTGTTTACTTTATTGTTATGAGAGTTTCCATGGTAACTAAGCATGTATATTACACATGGAATAAATTTTTCCAGATGAGCCAATAGAGAGCTTCGACCTGATTACATTGAGTGTAAAATCACTTCTGTATCTTCTATAGTAACGGAGATATGCGAGTTTGAAGCTTTATATAATGTTTTTGAAAACGTGAGGCCTTAGGATGTATTACATTGTTTCAACAATCAAAGTGGTTATTTCATATCTCCAGGACGATGACTACAATCATGCACAGATAGATTGTTTACTTTATTGTTATGAGAGTTTCCATGGTAACTAAGCATGTATATTACACATGGAATAAATTTTTCCAGATGAGCCAATAGAGAGCTTCGACCTGATTACATTGAGTGTAAAATCACTCCTGTATCTTCAATAGTAACTTACATATGCGAGTTTGAAATCTTATATAATGTTTTTGTAAAACGTGAGGCCAAGGATGTATTACATTGTTTCAACAATCAAAGTGGTTATTTCATATCTCCAGGACGATGACTACAATCATGCACAGATAGATTGTTTACTTTATTGTTATGAGAGTTTCCATGGTAACTAAGTATACATATTACACATGGATTAAATTTTTCCAGATGAGCCAATAGAGAGCTTCGACCTGATTACATTGAGTGTAAAATCACTCCTGTATCTTCAATAGTAACTTAGATATGCGAGTTTGAAATCTTATATAATGTTTTTGTAAAACGTGAGGCCAAGGATGTATTACATTGTTTCAACAATCAAAGTGGTTATTTCATATCTCCAGGACGATGACTACAATCATGCACAGATAGATTGTTTACTTTATTGTTATGAGAGTTTCCATGGTATCTAAGTATACATATTACACATGGATTAAATTTTTCCAGATGAGCCAATAGAGAGCTTAGACCTGATTACATTGAGTGTAAAATCACTTCTGTATCTTCAATAGTAACTTTGATATGCGTGTTTGAAATCTTATATAATGTTTTTGTAAAACGTGAGACCAAGGATGTATTACATTGTTTCAACAATGAAAGTGGTTATTTCAAATCTCCACGACGACGACTACAATCATGCACAAATATATTGTTTACTTTATTGTTATGAGAGTTTCCATGGTAACTAAGCATGTATATTACACACGGATTAAATTTTTCCAGATGAGCCAATAGAGAGCTTCGACCTGATTACATTGAGTGTAAAATCACTTCTGTATCTTCTATAGTAACGGAGATATGCGAGTTTGAAGCTTTATATAATGTTTTTGAAAACGTGAGGCCTTAGGATGTATTACATTGTTTCAACAATCAAAGTGGTTATTTCAAATCTCCACGACGACGACTACAATCATGCACAAATAGATTGTTTACTTTATTGTTATGAGAGTTTCCATGGTATCTAAGTATACATATTACACATGGATTACATTTTTCCAGATGAGCCAATAGAGAGCTTAGACCTGATTACATTGAGTGTAAAATCACTTCTGTATCTTCAATAGTAACTTTGATATGCGTGTTTGAAATCTTATATAATGTTTTTGTAAAACGTGAGACCAAGGATGTATTACATTGTTTCAACAATGAAAGTGGTTATTTCAAATCTCCACGACGACGACTACAATCATGCACAAATATATTGTTTACTTTATTGTTATGAGAGTTTCCATGGTATCTAAGTATACATATTACACATGGATTAAATTTTTCCAGATGAGCCAATAGAGAGCTTCGACCTGATTACATTGAGTGTAAAATCACTTCTGTATCTTCTATAGTAACGGAGATATGCGAGTTTGAAGCTTTATATAATGTTTTTGAAAACGTGAGGCCTTAGGATGTATTACATTGTTTCAACAATCAAAGTGGTTATTTCAAATCTCCACGACGACGACTACAATCATGCACAAATAGATTGTTTACTTTATTGTTATGAAAATTTCCATGGTAACTAAGCATGAATATTACACATGCAATAAATTTTTTATGTTGAGCCAATAGAGAGCTTCGACCTGATTACATTGAGTGTAAAATCACTCCTGTATCTTCAATAGTAACTTAGATATGCGAGTTTGAAATCTTATATAATGTTTTTGTAAAACGTGAGGCCAAGGATGTATTACATTGTTTCAACAATCAAAGTGGTTATTTCATATCTCCAGGACGATGACTACAATCATGCACAGATAGATTGTTTACTTTATTGTTATGAGAGTTTCCATGGTATCTAAGTATACATATTACACATGGATTAAATTTTTCCAGATGAGCCAATAGAGAGCTTAGACCTGATTACATTGAGTGTAAAATCACTTCTGTATCTTCAATAGTAACTTTGATATGCGTGTTTGAAATCTTATATAATGTTTTTGTAAAACGTGAGACCAAGGATGTATTACATTGTTTCAACAATGAAAGTGGTTATTTCAAATCTCCACGACGACGACTACAATCATGCACAAATATATTGTTTACTTTATTGTTATGAGAGTTTCCATGGTAACTAAGCATGTATATTACACACGGATTAAATTTTTCCAGATGAGCCAATAGAGAGCTTCGACCTGATTACATTGAGTGTAAAATCACTTCTGTATCTTCAATAGTAACTTAGATATGCGAGTTTGAAATCTTATATAATGTTTTTGTAAAACGTGAGGCCAAGGATGTATTACATTGTTTCAACAATCAAAGTGGTTATTTCATATCTCCAGGACGATGACTACAATCATGCACAGATAGATTGTTTACTTTATTGTTATGAGAGTTTCCATGGTAACTAAGCATGTATATTACACACGGATTAAATTTTTCCAGATGAGCCAATAGAGAGCTTCGACCTGATTACATTGAGTGTAAAATCACTTCTGTATCTTCTATAGTAACGGAGATATGCGAGTTTGAAGCTTTATATAATGTTTTTGAAAACGTGAGGCCTTAGGATGTATTACATTGTTTCAACAATCAAAGTGGTTATTTCAAATCTCCACGACGACGACTACAATCATGCACAAATAGATTGTTTACTTTATTGTTATGAAAGTTTCCATGGTAACTAAGCATGAATATTACACATGCAATAAATTTTTTATGTTGAGCCAATAGAGAGCTTCGACCTGATTACATTGAGTGTAAAATCACTCCTGTATCTTCAATAGTAACTTAGATATGCGAGTTTGAAATCTTATATAATGTTTTTGTAAAACGTGAGGCCAAGGATGTATTACATTGTTTCAACAATCAAAGTGGTTATTTCATATCTCCAGGACGATGACTACAATCATGCACAGATAGATTGTTTACTTTATTGTTATGAGAGTTTCCATGGTAACTAAGTATACAGACTACACATGGATTAAATTTTTCCAGATGAGCCAATAGAGAGCTTCGACCTGATTACATTGAGTGTAAAATCACTTCTGTATCTTCTATAGTAACGGAGATATGCGAGTTTGAAGCTTTATATAATGTTTTTGAAAACGTGAGGCCTTAGGATGTATTACATTGTTTCAACAATGAAAGTGGTTATTTCAAATCTCCACGACGACGACTACAATCATGCACAAATAGATTGTTTACTTTATTGTTATGAAAGTTTCCATTTTAACTAAGCATGAATATTACACATGCAATATTTTTTTTATGTTGAGCCAATAGAGAGCTTCGACCTGATTACATTGAGTGTAAAATCACTCCTGTATCTTCAATAGTAACTTAGATATGCGAGTTTGAAATCTTATATAATGTTTTTGAAAACGTGAGGCCTTAGGATGTATTACATTGTTTCAACAATGAAAGTGGTTATTTCAAATCTCCACGACGACGACTAAAATAATGCACAAATAGATTGTTTACTTTATTGTTATGAAAGTTTCCATGGTAACTAAGCATGAATATTACACATGCAATAAATTTTTTATGTTGAGCCAATAGAGAGCTTCGACCTGATTACATTGAGTGTAAAATCACTTCTGTATCTTCAATAGTAACTTACATATGCGAGTTTGAAATCTTATATAATGTTTTTGTAAAACGTGAGGCCAAGGATGTATTACATTGTTTCAACAATCAAAGTGGTTATTTCATATCTCCAGGACGATGACTACAATCATGCACAGATAGATTGTTTACTTTATTGTTATGAGAGTTTCCATGGTAACTAAGTATACATATTACACATGGATTAAATTTTTCCAGATGAGCCAATAGAGAGCTTCGACCTGATTACATTGAGTGTAAAATCACTCCTGTATCTTCAATAGTAACTTAGATATGCGAGTTTGAAATCTTATATAATGTTTTTGTAAAACGTGAGGCCAAGGATGTATTACATTGTTTCAACAATCAAAGTGGTTATTTCATATCTCCAGGACGATGACTACAATCATGCACAGATAGATTGTTTACTTTATTGTTATGAGAGTTTCCATGGTATCTAAGTATACATATTACACATGGATTAAATTTTTCCAGATGAGCCAATAGAGAGCTTAGACCTGATTACATTGAGTGTAAAATCACTTCTGTATCTTCAATAGTAACTTTGATATGCGTGTTTGAAATCTTATATAATGTTTTTGTAAAACGTGAGACCAAGGATGTATTACATTGTTTCAACAATGAAAGTGGTTATTTCAAATCTCCACGACGACGACTACAATCATGCACAAATATATTGTTTACTTTATTATTATGAGAGTTTCCATGGTAACTAAGCATGTATATTACACACGGATTAAATTTTTCCAGATGAGCCAATAGAGAGCTTCGACCTGATTACATTGAGTGTAAAATCACTTCTGTATCTTCAATAGTAACTTAGATATGCGAGTTTGAAATCTTATATAATGTTTTTGTAAAACGTGAGGCCAAGGATGTATTACATTGTTTCAACAATCAAAGTGGTTATTTCATATCTCCAGGACGATGACTACAATCATGCACAGATAGATTGTTTACTTTATTGTTATGAGAGTTTCCATGGTAACTAAGCATGTATATTACACACGGATTAAATTTTTCCAGATGAGCCAATAGAGAGCTTCGACCTGATTACATTGAGTGTAAAATCACTTCTGTATCTTCTATAGTAACGGAGATATGCGAGTTTGAAGCTTTATATAATGTTTTTGAAAACGTGAGGCCTTAGGATGTATTACATTGTTTCAACAATCAAAGTGGTTATTTCAAATCTCCACGACGACGACTACAATCATGCACAAATAGATTGTTTACTTTATTGTTATGAAAGTTTCCATGGTAACTAAGCATGAATATTACACATGCAATAAATTTTTTATGTTGAGCCAATAGAGAGCTTCGACCTGATTACATTGAGTGTAAAATCACTCCTGTATCTTCAATAGTAACTTAGATATGCGAGTTTGAAATCTTATATAATGTTTTTGTAAAACGTGAGGCCAAGGATGTATTACATTGTTTCAACAATCAAAGTGGTTATTTCATATCTCCAGGACGATGACTACAATCATGCACAGATAGATTGTTTACTTTATTGTTATGAGAGTTTCCATGGTAACTAAGTATACATACTACACATGGATTAAATTTTTCCAGATGAGCCAATAGAGAGCTTCGACCTGATTACATTGAGTGTAAAATCACTTCTGTATCTTCTATAGTAACGGAGATATGCGAGTTTGAAGCTTTATATAATGTTTTTGAAAACGTGAGGCCTTAGGATGTATTACATTGTTTCAACAATGAAAGTGGTTATTTCAAATCTCCACGACGACGACTACAATAATGCACAAATAGATTGTTTACTTTATTGTTATGAAAGTTTCCATGGTAACTAAGCATGAATATTACACATGCAATAAATTTTTTATGTTGAGCCAATAGAGAGCTTCGACCTGATTACATTGAGTGTAAAATCACTTCTGTATCTTCAATAGTAACTTACATATGCGAGTTTGAAATCTTATATAATGTTTTTGTAAAACGTGAGGCCAAGGATGTATTACATTGTTTCAACAATCAAAGTGGTTATTTCATATCTCCAGGACGATGACTACAATCATGCACAGATAGATTGTTTACTTTATTGTTATGAGAGTTTCCATGGTAACTAAGTATACATATTACACATGGATTAAATTTTTCCAGATGAGCCAATAGAGAGCTTCGACCTGATTACATTGAGTGTAAAATCACTCCTGTATCTTCAATAGTAACTTAGATATGCGAGTTTGAAATCTTATATAATGTTTTTGTAAAACGTGAGGCCAAGGATGTATTACATTGTTTCAACAATCAAAGTGGTTATTTCATATCTCCAGGACGATGACTACAATCATGCACAGATAGATTGTTTACTTTATTGTTATGAGAGTTTCCATGGTATCTAAGTATACATATTACACATGGATTAAATTTTTCCAGATGAGCCAATAGAGAGCTTAGACCTGATTACATTGAGTGTAAAATCACTTCTGTATCTTCAATAGTAACTTTGATATGCGTGTTTGAAATCTTATATAATGTTTTTGTAAAACGTGAGACCAAGGATGTATTACATTGTTTCAACAATGAAAGTGGTTATTTCAAATCTCCACGACGACGACTACAATCATGCACAAATATATTGTTTACTTTATTGTTATGAGAGTTTCCATGGTAACTAAGCATGTATATTACACACGGATTAAATTTTTCCAGATGAGCCAATAGAGAGCTTCGACCTGATTACATTGAGTGTAAAATCACTTCTGTATCTTCTATAGTAACGGAGATATGCGAGTTTGAAGCTTTATATAATGTTTTTGAAAACGTGAGGCCTTAGGATGTATTACATTGTTTCAACAATCAAAGTGGTTATTTCAAATCTCCACGACGACGACTACAATCATGCACAAATAGATTGTTTACTTTATTGTTATGAAAATTTCCATGGTAACTAAGCATGAATATTACACATGCAATAAATTTTTTATGTTGAGCCAATAGAGAGCTTCGACCTGATTACATTGAGTGTAAAATCACTCCTGTATCTTCAATAGTAACTTAGATATGCGAGTTTGAAATCTTATATAATGTTTTTGTAAAACGTGAGGCCAAGGATGTATTACATTGTTTCAACAATCAAAGTGGTTATTTCATATCTCCAGGACGATGACTACAATCATGCACAGATAGATTGTTTACTTTATTGTTATGAGAGTTTCCATGGTATCTAAGTATACATATTACACATGGATTAAATTTTTCCAGATGAGCCAATAGAGAGCTTAGACCTGATTACATTGAGTGTAAAATCACTTCTGTATCTTCAATAGTAACTTTGATATGCGTGTTTGAAATCTTATATAATGTTTTTGTAAAACGTGAGACCAAGGATGTATTACATTGTTTCAACAATGAAAGTGGTTATTTCAAATCTCCACGACGACGACTACAATCATGCACAAATATATTGTTTACTTTATTGTTATGAGAGTTTCCATGGTAACTAAGCATGTATATTACACACGGATTAAATTTTTCCAGATGAGCCAATAGAGAGCTTCGACCTGATTACATTGAGTGTAAAATCACTTCTGTATCTTCAATAGTAACTTAGATATGCGAGTTTGAAATCTTATATAATGTTTTTGTAAAACGTGAGGCCAAGGATGTATTACATTGTTTCAACAATCAAAGTGGTTATTTCATATCTCCAGGACGATGACTACAATCATGCACAGATAGATTGTTTACTTTATTGTTATGAGAGTTTCCATGGTAACTAAGCATGTATATTACACACGGATTAAATTTTTCCAGATGAGCCAATAGAGAGCTTCGACCTGATTACATTGAGTGTAAAATCACTTCTGTATCTTCTATAGTAACGGAGATATGCGAGTTTGAAGCTTTATATAATGTTTTTGAAAACGTGAGGCCTTAGGATGTATTACATTGTTTCAACAATGAAAGTGGTTATTTCAAATCTCCACGACGACGACTACAATAATGCACAAATAGATTGTTTACTTTATTGTTATGAGAGTTTCCATGGTAACTAAGCATGTATATTACACATGGAATAAATTTTTCCAGATGAGCCAATAGAGAGCTTCGACCTGATTACATTGAGTGTAAAATCACTCCTGTATCTTCAATAGTAACTTAGATATGCGAGTTTGAAATCTTATATAATGTTTTTGTAAAACGTGAGGCAAAGGATGTATTACATTGTTTCAACAATCAAAGTGGTTATTTCATATCTCCAGGACGATGACTACAATCATGCACAAATAGATTGTTTACTTTATTGTTATGAAAGTTTCCATTTTAACTAAGCATGAATATTACACATGCAATATTTTTTTTATGTTGAGCCAATAGAGAGCTTCGACCTGATTACATTGAGTGTAAAATCACTCCTGTATCTTCAATAGTAACTTAGATATGCGAGTTTGAAATCTTATATAATGTTTTTGAAAACGTGAGGCCTTAGGATGTATTACATTGTTTCAACAATGAAAGTGGTTATTTCAAATCTCCACGACGACGACTACAATAATGCACAAATAGATTGTTTACTTTATTGTTATGAAAGTTTCCATGGTAACTAAGCATGAATATTACACATGCAATAAATTTTTTATGTTGAGCCAATAGAGAGCTTCGACCTGATTACATTGAGTGTAAAATCACTTCTGTATCTTCAATAGTAACTTACATATGCGAGTTTGAAATCTTATATAATGTTTTTGTAAAACGTGAGGCCAAGGATGTATTACATTGTTTCAACAATCAAAGTGGTTATTTCATATCTCCAGGACGATGACTACAATCATGCACAGATAGATTGTTTACTTTATTGTTATGAGAGTTTCCATGGTAACTAAGTATACATATTACACATGGATTAAATTTTTCCAGATGAGCCAATAGAGAGCTTCGACCTGATTACATTGAGTGTAAAATCACTCCTGTATCTTCAATAGTAACTTAGATATGCGAGTTTGAAATCTTATATAATGTTTTTGTAAAACGTGAGGCCAAGGATGTATTACATTGTTTCAACAATCAAAGTGGTTATTTCATATCTCCAGGACGATGACTACAATCATGCACAGATAGATTGTTTACTTTATTGTTATGAGAGTTTCCATGGTATCTAAGTATACATATTACACATGGATTAAATTTTTCCAGATGAGCCAATAGAGAGCTTAGACCTGATTACATTGAGTGTAAAATCACTTCTGTATCTTCAATAGTAACTTTGATATGCGTGTTTGAAATCTTATATAATGTTTTTGTAAAACGTGAGACCAAGGATGTATTACATTGTTTCAACAATGAAAGTGGTTATTTCAAATCTCCACGACGACGACTACAATCATGCACAAATATATTGTTTACTTTATTGTTATGAGAGTTTCCATGGTAACTAAGCATGTATATTACACACGGATTAAATTTTTCCAGATGAGCCAATAGAGAGCTTCGACCTGATTACATTGAGTGTAAAATCACTTCTGTATCTTCTATAGTAACGGAGATATGCGAGTTTGAAGCTTTATATAATGTTTTTGAAAACGTGAGGCCTTAGGATGTATTACATTGTTTCAACAATCAAAGTGGTTATTTCAAATCTCCACGACGACGACTACAATCATGCACAAATAGATTGTTTACTTTATTGTTATGAAAATTTCCATGGTAACTAAGCATGAATATTACACATGCAATAAATTTTTTATGTTGAGCCAATAGAGAGCTTCGACCTGATTACATTGAGTGTAAAATCACTCCTGTATCTTCAATAGTAACTTAGATATGCGAGTTTGAAATCTTATATAATGTTTTTGTAAAACGTGAGGCCAAGGATGTATTACATTGTTTCAACAATCAAAGTGGTTATTTCATATCTCCAGGACGATGACTACAATCATGCACAGATAGATTGTTTACTTTATTGTTATGAGAGTTTCCATGGTATCTAAGTATACATATTACACATGGATTAAATTTTTCCAGATGAGCCAATAGAGAGCTTAGACCTGATTACATTGAGTGTAAAATCACTTCTGTATCTTCAATAGTAACTTTGATATGCGTGTTTGAAATCTTATATAATGTTTTTGTAAAACGTGAGACCAAGGATGTATTACATTGTTTCAACAATGAAAGTGGTTATTTCAAATCTCCACGACGACGACTACAATCATGCACTAATATATTGTTTACTTTATTGTTATGAGAGTTTCCATGGTAACTAAGCATGTATATTACACACGGATTAAATTTTTCCAGATGAGCCAATAGAGAGCTTCGACCTGATTACATTGAGTGTAAAATCACTTCTGTATCTTCAATAGTAACTTAGATATGCGAGTTTGAAATCTTATATAATGTTTTTGTAAAACGTGAGGCCAAGGATGTATTACATTGTTTCAACAATCAAAGTGGTTATTTCATATCTCCAGGACGATGACTACAATCATGCACAGATAGATTGTTTACTTTATTGTTATGAGAGTTTCCATGGTAACTAAGCATGTATATTACACACGGATTAAATTTTTCCAGATGAGCCAATAGAGAGCTTCGACCTGATTACATTGAGTGTAAAATCACTTCTGTATCTTCTATAGTAACGGAGATATGCGAGTTTGAAGCTTTATATAATGTTTTTGAAAACGTGAGGCCTTAGGATGTATTACATTGTTTCAACAATGAAAGTGGTTATTTCAAATCTCCACGACGACGACTACAATAATGCACAAATAGATTGTTTACTTTATTGTTATGAGAGTTTCCATGGTAACTAAGCATGTATATTACACATGGAATAAATTTTTCCAGATGAGCCAATAGAGAGCTTCGACCTGATTACATTGAGTGTAAAATCACTCCTGTATCTTCAATAGTAACTTAGATATGCGAGTTTGAAATCTTATATAATGTTTTTGTAAAACGTGAGGCAAAGGATGTATTACATTGTTTCAACAATCAAAGTGGTTATTTCATATCTCCAGGACGATGACTACAATCATGCACAGATAGATTGTTTACTTTATTGTTATGAAAGTTTCCATGGTAACTAAGCATGAATATTACACATGCAATAGATTTTTTATGTTGAGCCAATAGAGAGCTTCGACCTGATTACATTGAGTGTAAAATCACTTCTGTATCTTCAATAGTAACTTACATATGCGAGTTTGAAACCTTATATAATGTTTTTGTAAAACGTGAGGCCAAGGATGTATTACATTGTTTCAACAATCAAAGTGGTTATTTCATATCTCCAGGACGATGACTACAATCATGCACAGATAGATTGTTTACTTTATTGTTATGAGAGTTTCCATGGTAACTAAGCATGTATATTACACATGGAATAAATTTTTCCAGATGAGCCAATAGAGAGCTTCGACCTGATTACATTGAGTGTAAAATCACTCCTGTATCTTCAATAGTAACTTAGATATGCGAGTTTGAAATCTTATATAATGTTTTTGTAAAACGTGAGGCCAAGGATGTATTACATTGTTTCAACAATCAAAGTGGTTATTTCATATCTCCAGGACGATGACTACAATCATGCACAGATAGATTGTTTACTTTATTGTTATGAGAGTTTCCATGGTAACTAAGTATACATACTACACATGGATTAAATTTTTCCAGATGAGCCAATAGAGAGCTTAGACCTGATTACATTGAGTGTAAAATCACTTCTGTATCTTCAATAGTAACTTTGATATGCGTGTTTGAAATCTTATATAATGTTTTTGTAAAACGTGAGACCAAGGATGTATTACATTGTTTCAACAATGAAAGTGGTTATTTCAAATCTCCACGACGACGACTACAATCATGCACAAATATATTGTTTACTTTATTGTTATGAGAGTTTCCATGGTAACTAAGCATGTATATTACACACGGATTAAATTTTTCCAGATGAGCCAATAGAGAGCTTCGACCTGATTACATTGAGTGTAAAATCACTTCTGTATCTTCTATAGTAACGGAGATATGCGAGTTTGAAGCTTTATATAATGTTTTTGAAAACGTGAGGCCTTAGGATGTATTACATTGTTTCAACAATGAAAGTGGTTATTTCAAATCTCCACGACGACGACTACAATAATGCACAAATAGATTGTTTACTTTATTGTTATGAGAGTTTCCATGGTAACTAAGCATGTATATTACACATGGAATAAATTTTTCCAGATGAGCCAATAGAGAGCTTCGACCTGATTACATTGAGTGTAAAATCACTTCTGTATCTTCAATAGTAACTTTGATATGCGTGTTTGAAATCTTATATAATGTTTTTGTAAAACGTGAGGCCAAGGATGTATTACATTGTTTCAACAATCAAAGTGGTTATTTCATATCTCCAGGACGATGACTACAATCATGCACAGATAGATTGTTTACTTTATTGTTATGAGAGTTTCCATGGTAACTAAGCATGTATATTACACACGGATTAAATTTTTCCAGATGAGCCAATAGAGAGCTTCGACCTGATTACATTGAGTGTAAAATCACTTCTGTATCTTCTATAGTAACGGAGATATGCGAGTTTGAAGCTTTATATAATGTTTTTGAAAACGTGAGGCCTTAGGATGTATTACATTGTTTCAACAATGAAAGTGGTTATTTCAAATCTCCACGACGACGACTACAATAATGCACAAATAGATTGTTTACTTTATTGTTATGAGAGTTTCCATGGTAACTAAGCATGTATATTACACATGGAATAAATTTTTCCAGATGAGCCAATAGAGAGCTTCGACCTGATTACATTGAGTGTAAAATCACTCCTGTATCTTCAATAGTAACTTAGATATGCGAGTTTGAAATCTTATATAATGTTTTTGTAAAACGTGAGGCAAAGGATGTATTACATTGTTTCAACAATCAAAGTGGTTATTTCATATCTCCAGGACGATGACTACAATCATGCACAGATAGATTGTTTACTTTATTGTTATGAAAGTTTCCATGGTAACTAAGCATGAATATTACACATGCAATAGATTTTTTATGTTGAGCCAATAGAGAGCTTCGACCTGATTACATTGAGTGTAAAATCACTTCTGTATCTTCAATAGTAACTTACATATGCGAGTTTGAAACCTTATATAATGTTTTTGTAAAACGTGAGGCCAAGGATGTATTACATTGTTTCAACAATCAAAGTGGTTATTTCATATCTCCAGGACGATGACTACAATCATGCACAGATAGATTGTTTACTTTATTGTTATGAGAGTTTCCATGGTAACTAAGCATGTATATTACACATGGAATAAATTTTTCCAGATGAGCCAATAGAGAGCTTCGACCTGATTACATTGAGTGTAAAATCACTCCTGTATCTTCAATAGTAACTTAGATATGCGAGTTTGAAATCTTATATAATGTTTTTGTAAAACGTGAGGCCAAGGATGTATTACATTGTTTCAACAATCAAAGTGGTTATTTCATATCTCCAGGACGATGACTACAATCATGCACAGATAGATTGTTTACTTTATTGTTATGAGAGTTTCCATGGTAACTAAGTATACATACTACACATGGATTAAATTTTTCCAGATGAGCCAATAGAGAGCTTAGACCTGATTACATTGAGTGTAAAATCACTTCTGTATCTTCAATAGTAACTTTGATATGCGTGTTTGAAATCTTATATAATGTTTTTGTAAAACGTGAGACCAAGGATGTATTACATTGTTTCAACAATGAAAGTGGTTATTTCAAATCTCCACGACGACGACTACAATCATGCACAAATATATTGTTTACTTTATTGTTATGAGAGTTTCCATGGTAACTAAGCATGTATATTACACACGGATTAAATTTTTCCAGATGAGCCAATAGAGAGCTTCGACCTGATTACATTGAGTGTAAAATCACTCCTGTATCTTCAATAGTAACTTAGATATGCGAGTTTGAAATCTTATATAATGTTTTTGTAAAACGTGAGGCCAAGGATGTATTACATTGTTTCAACAATCAAAGTGGTTATTTCATATCTCCAGGACGATGACTACAATCATGCACAGATAGATTGTTTACTTTATTGTTATGAGAGTTTCCATGGTAACTAAGCATGTATATTACACATGGAATAAATTTTTCCAGATGAGCCAATAGAGAGCTTCGACCTGATTACATTGAGTGTAAAATCACTCCTGTATCTTCAATAGTAACTTAGATATGCGAGTTTGAAATCTTATATAATGTTTTTGTAAAACGTGAGACCAAGGATGTATTACATTGTTTCAACAATGAAAGTGGTTATTTCAAATCTCCACGACGACGACTACAATCATGCACAAATATATTGTTTACTTTATTGTTATGAGAGTTTCCATGGTAACTAAGCATGTATATTACACACGGATTAAATTTTTCCAGATGAGCCAATAGAGAGCTTCGACCTGATTACATTGAGTGTAAAATCACTTCTGTATCTTCTATAGTAACGGAGATATGCGAGTTTGAAGCTTTATATAATGTTTTTGAAAACGTGAGGCCTTAGGATGTATTACATTGTTTCAACAATGAAAGTGGTTATTTCAAATCTCCACGACGACGACTACAATAATGCACAAATAGATTGTTTACTTTATTGTTATGAGAGTTTCCATGGTAACTAAGCATGTATATTACACATGGAATAAATTTTTCCAGATGAGCCAATAGAGAGCTTCGACCTGATTACATTGAGTGTAAAATCACTTCTGTATCTTCAATAGTAACTTTGATATGCGTGTTTGAAATCTTATATAATGTTTTTGTAAAACGTGAGGCCAAGGATGTATTACATTGTTTCAACAATCAAAGTGGTTATTTCATATCTCCAGGACGATGACTACAATCATGCACAGATAGATTGTTTACTTTATTGTTATGAGAGTTTCCATGGTAACTAAGCATGTATATTACACACGGATTAAATTTTTCCAGATGAGCCAATAGAGAGCTTCGACCTGATTACATTGAGTGTAAAATCACTTCTGTATCTTCTATAGTAACGGAGATATGCGAGTTTGAAGCTTTATATAATGTTTTTGAAAACGTGAGGCCTTAGGATGTATTACATTGTTTCAACAATGAAAGTGGTTATTTCAAATCTCCACGACGACGACTACAATAATGCACAAATAGATTGTTTACTTTATTGTTATGAGAGTTTCCATGGTAACTAAGCATGTATATTACACATGGAATAAATTTTTCCAGATGAGCCAATAGAGAGCTTCGACCTGATTACATTGAGTGTAAAATCACTCCTGTATCTTCAATAGTAACTTAGATATGCGAGTTTGAAATCTTATATAATGTTTTTGTAAAACGTGAGGCAAAGGATGTATTACATTGTTTCAACAATCAAAGTGGTTATTTCATATCTCCAGGACGATGACTACAATCATGCACAGATAGATTGTTTACTTTATTGTTATGAAAGTTTCCATGGTAACTAAGCATGAATATTACACATGCAATAGATTTTTTATGTTGAGCCAATAGAGAGCTTCGACCTGATTACATTGAGTGTAAAATCACTTCTGTATCTTCAATAGTAACTTACATATGCGAGTTTGAAACCTTATATAATGTTTTTGTAAAACGTGAGGCCAAGGATGTATTACATTGTTTCAACAATCAAAGTGGTTATTTCATATCTCCAGGACGATGACTACAATCATGCACAGATAGATTGTTTACTTTATTGTTATGAGAGTTTCCATGGTAACTAAGCATGTATATTACACATGGAATAAATTTTTCCAGATGAGCCAATAGAGAGCTTCGACCTGATTACATTGAGTGTAAAATCACTCCTGTATCTTCAATAGTAACTTAGATATGCGAGTTTGAAATCTTATATAATGTTTTTGTAAAACGTGAGGCCAAGGATGTATTACATTGTTTCAACAATCAAAGTGGTTATTTCATATCTCCAGGACGATGACTACAATCATGCACAGATAGATTGTTTACTTTATTGTTATGAGAGTTTCCATGGTAACTAAGTATACATACTACACATGGATTAAATTTTTCCAGATGAGCCAATAGAGAGCTTAGACCTGATTACATTGAGTGTAAAATCACTTCTGTATCTTCAATAGTAACTTTGATATGCGTGTTTGAAATCTTATATAATGTTTTTGTAAAACGTGAGACCAAGGATGTATTACATTGTTTCAACAATGAAAGTGGTTATTTCAAATCTCCACGACGACGACTACAATCATGCACAAATATATTGTTTACTTTATTGTTATGAGAGTTTCCATGGTAACTAAGCATGTATATTACACACGGATTAAATTTTTCCAGATGAGCCAATAGAGAGCTTCGACCTGATTACATTGAGTGTAAAATCACTCCTGTATCTTCAATAGTAACTTAGATATGCGAGTTTGAAATCTTATATAATGTTTTTGTAAAACGTGAGGCCAAGGATGTATTACATTGTTTCAACAATCAAAGTGGTTATTTCATATCTCCAGGACGATGACTACAATCATGCACAGATAGATTGTTTACTTTATTGTTATGAGAGTTTCCATGGTAACTAAGCATGTATATTACACATGGAATAAATTTTTCCAGATGAGCCAATAGAGAGCTTCGACCTGATTACATTGAGTGTAAAATCACTCCTGTATCTTCAATAGTAACTTAGATATGCGAGTTTGAAATCTTATATAATGTTTTTGTAAAACGTGAGACCAAGGATGTATTACATTGTTTCAACAATGAAAGTGGTTATTTCAAATCTCCACGACGACGACTACAATCATGCACAAATATATTGTTTACTTTATTGTTATGAGAGTTTCCATGGTAACTAAGCATGTATATTACACACGGATTAAATTTTTCCAGATGAGCCAATAGAGAGCTTCGACCTGATTACATTGAGTGTAAAATCACTTCTGTATCTTCTATAGTAACGGAGATATGCGAGTTTGAAGCTTTATATAATGTTTTTGAAAACGTGAGGCCTTAGGATGTATTACATTGTTTCAACAATCAAAGTGGTTATTTCAAATCTCCACGACGACGACTACAATCATGCACAAATAGATTGTTTACTTTATTGTTATGAAAGTTTCCATGGTAACTAAGCATGAATATTACACATGCAATAAATTTTTTATGTTGAGCCAATAGAGAGCTTCGACCTGATTACATTGAGTGTAAAATCACTCCTGTATCTTCAATAGTAACTTAGATATGCGAGTTTGAAATCTTATATAATGTTTTTGTAAAACGTGAGGCCAAGGATGTATTACATTGTTTCAACAATCAAAGTGGTTATTTCATATCTCCAGGACGATGACTACAATCATGCACAGATAGATTGTTTACTTTATTGTTATGAGAGTTTCCATGGTAACTAAGTATACATACTACACATGGATTAAATTTTTCCAGATGAGCCAATAGAGAGCTTCGACCTGATTACATTGAGTGTAAAATCACTTCTGTATCTTCTATAGTAACGGAGATATGCGAGTTTGAAGCTTTATATAATGTTTTTGAAAACGTGAGGCCTTAGGATGTATTACATTGTTTCAACAATGAAAGTGGTTATTTCAAATCTCCACGACGACGACTACAATAATGCACAAATAGATTGTTTACTTTATTGTTATGAAAGTTTCCATGGTAACTAAGCATGAATATTACACATGCAATAAATTTTTTATGTTGAGCCAATAGAGAGCTTCGACCTGATTACATTGAGTGTAAAATCACTTCTGTATCTTCAATAGTAACTTACATATGCGAGTTTGAAATCTTATATAATGTTTTTGTAAAACGTGAGGCCAAGGATGTATTACATTGTTTCAACAATCAAAGTGGTTATTTCATATCTCCAGGACGATGACTACAATCATGCACAGATAGATTGTTTACTTTATTGTTATGAGAGTTTCCATGGTAACTAAGCATGTATATTACACATGGAATAAATTTTTCCAGATGAGCCAATAGAGAGCTTCGACCTGATTACATTGAGTGTAAAATCACTCCTGTATCTTCAATAGTAACTTAGATATGCGAGTTTGAAATCTTATATAATGTTTTTGTAAAACGTGAGGCCAAGGATGTATTACATTGTTTCAACAATCAAAGTGGTTATTTCATATCTCCAGGACGATGACTACAATCATGCACAGATAGATTGTTTACTTTATTGTTATGAGAGTTTCCATGGTAACTAAGCATGTATATTACACATGGAATAAATTTTTCCAGATGAGCCAATAGAGAGCTTCGACCTGATTACATTGAGTGTAAAATCACTCCTGTATCTTCAATAGTAACTTAGATATGCGAGTTTGAAATCTTATATAATGTTTTTGTAAAACGTGAGGCAAAGGATGTATTACATTGTTTCAACAATCAAAGTGGTTATTTCATATCTCCAGGACGATGACTACAATCATGCACAGATAGATTGTTTATTTATTGTTATGAGAGTTTCCATGGTATCTAAGTATACATATTACACATGGATTAAATTTTTCCAGATGAGCCAATAGAGAGCTTAGACCTGATTACATTGAGTGTAAAATCACTTCTGTATCTTCAATAGTAACTTTGATATGCGTGTTTGAAATCTTATATAATGTTTTTGTAAAACGTGAGACCAAGGATGTATTACATTGTTTCAACAATGAAAGTGGTTATTTCAAATCTCCACGACGACGACTACAATCATGCACAAATATATTGTTTACTTTATTGTTATGAGAGTTTCCATGGTAACTAAGCATGTATATTACACACGGATTAAATTTTTCCAGATGAGCCAATAGAGAGCTTAGACCTGATTACTTTGAGTGTAAAATCACTTCTGTATCTTCAATAGTAACTTTGATATGCGTGTTTGAAATCTTATATAATGTTTTTGTAAAACGTGAGACCAAGGATGTATTACATTGTTTCAACAATGAAAGTGGTTATTTCAAATCTCCACGACGACGACTACAATCATGCACAAATATATTGTTTACTTTATTGTTATGAGAGTTTCCATGGTAACTAAGCATGTATATTACACACGGATTAAATTTTTCCAGATGAGCCAATAGAGAGCTTCGACCTGATTACATTGAGTGTAAAATCACTCCTGTATCTTCAATAGTAACTTAGATATGCGAGTTTGAAATCTTATATAATGTTTATGTAAAACGTGAGGCCAAGGATGTATTACATTGTTTCAACAATCAAAGTGGTTATTTCATATCTCCAGGACGATGACTACAATCATGCACAGATAGATTGTTTACTTTATTGTTATGAGAGTTTCCATGGTAACTAAGCATGTATATTACACATGGAATAAATTTTTCCAGATGAGCCAATAGAGAGCTTCGACCTGATTACATTGAGTGTAAAATCACTTCTGTATCTTCTATAGTAACGGAAATATGCGAGTTTGAAGCTTTATATAATGTTTTTGAAAACGTGAGGCCTTAGGATGTATTACATTGTTTCAACAATGAAAGTGGTTATTTCAAATCTCCACGACGACGACTACAATCATGCACAAATAGATTGTTTACTTTATTGTTATGAAAGTTTCCATTTTAACTAAGCATGAATATTACACATGCAATATTTTTTTTATGTTGAGCCAATAGAGAGCTTCGACCTGATTACATTGAGTGTAAAATCACTCCTGTATCTTCAATAGTAACTTAGATATGCGAGTTTGAAATCTTATATAATGTTTTTGAAAACGTGAGGCCTTAGGATGTATTACATTGTTTCAACAATGAAAGTGGTTATTTCAAATCTCCACGACGACGACTACAATAATGCACAAATAGATTGTTTACTTTATTGTTATGAAAGTTTCCATGGTAACTAAGCATGAATATTACACATGCAATAAATTTTTTATGTTGAGCCAATAGAGAGCTTCGACCTGATTACATTGAGTGTAAAATCACTTCTGTATCTTCAATAGTAACTTACATATGCGAGTTTGAAATCTTATATAATGTTTTTGTAAAACGTGAGGCCAAGGATGTATTACATTGTTTCAACAATCAAAGTGGTTATTTCATATCTCCAGGACGATGACTACAATCATGCACAGATAGATTGTTTACTTTATTGTTATGAGAGTTTCCATGGTAACTAAGTATACATATTACACATGGATTAAATTTTTCCAGATGAGCCAATAGAGAGCTTCGACCTGATTACATTGAGTGTAAAATCACTCCTGTATCTTCAATAGTAACTTAGATATGCGAGTTTGAAATCTTATATAATGTTTTTGTAAAACGTGAGGCCAAGGATGTATTACATTGTTTCAACAATCAAAGTGGTTATTTCATATCTCCAGGACGATGACTACAATCATGCACAGATAGATTGTTTACTTTATTGTTATGAGAGTTTCCATGGTATCTAAGTATACATATTACACATGGATTAAATTTTTCCAGATGAGCCAATAGAGAGCTTAGACCTGATTACATTGAGTGTAAAATCACTTCTGTATCTTCAATAGTAACTTTGATATGCGTGTTTGAAATCTTATATAATGTTTTTGTAAAACGTGAGACCAAGGATGTATTACATTGTTTCAACAATGAAAGTGGTTATTTCAAATCTCCACGACGACGACTACAATCATGCACAAATATATTGTTTACTTTATTGTTATGAGAGTTTCCATGGTAACTAAGATGTATATTACACACGGATTAAATTTTTCCAGATGAGCCAATAGAGAGCTTCGACCTGATTACATTGAGTGTAAAATCACTTCTGTATCTTCTATAGTAACGGAGATATGCGAGTTTGAAGCTTTATATAATGTTTTTGAAAACGTGAGGCCTTAGGATGTATTACATTGTTTCAACAATCAAAGTGGTTATTTCAAATCTCCACGACGACGACTACAATCATGCACAAATAGATTGTTTACTTTATTGTTATGAAAATTTCCATGGTAACTAAGCATGAATATTACACATGCAATAAATTTTTTATGTTGAGCCAATAGAGAGCTTCGACCTGATTACATTGAGTGTAAAATCACTCCTGTATCTTCAATAGTAACTTAGATATGCGAGTTTGAAATCTTATATAATGTTTTTGTAAAACGTGAGGCCAAGGATGTATTACATTGTTTCAACAATCAAAGTGGTTATTTCATATCTCCAGGACGATGACTACAATCATGCACAGATAGATTGTTTACTTTATTGTTATGAGAGTTTCCATGGTATCTAAGTATACATATTACACATGGATTAAATTTTTCCAGATGAGCCAATAGAGAGCTTAGACCTGATTACATTGAGTGTAAAATCACTTCTGTATCTTCAATAGTAACTTTGATATGCGTGTTTGAAATCTTATATAATGTTTTTGTAAAACGTGAGACCAAGGATGTATTACATTGTTTCAACAATGAAAGTGGTTATTTCAAATCTCCACGACGACGACTACAATCATGCACAAATATATTGTTTACTTTATTGTTATGAGAGTTTCCATGGTAACTAAGCATGTATATTACACACGGATTAAATTTTTCCAGATGAGCCAATAGAGAGCTTCGACCTGATTACATTGAGTGTAAAATCACTTCTGTATCTTCAATAGTAACTTAGATATGCGAGTTTGAAATCTTATATAATGTTTTTGTAAAACGTGAGGCCAAGGATGTATTACATTGTTTCAACAATCAAAGTGGTTATTTCATATCTCCAGGACGATGACTACAATCATGCACAGATAGATTGTTTACTTTATTGTTATGAGAGTTTCCATGGTAACTAAGCATGTATATTACACACGGATTAAATTTTTCCAGATGAGCCAATAGAGAGCTTCGACCTGATTACATTGAGTGTAAAATCACTTCTGTATCTTCTATAGTAACGGAGATATGCGAGTTTGAAGCTTTATATAATGTTTTTGAAAACGTGAGGCCTTAGGATGTATTACATTGTTTCAACAATGAAAGTGGTTATTTCAAATCTCCACGACGACGACTACAATAATGCACAAATAGATTGTTTACTTTATTGTTATGAGAGTTTCCATGGCAACTAAGCATGTATATTACACATGGAATAAATTTTTCCAGATGAGCCAATAGAGAGCTTCGACCTGATTACATTGAGTGTAAAATCACTCCTGTATCTTCAATAGTAACTTAGATATGCGAGTTTGAAATCTTATATAATGTTTTTGTAAAACGTGAGGCAAAGGATGTATTACATTGTTTCAACAATCAAAGTGGTTATTTCATATCTCCAGGACGATGACTACAATCATGCACAGATAGATTGTTTACTTTATTGTTATGAAAGTTTCCATGGTAACTAAGCATGAATATTACACATGCAATAAATTTTTTATGTTGAGCCAATAGAGAGCTTCGACCTGATTACATTGAGTGTAAAATCACTTCTGTATCTTCAATAGTAACTTACATATGCGAGTTTGAAACCTTATATAATGTTTTTGTAAAACGTGAGGCCAAGGATGTATTACATTGTTTCAACAATCAAAGTGGTTATTTCATATCTCCAGGACGATGACTACAATCATGCACAGATAGATTGTTTACTTTATTGTTATGAGAGTTTCCATGGTAACTAAGCATGTATATTACACATGGAATAAATTTTTCCAGATGAGCCAATAGAGAGCTTCGACCTGATTACATTGAGTGTAAAATCACTCCTGTATCTTCAATAGTAACTTAGATATGCGAGTTTGAAATCTTATATAATGTTTTTGTAAAACGTGAGGCAAAGGATGTATTACATTGTTTCAACAATCAAAGTGGTTATTTCATATCTCCAGGACGATGACTACAATCATGCACAGATAGATTGTTTACTTTATTGTTATGAGAGTTTCCATGGTATCTAAGTATACATATTACACATGGATTAAATTTTTCCAGATGAGCCAATAGAGAGCTTAGACCTGATTACATTGAGTGTAAAATCACTTCTGTATCTTCAATAGTAACTTTGATATGCGTGTTTGAAATCTTATATAATGTTTTTGTAAAACGTGAGACCAAGGATGTATTACATTGTTTCAACAATGAAAGTGGTTATTTCAAATCTCCACGACGACGACTACAATCATGCACAAATATATTGTTTACTTTATTGTTATGAGAGTTTCCATGGTAACTAAGCATGTATATTACACACGGATTAAATTTTTCCAGATGAGCCAATAGAGAGCTTCGACCTGATTACATTGAGTGTAAAATCACTCCTGTATCTTCAATAGTAACTTAGATATGCGAGTTTGAAATCTTATATAATGTTTTTGTAAAACGTGAGGCCAAGGATGTATTACATTGTTTCAACAATCAAAGTGGTTATTTCATATCTCCAGGACGATGACTACAATCATGCACAGATAGATTGTTTACTTTATTGTTATGAGAGTTTCCATGGTAACTAAGCATGTATATTACACACGGATTAAATTTTTCCAGATGAGCCAATAGAGAGCTTCGACCTGATTACATTGAGTGTAAAATCACTTCTGTATCTTCTATAGTAACGGAGATATGCGAGTTTGAAGCTTTATATAATGTTTTTGAAAACGTGAGGCCTTAGGATGTATTACATTGTTTCAACAATCAAAGTGGTTATTTCAAATCTCCACGACGACGACTACAATCATGCACAAATAGATTGTTTACTTTATTGTTATGAAAGTTTCCATGGTAACTAAGCATGAATATTACACATGCAATAAATTTTTTATGTTGAGCCAATAGAGAGCTTCGACCTGATTACATTGAGTGTAAAATCACTCCTGTATCTTCAATAGTAACTTAGATATGCGAGTTTGAAATCTTATATAATGTTTTTGTAAAACGTGAGGCCAAGGATGTATTACATTGTTTCAACAATCAAAGTGGTTATTTCATATCTCCAGGACGATGACTACAATCATGCACAGATAGATTGTTTACTTTATTGTTATGAGAGTTTCCATGGTATTTAAGTATACATATTACACATGGATTAAATTTTTCCAGATGAGCCAATAGAGAGCTTAGACCTGATTACATTGAGTGTAAAATCACTTCTGTATCTTCAATAGTAACTTAGATATGCGAGTTTGAAATCTTATATAATGTTTTTGTAAAACGTGAGGCCAAGGATGTATTACATTGTTTCAACAATCAAAGTGGTTATTTCATATCTCCAGGACGATGACTACAATCATGCACAGATAGATTGTTTACTTTATTGTTATGAGAGTTTCCATGGTAACTAAGCATGTATATTACACACGGATTAAATTTTTCCAGATGAGCCAATAGAGAGCTTCGACCTGATTACATTGAGTGTAAAATCACTTCTGTATCTTCTATAGTAACGGAGATATGCGAGTTTGAAGCTTTATATAATGTTTTTGAAAACGTGAGGCCTTAGGATGTATTACATTGTTTCAACAATGAAAGTGGTTATTTCAAATCTCCACGACGACGACTACAATAATGCACAAATAGATTGTTTACTTTATTGTTATGAGAGTTTCCATGGTAACTAAGCATGTATATTACACATGGAATAAATTTTTCCAGATGAGCCAATAGAGAGCTTCGACCTGATTACATTGAGTGTAAAATCACTCCTGTATCTTCAATAGTAACTTAGATATGCGAGTTTGAAATCTTATATAATGTTTTTGTAAAACGTGAGGCAAAGGAAGTATTACATTGTTTCAACAATCAAAGTAATTATTTCATATCTCCAGGACGATGACTACAATCATGCACAGATAGATTGTTTACTTTATTGTTATGAAAGTTTCCATGGTAACTAAGCATGAATATTACACATGCAATAAATTTTTTATGTTGAGCCAATAGAGAGCTTCGACCTGATTACATTGAGTGTAAAATCACTTCTGTATCTTCAATAGTAACTTACATATGCGAGTTTGAAACCTTATATAATGTTTTTGTAAAACGTGAGGCCAAGGATGTATTACATTGTTTCAACAATCAAAGTGGTTATTTCATATCTCCAGGACGATGACTACAATCATGCACAGATAGATTGTTTACTTTATTGTTATGAGAGTTTCCATGGTAACTAAGCATGTATATTACACATGGAATAAATTTTTCCAGATGAGCCAATAGAGAGCTTCGACCTGATTACATTGAGTGTAAAATCACTCCTGTATCTTCAATAGTAACTTAGATATGCGAGTTTGAAATCTTATATAATGTTTTTGTAAAACGTGAGGCAAAGGATGTATTACATTGTTTCAACAATCAAAGTGGTTATTTCATATCTCCAGGACGATGACTACAATCATGCACAGATAGATTGTTTACTTTATTGTTATGAGAGTTTCCATGGTATCTAAGTATACATATTACACATGGATTAAATTTTTCCAGATGAGCCAATAGAGAGCTTAGACCTGATTACATTGAGTGTAAAATCACTTCTGTATCTTCAATAGTAACTTTGATATGCGTGTTTGAAATCTTATATAATGTTTTTGTAAAACGTGAGACCAAGGATGTATTACATTGTTTCAACAATGAAAGTGGTTATTTCAAATCTCCACGACGACGACTACAATCATGCACAAATATATTGTTTACTTTATTGTTATGAGAGTTTCCATGGTAACTAAGCATGTATATTACACACGGATTAAATTTTTCCAGATGAGCCAATAGAGAGCTTCGACCTGATTACATTGAGTGTAAAATCACTCCTGTATCTTCAATAGTAACTTAGATATGCGAGTTTGAAATCTTATATAATGTTTTTGTAAAACGTGAGGCCAAGGATGTATTACATTGTTTCAACAATCAAAGTGGTTATTTCATATCTCCAGGACGATGACTACAATCATGCACAGATAGATTGTTTACTTTATTGTTATGAGAGTTTCCATGGTAACTAAGCATGTATATTACACATGGAATAAATTTTTCCAGATGAGCCAATAGAGAGCTTCGACCTGATTACATTGAGTGTAAAATCACTCCTGTATCTTCAATAGTAACTTAGATATGCGAGTTTGAAATCTTATATAATGTTTTTGTAAAACGTGAGACCAAGGATGTATTACATTGTTTCAACAATGAAAGTGGTTATTTCAAATCTCCACGACGACGACTACAATCATGCACAAATATATTGTTTACTTTATTGTTATGAGAGTTTCCATGGTAACTAAGCATGTATATTACACACGGATTAAATTTTTTATGTTGAGCCAATAGAGAGCTTCGACCTGATTACATTGAGTGTAAAATCACTCCTGTATCTTCAATAGTAACTTAGATATGCGAGTTTGAAGCTTTATATAATGTTTTTGAAAACGTGAGGCCTTAGGATGTATTACATTGTTTCAACAATCAAAGTGGTTATTTCAAATCTCCACGACGACGACTACAATCATGCACAAATAGATTGTTTACTTTATTGTTATGAAAGTTTCCATGGTAACTAAGCATGAATATTACACATGCAATAAATTTTTTATGTTGAGCCAATAGAGAGCTTCGACCTGATTACATTGAGTGTAAAATCACTCCTGTATCTTCAATAGTAACTTAGATATGCGAGTTTGAAATCTTATATAATGTTTTTGTAAAACGTGAGGCCAAGGATGTATTACATTGTTTCAACAATCAAAGTGGTTATTTCATATCTCCAGGACGATGACTACAATCATGCACAGATAGATTGTTTACTTTATTGTTATGAGAGTTTCCATGGTAACTAAGTATACATACTACACATGGATTAAATTTTTCCAGATGAGCCAATAGAGAGCTTCGACCTGATTACATTGAGTGTAAAATCACTTCTGTATCTTCTATAGTAACGGAGATATGCGAGTTTGAAGCTTTATATAATGTTTTTGAAAACGTGAGGCCTTAGGATGTATTACATTGTTTCAACAATGAAAGTGGTTATTTCAAATCTCCACGACGACGACTACAATCATGCACAAATAGATTGTTTACTTTATTGTTATGAAAGTTTCCATTTTAACTAAGCATGAATATTACACATGCAATATTTTTTTTATGTTGAGCCAATAGAGAGCTTCGACCTGATTACATTGAGTGTAAAATCACTCCTGTATCTTCAATAGTAACTTAGATATGCGAGTTTGAAATCTTATATAATGTTTTTGAAAACGTGAGGCCTTAGGATGTATTACATTGTTTCAACAATGAAAGTGGTTATTTCAAATCTCCACGACGACGACTACAATAATGCACAAATAGATTGTTTACTTTAATGTTATGAAAGTTTCCATGGTAACTAAGCATGAATATTACACATGCAATAAATTTTTTATGTTGAGCCAATAGAGAGCTTCGACCTGATTACATTGAGTGTAAAATCACTCCTGTATCTTCAATAGTAACTTAGATATGCGAGTTTGAAATCTTATATAATGTTTTTGTAAAACGTGAGGCCAAGGATGTATTACATTGTTTCAACAATCAAAGTGGTTATTTCATATCTCCAGGACGATGACTACAATCATGCACAGATAGATTGTTTACTTTATTGTTATGAGAGTTTCCATGGTAACTAAGCATGTATATTACACATGGAATAAATTTTTCCAGATGAGCCAATAGAGAGCTTCGACCTGATTACATTGAGTGTAAAATCACTCCTGTATCTTCAATAGTAACTTAGATATGCGAGTTTGAAATCTTATATAATGTTTTTGTAAAACGTGAGACCAAGGATGTATTACATTGTTTCAACAATGAAAGTGGTTATTTCAAATCTCCACGACGACGACTACAATCATGCACAAATATATTGTTTACTTTATTGTTATGAGAGTTTCCATGGTAACTAAGCATGTATATTACACACGGATTAAATTTTTCCAGATGAGCCAATAGAGAGCTTCGACCTGATTACATTGAGTGTAAAATCACTTCTGTATCTTCTATAGTAACGGAGATATGCGAGTTTGAAGCTTTATATAATGTTTTTGAAAACGTGAGGCCTTAGGATGTATTACATTGTTTCAACAATCAAAGTGGTTATTTCAAATCTCCACGACGACGACTACAATCATGCACAAATAGATTGTTTACTTTATTGTTATGAAAGTTTCCATGGTAACTAAGCATGAATATTACACATGCAATAAATTTTTTATGTTGAGCCAATAGAGAGCTTCGACCTGATTACATTGAGTGTAAAATCACTCCTGTATCTTCAATAGTAACTTAGATATGCGAGTTTGAAATCTTATATAATGTTTTTGTAAAACGTGAGACCAAGGATGTATTACATTGTTTCAACAATCAAAGTGGTTATTTCATATCTCCAGGACGATGACTACAATCATGCACAGATAGATTGTTTACTTTATTGTTATGAGAGTTTCCATGGTAACTAAGTATACATACTACACATGGATTAAATTTTTCCAGATGAGCCAATAGAGAGCTTCGACCTGATTACATTGAGTGTAAAATCACTTCTGTATCTTCTATAGTAACGGAGATATGCGAGTTTGAAGCTTTATATAATGTTTTTGAAAACGTGAGGCCTTAGGATGTATTACATTGTTTCAACAATGAAAGTGGTTATTTCAAATCTCCACGACGACGACTACAATCATGCACAAATAGATTGTTTACTTTATTGTTATGAAAGTTTCCATTTTAACTAAGCATGAATATTACACATGCAATATTTTTTTTATGTTGAGCCAATAGAGAGCTTCGACCTGATTACATTGAGTGTAAAATCACTCCTGTATCTTCAATAGTAACTTAGATATGCGAGTTTGAAATCTTATATAATGTTTTTGAAAACGTGAGGCCTTAGGATGTATTACATTGTTTCAACAATGAAAGTGGTTATTTCAAATCTCCACGACGACGACTACAATAATGCACAGATAGATTGTTTATTTATTGTTATGAGAGTTTCCATGGTATCTAAGTATACATATTACACATGGATTAAATTTTTCCAGATGAGCCAATAGAGAGCTTAGACCTGATTACATTGAGTGTAAAATCACTTCTGTATCTTCAATAGTAACTTTGATATGCGTGTTTGAAATCTTATATAATGTTTTTGTAAAACGTGAGACCAAGGATGTATTACATTGTTTCAACAATGAAAGTGGTTATTTCAAATCTCCACGACGACGACTACAATCATGCACAAATATATTGTTTACTTTATTGTTATGAGAGTTTCCATGGTAACTAAGCATGTATATTACACACGGATTAAATTTTTCCAGATGAGCCAATAGAGAGCTTAGACCTGATTACTTTGAGTGTAAAATCACTTCTGTATCTTCAATAGTAACTTTGATATGCGTGTTTGAAATCTTATATAATGTTTTTGTAAAACGTGAGACCAAGGATGTATTACATTGTTTCAACAATGAAAGTGGTTATTTCAAATCTCCACGACGACGACTACAATCATGCACAAATATATTGTTTACTTTATTGTTATGAGAGTTTCCATGGTAACTAAGCATGTATATTACACACGGATTAAATTTTTCCAGATGAGCCAATAGAGAGCTTCGACCTGATTACATTGAGTGTAAAATCACTCCTGTATCTTCAATAGTAACTTAGATATGCGAGTTTGAAATCTTATATAATGTTTTTGTAAAACGTGAGGCCAAGGATGTATTACATTGTTTCAACAATCAAAGTGGTTATTTCATATCTCCAGGACGATGACTACAATCATGCACAGATAGATTGTTTACTTTATTGTTATGAGAGTTTCCATGGTAACTAAGCATGTATATTACACATGGAATAAATTTTTCCAGATGAGCCAATAGAGAGCTTCGACCTGATTACATTGAGTGTAAAATCACTTCTGTATCTTCTATAGTAACGGAGATATGCGAGTTTGAAGCTTTATATAATGTTTTTGAAAACGTGAGGCCTTAGGATGTATTACATTGTTTCAACAATCAAAGTGGTTATTTCAAATCTCCACGACGACGACTACAATCATGCACAAATAGATTGTTTACTTTATTGTTATGAAAGTTTCCATGGTAACTAAGCATGAATATTACACATGCAATAAATTTTTTATGTTGAGCCAATAGAGAGCTTCGACCTGATTACATTGAGTGTAAAATCACTCCTGTATCTTCAATAGTAACTTAGATATGCGAGTTTGAAATCTTATATAATGTTTTTGTAAAACGTGAGGCCAAGGATGTATTACATTGTTTCAACAATCAAAGTGGTTATTTCATATCTCCAGGACGATGACTACAACCATGCACAGATAGATTGTTTACTTTATTGTTATGAGAGTTTCCATGGTAACTAAGTATACATACTACACATGGATTAAATTTTTCCAGATGAGCCAATAGAGAGCTTCGACCTGATTACATTGAGTGTAAAATCACTTCTGTATCTTCTATAGTAACGGAGATATGCGAGTTTGAAGCTTTATATAATGTTTTTGAAAACGTGAGGCCTTAGGATGTATTACATTGTTTCAACAATGAAAGTGGTTATTTCAAATCTCCACGACGACGACTACAATCATGCACAAATAGATTGTTTACTTTATTGTTATGAAAGTTTCCATTTTAACTAAGCATGAATATTACACATGCAATATTTTTTTTATGTTGAGCCAATAGAGAGCTTCGACCTGATTACATTGAGTGTAAAATCACTCCTGTATCTTCAATAGTAACTTAGATATGCGAGTTTGAAATCTTATATAATGTTTTTGAAAACGTGAGGCCTTAGGATGTATTACATTGTTTCAACAATGAAAGTGGTTATTTCAAATCTCCACGACGACGACTACAATAATGCACAAATAGATTGTTTACTTTATTGTTATGAAAGTTTCCATGGTAACTAAGCATGAATATTACACATGCAATAAATTTTTTATGTTGAGCCAATAGAGAGCTTCGACCTGATTACATTGAGTGTAAAATCACTTCTGTATCTTCAATAGTAACTTACATATGCGAGTTTGAAATCTTATATAATGTTTTTGTAAAACGTGAGGCCAAGGATGTATTACATTGTTTCAACAATCAAAGTGGTTATTTCATATCTCCAGGACGATGACTACAATCATGCACAGATAGATTGTTTACTTTATTGTTATGAGAGTTTCCATGGTAACTAAGTATACATATTACACATGGATTAAATTTTTCCAGATGAGCCAATAGAGAGCTTCGACCTGATTACATTGAGTGTAAAATCACTCCTGTATCTTCAATAGTAACTTAGATATGCGAGTTTGAAATCTTATATAATGTTTTTGTAAAACGTGAGGCCAAGGATGTATTACATTGTTTCAACAATCAAAGTGGTTATTTCATATCTCCAGGACGATGACTACAATCATGCACAGATAGATTGTTTACTTTATTGTTATGAGAGTTTCCATGGTATCTAAGTATACATATTACACATGGATTAAATTTTTCCAGATGAGCCAATAGAGAGCTTAGACCTGATTACATTGAGTGTAAAATCACTTCTGTATCTTCAATAGTAACTTTGATATGCGTGTTTGAAATCTTATATAATGTTTTTGTAAAACGTGAGACCAAGGATGTATTACATTGTTTCAACAATGAAAGTGGTTATTTCAAATCTCCACGACGACGACTACAATCATGCACAAATATATTGTTTACTTTATTGTTATGAGAGTTTCCATGGTAACTAAGATGTATATTACACACGGATTAAATTTTTCCAGATGAGCCAATAGAGAGCTTCGACCTGATTACATTGAGTGTAAAATCACTTCTGTATCTTCTATAGTAACGGAGATATGCGAGTTTGAAGCTTTATATAATGTTTTTGAAAACGTGAGGCCTTAGGATGTATTACATTGTTTCAACAATCAAAGTGGTTATTTCAAATCTCCACGACGACGACTACAATCATGCACAAATAGATTGTTTACTTTATTGTTATGAAAATTTCCATGGTAACTAAGCATGAATATTACACATGCAATAAATTTTTTATGTTGAGCCAATAGAGAGCTTCGACCTGATTACATTGAGTGTAAAATCACTCCTGTATCTTCAATAGTAACTTAGATATGCGAGTTTGAAATCTTATATAATGTTTTTGTAAAACGTGAGGCCAAGGATGTATTACATTGTTTCAACAATCAAAGTGGTTATTTCATATCTCCAGGACGATGACTACAATCATGCACAGATAGATTGTTTACTTTATTGTTATGAGAGTTTCCATGGTATCTAAGTATACATATTACACATGGATTAAATTTTTCCAGATGAGCCAATAGAGAGCTTAGACCTGATTACATTGAGTGTAAAATCACTTCTGTATCTTCAATAGTAACTTTGATATGCGTGTTTGAAATCTTATATAATGTTTTTGTAAAACGTGAGACCAAGGATGTATTACATTGTTTCAACAATGAAAGTGGTTATTTCAAATCTCCACGACGACGACTACAATCATGCACAAATATATTGTTTACTTTATTGTTATGAGAGTTTCCATGGTAACTAAGCATGTATATTACACACGGATTAAATTTTTCCAGATGAGCCAATAGAGAGCTTCGACCTGATTACATTGAGTGTAAAATCACTTCTGTATCTTCAATAGTAACTTAGATATGCGAGTTTGAAATCTTATATAATGTTTTTGTAAAACGTGAGGCCAAGGATGTATTACATTGTTTCAACAATCAAAGTGGTTATTTCATATCTCCAGGACGATGACTACAATCATGCACAGATAGATTGTTTACTTTATTGTTATGAGAGTTTCCATGGTAACTAAGCATGTATATTACACACGGATTAAATTTTTCCAGATGAGCCAATAGAGAGCTTCGACCTGATTACATTGAGTGTAAAATCACTTCTGTATCTTCTATAGTAACGGAGATATGCGAGTTTGAAGCTTTATATAATGTTTTTGAAAACGTGAGGCCTTAGGATGTATTACATTGTTTCAACAATGAAAGTGGTTATTTCAAATCTCCACGACGACGACTACAATAATGCACAAATAGATTGTTTACTTTATTGTTATGAGAGTTTCCATGGCAACTAAGCATGTATATTACACATGGAATAAATTTTTCCAGATGAGCCAATAGAGAGCTTCGACCTGATTACATTGAGTGTAAAATCACTCCTGTATCTTCAATAGTAACTTAGATATGCGAGTTTGAAATCTTATATAATGTTTTTGTAAAACGTGAGGCAAAGGATGTATTACATTGTTTCAACAATCAAAGTGGTTATTTCATATCTCCAGGACGATGACTACAATCATGCACAGATAGATTGTTTACTTTATTGTTATGAAAGTTTCCATGGTAACTAAGCATGAATATTACACATGCAATAAATTTTTTATGTTGAGCCAATAGAGAGCTTCGACCTGATTACATTGAGTGTAAAATCACTTCTGTATCTTCAATAGTAACTTACATATGCGAGTTTGAAACCTTATATAATGTTTTTGTAAAACGTGAGGCAAAGGATGTATTACATTGTTTCAACAATCAAAGTGGTTATTTCATATCTCCAGGACGATGACTACAATCATGCACAGATAGATTGTTTACTTTATTGTTATGAGAGTTTCCATGGTAACTAAGCATGTATATTACACATGGAATAAATTTTTCCAGATGAGCCAATAGAGAGCTTCGACCTGATTACATTGAGTGTAAAATCACTCCTGTATCTTCAATAGTAACTTAGATATGCGAGTTTGAAATCTTATATAATGTTTTTGTAAAACGTGAGGCAAAGGATGTATTACATTGTTTCAACAATCAAAGTGGTTATTTCATATCTCCAGGACGATGACTACAATCATGCACAGATAGATTGTTTACTTTATTGTTATGAGAGTTTCCATGGTATCTAAGTATACATATTACACATGGATTAAATTTTTCCAGATGAGCCAATAGAGAGCTTAGACCTGATTACATTGAGTGTAAAATCACTTCTGTATCTTCAATAGTAACTTTGATATGCGTGTTTGAAATCTTATATAATGTTTTTGTAAAACGTGAGACCAAGGATGTATTACATTGTTTCAACAATGAAAGTGGTTATTTCAAATCTCCACGACGACGACTACAATCATGCACAAATATATTGTTTACTTTATTGTTATGAGAGTTTCCATGGTAACTAAGCATGTATATTACACACGGATTAAATTTTTCCAGATGAGCCAATAGAGAGCTTCGACCTGATTACATTGAGTGTAAAATCACTCCTGTATCTTCAATAGTAACTTAGATATGCGAGTTTGAAATCTTATATAATGTTTTTGTAAAACGTGAGGCCAAGGATGTATTACATTGTTTCAACAATCAAAGTGGTTATTTCATATCTCCAGGACGATGACTACAATCATGCACAGATAGATTGTTTACTTTATTGTTATGAGAGTTTCCATGGTAACTAAGCATGTATATTACACACGGATTAAATTTTTCCAGATGAGCCAATAGAGAGCTTCGACCTGATTACATTGAGTGTAAAATCACTTCTGTATCTTCTATAGTAACGGAGATATGCGAGTTTGAAGCTTTATATAATGTTTTTGAAAACGTGAGGCCTTAGGATGTATTACATTGTTTCAACAATCAAAGTGGTTATTTCAAATCTCCACGACGACGACTACAATCATGCACAAATAGATTGTTTACTTTATTGTTATGAAAGTTTCCATGGTAACTAAGCATGAATATTACACATGCAATAAATTTTTTATGTTGAGCCAATAGAGAGCTTCGACCTGATTACATTGAGTGTAAAATCACTCCTGTATCTTCAATAGTAACTTAGATATGCGAGTTTGAAATCTTATATAATGTTTTTGTAAAACGTGAGGCCAAGGATGTATTACATTGTTTCAACAATCAAAGTGGTTATTTCATATCTCCAGGACGATGACTACAATCATGCACAGATAGATTGTTTACTTTATTGTTATGAGAGTTTCCATGGTATCTAAGTATACATATTACACATGGATTAAATTTTTCCAGATGAGCCAATAGAGAGCTTAGACCTGATTACATTGAGTGTAAAATCACTTCTGTATCTTCAATAGTAACTTTGATATGCGTGTTTGAAATCTTATATAATGTTTTTGTAAAACGTGAGACCAAGGATGTATTACATTGTTTCAACAATGAAAGTGGTTATTTCAAATCTCCACGACGACGACTACAATCATGCACAAATATATTGTTTACTTTATTGTTATGAGAGTTTCCATGGTAACTAAGCATGTATATTACACACGGATTAAATTTTTCCAGATGAGCCAATAGAGAGCTTCGACCTGATTACATTGAGTGTAAAATCACTTCTGTATCTTCTATAGTAACGGAGATATGCGAGTTTGAAGCTTTATATAATGTTTTTGAAAACGTGAGGCCTTAGGATGTATTACATTGTTTCAACAATCAAAGTGGTTATTTCAAATCTCCACGACGACGACTACAATCATGCACAAATAGATTGTTTACTTTATTGTTATGAAAGTTTCCATGGTAACTAAGCATGAATATTACACATGCAATAAATTTTTTATGTTGAGCCAATAGAGAGCTTCGACCTGATTACATTGAGTGTAAAATCACTCCTGTATCTTCAATAGTAACTTAGATATGCGAGTTTGAAATCTTATATAATGTTTTTGTAAAACGTGAGGCCAAGGATGTATTACATTGTTTCAACAATCAAAGTGGTTATTTCATATCTCCAGGACGATGACTACAATCATGCACAGATAGATTGTTTACTTTATTGTTATGAGAGTTTCCATGGTAACTAAGTATACATACTACACATGGATTAAATTTTTCCAGATGAGCCAATAGAGAGCTTCGACCTGATTACATTGAGTGTAAAATCACTTCTGTATCTTCTATAGTAACGGAGATATGCGAGTTTGAAGCTTTATATAATGTTTTTGAAAACGTGAGGCCTTAGGATGTATTACATTGTTTCAACAATGAAAGTGGTTATTTCAAATCTCCACGACGACGACTACAATCATGCACAAATAGATTGTTTACTTTATTGTTATGAAAGTTTCCATTTTAACTAAGCATGAATATTACACATGCAATATTTTTTTTATGTTGAGCCAATAGAGAGCTTCGACCTGATTACATTGAGTGTAAAATCACTCCTGTATCTTCAATAGTAACTTAGATATGCGAGTTTGAAATCTTATATAATGTTTTTGAAAACGTGAGGCCTTAGGATGTATTACATTGTTTCAACAATGAAAGTGGTTATTTCAAATCTCCACGACGACGACTACAATAATGCACAAATAGATTGTTTACTTTAATGTTATGAAAGTTTCCATGGTAACTAAGCATGAATATTACACATGCAATAAATTTTTTATGTTGAGCCAATAGAGAGCTTCGACCTGATTACATTGAGTGTAAAATCACTCCTGTATCTTCAATAGTAACTTAGATATGCGAGTTTGAAATCTTATATAATGTTTTTGTAAAACGTGAGGCCAAGGATGTATTACATTGTTTCAACAATCAAAGTGGTTATTTCATATCTCCAGGACGATGACTACAATCATGCACAGATAGATTGTTTACTTTATTGTTATGAGAGTTTCCATGGTAACTAAGCATGTATATTACACATGGAATAAATTTTTCCAGATGAGCCAATAGAGAGCTTCGACCTGATTACATTGAGTGTAAAATCACTCCTGTATCTTCAATAGTAACTTAGATATGCGAGTTTGAAATCTTATATAATGTTTTTGTAAAACGTGAGACCAAGGATGTATTACATTGTTTCAACAATGAAAGTGGTTATTTCAAATCTCCACGACGACGACTACAATCATGCACAAATATATTGTTTACTTTATTGTTATGAGAGTTTCCATGGTAACTAAGCATGTATATTACACACGGATTAAATTTTTCCAGATGAGCCAATAGAGAGCTTCGACCTGATTACATTGAGTGTAAAATCACTTCTGTATCTTCTATAGTAACGGAGATATGCGAGTTTGAAGCTTTATATAATGTTTTTGAAAACGTGAGGCCTTAGGATGTATTACATTGTTTCAACAATCAAAGTGGTTATTTCAAATCTCCACGACGACGACTACAATCATGCACAAATAGATTGTTTACTTTATTGTTATGAAAGTTTCCATGGTAACTAAGCATGAATATTACACATGCAATAAATTTTTTATGTTGAGCCAATAGAGAGCTTCGACCTGATTACATTGAGTGTAAAATCACTCCTGTATCTTCAATAGTAACTTAGATATGCGAGTTTGAAATCTTATATAATGTTTTTGTAAAACGTGAGACCAAGGATGTATTACATTGTTTCAACAATCAAAGTGGTTATTTCATATCTCCAGGACGATGACTACAATCATGCACAGATAGATTGTTTACTTTATTGTTATGAGAGTTTCCATGGTAACTAAGTATACATACTACACATGGATTAAATTTTTCCAGATGAGCCAATAGAGAGCTTCGACCTGATTACATTGAGTGTAAAATCACTTCTGTATCTTCTATAGTAACGGAGATATGCGAGTTTGAAGCTTTATATAATGTTTTTGAAAACGTGAGGCCTTAGGATGTATTACATTGTTTCAACAATGAAAGTGGTTATTTCAAATCTCCACGACGACGACTACAATCATGCACAAATAGATTGTTTACTTTATTGTTATGAAAGTTTCCATTTTAACTAAGCATGAATATTACACATGCAATATTTTTTTTATGTTGAGCCAATAGAGAGCTTCGACCTGATTACATTGAGTGTAAAATCACTCCTGTATCTTCAATAGTAACTTAGATATGCGAGTTTGAAATCTTATATAATGTTTTTGAAAACGTGAGGCCTTAGGATGTATTACATTGTTTCAACAATGAAAGTGGTTATTTCAAATCTCCACGACGACGACTACAATAATGCACAAATAGATTGTTTACTTTATTGTTATGAAAGTTTCCATGGTAACTAAGCATGAATATTACACATGCAATAAATTTTTTATGTTGAGCCAATAGAGAGCTTCGACCTGAATACATTGAGTGTAAAATCACTTCTGTATCTTCAATAGTAACTTACATATGCGAGTTTGAAATCTTATATAATGTTTTTGTAAAACGTGAGGCCTTAGGATGTATTACATTGTTTCAACAATGAAAGTGGTTATTTCAAATCTCCACGACGACGACTACAATCATGCACAAATAGATTGTTTACTTTATTGTTATGAAAGTTTCCATGGTAACTAAGCATGAATATTACACATGCAATAAATTTTTTATGTTGAGCCAATAGAGAGCTTCGACCTGATTACATTGAGTGTAAAATCACTTCTGTATCTTCAATAGTAACTTAGATATGCGAGTTTGAAATCTTATATAATGTTTTTGTAAAACGTGAGGCAAAGGATGTATTACATTGTTTCAACAATCAAAGTGGTTATTTCATATCTCCAGGACGATGACTACAATCATGCACAGATAGATTGTTTATTTATTGTTATGAGAGTTTCCATGGTATCTAAGTATACATATTACACATGGATTAAATTTTTCCAGATGAGCCAATAGAGAGCTTAGACCTGATTACATTGAGTGTAAAATCACTTCTGTATCTTCAATAGTAACTTTGATATGCGTGTTTGAAATCTTATATAATGTTTTTGTAAAACGTGAGACCAAGGATGTATTACATTGTTTCAACAATGAAAGTGGTTATTTCAAATCTCCACGACGACGACTACAATCATGCACAAATATATTGTTTACTTTATTGTTATGAGAGTTTCCATGGTAACTAAGCATGTATATTACACACGGATTAAATTTTTCCAGATGAGCCAATAGAGAGCTTAGACCTGATTACTTTGAGTGTAAAATCACTTCTGTATCTTCAATAGTAACTTTGATATGCGTGTTTGAAATCTTATATAATGTTTTTGTAAAACGTGAGACCAAGGATGTATTACATTGTTTCAACAATGAAAGTGGTTATTTCAAATCTCCACGACGACGACTACAATCATGCACAAATATATTGTTTACTTTATTGTTATGAGAGTTTCCATGGTAACTAAGCATGTATATTACACACGGATTAAATTTTTCCAGATGAGCCAATAGAGAGCTTCGACCTGATTACATTGAGTGTAAAATCACTCCTGTATCTTCAATAGTAACTTAGATATGCGAGTTTGAAATCTTATATAATGTTTTTGTAAAACGTGAGGCCAAGGATGTATTACATTGTTTCAACAATCAAAGTGGTTATTTCATATCTCCAGGACGATGACTACAATCATGCACAGATAGATTGTTTACTTTATTGTTATGAGAGTTTCCATGGTAACTAAGCATGTATATTACACATGGAATAAATTTTTCCAGATGAGCCAATAGAGAGCTTCGACCTGATTACATTGAGTGTAAAATCACTTCTGTATCTTCTATAGTAACGGAGATATGCGAGTTTGAAGCTTTATATAATGTTTTTGAAAACGTGAGGCCTTAGGATGTATTACATTGTTTCAACAATCAAAGTGGTTATTTCAAATCTCCACGACGACGACTACAATCATGCACAAATAGATTGTTTACTTTATTGTTATGAAAGTTTCCATGGTAACTAAGCATGAATATTACACATGCAATAAATTTTTTATGTTGAGCCAATAGAGAGCTTCGACCTGATTACATTGAGTGTAAAATCACTCCTGTATCTTCAATAGTAACTTAGATATGCGAGTTTGAAATCTTATATAATGTTTTTGTAAAACGTGAGGCCAAGGATGTATTACATTGTTTCAACAATCAAAGTGGTTATTTCATATCTCCAGGACGATGACTACAACCATGCACAGATAGATTGTTTACTTTATTGTTATGAGAGTTTCCATGGTAACTAAGTATACATACTACACATGGATTAAATTTTTCCAGATGAGCCAATAGAGAGCTTCGACCTGATTACATTGAGTGTAAAATCACTTCTGTATCTTCTATAGTAACGGAGATATGCGAGTTTGAAGCTTTATATAATGTTTTTGAAAACGTGAGGCCTTAGGATGTATTACATTGTTTCAACAATGAAAGTGGTTATTTCAAATCTCCACGACGACGACTACAATCATGCACAAATAGATTGTTTACTTTATTGTTATGAAAGTTTCCATTTTAACTAAGCATGAATATTACACATGCAATATTTTTTTTATGTTGAGCCAATAGAGAGCTTCGACCTGATTACATTGAGTGTAAAATCACTCCTGTATCTTCAATAGTAACTTAGATATGCGAGTTTGAAATCTTATATAATGTTTTTGAAAACGTGAGGCCTTAGGATGTATTACATTGTTTCAACAATGAAAGTGGTTATTTCAAATCTCCACGACGACGACTACAATAATGCACAAATAGATTGTTTACTTTATTGTTATGAAAGTTTCCATGGTAACTAAGCATGAATATTACACATGCAATAAATTTTTTATGTTGAGCCAATAGAGAGCTTCGACCTGATTACATTGAGTGTAAAATCACTTCTGTATCTTCAATAGTAACTTACATATGCGAGTTTGAAATCTTATATAATGTTTTTGTAAAACGTGAGGCCAAGGATGTATTACATTGTTTCAACAATCAAAGTGGTTATTTCATATCTCCAGGACGATGACTACAATCATGCACAGATAGATTGTTTACTTTATTGTTATGAGAGTTTCCATGGTAACTAAGTATACATATTACACATGGATTAAATTTTTCCAGATGAGCCAATAGAGAGCTTCGACCTGATTACATTGAGTGTAAAATCACTCCTGTATCTTCAATAGTAACTTAGATATGCGAGTTTGAAATCTTATATAATGTTTTTGTAAAACGTGAGGCCAAGGATGTATTACATTGTTTCAACAATCAAAGTGGTTATTTCATATCTCCAGGACGATGACTACAATCATGCACAGATAGATTGTTTACTTTATTGTTATGAGAGTTTCCATGGTATCTAAGTATACATATTACACATGGATTAAATTTTTCCAGATGAGCCAATAGAGAGCTTAGACCTGATTACATTGAGTGTAAAATCACTTCTGTATCTTCAATAGTAACTTTGATATGCGTGTTTGAAATCTTATATAATGTTTTTGTAAAACGTGAGACCAAGGATGTATTACATTGTTTCAACAATGAAAGTGGTTATTTCAAATCTCCACGACGACGACTACAATCATGCACAAATATATTGTTTACTTTATTGTTATGAGAGTTTCCATGGTAACTAAGCATGTATATTACACACGGATTAAATTTTTCCAGATGAGCCAATAGAGAGCTTCGACCTGATTACATTGAGTGTAAAATCACTTCTGTATCTTCAATAGTAACTTAGATATGCGAGTTTGAAATCTTATATAATGTTTTTGTAAAACGTGAGGCCAAGGATGTATTACATTGTTTCAACAATCAAAGTGGTTATTTCATATCTCCAGGACGATGACTACAATCATGCACAGATAGATTGTTTACTTTATTGTTATGAGAGTTTCCATGGTAACTAAGCATGTATATTACACACGGATTAAATTTTTCCAGATGAGCCAATAGAGAGCTTCGACCTGATTACATTGAGTGTAAAATCACTTCTGTATCTTCTATAGTAACGGAGATATGCGAGTTTGAAGCTTTATATAATGTTTTTGAAAACGTGAGGCCTTAGGATGTATTACATTGTTTCAACAATGAAAGTGGTTATTTCAAATCTCCACGACGACGACTACAATAATGCACAAATAGATTGTTTACTTTATTGTTATGAGAGTTTCCATGGCAACTAAGCATGTATATTACACATGGAATAAATTTTTCCAGATGAGCCAATAGAGAGCTTCGACCTGATTACATTGAGTGTAAAATCACTCCTGTATCTTCAATAGTAACTTAGATATGCGAGTTTGAAATCTTATATAATGTTTTTGTAAAACGTGAGGCAAAGGATGTATTACATTGTTTCAACAATCAAAGTGGTTATTTCATATCTCCAGGACGATGACTACAATCATGCACAGATAGATTGTTTACTTTATTGTTATGAAAGTTTCCATGGTAACTAAGCATGAATATTACACATGCAATAAATTTTTTATGTTGAGCCAATAGAGAGCTTCGACCTGATTACATTGAGTGTAAAATCACTTCTGTATCTTCAATAGTAACTTACATATGCGAGTTTGAAACCTTATATAATGTTTTTGTAAAACGTGAGGCAAAGGATGTATTACATTGTTTCAACAATCAAAGTGGTTATTTCATATCTCCAGGACGATGACTACAATCATGCACAGATAGATTGTTTACTTTATTGTTATGAGAGTTTCCATGGTAACTAAGCATGTATATTACACATGGAATAAATTTTTCCAGATGAGCCAATAGAGAGCTTCGACCTGATTACATTGAGTGTAAAATCACTCCTGTATCTTCAATAGTAACTTAGATATGCGAGTTTGAAATCTTATATAATGTTTTTGTAAAACGTGAGGCAAAGGATGTATTACATTGTTTCAACAATGAAAGTGGTTATTTCATATCTCCAGGACGATGACTACAATCATGCACAGATAGATTGTTTACTTTATTGTTATGAGAGTTTCCATGGTATCTAAGTATACATATTACACATGGATTAAATTTTTCCAGATGAGCCAATAGAGAGCTTAGACCTGATTACATTGAGTGTAAAATCACTTCTGTATCTTCAATAGTAACTTTGATATGCGTGTTTGAAATCTTATATAATGTTTTTGTAAAACGTGAGACCAAGGATGTATTACATTGTTTCAACAATGAAAGTGGTTATTTCAAATCTCCACGACGACGACTACAATCATGCACAAATATATTGTTTACTTTATTGTTATGAGAGTTTCCATGGTAACTAAGCATGTATATTACACACGGATTAAATTTTTCCAGATGAGCCAATAGAGAGCTTCGACCTGATTACATTGAGTGTAAAATCACTCCTGTATCTTCAATAGTAACTTAGATATGCGAGTTTGAAATCTTATATAATGTTTTTGTAAAACGTGAGGCCAAGGATGTATTACATTGTTTCAACAATCAAAGTGGTTATTTCATATCTCCAGGACGATGACTACAATCATGCACAGATAGATTGTTTACTTTATTGTTATGAGAGTTTCCATGGTAACTAAGCATGTATATTACACACGGATTAAATTTTTCCAGATGAGCCAATAGAGAGCTTCGACCTGATTACATTGAGTGTAAAATCACTTCTGTATCTTCTATAGTAACGGAGATATGCGAGTTTGAAGCTTTATATAATGTTTTTGAAAACGTGAGGCCTTAGGATGTATTACATTGTTTCAACAATCAAAGTGGTTATTTCAAATCTCCACGACGACGACTACAATCATGCACAAATAGATTGTTTACTTTATTGTTATGAAAGTTTCCATGGTAACTAAGCATGAATATTACACATGCAATAAATTTTTTATGTTGAGCCAATAGAGAGCTTCGACCTGATTACATTGAGTGTAAAATCACTCCTGTATCTTCAATAGTAACTTAGATATGCGAGTTTGAAATCTTATATAATGTTTTTGTAAAACGTGAGGCCAAGGATGTATTACATTGTTTCAACAATCAAAGTGGTTATTTCATATCTCCAGGACGATGACTACAATCATGCACAGATAGATTGTTTACTTTATTGTTATGAGAGTTTCCATGGTATCTAAGTATACATATTACACATGGATTAAATTTTTCCAGATGAGCCAATAGAGAGCTTAGACCTGATTACATTGAGTGTAAAATCACTTCTGTATCTTCAATAGTAACTTTGATATGCGTGTTTGAAATCTTATATAATGTTTTTGTAAAACGTGAGACCAAGGATGTATTACATTGTTTCAACAATGAAAGTGGTTATTTCAAATCTCCACGACGACGACTACAATCATGCACAAATATATTGTTTACTTTATTGTTATGAGAGTTTCCATGGTAACTAAGCATGTATATTACACACGGATTAAATTTTTCCAGATGAGCCAATAGAGAGCTTCGACCTGATTACATTGAGTGTAAAATCACTTCTGTATCTTCTATAGTAACGGAGATATGCGAGTTTGAAGCTTTATATAATGTTTTTGAAAACGTGAGGCCTTAGGATGTATTACATTGTTTCAACAATCAAAGTGGTTATTTCAAATCTCCACGACGACGACTACAATCATGCACAAATAGATTGTTTACTTTATTGTTATGAAAGTTTCCATGGTAACTAAGCATGAATATTACACATGCAATAAATTTTTTATGTTGAGCCAATAGAGAGCTTCGACCTGATTACATTGAGTGTAAAATCACTCCTGTATCTTCAATAGTAACTTAGATATGCGAGTTTGAAATCTTATATAATGTTTTTGTAAAACGTGAGGCCAAGGATGTATTACATTGTTTCAACAATCAAAGTGGTTATTTCATATCTCCAGGACGATGACTACAATCATGCACAGATAGATTGTTTACGTTATTGTAATGAGAGTTTCCATGGTAACTAAGTATACATATTACACATGGAATAAATTTTTCCAGATGAGCCAATAGAGAGCTTCGACCTGATTACATTGAGTGTAAAATCACTTCTGTATCTTCAATAGTAACGGAGATATGCGAGTTTGAAGCTTTATATAATGTTTTTGAAAACGTGAGGCCTTAGGATGTATTACATTGTTTCAACAATGAAAGTGGTTATTTCAAATCTCCACGACGACGACTACAATAATGCACAAATAGATTGTTTACTTTATTGTTATGAAAGTTTCCATGGTAACTAAGCATGAATATTACACATGCAATAAATTTTTTATGTTGAGCCAATAGAGAGCTTCGACCTGATTACATTGAGTGTAAAATCACTTCTGTATCTTCAATAGTAACTTACATATGCGAGTTTGAAATCTTATATAATGTTTTTGTAAAACGTGAGGCCAAGGATGTATTACATTGTTTCAACAATCAAAGTGGTTATTTCATATCTCCAGGACGATGACTACAATCATGCACAGATAGATTGTTTACTTTATTGTTATGAGAGTTTCCATGGTAACTAAGCATGTATATTACACATGGAATAAATTTTTCCAGATGAGCCAATAGAGAGCTTCGACCTGATTACATTGAGTGTAAAATCACTCCTGTATCTTCAATAGTAACTTAGATATGCGAGTTTGAAATCTTATATAATGTTTTTTTAAAACGTGAGGCCAAGGATGTATTACATTGTTTCAACAATCAAAGTGGTTATTTCATATCTCCAGGACGATGACTACAATCATGCACAGATAGATTGTTTACTTTATTGTTATGAGAGTTTCCATGGTATCTAAGTATACATATTACACATGGATTAAATTTTTCCAGATGAGCCAATAGAGAGCTTAGACCTGATTACATTGAGTGTAAAATCACTTCTGTATCTTCAATAGTAACTTTGATATGCGTGTTTGAAATCTTATATAATGTTTTTGTAAAACGTGAGACCAAGGATGTATTACATTGTTTCAACAATGAAAGTGGTTATTTCAAATCTCCACGACGACGACTACAATAATGCACAAATAGATTGTTTACTTTATTGTTATGAAAGTTTCCATGGTATCTAAGTATACATATTACACATGCAATAAATTTTTTATGTTGAGCCAATAGAGAGCTTAGACCTGATTACATTGAGTGTAAAATCACTTCTGTATCTTCAATAGTAACTTACATATGCGTGTTTGAAATCTTATATAATGTTTTTGTAAAACGTGAGACCAAGGATGTATTACATTGTTTCAACAATGAAAGTGGTTATTTCAAATCTCCACCACGACGACTACAATCATGCACAAATATATTGTTTACTTTATTGTTATGAGAGTTTCCATGGTAACTAAGCATGTATATTACACACGGATTAAATTTTTCCAGATGAGCCAATAGAGAGCTTCGACCTGATTACATTGAGTGTAAAATCACTTCTGTATCTTCTATAGTAACGGAGATATGCGAGTTTGAAGCTTTATATAATGTTTTTGAAAACGTGAGGCCTTAGGATGTATTACATTGTTTCAACAATCAAAGTGGTTATTTCAAATCTCCACGACGACGACTACAATCATGCACAAATAGATTGTTTACTTTATTGTTATGAAAGTTTCCATGGTAACTAAGCATGAATATTACACATGCAATAATTTTTTTATGTTGAGCCAATAGAGAGCTTCGACCTGATTACATTGAGTGTAAAATCACTTCTGTATCTTCAATAGTAACTTAGATATGCGTGTTTGAAATCTTATATAATGTTTTTGTAAAACGTGAGACCAAGGATGTATTACATTGTTTCAACAATGAAAGTGGTTATTTCAAATCTCCACGACGACGACTACAATCATGCACAAATATATTGTTTACTTTATTGTTATGAGAGTTTCCATGGTAACTAAGCATGTATATTACACACGGATTAAATTTTTCCAGATGAGCCAATAGAGATCTTCGACCTGATTACATTGAGTGTAAAATCACTTCTGTATCTTCTATAGTAACGGAGATATGCGAGTTTGAAGCTTTATATAATGTTTTTGAAAACGTGAGGCCTTAGGATGTATTACATTGTTTCAACAATCAAAGTGGTTATTTCAAATCTCCACGACGACGACTACAATCATGCACAAATAGATTGTTTACTTTATTGTTATGAAAGTTTCCATGGTAACTAAGCATGAATATTACACATGCAATAAATTTTTTATGTTGAGCCAATAGAGAGCTTCGACCTGATTACATTGAGTGTAAAATCACTCCTGTATCTTCAATAGTAACTTAGATATGCGAGTTTGAAATCTTATATAATGTTTTTGTAAAACGTGAGGCCAAGGATGTATTACATTGTTTCAACAATCAAAGTGGTTATTTCATATCTCCAGGACGATGACTACAATCATGCACAGATAGATTGTTTACTTTATTGTTATGAGAGTTTCCATGGTAACTAAGTATACATACTACACATGGATTAAATTTTTCCAGATGAGCCAATAGAGAGCTTCGACCTGATTACATTGAGTGTAAAATCACTTCTGTATCTTCTATAGTAACGGAGATATGCGAGTTTGAAGCTTTATATAATGTTTTTGAAAACGTGAGGCCTTAGGATGTATTACATTGTTTCAACAATGAAAGTGGTTATTTCAAATCTCCACGACGACACCTACAATCATGCACAAATAGATTGTTTACTTTATTGTTATGAAAGTTTCCATGGTAACTAAGCATGAATATTACACATGCAATAAATTTTTTATGTTGAGCCAATAGAGAGCTTCGACCTGATTACATTGAGTGTAAAATCACTTCTGTATCTTCAATAGTAACTTAGATATGCGAGTTTGAAATCTTATATAATGTTTTTGTAAAACGTGAGGCCAAGGATGTATTACATTGTTTCAACAATCAAAGTGGTTATTTCATATCTCCAGGACGATGACTACAATCATGCACAGATATATTGTTTACTTTATTGTTATGAGAGTTTCCATGGTAACTAAGTATACGTATTACACATGGATTAAATTTTTCCAGATGAGCCAATAGAGAGCTTCGACCTGATTACATTGAGTGTAAAATCACTTCTGTATCTTCAATAGTAACTTAGATATGCGAGTTTGAAATCTTATATAATGTTTTTGTAAAACGTGAGACCAAGGATGTATTACATTGTTTCAACAATGAAAGTGGTTATTTCAAATCTCCACGACGACGACTACAATCATGCACAAATAGATTGTTTACTTTATTGTTATGAGAGTTTCCATGGTAACTAAGCATGTATATTACACATGGAATAAATTTTTCCAGATGAGCCAATAGAGAGCTTCGACCTGATTACATTGAGTGTAAAATCACTTCTGTATCTTCTATAGTAACGGAGATATGCGAGCTTGAAGCTTTATATAATGTTTTTGAAAACGTGAAGCCTTAGGATGTATTACATTGTTTCAACAATCAAAGTGGTTATTTCAAATCTCCACGACGACGACTTCAATCATGCACAAATAGATTGTTTACTTTATTGTTATGAAAGTTTCCATGGTAACTAAGCATGAATATTACACATGCAATAAATTTTTTATGTTGAGCCAATAGAGAGCTTCGACCTGATTACATTGAGTGTAAAATAACTTCTGTATCTTCTATAGTAACGGAGATATGCGAGTTTGAAGCTTTATATAATGTTTTTGAAAACGTGAGGCCTTAGCATGTATTACATTGTTTCAACAATGAAAGTGGTTATTTCAAATCTCCACGACGACGACTACAATAATGCACAAATAGATTGTTTACTTTATTGTTATGAAAGTTTCCATGGTATCTAAGTATACATATTACACATGCAATAAATTTTTTATGTTGAGCCAATAGAGAGCTTAGACCTGATTACATTGAGTGTAAAATCACTTCTGTATCTTCAATAGTAACTTACATATGCGTGTTTGAAATCTTATATAATGTTTTTGTAAAACGTGAGACCAAGGATGTATTACATTGTTTCAACAATGAAAGTGGTTATTTCAAATCTCCACGACGACGACTACAATCATGCACAAATATATTGTTTACTTTATTGTTATGAGAGTTTCCATGGTAACTAAGCATGTATATTACACACGGATTAAATTTTTCCAGATGAGCCAATAGAGATCTTCGACCTGATTACATTGAGTGTAAAATCACTTCTCTATCTTCTATAGTAACGGAGATATGCGAGTTTGAAGCTTTATATAATGTTTTTGAAAACGTGAGGCCTTAGGATGTATTACATTGTTTCAACAATCAAAGTGGTTATTTCAAATCTCCACGACGACGACTACAATCATGCACAAATAGATTGTTTACTTTATTGTTATGAAAGTTTCCATGGTAACTAAGCATGAATATTACACATGCAATAAATTTTTTATGTTGCGCCAATAGAGAGCTTCGACCTGATTACATTGAGTGTAAAATCACTCCTGTATCTTCAATAGTAACTTAGAAATGCGAGTTTGAAATCTTATATAATGTTTTTGTAAAACGTGAGGCCAAGGATGTATTACATTGTTTCAACAATCAAAGTGGTTATTTCATATCTCCAGGACGATGACTACAATCATGCACAGATAGATTGTTTACTTTATTGTTATGAGAGTTTCCATGGTAACTAAGTATACATACTACACATGGATTAAATTTTTCCAGGTGAGCCAATAGAGAGCTTCGACCTGATTACATTGAGTGTAAAATCACTTCTGTATCTTCTATAGTAACGGAGATATGCGAGTTTGAAGCTTTATATAATGTTTTTGAAAACGTGAGGCCTTAGGATGTATTACATTGTTTCAACAATGAAAGTGGTTATTTCAAATCTCCACGACGACACCTACAATCATGCACAAATAGATTGTTTACTTTATTGTTATGAAAGTTTCCATGGTAACTAAGCATGAATATTACACATGCAATAAATTTTTTATGTTGAGCCAATAGAGAGCTTCGACCTGATTACATTGAGTGTAAAATCACTTCTGTATCTTCAATAGTAACTTAGATATGCGAGTTTGAAATCTTATATAATGTTTTTGTAAAACGTGAGGCCAAGGATGTATTACATTGTTTCAACAATCAAAGTGGTTATTTCATATCTCCAGGACGATGACTACAATCATGCACAGATATATTGTTTACTTTATTGTTATGAGAGTTTCCATGGTAACTAAGTATACGTATTACACATGGATTAAATTTTTCCAGATGAGCCAATAGAGAGCTTCGACCTGATTACATTGAGTGTAAAATCACTTCTGTATCTTCAATAGTAACTTAGATATGCGAGTTTGAAATCTTATATAATGTTTTTGTAAAACGTGAGACCAAGGATGTATTACATTGTTTCAACAATGAAAGTGGTTATTTCAAATCTCCACGACGACGACTACAATCATGCACAAATAGATTGTTTACTTTATTGTTATGAGAGTTTCCATGGTAACTAAGCATGTATATTACACATGGAATAAATTTTTCCAGATGAGCCAATAGAGAGCTTCGACCTGATTACATTGAGTGTAAAATCACTTCTGTATCTTCTATAGTAACGGAGATATGCGAGCTTGAAGCTTTATATAATGTTTTTGAAAACGTGAAGCCTTAGGATGTATTACATTGTTTCAACAATCAAAGTGGTTATTTAAAATCTCCACGACGACGACTTCAATCATGCACAAATAGATTGTTTACTTTATTGTTATGAAAGTTTCCATGGTAACTAAGCATGAATATTACACATGCAATAAATTTTTTATGTTGAGCCAATAGAGAGCTTCGACCTGATTACATTGAGTGTAAAATAACTTCTGTATCTTCTATAGTAACGGAGATATGCGAGTTTGAAGCTTTATATAATGTTTTTGAAAACGTGAGGCCTTAGCATGTATTACATTGTTTCAACAATGAAAGTGGTTATTTCAAATCTCCACGACGACGACTACAATCATGCACAAATAGATTGTTTACTTTATTGTTATGAAAGTTTCCATGGTAACTAAGCATGAATATTACACATGCAATATTTTTTTTATGTTGAGCCAATAGAGAGCTTCGACCTGATTACATTGAGTGTAAAATCACTCCTGTATCTTCAATAGTAACTTAGATATGCGAGTTTGAAATCTTATATAATGTTTTTGTAAAACGTGAGGCCAAGGATGTATTACATTGTTTCAACAATCAAAGTGGTTATTTCATATCTCCAGGACGATGACTACAATCATGCACAGATAGATTGTTTACTTTATTGTTATGAGAGTTTCCATGGTAACTAAGTATACATACTACACATGGATTAAATTTTTCCAGATGAGCCAATAGAGAGCTTCGACCTGATTACATTGAGTGTAAAATCACTTCTGTATCTTCTATAGTAACGGAGATATGCGAGTTTGAAGCTTTATATAATGTTTTTGAAAACGTGAGGCCTTAGGATGTATTACATTGTTTCAACAATGAAAGTGCTTATTTCAAATCTCCACGACGACGACTACAATCATGCACAAATAGATTGTTTACTTTATTGTTATGAAAGTTTCCATTTTAACTAAGCATGAATATTACACATGCAATATTTTTTTTATGTTGAGCCAATAGAGAGCTTCGACCTGATTACATTGAGTGTAAAATCACTCCTGTATCTTCAATAGTAACTTAGATATGCGAGTTTGAAATCTTATATAATGTTTTTGTAAAACGTGAGGCCAAGGATGTATTACATTGTTTCAACAATCAAAGTGGTTATTTCATATCTCCAGGACGATGACTACAATCATGCACAGATAGATTGTTTACGTTATTGTAATGAGAGTTTCCATGGTAACTAAGTATACATATTACACATGGAATAAATTTTTCCAGATGAGCCAATAGAGAGCTTCGACCTGATTACATTGAGTGTAAAATCACTTCTGTATCTTCAATAGTAACGGAGATATGCGAGTTTGAAGCTTTATATAATGTTTTTGAAAACGTGAGGCCTTAGGATGTATTACATTGTTTCAACAATGAAAGTGGTTATTTCAAATCTCCACGACGACGACTACAATAATGCACAAATAGATTGTTTACTTTATTGTTATGAAAGTTTCCATGGTAACTAAGCATGAATATTACACATGCAATAAATTTTTTATGTTGAGCCAATAGAGAGCTTCGACCTGATTACATTGAGTGTAAAATCACTTCTGTATCTTCAATAGTAACTTACATATGCGAGTTTGAAATCTTATATAATGTTTTTGTAAAACGTGAGGCCAAGGATGTATTACATTGTTTCAACAATCAAAGTGGTTATTTCATATCTCCAGGACGATGACTACAATCATGCACAGATAGATTGTTTACTTTATTGTTATGAGAGTTTCCATGGTAACTAAGCATGTATATTACACATGGAATAAATTTTTCCAGATGAGCCAATAGAGAGCTTCGACCTGATTACATTGAGTGTAAAATCACTCCTGTATCTTCAATAGTAACTTAGATATGCGAGTTTGAAATCTTATATAATGTTTTTTTAAAACGTGAGGCCAAGGATGTATTACATTGTTTCAACAATCAAAGTGGTTATTTCATATCTCCAGGACGATGACTACAATCATGCACAGATAGATTGTTTACTTTATTGTTATGAGAGTTTCCATGGTATCTAAGTATACATATTACACATGGATTAAATTTTTCCAGATGAGCCAATAGAGAGCTTAGACCTGATTACATTGAGTGTAAAATCACTTCTGTATCTTCAATAGTAACTTTGATATGCGTGTTTGAAATCTTATATAATGTTTTTGTAAAACGTGAGACCAAGGATGTATTACATTGTTTCAACAATGAAAGTGGTTATTTCAAATCTCCACGACGACGACTACAATCATGCACAAATATATTGTTTACTTTATTGTTATGAGAGTTTCCATGGTAACTAAGCATGTATATTACACACGGATTAAATTTTTCCAGATGAGCCAATAGAGATCTTCGACCTGATTACATTGAGTGTAAAATCACTTCTGTATCTTCTATAGTAACGGAGATATGCGAGTTTGAAGCTTTATATAATGTTTTTGAAAACGTGAGGCCTTAGGATGTATTACATTGTTTCAACAATCAAAGTGGTTTTTTCAAATCTCCACGACGACGACTACAATCATGCACAAATAGATTGTTTACTTTATTGTTATGAAAGTTTCCATGGTAACTAAGCATGAATATTACACATGCAATAAATTTTTTATGTTGAGCCAATAGAGAGCTTCGACCTGATTACATTGAGTGTAAAATCACTTCTGTATCTTCAATAGTAACTTAGATATGCGTGTTTGAAATCTTATATAATGTTTTTGTAAAACGTGAGACCAAGGATGTATTACATTGTTTCAACAATGAAAGTGGTTATTTCAAATCTCCACGACGACGACTACAATCATGCACAAATATATTGTTTACTTTATTGTTATGAGAGTTTCCATGGTAACTAAGCATGTATATTACACATGGAATAAATTTTTCCAGATGAGCCAATAGAGAGCTTCGACCTGATTACATTGAGTGTAAAATCACTTCTGTATCTTCTATAGTAACGGAGATATGCGAGCTTGAAGCTTTATATAATGTTTTTGAAAACGTGAAGCCTTAGGATGTATTACATTGTTTCAACAATCAAAGTGGTTATTTCAAATCTCCACGACGACGACTTCAATCATGCACAAATAGATTGTTTACTTTATTGTTATGAAAGTTTCCATGGTAACTAAGCATGAATATTACACATGCAATAAATTTTTTATGTTGAGCCAATAGAGAGCTTCGACCTGATTACATTGAGTGTAAAATAACTTCTGTATCTTCTATAGTAACGGAGATATGCGAGTTTGAAGCTTTATATAATGTTTTTGAAAACGTGAGGCCTTAGCATGTATTACATTGTTTCAACAATGAAAGTGGTTATTTCAAATCTCCACGACGACGACTACAATCATGCACAAATAGATTGTTTACTTTATTGTTATGAAAGTTTCCATGGTAACTAAGCATGAATATTACACATGCAATATTTTTTTTATGTTGAGCCAATAGAGAGCTTCGACCTGATTACATTGAGTGTAAAATCACTCCTGTATCTTCAATAGTAACTTAGATATGCGAGTTTGAAATCTTATATAATGTTTTTGTAAAACGTGAGGCCAAGGATGTATTACATTGTTTCAACAATCAAAGTGGTTATTTCATATCTCCAGGACGATGACTACAATCATGCACAGATAGATTGTTTACTTTATTGTTATGAGAGTTTCCATGGTAACTAAGTATACATACTACACATGGATTAAATTTTTCCAGATGAGCCAATAGAGAGCTTCGACCTGATTACATTGAGTGTAAAATCACTTCTGTATCTTCTATAGTAACGGAGATATGCGAGTTTGAAGCTTTATATAATGTTTTTGAAAACGTGAGGCCTTAGGATGTATTACATTGTTTCAACAATGAAAGTGCTTATTTCAAATCTCCACGACGACGACTACAATCATGCACAAATAGATTGTTTACTTTATTGTTATGAAAGTTTCCATTTTAACTAAGCATGAATATTACACATGCAATATTTTTTTTATGTTGAGCCAATAGAGAGCTTCGACCTGATTACATTGAGTGTAAAATCACTCCTGTATCTTCAATAGTAACTTAGATATGCGAGTTTGAAATCTTATATAATGTTTTTGTAAAACGTGAGGCCAAGGATGTATTACATTGTTTCAACAATCAAAGTGGTTATTTCATATCTCCAGGACGATGACTACAATCATGCACAGATAGATTGTTTACGTTATTGTAATGAGAGTTTCCATGGTAACTAAGTATACATATTACACATGGAATAAATTTTTCCAGATGAGCCAATAGAGAGCTTCGACCTGATTACATTGAGTGTAAAATCACTTCTGTATCTTCAATAGTAACGGAGATATGCGAGTTTGAAGCTTTATATAATGTTTTTGAAAACGTGAGGCCTTAGGATGTATTACATTGTTTCAACAATGAAAGTGGTTATTTCAAATCTCCACGACGACGACTACAATAATGCACAAATAGATTGTTTACTTTATTGTTATGAAAGTTTCCATGGTAACTAAGCATGAATATTACACATGCAATAAATTTTTTATGTTGAGCCAATAGAGAGCTTCGACCTGATTACATTGAGTGTAAAATCACTTCTGTATCTTCAATAGTAACTTACATATGCGAGTTTGAAATCTTATATAATGTTTTTGTAAAACGTGAGGCCAAGGATGTATTACATTGTTTCAACAATCAAAGTGGTTATTTCATATCTCCAGGACGATGACTACAATCATGCACAGATAGATTGTTTACTTTATTGTTATGAGAGTTTCCATGGTAACTAAGCATGTATATTACACATGGAATAAATTTTTCCAGATGAGCCAATAGAGAGCTTCGACCTGATTACATTGAGTGTAAAATCACTCCTGTATCTTCAATAGTAACTTAGATATGCGAGTTTGAAATCTTATATAATGTTTTTTTAAAACGTGAGGCCAAGGATGTATTACATTGTTTCAACAATCAAAGTGGTTATTTCATATCTCCAGGACGATGACTACAATCATGCACAGATAGATTGTTTACTTTATTGTTATGAGAGTTTCCATGGTATCTAAGTATACATATTACACATGGATTAAATTTTTCCAGATGAGCCAATAGAGAGCTTAGACCTGATTACATTGAGTGTAAAATCACTTCTGTATCTTCAATAGTAACTTTGATATGCGTGTTTGAAATCTTATATAATGTTTTTGTAAAACGTGAGACCAAGGATGTATTACATTGTTTCAACAATGAAAGTGGTTATTTCAAATCTCCACGACGACGACTACAATCATGCACAAATATATTGTTTACTTTATTGTTATGAGAGTTTCCATGGTAACTAAGCATGTATATTACACACGGATTAAATTTTTCCAGATGAGCCAATAGAGATCTTCGACCTGATTACATTGAGTGTAAAATCACTTCTGTATCTTCTATAGTAACGGAGATATGCGAGTTTGAAGCTTTATATAATGTTTTTGAAAACGTGAGGCCTTAGGATGTATTACATTGTTTCAACAATCAAAGTGGTTTTTTCAAATCTCCACGACGACGACTACAATCATGCACAAATAGATTGTTTACTTTATTGTTATGAAAGTTTCCATGGTAACTAAGCATGAATATTACACATGCAATAAATTTTTTATGTTGAGCCAATAGAGAGCTTCGACCTGATTACATTGAGTGTAAAATCACTTCTGTATCTTCAATAGTAACTTAGATATGCGTGTTTGAAATCTTATATAATGTTTTTGTAAAACGTGAGACCAAGGATGTATTACATTGTTTCAACAATGAAAGTGGTTATTTCAAATCTCCACGACGACGACTACAATCATGCACAAATATATTGTTTACTTTATTGTTATGAGAGTTTCCATGGTAACTAAGCATGTATATTACACACGGATTAAATTTTTCCAGATGAGCCAATAGAGATCTTCGACCTGATTACATTGAGTGTAAAATCACTTCTGTATCTTCTATAGTAACGGAGATATGCGAGTTTGAAGCTTTATATAATGTTTTTGAAAACGTGAGGCCTTAGGATGTATTACATTGTTTCAACAATCAAAGTGGTTATTTCAAATCTCCACGACGACGACTACAATCATGCACAAATATATTGTTTACTTTATTGTTATGAGAGTTTCCATGGTAACTAAGCATGTATATTACACATGCAATAAATTTTTCCAGATGAGCCAATAGAGATCTTCGACCTGATTACATTGAGTGTAAAATCACTTCTGTATCTTCTATAGTAACGGAGATATGCGAGTTTGAAGCTTTATATAATGTTTTTGAAAACGTGAGGCCTTAGGATGTATTACATTGTTTCAACAATCAAAGTGGTTATTTCAAATCTCCACGACGACGACTACAATCATGCACAAATAGATTGTTTACTTTATTGTTATGAAAGTTTCCATGGTAACTAAGCATGAATATTACACATGCAATAAATTTTTTATGTTGAGCCAATAGAGAGCTTCGACCTGATTACATTGAGTGTAAAATCACTCCTGTATCTTCAATAGTAACTTAGAAATGCGAGTTTGAAATCTTATATAATGTTTTTGTAAAACGTGAGGCCAAGGATGTATTACATTGTTTCAACAATCAAAGTGGTTATTTCATATCTCCAGGACGATGACTACAATCATGCACAGATAGATTGTTTACTTTATTGTTATGAGAGTTTCCATGGTAACTAAGTATACATACTACACATGGATTAAATTTTTCCAGGTGAGCCAATAGAGAGCTTCGACCTGATTACATTGAGTGTAAAATCACTTCTGTATCTTCTATAGTAACGGAGATATGCGAGTTTGAAGCTTTATATAATGTTTTTGAAAACGTGAGGCCTTAGGATGTATTACATTGTTTCAACAATGAAAGTGGTTATTTCAAATCTCCACGACGACACCTACAATCATGCACAAATAGATTGTTTACTTTATTGTTATGAAAGTTTCCATGGTAACTAAGCATGAATATTACACATGCAATAAATTTTTTATGTTGAGCCAATAGAGAGCTTCGACCTGATTACATTGAGTGTAAAATCACTTCTGTATCTTCAATAGTAACTTAGACATGCGAGTTTGAAATCTTATATAATGTTTTTGTAAAACGTGAGGCCAAGGATGTATTACATTGTTTCAACAATCAAAGTGGTTATTTCATATCTCCAGGACGATGACTACAATCATGCACAGATATATTGTTTACTTTATTGTTATGAGAGTTTCCATGGTAACTAAGTATACGTATTACACATGGATTAAATTTTTCCAGATGAGCCAATAGAGAGCTTCGACCTGATTACATTGAGTGTAAAATCACTTCTGTATCTTCAATAGTAACTTAGATATGCGAGTTTGAAATCTTATATAATGTTTTTGTAAAACGTGAGACCAAGGATGTATTACATTGTTTCAACAATGAAAGTGGTTATTTCAAATCTCCACGACGACGACTACAATCATGCACAAATAGATTGTTTACTTTATTGTTATGAGAGTTTCCATGGTAACTAAGCATGTATATTACACATGGAATAAATTTTTCCAGATGAGCCAATAGAGAGCTTCGACCTGATTACATTGAGTGTAAAATCACTTCTGTATCTTCTATAGTAACGGAGATATGCGAGCTTGAAGCTTTATATAATGTTTTTGAAAACGTGAAGCCTTAGGATGTATTACATTGTTTCAACAATCAAAGTGGTTATTTCAAATCTCCACGACGACGACTTCAATCATGCACAAATAGATTGTTTACTTTATTGTTATGAAAGTTTCCATGGTAACTAAGCATGAATATTACACATGCAATAAATTTTTTATGTTGAGCCAATAGAGAGCTTCGACCTGATTACATTGAGTGTAAAATAACTTCTGTATCTTCTATAGTAACGGAGATATGCGAGTTTGAAGCTTTATATAATGTTTTTGAAAACGTGAGGCCTTAGGATGTATTACATTGTTTCAACAATCAAAGTGGTTTTTTCAAATCTCCACGACGACGACTACAATCATGCACAAATAGATTGTTTACTTTATTGTTATGAAAGTTTCCATGGTAACTAAGCATGAATATTACACATGCAATAAATTTTTTATGTTGAGCCAATAGAGAGCTTCGACCTGATTACATTGAGTGTAAAATCACTTCTGTATCTTCAATAGTAACTTAGATATGCGTGTTTGAAATCTTATATAATGTTTTTGTAAAACGTGAGACCAAGGATGTATTACATTGTTTCAACAATGAAAGTGGTTATTTCAAATCTCCACGACGACGACTACAATCATGCACAAATATATTGTTTACTTTATTGTTATGAGAGTTTCCATGGTAACTAAGCATGTATATTACACACGGATTAAATTTTTCCAGATGAGCCAATAGAGATCTTCGACCTGATTACATTGAGTGTAAAATCACTTCTGTATCTTCTATAGTAACGGAGATATGCGAGTTTGAAGCTTTATATAATGTTTTTGAAAACGTGAGGCCTTAGGATGTATTACATTGTTTCAACAATCAAAGTGGTTATTTCAAATCTCCACGACGACGACTACAATCATGCACAAATATATTGTTTACTTTATTGTTATGAGAGTTTCCATGGTAACTAAGCATGTATATTACACATGCAATAAATTTTTCCAGATGAGCCAATAGAGATCTTCGACCTGATTACATTGAGTGTAAAATCACTTCTGTATCTTCTATAGTAACGGAGATATGCGAGTTTGAAGCTTTATATAATGTTTTTGAAAACGTGAGGCCTTAGGATGTATTACATTGTTTCAACAATCAAAGTGGTTATTTCAAATCTCCACGACGACGACTACAATCATGCACAAATAGATTGTTTACTTTATTGTTATGAAAGTTTCCATGGTAACTAAGCATGAATATTACACATGCAATAAATTTTTTATGTTGAGCCAATAGAGAGCTTCGACCTGATTACATTGAGTGTAAAATCACTCCTGTATCTTCAATAGTAACTTAGAAATGCGAGTTTGAAATCTTATATAATGTTTTTGTAAAACGTGAGGCCAAGGATGTATTACATTGTTTCAACAATCAAAGTGGTTATTTCATATCTCCAGGACGATGACTACAATCATGCACAGATAGATTGTTTACTTTATTGTTATGAGAGTTTCCATGGTAACTAAGTATACATACTACACATGGATTAAATTTTTCCAGGTGAGCCAATAGAGAGCTTCGACCTGATTACATTGAGTGTAAAATCACTTCTGTATCTTCTATAGTAACGGAGATATGCGAGTTTGAAGCTTTATATAATGTTTTTGAAAACGTGAGGCCTTAGGATGTATTACATTGTTTCAACAATGAAAGTGGTTATTTCAAATCTCCACGACGACACCTACAATCATGCACAAATAGATTGTTTACTTTATTGTTATGAAAGTTTCCATGGTAACTAAGCATGAATATTACACATGCAATAAATTTTTTATGTTGAGCCAATAGAGAGCTTCGACCTGATTACATTGAGTGTAAAATCACTTCTGTATCTTCAATAGTAACTTAGATATGCGAGTTTGAAATCTTATATAATGTTTTTGTAAAACGTGAGGCCAAGGATGTATTACATTGTTTCAACAATCAAAGTGGTTATTTCATATCTCCAGGACGATGACTACAATCATGCACAGATATATTGTTTACTTTATTGTTATGAGAGTTTCCATGGTAACTAAGTATACGTATTACACATGGATTAAATTTTTCCAGATGAGCCAATAGAGAGCTTCGACCTGATTACATTGAGTGTAAAATCACTTCTGTATCTTCAATAGTAACTTAGATATGCGAGTTTGAAATCTTATATAATGTTTTTGTAAAACGTGAGACCAAGGATGTATTACATTGTTTCAACAATGAAAGTGGTTATTTCAAATCTCCACGACGACGACTACAATCATGCACAAATAGATTGTTTACTTTATTGTTATGAGAGTTTCCATGGTAACTAAGCATGTATATTACACATGGAATAAATTTTTCCAGATGAGCCAATAGAGAGCTTCGACCTGATTACATTGAGTGTAAAATCACTTCTGTATCTTCTATAGTAACGGAGATATGCGAGCTTGAAGCTTTATATAATGTTTTTGAAAACGTGAAGCCTTAGGATGTATTACATTGTTTCAACAATCAAAGTGGTTATTTCAAATCTCCACGACGACGACTTCAATCATGCACAAATAGATTGTTTACTTTATTGTTATGAAAGTTTCCATGGTAACTAAGCATGAATATTACACATGCAATAAATTTTTTATGTTGAGCCAATAGAGAGCTTCGACCTGATTACATTGAGTGTAAAATAACTTCTGTATCTTCTATAGTAACGGAGATATGCGAGTTTGAAGCTTTATATAATGTTTTTGAAAACGTGAGGCCTTAGCATGTATTACATTGTTTCAACAATGAAAGTGGTTATTTCAAATCTCCACGACGACGACTACAATCATGCACAAATAGATTGTTTACTTTATTGTTATGAAAGTTTCCATGGTAACTAAGCATGAATATTACACATGCAATATTTTTTTTATGTTGAGCCAATAGAGAGCTTCGACCTGATTACATTGAGTGTAAAATCACTCCTGTATCTTCAATAGTAACTTAGATATGCGAGTTTGAAATCTTATATAATGTTTTTGTAAAACGTGAGGCCAAGGATGTATTACATTGTTTCAACAATCAAAGTGGTTATTTCATATCTCCAGGACGATGACTACAATCATGCACAGATAGATTGTTTACTTTATTGTTATGAGAGTTTCCATGGTAACTAAGTATACATACTACACATGGATTAAATTTTTCCAGATGAGCCAATAGAGAGCTTCGACCTGATTACATTGAGTGTAAAATCACTTCTGTATCTTCTATAGTAACGGAGATATGCGAGTTTGAAGCTTTATATAATGTTTTTGAAAACGTGAGGCCTTAGGATGTATTACATTGTTTCAACAATGAAAGTGCTTATTTCAAATCTCCACGACGACGACTACAATCATGCACAAATAGATTGTTTACTTTATTGTTATGAAAGTTTCCATTTTAACTAAGCATGAATATTACACATGCAATATTTTTTTTATGTTGAGCCAATAGAGAGCTTCGACCTGATTACATTGAGTGTAAAATCACTCCTGTATCTTCAATAGTAACTTAGATATGCGAGTTTGAAATCTTATATAATGTTTTTGTAAAACGTGAGGCCAAGGATGTATTACATTGTTTCAACAATCAAAGTGGTTATTTCATATCTCCAGGACGATGACTACAATCATGCACAGATAGATTGTTTACGTTATTGTAATGAGAGTTTCCATGGTAACTAAGTATACATATTACACATGGAATAAATTTTTCCAGATGAGCCAATAGAGAGCTTCGACCTGATTACATTGAGTGTAAAATCACTTCTGTATCTTCAATAGTAACGGAGATATGCGAGTTTGAAGCTTTATATAATGTTTTTGAAAACGTGAGGCCTTAGGATGTATTACATTGTTTCAACAATGAAAGTGGTTATTTCAAATCTCCACGACGACGACTACAATAATGCACAAATAGATTGTTTACTTTATTGTTATGAAAGTTTCCATGGTAACTAAGCATGAATATTACACATGCAATAAATTTTTTATGTTGAGCCAATAGAGAGCTTCGACCTGATTACATTGAGTGTAAAATCACTTCTGTATCTTCAATAGTAACTTACATATGCGAGTTTGAAATCTTATATAATGTTTTTGTAAAACGTGAGGCCAAGGATGTATTACATTGTTTCAACAATCAAAGTGGTTATTTCATATCTCCAGGACGATGACTACAATCATGCACAGATAGATTGTTTACTTTATTGTTATGAGAGTTTCCATGGTAACTAAGCATGTATATTACACATGGAATAAATTTTTCCAGATGAGCCAATAGAGAGCTTCGACCTGATTACATTGAGTGTAAAATCACTCCTGTATCTTCAATAGTAACTTAGATATGCGAGTTTGAAATCTTATATAATGTTTTTTTAAAACGTGAGGCCAAGGATGTATTACATTGTTTCAACAATCAAAGTGGTTATTTCATATCTCCAGGACGATGACTACAATCATGCACAGATAGATTGTTTACTTTATTGTTATGAGAGTTTCCATGGTATCTAAGTATACATATTACACATGGATTAAATTTTTCCAGATGAGCCAATAGAGAGCTTAGACCTGATTACATTGAGTGTAAAATCACTTCTGTATCTTCAATAGTAACTTTGATATGCGTGTTTGAAATCTTATATAATGTTTTTGTAAAACGTGAGACCAAGGATGTATTACATTGTTTCAACAATGAAAGTGGTTATTTCAAATCTCCACGACGACGACTACAATCATGCACAAATATATTGTTTACTTTATTGTTATGAGAGTTTCCATGGTAACTAAGCATGTATATTACACACGGATTAAATTTTTCCAGATGAGCCAATAGAGATCTTCGACCTGATTACATTGAGTGTAAAATCACTTCTGTATCTTCTATAGTAACGGAGATATGCGAGTTTGAAGCTTTATATAATGTTTTTGAAAACGTGAGGCCTTAGGATGTATTACATTGTTTCAACAATCAAAGTGGTTTTTTCAAATCTCCACGACGACGACTACAATCATGCACAAATAGATTGTTTACTTTATTGTTATGAAAGTTTCCATGGTAACTAAGCATGAATATTACACATGCAATAAATTTTTTATGTTGAGCCAATAGAGAGCTTCGACCTGATTACATTGAGTGTAAAATCACTCCTGTATCTTCAATAGTAACTTAGATATGCGAGTTTGAAATCTTATATAATGTTTTTGTAAAACGTGAGGCCAAGGATGTATTACATTGTTTCAACAATCAAAGTGGTTATTTCATATCTCCAGGACGATGACTACAATCATGCACAGATAGATTGTTTACTTTATTGTTATGAGAGTTTCCATGGTATCTAAGTATACATATTACACATGGATTAAATTTTTCCAGATGAGCCAATAGAGAGCTTAGACCTGATTACATTGAGTGTAAAATCACTTCTGTATCTTCAATAGTAACTTAGATATGCGTGTTTGAAATCTTATATAATGTTTTTGTAAAACGTGAGACCAAGGATGTATTACATTGTTTCAACAATGAAAGTGGTTATTTCAAATCTCCACGACGACGACTACAATCATGCACAAATAGATTGTTTACTTTATTGTTATGAAAGTTTCCATGGTAACTAAGCATGAATATTACACATGCAATAAATTTTTTATGTTGAGCCAACAGAGAGCTTCGACCTGATTACATTGAGTGTAAAATCACTTCTGTATCTTCAATAGTAACTTAGATATGCGAGTTTGAAGCTTTATATAATGTTTTTGAAAACGTGAGGCCTTAGGATGTATTACATTGTTTCAACAATGAAAGTGGTTATTTCAAATCTCCACGACGACGACTACAATCATGCACAAATAGATTGTTTACTTTATTGTTATGAAAGTTTCCATGGTAACTAAGCATGAATATTACACATGCAATAAATTTTTTATGTTGAGCCAATAGAGAGCTTCGACCTGATTACATTGAGTGTAAAATCACTTCTGTATCTTCAATAGTAACTTAGATATGCGTGTTTGAAATCTTATATAATGTTTTTGTAAAACGTGAGACCAAGGATGTATTACATTGTTTCAACAATGAAATTGGTTATTTCAAATCTCCACGACGACGACTACAATCATGCACAAATATATTGTTTACTTTATTGTTATGAGAGTTTCCATGGTAACTAAGCATGTATATTACACACGGATTAAATTTTTCCAGATGAGCCAATAGAGATCTTCGACCTGATTACATTGAGTGTAAAATCACTTCTGTATCTTCTATAGTAACGGAGATATGCGAGTTTGAAGCTTTATATAATGTTTTTGAAAACGTGAGGCCTTAGGATGTATTACATTGTTTCAACAATCAAAGTGGTTATTTCAAATCTCCACGACGACGACTACAATCATGCACAAATATATTGTTTACTTTATTGTTATGAGAGTTTCCATGGTAACTAAGCATGTATATTACACACGGATTAAATTTTTCCAGATGAGCCAATAGAGATCTTCGACCTGATTACATTGAGTGTAAAATCACTTCTGTATCTTCTATAGTAACGGAGATATGCGAGTTTGAAGCTTTATATAATGTTTTTGAAAACGTGAGGCCTTAGGATGTATTACATTGTTTCAACAATCAAAGTGGTTTTTTCAAATCTCCACGACGACGACTACAATCATGCACAAATAGATTGTTTACTTTATTGTTATGAAAGTTTCCATGGTAACTAAGCATGAATATTACACATGCAATAAATTTTTTATGTTGAGCCAATAGAGAGCTTCGACCTGATTACATTGAGTGTAAAATCACTCCTGTATCTTCAATAGTAACTTAGATATGCGAGTTTGAAATCTTATATAATGTTTTTGTAAAACGTGAGGCCAAGGATGTATTACATTGTTTCAACAATCAAAGTGGTTATTTCATATCTCCAGGACGATGACTACAATCATGCACAGATAGATTGTTTACTTTATTGTTATGAGAGTTTCCATGGTATCTAAGTATACATATTACACATGGATTAAATTTTTCCAGATGAGCCAATAGAGAGCTTAGACCTGATTACATTGAGTGTAAAATCACTTCTGTATCTTCAATAGTAACTTAGATATGCGTGTTTGAAATCTTATATAATGTTTTTTTAAAACGTGAGGCCAAGGATGTATTACATTGTTTCAACAATGAAAGTGGTTATTTCAAATCTCCACGACGACGACTACAATAATGCACAAATAGATTGTTTACTTTATTGTTATGAAAGTTTCCATGGTAACTAAGCATGAATATTACACATGCAATAAATTTTTTATGTTGAGCCAATAGAGAGCTTCGACCTGATTACATTGAGTGTAAAATCACTCCTGTATCTTCAATAGTAACTTAGATATGCGAGTTTGAAATCTTATATAATGTTTTTGTAAAACGTGAGGCCAAGGATGTATTACATTGTTTCAACAATCAAAGTGGTTATTTCATATCTCCAGGACGATGACTACAATCATGCACAGATAGATTGTTTACGTTATTGTAATGAGAGTTTCCATGGTAACTAAGTATACATATTACACATGGAATAAATTTTTCCAGATGAGCCAATAGAGAGCTTCGACCTGATTACATTGAGTGTAAAATCACTTCTGTATCTTCAATAGTAACGGAGATATGCGAGTTTGAAGCTTTATATAATGTTTTTGAAAACGTGAGGCCTTAGGATGTATTACATTGTTTCAACAATGAAAGTGGTTATTTCAAATCTCCACGACGACGACTACAATAATGCACAAATAGATTGTTTACTTTATTGTTATGAAAGTTTCCATGGTAACTAAGCATGAATATTACACATGCAATAAATTTTTTATGTTGAGCCAATAGAGAGCTTCGACCTGATTACATTGAGTGTAAAATCACTTCTGTATCTTCAATAGTAACTTACATATGCGAGTTTGAAATCTTATATAATGTTTTTGTAAAACGTGAGGCCAAGGATGTATTACATTGTTTCAACAATCAAAGTGGTTATTTCATATCTCCAGGACGATGACTACAATCATGCACAGATAGATTGTTTACTTTATTGTTATGAGAGTTTCCATGGTAACTAAGCATGTATATTACACATGGAATAAATTTTTCCAGATGAGCCAATAGAGAGCTTCGACCTGATTACATTGAGTGTAAAATCACTCCTGTATCTTCAATAGTAACTTAGATATGCGAGTTTGAAATCTTATATAATGTTTTTTTAAAACGTGAGGCCAAGGATGTATTACATTGTTTCAACAATCAAAGTGGTTATTTCATATCTCCAGGACGATGACTACAATCATGCACAGATAGATTGTTTACTTTATTGTTATGAGAGTTTCCATGGTATCTAAGTATACATATTACACATGGATTAAATTTTTCCAGATGAGCCAATAGAGAGCTTAGACCTGATTACATTGAGTGTAAAATCACTTCTGTATCTTCAATAGTAACTTTGATATGCGTGTTTGAAATCTTATATAATGTTTTTGTAAAACGTGAGACCAAGGATGTATTACATTGTTTCAACAATGAAAGTGGTTATTTCAAATCTCCACGACGACGACTACAATCATGCACAAATATATTGTTTACTTTATTGTTATGAGAGTTTCCATGGTAACTAAGCATGTATATTACACACGGATTAAATTTTTCCAGATGAGCCAATAGAGATCTTCGACCTGATTACATTGAGTGTAAAATCACTTCTGTATCTTCTATAGTAACGGAGATATGCGAGTTTGAAGCTTTATATAATGTTTTTGAAAACGTGAGGCCTTAGGATGTATTACATTGTTTCAACAATCAAAGTGGTTTTTTCAAATCTCCACGACGACGACTACAATCATGCACAAATAGATTGTTTACTTTATTGTTATGAAAGTTTCCATGGTAACTAAGCATGAATATTACACATGCAATAAATTTTTTATGTTGAGCCAATAGAGAGCTTCGACCTGATTACATTGAGTGTAAAATCACTCCTGTATCTTCAATAGTAACTTAGATATGCGAGTTTGAAATCTTATATAATGTTTTTGTAAAACGTGAGGCCAAGGATGTATTACATTGTTTCAACAATCAAAGTGGTTATTTCATATCTCCAGGACGATGACTACAATCATGCACAGATAGATTGTTTACTTTATTGTTATGAGAGTTTCCATGGTATCTAAGTATACATATTACACATGGATTAAATTTTTCCAGATGAGCCAATAGAGAGCTTAGACCTGATTACATTGAGTGTAAAATCACTTCTGTATCTTCAATAGTAACTTAGATATGCGTGTTTGAAATCTTATATAATGTTTTTGTAAAACGTGAGACCAAGGATGTATTACATTGTTTCAACAATGAAAGTGGTTATTTCAAATCTCCACGACGACGACTACAATCATGCACAAATAGATTGTTTACTTTATTGTTATGAAAGTTTCCATGGTAACTAAGCATGAATATTACACATGCAATAAATTTTTTATGTTGAGCCAACAGAGAGCTTCGACCTGATTACATTGAGTGTAAAATCACTTCTGTATCTTCAATAGTAACTTAGATATGCGAGTTTGAAGCTTTATATAATGTTTTTGAAAACGTGAGGCCTTAGGATGTATTACATTGTTTCAACAATGAAAGTGGTTATTTCAAATCTCCACGACGACGACTACAATCATGCACAAATAGATTGTTTACTTTATTGTTATGAAAGTTTCCATGGTAACTAAGCATGAATATTACACATGCAATAAATTTTTTATGTTGAGCCAATAGAGAGCTTCGACCTGATTACATTGAGTGTAAAATCACTTCTGTATCTTCAATAGTAACTTAGATATGCGTGTTTGAAATCTTATATAATGTTTTTGTAAAACGTGAGACCAAGGATGTATTACATTGTTTCAACAATGAAATTGGTTATTTCAAATCTCCACGACGACGACTACAATCATGCACAAATATATTGTTTACTTTATTGTTATGAGAGTTTCCATGGTAACTAAGCATGTATATTACACACGGATTAAATTTTTCCAGATGAGCCAATAGAGATCTTCGACCTGATTACATTGAGTGTAAAATCACTTCTGTATCTTCTATAGTAACGGAGATATGCGAGTTTGAAGCTTTATATAATGTTTTTGAAAACGTGAGGCCTTAGGATGTATTACATTGTTTCAACAATCAAAGTGGTTATTTCAAATCTCCACGACGACGACTACAATCATGCACAAATATATTGTTTACTTTATTGTTATGAGAGTTTCCATGGTAACTAAGCATGTATATTACACACGGATTAAATTTTTCCAGATGAGCCAATAGAGATCTTCGACCTGATTACATTGAGTGTAAAATCACTTCTGTATCTTCTATAGTAACGGAGATATGCGAGTTTGAAGCTTTATATAATGTTTTTGAAAACGTGAGGCCTTAGGATGTATTACATTGTTTCAACAATCAAAGTGGTTTTTTCAAATCTCCACGACGACGACTACAATCATGCACAAATAGATTGTTTACTTTATTGTTATGAAAGTTTCCATGGTAACTAAGCATGAATATTACACATGCAATAAATTTTTTATGTTGAGCCAATAGAGAGCTTCGACCTGATTACATTGAGTGTAAAATCACTCCTGTATCTTCAATAGTAACTTAGATATGCGAGTTTGAAATCTTATATAATGTTTTTGTAAAACGTGAGGCCAAGGATGTATTACATTGTTTCAACAATCAAAGTGGTTATTTCATATCTCCAGGACGATGACTACAATCATGCACAGATAGATTGTTTACTTTATTGTTATGAGAGTTTCCATGGTATCTAAGTATACATATTACACATGGATTAAATTTTTCCAGATGAGCCAATAGAGAGCTTAGACCTGATTACATTGAGTGTAAAATCACTTCTGTATCTTCAATAGTAACTTAGATATGCGTGTTTGAAATCTTATATAATGTTTTTGTAAAACGTGAGACCAAGGATGTATTACATTGTTTCAACAATGAAAGTGGTTATTTCAAATCTCCACGACGACGACTACAATCATGCACAAATAGATTGTTTACTTTATTGTTATGAAAGTTTCCATGGTAACTAAGCATGAATATTACACATGCAATAAATTTTTTATGTTGAGCCAACAGAGAGCTTCGACCTGATTACATTGAGTGTAAAATCACTTCTGTATCTTCAATAGTAACTTAGATATGCGAGTTTGAAGCTTTATATAATGTTTTTGAAAACGTGAGGCCTTAGGATGTATTACATTGTTTCAACAATGAAAGTGGTTATTTCAAATCTCCACGACGACGACTACAATCATGCACAAATAGATTGTTTACTTTATTGTTATGAAAGTTTCCATGGTAACTAAGCATGAATATTACACATGCAATAAATTTTTTATGTTGAGCCAATAGAGAGCTTCGACCTGATTACATTGAGTGTAAAATCACTTCTGTATCTTCAATAGTAACTTAGATATGCGTGTTTGAAATCTTATATAATGTTTTTGTAAAACGTGAGACCAAGGATGTATTACATTGTTTCAACAATGAAATTGGTTATTTCAAATCTCCACGACGACGACTACAATCATGCACAAATATATTGTTTACTTTATTGTTATGAGAGTTTCCATGGTAACTAAGCATGTATATTACACACGGATTAAATTTTTCCAGATGAGCCAATAGAGATCTTCGACCTGATTACATTGAGTGTAAAATCACTTCTGTATCTTCTATAGTAACGGAGATATGCGAGTTTGAAGCTTTATATAATGTTTTTGAAAACGTGAGGCCTTAGGATGTATTACATTGTTTCAACAATCAAAGTGGTTATTTCAAATCTCCACGACGACGACTACAATCATGCACAAATAGATTGTTTACTTTATTGTTATGAAAGTTTCCATGGTAACTAAGCATGAATATTACACATGCAATAAATTTTTTATGTTGAGCCAATAGAGAGCTTCGACCTGATTACATTGAGTGTAAAATCACTCCTGTATCTTCAATAGTAACGGAGATATGCGAGCTTGAAGCTTTATATAATGTTTTTGAAAACGTGAAGCCTTAGGATGTATTACATTGTTTCAACAATCAAAGTGGTTATTTCAAATCTCCACGACGACGACTTCAATCATGCACAAATAGATTGTTTACTTTATTGTTATGAAAGTTTCCATGGTAACTAAGCATGAATATTACACATGCAATAATTTTTTTATGTTGAGCCAATAGAGAGCTTCGACCTGATTACATTGAGTGTAAAATAACTTCTGTATCTTCTATAGTAACGGAGATATGCGAGTTTGAAGCTTTATATAATGTTTTTGAAAACGTGAGGCCTTAGCATGTATTACATTGTTTCAACAATGAAAGTGGTTATTTCAAATCTCCACGACGACGACTACAATCATGCACAAATAGATTGTTTACTTTATTGTTATGAAAGTTTCCATGGTAACTAAGCATGAATATTACACATGCCATATTTTTTTTATGTTGAGCCAATAGAGAGCTTCGACCTGATTACATTGAGTGTAAAATCACTCCTGTATCTTCAATAGTAACTTAGATATGCGAGTTTGAAATCTTATATAATGTTTTTGTAAAACGTGAGGCCAAGGATGTATTACATTGTTTCAACAATCAAAGTGGTTATTTCATATCTCCAGGACGATGACTACAATCATGCACAGATAGATTGTTTACGTTATTGTAATGAGAGTTTCCATGGTAACTAAGTATACATATTACACATGGAATAAATTTTTCCAGATGAGCCAATAGAGAGCTTCGACCTGATTACATTGAGTGTAAAATCACTTCTGTATCTTCAATAGTAACGGAGATATGCGAGTTTGAAGCTTTATATAATGTTTTTGAAAACGTGAGGCCTTAGGATGTATTACATTGTTTCAACAATGAAAGTGGTTATTTCAAATCTCCACGACGACGACTACAATAATGCACAAATAGATTGTTTACTTTATTGTTATGAAAGTTTCCATGGTAACTAAGCATGAATATTACACATGCAATAAATTTTTTATGTTGAGCCAATAGAGAGCTTCGACCTGATTACATTGAGTGTAAAATCACTTCTGTATCTTCAATAGTAACTTACATATGCGAGTTTGAAATCTTATATAATGTTTTTGTAAAACGTGAGGCCAAGGATGTATTACATTGTTTCAACAATCAAAGTGGTTATTTCATATCTCCAGGACGATGACTACAATCATGCACAGATAGATTGTTTACTTTATTGTTATGAGAGTTTCCATGGTAACTAAGCATGTATATTACACAAGGAATAAATTTTTCCAGATGAGCCAATAGAGAGCTTCGACCTGATTACATTGAGTGTAAAATCACTCCTGTATCTTCAATAGTAACTTAGATATGCGAGTTTGAAATCTTATATAATGTTTTTTTAAAACGTGAGGCCAAGGATGTATTACATTGTTTCAACAATCAAAGTGGTTATTTCATATCTCCAGGACGATGACTACAATCATGCACAGATAGATTGTTTACTTTATTGTTATGAGAGTTTCCATGGTATCTAAGTATACATATTACACATGGATTAAATTTTTCCAGATGAGCCAATAGAGAGCTTCGACCTGATTACATTGAGTGTAAAATCACTTCTGTATCTTCAATAGTAACTTTGATATGCGTGTTTGAAATCTTATATAATGTTTTTGTAAAACGTGAGACCAAGGATGTATTACATTGTTTCAACAATGAAAGTGGTTATTTCAAATCTCCACGACGACGACTACAATCATGCACAAATATATTGTTTACTTTATTGTTATGAGAGTTTCCATGGTAACTAAGCATGTATATTACACACGGATTAAATTTTTCCAGATGAGCCAATAGAGATCTTCGACCTGATTACATTGAGTGTAAAATCACTTCTGTATCTTCTATAGTAACGGAGATATGCGAGTTTGAAGCTTTATATAATGTTTTTGAAAACGTGAGGCCTTAGGATGTATTACATTGTTTCAACAATCAAAGTGGTTTTTTCAAATCTCCACGACGACGACTACAATCATGCACAAATAGATTGTTTACTATATTGTTATGAAAGTTTCCATGGTAACTAAGCATGAATATTACACATGCAATAAATTTTTTATGTTGAGCCAATAGAGAGCTTCGACCTGATTACATTGAGTGTAAAATCACTTCTGTATCTTCAATAGTAACTTAGATATGCGTGTTTGAAATCTTATATAATGTTTTTGTAAAACGTGAGACCAAGGATGTATTACATTGTTTCAACAATGAAAGTGGTTATTTCAAATCTCCACGACGACGACTACAATCATGCACAAATATATTGTTTACTTTATTGTTATGAGAGTTTCCATGGTAACTAAGCATGTATATTACACACGGATTAAATTTTTCCAGATGAGCCAATAGAGATCTTCGACCTGATTACATTGAGTGTAAAATCACTTCTGTATCTTCTATAGTAACGGAGATATGCGAGTTTGAAGCTTTATATAATGTTTTTGAAAACGTGAGGCCTTAGGATGTATTACATTGTTTCAACAATCAAAGTGGTTTTTTCAAATCTCCACGACGACGACTACAATCATGCACAAATAGATTGTTTACTTTATTGTTATGAAAGTTTCCATGGTAACTAAGCATGAATATTACACATGCAATAAATTTTTTATGTTGAGCCAATAGAGAGCTTCGACCTGATTACATTGAGTGTAAAATCACTCCTGTATCTTCAATAGTAACTTAGATATGCGAGTTTGAAATCTTATATAATGTTTTTGTAAAACGTGAGGCCAAGGATGTATTACATTGTTTCAACAATCAAAGTGGTTATTTCATATCTCCAGGACGATGACTACAATCATGCACAGATAGATTGTTTACTTTATTGTTATGAGAGTTTCCATGGTATCTAAGTATACATATTACACATGGATTAAATTTTTCCAGATGAGCCAATAGAGAGCTTAGACCTGATTACATTGAGTGTAAAATCACTTCTGTATCTTCAATAGTAACTTAGATATGCGTGTTTGAAATCTTATATAATGTTTTTGTAAAACGTGAGACCAAGGATGTATTACATTGTTTCAACAATGAAAGTGGTTATTTCAAATCTCCACGACGACGACTACAATCATGCACAAATAGATTGTTTACTTTATTGTTATGAAAGTTTCCATGGTAACTAAGCATGAATATTACACATGCAATAAATTTTTTATGTTGAGCCAACAGAGAGCTTCGACCTGATTACATTGAGTGTAAAATCACTTCTGTATCTTCAATAGTAACTTAGATATGCGAGTTTGAAGCTTTATATAATGTTTTTGAAAACGTGAGGCCTTAGGATGTATTACATTGTTTCAACAATGAAAGTGGTTATTTCAAATCTCCACGACGACGACTACAATCATGCACAAATAGATTGTTTACTTTATTGTTATGAAAGTTTCCATGGTAACTAAGCATGAATATTACACATGCAATAAATTTTTTATGTTGAGCCAATAGAGAGCTTCGACCTGATTACATTGAGTGTAAAATCACTTCTGTATCTTCAATAGTAACTTAGATATGCGTGTTTGAAATCTTATATAATGTTTTTGTAAAACGTGAGACCAAGGATGTATTACATTGTTTCAACAATGAAATTGGTTATTTCAAATCTCCACGACGACGACTACAATCATGCACAAATATATTGTTTACTTTATTGTTATGAGAGTTTCCATGGTAACTAAGCATGTATATTACACACGGATTAAATTTTTCCAGATGAGCCAATAGAGATCTTCGACCTGATTACATTGAGTGTAAAATCACTTCTGTATCTTCTATAGTAACGGAGATATGCGAGTTTGAAGCTTTATATAATGTTTTTGAAAACGTGAGGCCTTAGGATGTATTACATTGTTTCAACAATCAAAGTGGTTATTTCAAATCTCCACGACGACGACTACAATCATGCACAAATAGATTGTTTACTTTATTGTTATGAAAGTTTCCATGGTAACTAAGCATGAATATTACACATGCAATAAATTTTTTATGTTGAGCCAATAGAGAGCTTCGACCTGATTACATTGAGTGTAAAATCACTCCTGTATCTTCAATAGTAACTTAGATATGCGAGTTTGAAATCTTATATAATGTTTTTGTAAAACGTGAGGCCAAGGATGTATTACATTGTTTCAACAATCAAAGTGGTTATTTCATATCTCCAGGACGATGACTACAATCATGCACAGATAGATTGTTTACTTTATTGTTATGAGAGTTTCCATGGTAACTAAGTATACATACTACACATGGATTAAATTTTTCCAGATGAGCCAATAGAGAGCTTCGACCTGATTACATTGAGTGTAAAATCACTTCTGTATCTTCTATAGTAACGGAGATATGCGAGTTTGAAGCTTTATATAATGTTTTTGAAAACGTGAGGCCTTAGGATGTATTACATTGTTTCAACAATCAAAGTGGTTATTTCAAATCTCCACGACGACGACTACAATCATGCACAAATAGATTGTTTACTTTATTGTTATGAAAGTTTCAATGGTAACTAAGCATGAATATTACACATGCAATAAATTTTTTATGTTGAGCCAATAGAGAGCTTCGACCTGATTACATTGAGTGTAATATCACTTCTGTATCTTCAATAGTAACTTAGATATGCGAGTTTGAAATCTTATATAATGTTTTTGTAAAACGTGAGGCCAAGGATGTATTACATTGTTTCAACAATCAAAGTGGTTATTTCATATCTCCAGGACGATGACTACAATCATGCACAGATATATTGTTTACTTTATTGTTATGAGAGTTTCCATGGTAACTAAGTATACGTATTACACATGGATTAAATTTTTCCAGATGAGCCAATAGAGAGCTTCGACCTGATTACATTGAGTGTAAAATCACTTCTGTATCTTCAATAGTAACTTAGATATGCGAGTTTGAAATCTTATATAATGTTTTTGTAAAACGTGAGACCAAGGATGTATTACATTGTTTCAACAATGAAAGTGGTTATTTCAAATCTCCACGACGACGACTACAATCATGCACAAATAGATTGTTTACTTTATTGTTATGAGAGTTTCCATGGTAACTAAGCATGTATATTACACATGGAATAAATTTTTCCAGATGAGCCAATAGAGAGCTTCGACCTGATTACATTGAGTGTAAAATCACTTCTGTATCTTCTATAGTAACGGAGATATGCGAGCTTGAAGCTTTATATAATGTTTTTGAAAACGTGAAGCCTTAGGATGTATTACATTGTTTCAACAATCAAAGTGGTTATTTCAAATCTCCACGACGACGACTACAATCATGCACAAATAGATTGTTTACTTTATTGTTATGCAAGTTTCCATGGTAACTAAGCATGAATATTACACATGCAATAAATTTTTTATGTTGAGCCAATAGAGAGCTTCGACCTGATTACATTGAGTGTAAAATCACTCCTGTATCTTCAATAGTAACTTAGATATGCGAGTTTGAAATCTTATATAATGTTTTTGTAAAACGTGAGGCCAAGGATGTATTACATTGTTTCAACAATCAAAGTGGTTATTTCATATCTCCAGGACGATGACTACAATCATGCACAGATAGATTGTTTACTTTATTGTTATGAGAGTTTCCATGGTAACTAAGTATACATACTACACATGGATTAAATTTTTCCAGATGAGCCAATAGAGAGCTTCGACCTGATTACATTGAGTGTAAAATCACTTCTGTATCTTCTATAGTAACGGAGATATGCGAGTTTGAAGCTTTATATAATGTTTTTGAAAACGTGAGGCCTTAGGATGTATTACATTGTTTCAACAATGAAAGTGGTTATTTCAAATCTCCACGACGACGACTACAATCATGCACAAATAGATTGTTTACTTTATTGTTATGAAAGTTTCCATTTTAACTAAGCATGAATATTACACATGCAATACTTTTTTTATGTTGAGCCAATAGAGAGCTTCGACCTGATTACATTGAGTGTAAAATCACTTCTGTATCTTCAATAGTAACTTAGATATGCGAGTTTGAAGCTTTATATAATGTTTTTGAAAACATGAGGCCTTAGGATGTATTACATTGTTTCAACAATGAAAGTGGTTATTTCAAATCTCCACGACGACGACTACAATCATGCACAAATAGATTGTTTACTTTATTGTTATGAAAGTTTCCATGGTAACTAAGCATGAATATTACACATGCAATAAATTTTTTATGTTGAGCCAATAGAGAGCTTCGACCTGATTACATTGAGTGTAAAATCACTTCTGTATCTTCAATAGTAACTTAGATATGCGTGTTTGAAATCTTATATAATGTTTTTGTAAAACGTGAGACCAAGGATGTATTACATTGTTTCAACAATGAAAGTGGTTATTTCAAATCTCCACGACGACGACTACAATCATGCACAAATATATTGTTTACTTTATTGTTATGAGAGTTTCCATGGTAACTAAGCATGTATATTACACACGGATTAAATTTTTCCAGATGAGCCAATAGAGATCTTCGACCTGATTACATTGAGTGTAAAATCACTTCTGTATCTTCTATAGTAACGGAGATATGCGAGTTTGAAGCTTTATATAATGTTTTTGAAAACGTGAGGCCTTAGGATGTATTACATTGTTTCAACAATCAAAGTGGTTATTTCAAATCTCCACGACGACGACTACAATCATGCACAAATAGATTGTTTACTTTATTGTTATGAAAGTTTCCATGGTAACTAAGCATGAATATTACACATGCAATAATTTTTTTATGTTGAGCCAATAGAGAGCTTCGACCTGATTACATTGAGTGTAAAATCACTCCTGTATCTTCAATAGTAACTTAGATATGCGAGTTTGAAATCTTATATAATGTTTTTGTAAAACGTGAGGCCAAGGATGTATTACATTGTTTCAACAATCAAAGTGGTTATTTCATATCTCCAGGACGATGACTACAATCATGCACAGATATATTGTTTACTTTATTGTTATGAGAGTTTCCATGGTAACTAAGTCTACGTATTACACATGGATTAAATTTTTCCAGATGAGCCAATAGAGAGCTTCGACCTGATTACATTGAGTGTAAAATCACTTCTGTATCTTCAATAGTAACTTAGATATGCGAGTTTGAAATCTTATATAATGTTTTTGTAAAACGTGAGACCAAGGATGTATTACATTGTTTCAACAATGAAAGTGGTTATTTCAAATCTCCACGACGACGACTACCATCATGCACAAATAGATTGTTTACTTTATTGTTATGAGAGTTTCCATGGTAACTAAGCATGTATATTACACATGGAATAAATTTTTCCAGATGAGCCAATAGAGAGCTTCGACCTGATTACATTGAGTGTAAAATCACTTCTGTATCTTCTATAGTAACGGAGATATGCGAGCTTGAAGCTTTATATAATGTTTTTGAAAACGTGAAGCCTTAGGATGTATTACATTGTTTCAACAATCAAAGTGGTTATTTCAAATCTCCACGACGACGACTACAATCATGCACAAATAGATTGTTTACTTTATTGTTATGAAAGTTTCCATGGTAACTAAGCATGAATATTACACATGCAATAAATTTTTTATGTTGAGCCAATAGAGAGCTTCGACCTGATTACATTGAGTGTAAAATCACTCCTGTATCTTCAATAGTAACTTAGATATGCGAGTTTGAAATTTTATATATAATGTTTTTGTAAAACGTGAGGCCAAGGATGTATTACATTGTTTCAACAATCAAAGTGGTTATTTCATATCTCCAGGACGATGACTACAATCATGCACAGATAGATTGTTTATTTTATTGTTATGAGAGTTTCCATGGTAACTAAGTATACATACTACACATGGATTAAATTTTTCCAGATGAGCCAATAGAGAGCTTCGACCTGATTACATTGAGTGTAAAATAACTTCTGTATCTTCTATAGTAACGGAGATATGCGAGTTTGAAGCTTTATACAATGTTTTTGAAAACGTGAGGCCTTAGCATGTATTACATTGTTTCAACAATGAAAGTGGTTATTTCAAATCTCCACGACGACGACTACAATCATGCACAAATAGATTGTTTACTTTATTGTTATGAAAGTTTCCATGGTAACTAAGCATGAATATTACACATGCAATATTTTTTTTATGTTGAGCCAATAGAGAGCTTCGACCTGATTACATTGAGTGTAAAATCACTCCTGTATCTTCAATAGTAACTTAGATATGCGAGTTTGAAATCTTATATAATGTTTTTGTAAAACGTGAGGCCAAGGATGTATTACATTGTTTCAACAATCAAAGTGGTTATTTCATATCTCCAGGACGATGACTACAATCATGCACAGATAGATTGTTTACTTTATTGTTATGAGAGTTTCCATGGTAACTAAGTATACATACTACACATGGATTAAATTTTTCCAGATGAGCCAATAGAGAGCTTCGACCTGATTACATTGAGTGTAAAATCACTTCTGTATCTTCTATAGTAACGGAGATATGCGAGTTTGAAGCTTTATATAATGTTTTTGAAAACGTGAGGCCTTAGGATGTATTACATTGTTTCAACAATGAAAGTGGTTATTTCAAATCTCCACGACGACGACTACAATCATGCACAAATAGATTGTTTACTTTATTGTTATGAAAGTTTCCATTTTAACTAAGCATGAATATTACACATGCAATATTTTTTTTATGTTGAGCCAATAGAGAGCTTCGACCTGATTACATTGAGTGTAAAATCACTCCTGTATCTTCAATAGTAACTTAGATATGCGAGTTTGAAATCTTATATAATGTTTTTGTAAAACGTGAGGCCAAGGATGTATTACATTGTTTCAACAATCAAAGTGGTTATTTCATATCTCCAGGACGATGACTACAATCATGCACAGATAGATTGTTTACGTTATTGTAATGAGAGTTTCCATGGTAACTAAGTATACATATTACACATGGAATAAATTTTTCCAGATGAGAAAATAGAGAGCTTCGACCTGATTACATTGAGTGTAAAATCAATTCTGTATCTTCAATAGTAACGGAGATATGCGAGTTTGAAGCTTTATATAATGTTTTTGAAAACGTGAGGCCTTAGGATGTATTACATTGTTTCAACAATGAAAGTGGTTATTTCAAATCTCCACGACGACGACTACAATAATGCACAAATAGATTGTTTACTTTATTGTTATGAAAGTTTCCATGGTAACTAAGCATGAATATTACACATGCAATAAATTTTTTATGTTGAGCCAATAGAGAGCTTCGACCTGATTACATTGAGTGTAAAATCACTTCTGTATCTTCAATAGTAACTTACATATGCGAGTTTGAAATCTTATATAATGTTTTTGTAAAACGTGAGGCCAAGGATGTATTACATTGTTTCAACAATCAAAGTGGTTATTTCATATCTCCAGGACGATGACTACAATCATGCACAGATAGATTGTTTACTTTATTGTTATGAGAGTTTCCATGGTAACTAAGCATGTATATTACACATGGAATAAATTTTTCCAGATGAGCCAATAGAGAGCTTCGACCTGATTACATTGAGTGTAAAATCACTCCTGTATCTTCAATAGTAACTTAGATATGCGAGTTTGAAATCTTATATAATGTTTTTTTAAAACGTGAGGCCAAGGATGTATTACATTGTTTCAACAATCAAAGTGGTTATTTCATATCTCCAGGACGATGACTACAATCATGCACAGATAGATTGTTTACTTTATTGTTATGAGAGTTTCCATGGTATCTAAGTATACATATTACACATGGATTAAATTTTTCCAGATGAGCCAATAGAGAGCTTAGACCTGATTACATTGAGTGTAAAATCACTTCTGTATCTTCAATAGTAACTTTGATATGCGTGTTTGAAATCTTATATAATGTTTTTGTAAAACGTGAGACCAAGGATGTATTACATTGTTTCAACAATGAAAGTGGTTATTTCAAATCTCCACGACGACGACTACAATCATGCACAAATATATTGTTTACTTTATTGTTATGAGAGTTTCCATGGTAACTAAGCATGTATATTACACACGGATTAAATTTTTCCAGATGAGCCAATAGAGATCTTCGACCTGATTACATTGAGTGTAAAATCACTTCTGTATCTTCTATAGTAACGGAGATATGCGAGTTTGAAGCTTTATATAATGTTTTTGAAAACGTGAGGCCTTAGGATGTATTACATTGTTTCAACAATCAAAGTGGTTATTTCAAATCTCCACGACGACGACTACAATCATGCACAAATAGATTGTTTACTTAATTGTTATGAAAGTTTCCATGGTAACTAAGCATGAATATTACACATGCAATAAATTTTTTATGTTGAGCCAATAGAGAGCTTCGACCTGATTACATTGAGTGTAAAATCACTCCTGTATCTTCAATAGTAACTTAGATATGCGAGTTTGAAATCTTATATAATGTTTTTGTAAAACGTGAGGCCAAGGATGTATTACATTGTTTCAACAATCAAAGTGGTTATTTCATATCTCCAGGACGATGACTACAATCATGCACAGATAGATTGTTTACTTTATTGTTATGAGAGTTTCCATGGTAACTAAGTATACATACTACACATGGATTAAATTTTTCCAGATGAGCCAATAGAGAGCTTCGACCTGATTACATTGAGTGTAAAATCACTTCTGTATCTTCTATAGTAACGGAGATATGCGAGTTTGAAGCTTTATATAATGTTTTTGAAAACGTGAGGCCTTAGGATGTATTACATTGTTTCAACAATGAAAGTGGTTATTTCAAATCTCCACGACGACGACTACAATCATGCACAAATAGATTGTTTACTTTATTGTTATGAAAGTTTCCATGGTAACTAAGCATGAATATTACACATGCAATAAATTTTTTATGTTGAGCCAATAGAGAGCTTCGACCTGATTACATTGAGTGTAAAATCACTTCTGTATCTTCAATAGTAACTTAGATATGCGAGTTTGAAATCTTATATAATGTTTTTGTAAAACGTGAGGCCAAGGATGTATTACATTGTTTCAACAATCAAAGTGGTTATTTCATATCTCCAGGACGATGACTACAATCATGCACAGATATATTGTTTACTTTATTGTTATCAGAGTTTCCATGGTAACTAAGTATACGTATTACACATGGATTAAATTTTTCCAGATGAGCCAATAGAGAGCTTCGACCTGATTACATTGAGTGTAAAATCACTTCTGTATCTTCAATAGTAACTTAGATATGCGAGTTTGAAATCTTATATAATGTTTTTGTAAAACGTGAGACCAAGGATGTATTACATTGTTTCAACAATGAAAGTGGTTATTTCAAATCTCCACGACGACGACTACAATCATGCACAAATAGATTGTTTACTTTATTGTTATGAGAGTTTCCATGGTAACTAAGCATGTATATTACACATGGAATAAATTTTTCCAGATGAGCCAATAGAGAGCTTCGACCTGATTACATTGAGTGTAAAATCACTTCTGTATCTTCTATAGTAACGGAGATATGCGAGTTTGAAGCTTTATATAATGTTTTTGAAAACGTGAGACCAAGGATGTATTACATTGTTTCAACAATGAAAGTGGTTATTTCAAATCTCCACGACGACGACTACAATCATGCACAAATAGATTGTTTACTTTATTGTTATGAAAGTTTCCATTTTAACTAAGCATGAATATTACACATGCAATATTTTTTTTATGTTGAGCCAATAGAGAGCTTCGACCTGATTACATTGAGTGTAAAATCACTCCTGTATCTTCAATAGTAACTTAGATATGCGAGTTTGAAATCTTATATAATGTTTTTGTAAAACGTGAGGCCAAGGATGTATTACATTGTTTCAACAATCAAAGTGGTTATTTCATATCTCCAGGACGATGACTACAATCATGCACAGATAGATTGTTTACGTTATTGTAATGAGAGTTTCCATGGTAACTAAGTATACATATTACACATGGAATAAATTTTTCCAGATGAGAAAATAGAGAGCTTCGACCTGATTACATTGAGTGTAAAATCAATTCTGTATCTTCAATAGTAACGGAGATATGCGAGTTTGAAGCTTTATATAATGTTTTTGAAAACGTGAGGCCTTAGGATGTATTACATTGTTTCAACAATGAAAGTGGTTATTTCAAATCTCCACGACGACGACTACAATAATGCACAAATAGATTGTTTACTTTATTGTTATGAAAGTTTCCATGGTAACTAAGCATGAATATTACACATGCAATAAATTTTTTATGTTGAGCCAATAGAGAGCTTCGACCTGATTACATTGAGTGTAAAATCACTTCTGTATCTTCAATAGTAACTTACATATGCGAGTTTGAAATCTTATATAATGTTTTTGTAAAACGTGAGGCCAAGGATGTATTACATTGTTTCAACAATCAAAGTGGTTATTTCATATCTCCAGGACGATGACTACAATCATGCACAGATAGATTGTTTACTTTATTGTTATGAGAGTTTCCATGGTAACTAAGCATGTATATTACACATGGAATAAATTTTTCCAGATGAGCCAATAGAGAGCTTCGACCTGATTACATTGAGTGTAAAATCACTCCTGTATCTTCAATAGTAACTTAGATATGCGAGTTTGAAATCTTATATAATGTTTTTTTAAAACGTGAGGCCAAGGATGTATTACATTGTTTCAACAATCAAAGTGGTTATTTCATATCTCCAGGACGATGACTACAATCATGCACAGATAGATTGTTTACTTTATTGTTATGAGAGTTTCCATGGTATCTAAGTATACATATTACACATGGATTAAATTTTTCCAGATGAGCCAATAGAGAGCTTAGACATGATTACATTGAGTGTAAAATCACTTCTGTATCTTCAATAGTAACTTTGATATGCGTGTTTGAAATCTTATATAATGTTTTTGTAAAACGTGAGACCAAGGATGTATTACATTGTTTCAACAATGAAAGTGGTTATTTCAAATCTCCACGACGACGACTACAATCATGCACAAATAGATTGTTTACTTAATTGTTATGAAAGTTTCCATGGTAACTAAGCATGAATATTACACATGCAATAAATTTTTTATGTTGAGCCAATAGAGAGCTTCGACCTGATTACATTGAGTGTAAAATCACTCCTGTATCTTCAATAGTAACTTAGATATGCGAGTTTGAAATCTTATATAATGTTTTTGTAAAACGTGAGGCCAAGGATGTATTACATTGTTTCAACAATCAAAGTGGTTATTTCATATCTCCAGGACGATGACTACAATCATGCACAGATAGATTGTTTACTTTATTGTTATGAGAGTTTCCATGGTAACTAAGTATACATACTACACATGGATTAAATTTTTCCAGATGAGCCAATAGAGAGCTTCGACCTGATTACATTGAGTGTAAAATCACTTCTGTATCTTCTATAGTAACGGAGATATGCGAGTTTGAAGCTTTATATAATGTTTTTGAAAACGTGAGGCCTTAGGATGTATTACATTGTTTCAACAATGAAAGTGGTTATTTCAAATCTCCACGACGACGACTACAATCATGCACAAATAGATTGTTTACTTTATTGTTATGAAAGTTTCCATGGTAACTAAGCATGAATATTACACATGCAATAAATTTTTTATGTTGAGCCAATAGAGAGCTTCGACCTGATTACATTGAGTGTAAAATCACTTCTGTATCTTCAATAGTAACTTAGATATGCGAGTTTGAAATCTTATATAATGTTTTTGTAAAACGTGAGGCCAAGGATGTATTACATTGTTTCAACAATCAAAGTGGTTATTTCATATCTCCAGGACGATGACTACAATCATGCACAGATATATTGTTTACTTTATTGTTATGAGAGTTTCCATGGTAACTAAGTATACTTATTACACATGGATTAAATTTTTCCAGATGAGCCAATAGAGAGCTTCGACCTGATTACATTGAGTGTAAAATCACTTCTGTATCTTCAATAGTAACTTAGATATGCGAGTTTGAAATCTTATATAATGTTTTTGTAAAACGTGAGACCAAGGATGTATTACATTGTTTCAACAATGAAAGTGGTTATTTCAAATCTCCACGACGACGACTACAATCATGCACAAATAGATTGTTTACTTTATTGTTATGAGAGTTTCCATGGTAACTAAGCATGTATATTACACATGGAATAAATTTTTCCAGATGAGCCAATAGAGAGCTTCGACCTGATTACATTGAGTGCAAAATCACTTCTGTATCTTCTATAGTAACGGAGATATGCGAGCTTGAAGCTTTATATAATGTTTTTGAAAACGTGAAGCCTTAGGATGTATTACATTGTTTCAACAATCAAAGTGGTTATTTCAAATCTCCACGACGACGACTACAATCATGCACAAATAGATTGTTTACTTTATTGTTATGAAAGTTTCCATGGTAACTAAGCATGAATATTACACATGCAATAAATTTTTTATGTTGAGCCAATAGAGAGCTTCGACCTGATTACATTGAGTGTAAAATCACTCCTGTATCTTCAATAGTAACTTAGATATGCGAGTTTGAAATTTTATATATAATGTTTTTGTAAAACGTGAGGCCAAGGATGTATTACATTGTTTCAACAATCAAAGTGGTTATTTCATATCTCCAGGACGATGACTACAATCATGCACAGATAGATTGTTTACTTTATTGTTATGAGAGTTTCCATGGTAACTAAGTATACATACTACACATGGATTAAATTTTTCCAGATGAGCCAATAGAGAGCTTCGACCTGATTACATTGAGTGTAAAATAACTTCTGTATCTTCTATAGTAACGGAGATATGCGAGTTTGAAGCTTTATATAATGTTTTTGAAAACGTGAGGCCTTAGCATGTATTACATTGTTTCAACAATGAAAGTGGTTATTTCAAATCTCCACGACGACGACTACAATCATGCACAAATAGATTGTTTACTTTATTGTTATGAAAGTTTCCATGGTAACTAAGCATGAATATTACACATGCAATATTTTTTTTATGTTGAGCCAATAGAGAGCTTCGACCTGATTACATTGAGTGTAAAATCACTCCTGTATCTTCAATAGTAACTTAGATATGCGAGTTTGAAATCTTATATAATGTTTTTGTAAAACGTGAGGCCAAGGATGTATTACATTGTTTCAACAATCAAAGTGGTTATTTCATATCTCCAGGACGATGACTACAATCATGCACAGATAGATTGTTTACTTTATTGTTATGAGAGTTTCCATGGTAACTAAGTATACATACTACACATGGATTAAATTTTTCCAGATGAGCCAATAGAGAGCTTTGACCTGATTACATTGAGTGTAAAATCACTTCTGTATCTTCTATAGTAACGGAGATATGCGAGTTTGAAGCTTTATATAATGTTTTTGAAAACGTGAGGCCATAGGATGAATTACATTGTTTCAACAATGAAAGTGGTTATTTCAAATCTCCACGACGACGACTACAATCATGCACAAATAGATTGTTTACTTTATTGTTATGAAAGTTTCCATTTTAACTAAGCATGAATATTACACATGCAATATTTTTTTTATGTTGAGGCAATAGAGAGCTTCGACCTGATTACATTGAGTGTAAAATCACTCCTGTATCTTCAATAGTAACTTAGATATGCGAGTTTGAAATCTTATATAATGTTTTTGTAAAACGTGAGGCCAAGGATGTATTACATTGTTTCAACAATCAAAGTGGTTATTTCATATCTCCAGGACGTTGACTACAATCATGCACAGATAGATTGTTTACGTTATTGTAATGAGAGTTTCCATGGTAACTAAGTATACATATTACACATGGAATAAATTTTTCCAGATGAGCCAATAGAGAGCTTCGACCTGATTACATTGAGTGTAAAATCACTTCTGTATCTTCAATAGTAACGGAGATATGCGAGTTTGAAGCTTTATATAATGTTTTTGAAAACGTGAGGCCTTAGGATGTATTACATTGTTTCAACAATGAAAGTGGTTATTTCAAATCTCCACGACGACGACTACAATAATGCACAAATAGATTGTTTACTTTATTGTTATGAAAGTTTCCATGGTAACTAAGCATGAATATTACACATGCAATAAATTTTTTATGTTGAGCCAATAGAGAGCTTCGACCTGATTACATTGAGTGTAAAATCACTCCTGTATCTTCAATAGTAACTTAGATATGCGAGTTTGAAATCTTATATAATGTTTTTGTAAAACGTGAGGCCAAGGATGTATTACATTGTTTCAACAATCAAAGTGGTTATTTCATATCTCCAGGACGATGACTACAATCATGCACAGATAGATTGTTTACTTTATTGTTATGAGAGTTTCCATGGTATCTAAGTATACATATTACACATGGATTAAATTTTTCCAGATGAGCCAATAGAGAGCTTAGACCTGATTACATTGAGTGTAAAATCACTTCTGTATCTTCAATAGTAACTTTGATATGCGTGTTTGAAATCTTATATAATGTTTTTGTAAAACGTGAGACCAAGGATGTATTACATTGTTTCAACAATGAAAGTGGTTATTTCAAATCTCCACGACGACGACTACAATCATGCACAAATATATTGTTTACTTTATTGTTATGAGAGTTTCCATGGTAACTAAGCATGTATATTACACACGGATTAAATTTTTCCAGATGAGCCAATAGAGAGCTTCGACCTGATTACATTGAGTGTAAAATCACTTCTGTATCTTCAATAGTAACGGAGATATGCGAGTTTGAAGCTTTATATAATGTTTTTGAAAACGTGAGGCCTTAGGATGTATTACATTGTTTCAACAATGAAAGTGGTTATTTCAAATCTCCACGACGACGACTACAATAATGCACAAATAGATTGTTTACTTTATTGTTATGAAAGTTTCCATGGTAACTAAGCATGAATATTACACATGCAATAAATTTTTTATGTTGAGCCAATAGAGAGCTTCGACCTGATTACATTGAGTGTAAAATCACTCCTGTATCTTCAATAGTAACTTAGATATGCGAGTTTGAAATCTTATATAATGTTTTTGTAAAACGTGAGGCCAAGGATGTATTACATTGTTTCAACAATCAAAGTGGTTATTTCATATCTCCAGGACGATGACTACAATCATGCACAGATAGATTGTTTACTTTATTGTTATGAGAGTTTCCATGGTATCTAAGTATACATATTACACATGGATTAAATTTTTCCAGATGAGCCAATAGAGAGCTTAGACCTGATTACATTGAGTGTAAAATCACTTCTGTATCTTCAATAGTAACTTTGATATGCGTGTTTGAAATCTTATATAATGTTTTTGTAAAACGTGAGACCAAGGATGTATTACATTGTTTCAACAATCAAAGTGGTTATTTCATATCTCCAGGACGATGACTACAATCATGCACAGATAGATTGTTTACGTTATTGTAATGAGAGTTTCCATGGTAACTAAGTATACATATTACACATGGAATAAATTTTTCCAGATGAGCCAATAGAGAGCTTCGACCTGATTACATTGAGTGTAAAATCACTTCTGTATCTTCAATAGTAACGGAGATATGCGAGTTTGAAGCTTTATATAATGTTTTTGAAAACGTGAGGCCTTAGGATGTATTACATTGTTTCAACAATGAAAGTGGTTATTTCAAATCTCCACGACGACGACTACAATAATGCACAAATAGATTGTTTACTTTATTGTTATGAAAGTTTCCATGGTAACTAAGCATGAATATTACACATGCAATAAATTTTTTATGTTGAGCCAATAGAGAGCTTCGACCTGATTACATTGAGTGTAAAATCACTTCTGTATCTTCAATAGTAACTTACATATGCGAGTTTGAAATCTTATATAATGTTTTTGTAAAACGTGAGGCCAAGGAAGTATTACATTGTTTCAACAATCAAAGTGGTTATTTCATATCTCCAGGACGATGACTACAATCATGCACAGATAGATTGTTTACTTTATTGTTATGAGAGTTTCCATGGTAACTAAGCATGTATATTACACATGGAATAAATTTTTCCAGATGAGCCAATAGAGAGCTTCGACCTGATTACATTGAGTGTAAAATCACTCCTGTATCTTCAATAGTAACTTAGATATGCGAGTTTGAAATCTTATATAATGTTTTTGTAAAACGTGAGGCAAAGGATGTATTACATTGTTTCAACAATCAAAGTGGTTATTTCATATCTCCAGGACGATGACTACAATCATGCACAGATAGATTGTTTACGTTATTGTAATGAGAGTTTCCATGGTAACTAAGTATACATATTACACATGGAATAAATTTTTCCAGATGAGAAAATAGAGAGCTTCGACCTGATTACATTGAGTGTAAAATCAATTCTGTATCTTCAATAGTAACGGAGATATGCGAGTTTGAAGCTTTATATAATGTTTTTGAAAACGTGAGGCCTTAGGATGTATTACATTGTTTCAACAATGAAAGTGGTTATTTCAAATCTCCACGACGACGACTACAATAATGCACAAATAGATTGTTTACTTTATTGTTATGAAAGTTTCCATGGTAACTAAGCATGAATATTACACATGCAATAAATTTTTTATGTTGAGCCAATAGAGAGCTTCGACCTGATTACATTGAGTGTAAAATCACTTCTGTATCTTCAATAGTAACTTACATATGCGAGTTTGAAATCTTATATAATGTTTTTGTAAAACGTGAGGCCAAGGATGTATTACATTGTTTCAACAATCAAAGTGGTTATTTCATATCTCCAGGACGATGACTACAATCATGCACAGATAGATTGTTTACTTTATTGTTATGAGAGTTTCCATGGTAACTAAGCATGTATATTACACATGGAATAAATTTTTCCAGATGAGCCAATAGAGAGCTTCGACCTGATTACATTGAGTGTAAAATCACTCCTGTATCTTCAATAGTAACTTAGATATGCGAGTTTGAAATCTTATATAATGTTTTTTTAAAACGTGAGGCCAAGGATGTATTACATTGTTTCAACAATCAAAGTGGTTATTTCATATCTCCAGGACGATGACTACAATCATGCACAGATAGATTGTTTACTTTATTGTTATGAGAGTTTCCATGGTATCTAAGTATACATATTACACATGGATTAAATTTTTCCAGATGAGCCAATAGAGAGCTTAGACCTGATTACATTGAGTGTAAAATCACTTCTGTATCTTCAATAGTAACTTTGATATGCGTGTTTGAAATCTTATATAATGTTTTTGTAAAACGTGAGACCAAGGATGTATTACATTGTTTCAACAATGAAAGTGGTTATTTCAAATCTCCACGACGACGACTACAATCATGCACAAATAGATTGTTTACTTAATTGTTATGAAAGTTTCCATGGTAACTAAGCATGAATATTACACATGCAATAAATTTTTTATGTTGAGCCAATAGAGAGCTTCGACCTGATTACATTGAGTGTAAAATCACTCCTGTATCTTCAATAGTAACTTAGATATGCGAGTTTGAAATCTTATATAATGTTTTTGTAAAACGTGAGGCCAAGGATGTATTACATTGTTTCAACAATCAAAGTGGTTATTTCATATCTCCAGGACGATGACTACAATCATGCACAGATAGATTGTTTACTTTATTGTTATGAGAGTTTCCATGGTAACTAAGTATACATACTACACATGGATTAAATTTTTCCAGATGAGCCAATAGAGAGCTTCGACCTGATTACATTGAGTGTAAAATCACTTCTGTATCTTCTATAGTAACGGAGATATGCGAGTTTGAAGCTTTATATAATGTTTTTGAAAACGTGAGGCCTTAGGATGTATTACATTGTTTCAACAATGAAAGTGGTTATTTCAAATCTCCACGACGACGACTACAATCATGCACAAATAGATTGTTTACTTTATTGTTATGAAAGTTTCCATGGTAACTAAGCATGAATATTACACATGCAATAAATTTTTTATGTTGAGCCAATAGAGAGCTTCGACCTGATTACATTGAGTGTAAAATCACTTCTGTATCTTCAATAGTAACTTAGATATGCGAGTTTGAAATCTTATATAATGTTTTTGTAAAACGTGAGGCCAAGGATGTATTACATTGTTTCAACAATCAAAGTGGTTATTTCATATCTCCAGGACGATGACTACAATCATGCACAGATATATTGTTTACTTTATTGTTATGAGAGTTTCCATGGTAACTAAGTATACTTATTACACATGGATTAAATTTTTCCAGATGAGCCAATAGAGAGCTTCGACCTGATTACATTGAGTGTAAAATCACTTCTGTATCTTCAATAGTAACTTAGATATGCGAGTTTGAAATCTTATATAATGTTTTTGTAAAACGTGAGACCAAGGATGTATTACATTGTTTCAACAATGAAAGTGGTTATTTCAAATCTCCACGACGACGACTACAATCATGCACAAATAGATTGTTTACTTTATTGTTATGAGAGTTTCCATGGTAACTAAGCATGTATATTACACATGGAATAAATTTTTCCAGATGAGCCAATAGAGAGCTTCGACCTGATTACATTGAGTGCAAAATCACTTCTGTATCTTCTATAGTAACGGAGATATGCGAGCTTGAAGCTTTATATAATGTTTTTGAAAACGTGAAGCCTTAGGATGTATTACATTGTTTCAACAATCAAAGTGGTTATTTCAAATCTCCACGACGACGACTACAATCATGCACAAATAGATTGTTTACTTTATTGTTATGAAAGTTTCCATGGTAACTAAGCATGAATATTACACATGCAATAAATTTTTTATGTTGAGCCAATAGAGAGCTTCGACCTGATTACATTGAGTGTAAAATCACTCCTGTATCTTCAATAGTAACTTAGATATGCGAGTTTGAAATTTTATATATAATGTTTTTGTAAAACGTGAGGCCAAGGATGTATTACATTGTTTCAACAATCAAAGTGGTTATTTCATATCTCCAGGACGATGACTACAATCATGCACAGATAGATTGTTTACTTTATTGTTATGAGAGTTTCCATGGTAACTAAGTATACATACTACACATGGATTAAATTTTTCCAGATGAGCCAATAGAGAGCTTCGACCTGATTACATTGAGTGTAAAATAACTTCTGTATCTTCTATAGTAACGGAGATATGCGAGTTTGAAGCTTTATATAATGTTTTTGAAAACGTGAGGCCTTAGCATGTATTACATTGTTTCAACAATGAAAGTGGTTATTTCAAATCTCCACGACGACGACTACAATCATGCACAAATAGATTGTTTACTTTATTGTTATGAAAGTTTCCATGGTAACTAAGCATGAATATTACACATGCAATATTTTTTTTATGTTGAGCCAATAGAGAGCTTCGACCTGATTACATTGAGTGTAAAATCACTCCTGTATCTTCAATAGTAACTTAGATATGCGAGTTTGAAATCTTATATAATGTTTTTGTAAAACGTGAGGCCAAGGATGTATTACATTGTTTCAACAATCAAAGTGGTTATTTCATATCTCCAGGACGTTGACTACAATCATGCACAGATAGATTGTTTACGTTATTGTAATGAGAGTTTCCATGGTAACTAAGTATACATATTACACATGGAATAAATTTTTCCAGATGAGCCAATAGAGAGCTTCGACCTGATTACATTGAGTGTAAAATCACTTCTGTATCTTCAATAGTAACGGAGATATGCGAGTTTGAAGCTTTATATAATGTTTTTGAAAACGTGAGGCCTTAGGATGTATTACATTGTTTCAACAATGAAAGTGGTTATTTCAAATCTCCACGACGACGACTACAATAATGCACAAATAGATTGTTTACTTTATTGTTATGAAAGTTTCCATGGTAACTAAGCATGAATATTACACATGCAATAAATTTTTTATGTTGAGCCAATAGAGAGCTTCGACCTGATTACATTGAGTGTAAAATCACTCCTGTATCTTCAATAGTAACTTAGATATGCGAGTTTGAAATCTTATATAATGTTTTTGTAAAACGTGAGGCCAAGGATGTATTACATTGTTTCAACAATCAAAGTGGTTATTTCATATCTCCAGGACGATGACTACAATCATGCACAGATAGATTGTTTACTTTATTGTTATGAGAGTTTCCATGGTATCTAAGTATACATATTACACATGGATTAAATTTTTCCAGATGAGCCAATAGAGAGCTTAGACCTGATTACATTGAGTGTAAAATCACTTCTGTATCTTCAATAGTAACTTTGATATGCGTGTTTGAAATCTTATATAATGTTTTTGTAAAACGTGAGACCAAGGATGTATTACATTGTTTCAACAATCAAAGTGGTTATTTCATATCTCCAGGACGATGACTACAATCATGCACAGATAGATTGTTTACGTTATTGTAATGAGAGTTTCCATGGTAACTAAGTATACATATTACACATGGAATAAATTTTTCCAGATGAGCCAATAGAGAGCTTCGACCTGATTACATTGAGTGTAAAATCACTTCTGTATCTTCAATAGTAACGGAGATATGCGAGTTTGAAGCTTTATATAATGTTTTTGAAAACGTGAGGCCTTAGGATGTATTACATTGTTTCAACAATGAAAGTGGTTATTTCAAATCTCCACGACGACGACTACAATAATGCACAAATAGATTGTTTACTTTATTGTTATGAAAGTTTCCATGGTAACTAAGCATGAATATTACACATGCAATAAATTTTTTATGTTGAGCCAATAGAGAGCTTCGACCTGATTACATTGAGTGTAAAATCACTTCTGTATCTTCAATAGTAACTTACATATGCGAGTTTGAAATCTTATATAATGTTTTTGTAAAACGTGAGGCCAAGGAAGTATTACATTGTTTCAACAATCAAAGTGGTTATTTCATATCTCCAGGACGATGACTACAATCATGCACAGATAGATTGTTTACTTTATTGTTATGAGAGTTTCCATGGTAACTAAGCATGTATATTACACATGGAATAAATTTTTCCAGATGAGCCAATAGAGAGCTTCGACCTGATTACATTGAGTGTAAAATCACTCCTGTATCTTCAATAGTAACTTAGATATGCGAGTTTGAAATCTTATATAATGTTTTTGTAAAACGTGAGGCAAAGGATGTATTACATTGTTTCAACAATCAAAGTGGTTATTTCATATCTCCAGGACGATGACTACAATCATGCACAGATAGATTGTTTACTTTATTGTTATGAGAGTTTCCATGGTAACTAAGTATACATATTACACATGGATTAAATTTTTCCAGATGAGCCAATAGAGAGCTTCGACCTGATTACATTGAGTGTAAAATCACTCCTGTATCTTCAATAGTAACTTAGATATGCGAGTTTGAAATCTTATATAATGTTTTTGTAAAACGTGAGGCCAAGGATGTATTACATTGTTTCAACAATCAAAGTGGTTATTTCATATCTCCAGGACGATGACTACAATCATGCACAGATAGATTGTTTACTTTATTGTTATGAGAGTTTCCATGGTATCTAAGTATACATATTACACATGGATTAAATTTTTCCAGATGAGCCAATAGAGAGCTTAGACCTGATTACATTGAGTGTAAAATCACTTCTGTATCTTCAATAGTAACTTTGATATGCGTGTTTGAAATCTTATATAATGTTTTTGTAAAACGTGAGACCAAGGATGTATTACATTGTTTCAACAATGAAAGTGGTTATTTCAAATCTCCACGACGACGACTACAATCATGCACAAATAGATTGTTTACTTTATTGTTATGAAAGTTTCCATGGTAACTAAGCATGAATATTACACATGCAATAAATTTTTTATGTTGAGCCAATAGAGAGCTTCGACCTGATTACATTGAGTGTAAAATCACTCCTGTATCTTCAATAGTAACTTAGATATGCGAGTTTGAAATCTTATATAATGTTTTTGTAAAACGTGAGGCCAAGGATGTATTACATTGTTTCAACAATCAAAGTGGTTATTTCATATCTCCAGGACGATGACTACAATCATGCACAGATAGATTGTTTACTTTATTGTTATGAGAGTTTCCATGGTAACTAAGTATACATACTACACATGGATTAAATTTTTCCAGATGAGCCAATAGAGAGCTTCGACCTGATTACATTGAGTGTAAAATCACTTCTGTATCTTCTATAGTAACGGAGATATGCGAGTTTGAAGCTTTATATAATGTTTTTGAAAACGTGAGGCCTTAGGATGTATTACATTGTTTCAACAATGAAAGTGGTTATTTCAAATCTCCACGACGACGACTACAATCATGCACAAATAGATTGTTTACTTTATTGTTATGAAAGTTTCCATTTTAACTAAGCATGAATATTACACATGCAATATTTTTTTTATGTTGAGCCAATAGAGAGCTTCGACCTGATTACATTGAGTGTAAAATCACTCCTGTATCTTCAATAGTAACTTAGATATGCGAGTTTGAAATCTTATATAATGTTTTTTTAAAACGTGAGGCCAAGAATGTATTACATTGTTTCAACAATCAAAGTGGTTATTTCATATCTCCAGGACGATGACTACAATCATGCACAGATAGATTGTTTACTTTATTGTTATGAGAGTTTCCATGGTATCTAAGTATACATATTACACATGGATTAAATTTTTCCAGATGAGCCAATAGAGAGCTTAGACCTGATTACATTGAGTGTAAAATCACTTCTGTATCTTCAATAGTAACTTTGATATGCGTGTTTGAAATCTTATATAATGTTTTTGTAAAACGTGAGACCAAGGATGTATTACATTGTTTCAACAATGAAAGTGGTTATTTCAAATCTCCACGACGACGACTACAATCATGCACAAATATATTGTTTACTTTATTGTTATGAGAGTTTCCATGGTAACTAAGCATGTATATTACACACGGATTAAATTTTTCCAGATGAGCCAATAGAGAGCTTCGACCTGATTACATTGAGTGTAAAATCACTTCTGTATCTTCTATAGTAACGGAGATATGCGAGTTTGAAGCTTTATATAATGTTTTTGAAAACGTGAGGCCTTAGGATGTATTACATTGTTTCAACAATCAAAGTGGTTATTTCAAATCTCCACGACGACGACTACAATAATGCACAAATAGATTGTTTACTTTATTGTTATGAAAGTTTCCATGGTAACTAAGCATGAATATTACACATGCAATAAATTTTTTATGTTGAGCCAATAGAGAGCTTCGACCTGATTACATTGAGTGTAAAATCACTCCTGTATCTTCAATAGTAACTTAGATATGCGAGTTTGAAATCTTATATAATGTTTTTGTAAAACGTGAGGCCAAGGATGTATTACATTGTTTCAACAATCAAAGTGGTTATTTCATATCTCCAGGACGATGACTACAATCATGCATAGATAGATTGTTTACGTTATTGTAATGAGAGTTTCCATGGTAACTAAGTATACATATTACACATGGAATAAATTTTTCCAGATGAGCCAATAGAGAGCTTCGACCTGATTACATTGAGTGTAAAATCACTTCTGTATCTTCAATAGTAACGGAGATATGCGAGTTTGAAGCTTTATATAATGTTTTTGAAAACGTGAGGCCTTAGGATGTATTACATTGTTTCAACAATGAAAGTGGTTATTTCAAATCTCCACGACGACGACTACAATAATGCACAAATAGATTGTTTACTTTATTGTTATGAAAGTTTCCATGGTAACTAAGCATGAATATTACACATGCAATAAATTTTTTATGTTGAGCCAATAGAGAGCTTCGACCTGATTACATTGAGTGTAAAATCACTTCTGTATCTTCAATAGTAACTTACATATGCGAGTTTGAAATCTTATATAATGTTTTTGTAAAACGTGAGGCCAAGGATGTATTACATTGTTTCAACAATCAAAGTGGTTATTTCATATCTCCAGGACGATGACTACAATCATGCACAGATAGATTGTTTACTTTATTGTTATGAGAGTTTCCATGGTAACTAAGTATACATACTACACATGGATTAAATTTTTCCAGATGAGCCAATAGAGAGCTTCGACCTGATTACATTGAGTGTAAAATCACTTCTGTATCTTCTATAGTAACGGAGATATGCGAGTTTGAAGCTTTATATAATGTTTTTGAAAACGTGAGGCCTTAGGATGTATTACATTGTTTCAACAATGAAAGTGGTTATTTCAAATCTCCACGACGACGACTACAATCATGCACAAATAGATTGTTTACTTTATTGTTATGAAAGTTTCCATTTTAACTAAGCATGAATATTACACATGCAATATTTTTTTTATGTTGAGCCAATAGAGAGCTTCGACCTGATTACATTGAGTGTAAAATCACTCCTGTATCTTCAATAGTAACTTAGATATGCGAGTTTGAAATCTTATATAATGTTTTTGTAAAACGTGAGGCCAAGGATGTATTACATTGTTTCAACAATCAAAGTGGTTATTTCATATCTCCAGGACGTTGACTACAATCATGCACAGATAGATTGTTTACGTTATTGTAATGAGAGTTTCCATGGTAACTAAGTATACATATTACACATGGAATAAATTTTTCCAGATGAGCCAATAGAGAGCTTCGACCTGATTACATTGAGTGTAAAATCACTTCTGTATCTTCAATAGTAACGGAGATATGCGAGTTTGAAGCTTTATATAATGTTTTTGAAAACGTGAGGCCTTAGGATGTATTACATTGTTTCAACAATGAAAGTGGTTATTTCAAATCTCCACGACGACGACTACAATAATGCACAAATAGATTGTTTACTTTATTGTTATGAAAGTTTCCATGGTAACTAAGCATGAATATTACACATGCAATAAATTTTTTATGTTGAGCCAATAGAGAGCTTCGACCTGATTACATTGAGTGTAAAATCACTCCTGTATCTTCAATAGTAACTTAGATATGCGAGTTTGAAATCTTATATAATGTTTTTGTAAAACGTGAGGCCAAGGATGTATTACATTGTTTCAACAATCAAAGTGGTTATTTCATATCTCCAGGACGATGACTACAATCATGCACAGATAGATTGTTTACTTTATTGTTATGAGAGTTTCCATGGTATCTAAGTATACATATTACACATGGATTAAATTTTTCCAGATGAGCCAATAGAGAGCTTAGACCTGATTACATTGAGTGTAAAATCACTTCTGTATCTTCAATAGTAACTTTGATATGCGTGTTTGAAATCTTATATAATGTTTTTGTAAAACGTGAGACCAAGGATGTATTACATTGTTTCAACAATCAAAGTGGTTATTTCATATCTCCAGGACGATGACTACAATCATGCACAGATAGATTGTTTACGTTATTGTAATGAGAGTTTCCATGGTAACTAAGTATACATATTACACATGGAATAAATTTTTCCAGATGAGCCAATAGAGAGCTTCGACCTGATTACATTGAGTGTAAAATCACTTCTGTATCTTCAATAGTAACGGAGATATGCGAGTTTGAAGCTTTATATAATGTTTTTGAAAACGTGAGGCCTTAGGATGTATTACATTGTTTCAACAATGAAAGTGGTTATTTCAAATCTCCACGACGACGACTACAATAATGCACAAATAGATTGTTTACTTTATTGTTATGAAAGTTTCCATGGTAACTAAGCATGAATATTACACATGCAATAAATTTTTTATGTTGAGCCAATAGAGAGCTTCGACCTGATTACATTGAGTGTAAAATCACTTCTGTATCTTCAATAGTAACTTACATATGCGAGTTTGAAATCTTATATAATGTTTTTGTAAAACGTGAGGCCAAGGAAGTATTACATTGTTTCAACAATCAAAGTGGTTATTTCATATCTCCAGGACGATGACTACAATCATGCACAGATAGATTGTTTACTTTATTGTTATGAGAGTTTCCATGGTAACTAAGCATGTATATTACACATGGAATAAATTTTTCCAGATGAGCCAATAGAGAGCTTCGACCTGATTACATTGAGTGTAAAATCACTCCTGTATCTTCAATAGTAACTTAGATATGCGAGTTTGAAATCTTATATAATGTTTTTGTAAAACGTGAGGCAAAGGATGTATTACATTGTTTCAACAATCAAAGTGGTTATTTCATATCTCCAGGACGATGACTACAATCATGCACAGATAGATTGTTTACTTTATTGTTATGAGAGTTTCCATGGTAACTAAGTATACATATTACACATGGATTAAATTTTTCCAGATGAGCCAATAGAGAGCTTCGACCTGATTACATTGAGTGTAAAATCACTCCTGTATCTTCAATAGTAACTTAGATATGCGAGTTTGAAATCTTATATAATGTTTTTGTAAAACGTGAGGCCAAGGATGTATTACATTGTTTCAACAATCAAAGTGGTTATTTCATATCTCCAGGACGATGACTACAATCATGCACAGATAGATTGTTTACTTTATTGTTATGAGAGTTTCCATGGTATCTAAGTATACATATTACACATGGATTAAATTTTTCCAGATGAGCCAATAGAGAGCTTAGACCTGATTACATTGAGTGTAAAATCACTTCTGTATCTTCAATAGTAACTTTGATATGCGTGTTTGAAATCTTATATAATGTTTTTGTAAAACGTGAGACCAAGGATGTATTACATTGTTTCAACAATGAAAGTGGTTATTTCAAATCTCCACGACGACGACTACAATCATGCACAAATAGATTGTTTACTTTATTGTTATGAAAGTTTCCATGGTAACTAAGCATGAATATTACACATGCAATAAATTTTTTATGTTGAGCCAATAGAGAGCTTCGACCTGATTACATTGAGTGTAAAATCACTCCTGTATCTTCAATAGTAACTTAGATATGCGAGTTTGAAATCTTATATAATGTTTTTGTAAAACGTGAGGCCAAGGATGTATTACATTGTTTCAACAATCAAAGTGGTTATTTCATATCTCCAGGACGATGACTACAATCATGCACAGATAGATTGTTTACTTTATTGTTATGAGAGTTTCCATGGTAACTAAGTATACATACTACACATGGATTAAATTTTTCCAGATGAGCCAATAGAGAGCTTCGACCTGATTACATTGAGTGTAAAATCACTTCTGTATCTTCTATAGTAACGGAGATATGCGAGTTTGAAGCTTTATATAATGTTTTTGAAAACGTGAGGCCTTAGGATGTATTACATTGTTTCAACAATGAAAGTGGTTATTTCAAATCTCCACGACGACGACTACAATCATGCACAAATAGATTGTTTACTTTATTGTTATGAAAGTTTCCATTTTAACTAAGCATGAATATTACACATGCAATATTTTTTTTATGTTGAGCCAATAGAGAGCTTCGACCTGATTACATTGAGTGTAAAATCACTCCTGTATCTTCAATAGTAACTTAGATATGCGAGTTTGAAATCTTATATAATGTTTTTTTAAAACGTGAGGCCAAGAATGTATTACATTGTTTCAACAATCAAAGTGGTTATTTCATATCTCCAGGACGATGACTACAATCATGCACAGATAGATTGTTTACTTTATTGTTATGAGAGTTTCCATGGTATCTAAGTATACATATTACACATGGATTAAATTTTTCCAGATGAGCCAATAGAGAGCTTAGACCTGATTACATTGAGTGTAAAATCACTTCTGTATCTTCAATAGTAACTTTGATATGCGTGTTTGAAATCTTATATAATGTTTTTGTAAAACGTGAGACCAAGGATGTATTACATTGTTTCAACAATGAAAGTGGTTATTTCAAATCTCCACGACGACGACTACAATCATGCACAAATATATTGTTTACTTTATTGTTATGAGAGTTTCCATGGTAACTAAGCATGTATATTACACACGGATTAAATTTTTCCAGATGAGCCAATAGAGAGCTTCGACCTGATTACATTGAGTGTAAAATCACTTCTGTATCTTCTATAGTAACGGAGATATGCGAGTTTGAAGCTTTATATAATGTTTTTGAAAACGTGAGGCCTTAGGATGTATTACATTGTTTCAACAATCAAAGTGGTTATTTCAAATCTCCACGACGACGACTACAATAATGCACAAATAGATTGTTTACTTTATTGTTATGAAAGTTTCCATGGTAACTAAGCATGAATATTACACATGCAATAAATTTTTTATGTTGAGCCAATAGAGAGCTTCGACCTGATTACATTGAGTGTAAAATCACTCCTGTATCTTCAATAGTAACTTAGATATGCGAGTTTGAAATCTTATATAATGTTTTTGTAAAACGTGAGGCCAAGGATGTATTACATTGTTTCAACAATCAAAGTGGTTATTTCATATCTCCAGGACGATGACTACAATCATGCATAGATAGATTGTTTACGTTATTGTAATGAGAGTTTCCATGGTAACTAAGTATACATATTACACATGGAATAAATTTTTCCAGATGAGCCAATAGAGAGCTTCGACCTGATTACATTGAGTGTAAAATCACTTCTGTATCTTCAATAGTAACGGAGATATGCGAGTTTGAAGCTTTATATAATGTTTTTGAAAACGTGAGGCCTTAGGATGTATTACATTGTTTCAACAATGAAAGTGGTTATTTCAAATCTCCACGACGACGACTACAATAATGCACAAATAGATTGTTTACTTTATTGTTATGAAAGTTTCCATGGTAACTAAGCATGAATATTACACATGCAATAAATTTTTTATGTTGAGCCAATAGAGAGCTTCGACCTGATTACATTGAGTGTAAAATCACTTCTGTATCTTCAATAGTAACTTACATATGCGAGTTTGAAATCTTATATAATGTTTTTGTAAAACGTGAGGCCAAGGATGTATTACATTGTTTCAACAATCAAAGTGGTTATTTCATATCTCCAGGACGATGACTACAATCATGCACAGATAGATTGTTTACTTTATTGTTATGAGAGTTTCCATGGTAACTAAGTATACATACTACACATGGATTAAATTTTTCCAGATGAGCCAATAGAGAGCTTCGACCTGATTACATTGAGTGTAAAATCACTTCTGTATCTTCTATAGTAACGGAGATATGCGAGTTTGAAGCTTTATATAATGTTTTTGAAAACGTGAGGCCTTAGGATGTATTACATTGTTTCAACAATGAAAGTGGTTATTTCAAATCTCCACGACGACGACTACAATAATGCACAAATAGATTGTTTACTTTATTGTTATGAAAGTTTCCATGGTAACTAAGCATGAATATTACACATGCAATAAATTTTTTATGTTGAGCCAATAGAGAGCTTCGACCTGATTACATTGAGTGTAAAATCACTTCTGTATCTTCAATAGTAACTTACATATGCGAGTTTGAAATCTTATATAATGTTTTTGTAAAACGTGAGGCCAAGGAAGTATTACATTGTTTCAACAATCAAAGTGGTTATTTCATATCTCCAGGACGATGACTACAATCATGCACAGATAGATTGTTTACTTTATTGTTATGAGAGTTTCCATGGTAACTAAGCATGTATATTACACATGGAATAAATTTTTCCAGATGAGCCAATAGAGAGCTTCGACCTGATTACATTGAGTGTAAAATCACTCCTGTATCTTCAATAGTAACTTAGATATGCGAGTTTGAAATCTTATATAATGTTTTTGTAAAACGTGAGGCAAAGGATGTATTACATTGTTTCAACAATCAAAGTGGTTATTTCATATCTCCAGGACGATGACTACAATCATGCACAGATAGATTGTTTACTTTATTGTTATGAGAGTTTCCATGGTAACTAAGTATACATATTACACATGGATTAAATTTTTCCAGATGAGCCAATAGAGAGCTTCGACCTGATTACATTGAGTGTAAAATCACTCCTGTATCTTCAATAGTAACTTAGATATGCGAGTTTGAAATCTTATATAATGTTTTTGTAAAACGTGAGGCCAAGGATGTATTACATTGTTTCAACAATCAAAGTGGTTATTTCATATCTCCAGGACGATGACTACAATCATGCACAGATAGATTGTTTACTTTATTGTTATGAGAGTTTCCATGGTATCTAAGTATACATATTACACATGGATTAAATTTTTCCAGATGAGCCAATAGAGAGCTTAGACCTGATTACATTGAGTGTAAAATCACTTCTGTATCTTCAATAGTAACTTTGATATGCGTGTTTGAAATCTTATATAATGTTTTTGTAAAACGTGAGACCAAGGATGTATTACATTGTTTCAACAATGAAAGTGGTTATTTCAAATCTCCACGACGACGACTACAATCATGCACAAATAGATTGTTTACTTTATTGTTATGAAAGTTTCCATGGTAACTAAGCATGAATATTACACATGCAATAAATTTTTTATGTTGAGCCAATAGAGAGCTTCGACCTGATTACATTGAGTGTAAAATCACTCCTGTATCTTCAATAGTAACTTAGATATGCGAGTTTGAAATCTTATATAATGTTTTTGTAAAACGTGAGGCCAAGGATGTATTACATTGTTTCAACAATCAAAGTGGTTATTTCATATCTCCAGGACGATGACTACAATCATGCACAGATAGATTGTTTACTTTATTGTTATGAGAGTTTCCATGGTAACTAAGTATACATACTACACATGGATTAAATTTTTCCAGATGAGCCAATAGAGAGCTTCGACCTGATTACATTGAGTGTAAAATCACTTCTGTATCTTCTATAGTAACGGAGATATGCGAGTTTGAAGCTTTATATAATGTTTTTGAAAACGTGAGGCCTTAGGATGTATTACATTGTTTCAACAATGAAAGTGGTTATTTCAAATCTCCACGACGACGACTACAATCATGCACAAATAGATTGTTTACTTTATTGTTATGAAAGTTTCCATTTTAACTAAGCATGAATATTACACATGCAATATTTTTTTTATGTTGAGCCAATAGAGAGCTTCGACCTGATTACATTGAGTGTAAAATCACTCCTGTATCTTCAATAGTAACTTAGATATGCGAGTTTGAAATCTTATATAATGTTTTTTTAAAACGTGAGGCCAAGAATGTATTACATTGTTTCAACAATCAAAGTGGTTATTTCATATCTCCAGGACGATGACTACAATCATGCACAGATAGATTGTTTACTTTATTGTTATGAGAGTTTCCATGGTATCTAAGTATACATATTACACATGGATTAAATTTTTCCAGATGAGCCAATAGAGAGCTTAGACCTGATTACATTGAGTGTAAAATCACTTCTGTATCTTCAATAGTAACTTTGATATGCGTGTTTGAAATCTTATATAATGTTTTTGTAAAACGTGAGACCAAGGATGTATTACATTGTTTCAACAATGAAAGTGGTTATTTCAAATCTCCACGACGACGACTACAATCATGCACAAATATATTGTTTACTTTATTGTTATGAGAGTTTCCATGGTAACTAAGCATGTATATTACACACGGATTAAATTTTTCCAGATGAGCCAATAGAGAGCTTCGACCTGATTACATTGAGTGTAAAATCACTTCTGTATCTTCTATAGTAACGGAGATATGCGAGTTTGAAGCTTTATATAATGTTTTTGAAAACGTGAGGCCTTAGGATGTATTACATTGTTTCAACAATCAAAGTGGTTATTTCAAATCTCCACGACGACGACTACAATAATGCACAAATAGATTGTTTACTTTATTGTTATGAAAGTTTCCATGGTAACTAAGCATGAATATTACACATGCAATAAATTTTTTATGTTGAGCCAATAGAGAGCTTCGACCTGATTACATTGAGTGTAAAATCACTCCTGTATCTTCAATAGTAACTTAGATATGCGAGTTTGAAATCTTATATAATGTTTTTGTAAAACGTGAGGCCAAGGATGTATTACATTGTTTCAACAATCAAAGTGGTTATTTCATATCTCCAGGACGATGACTACAATCATGCACAGATAGATTGTTTACTTTATTGTTATGAGAGTTTCCATGGTAACTAAGCATGTATATTACACATGGAATAAATTTTTCCAGATGAGCCAATAGAGAGCTTCGACCTGATTACATTGAGTGTAAAATCACTCCTGTATCTTCAATAGTAACTTAGATATGCGAGTTTGAAATCTTATATAATGTTTTTGTAAAACGTGAGGCAAAGGATGTATTACATTGTTTCAACAATCAAAGTGGTTATTTCATATCTCCAGGACGATGACTACAATCATGCACAGATAGATTGTTTACTTTATTGTTATGAGAGTTTCCATGGTAACTAAGTATACATATTACACATGGATTAAATTTTTCCAGATGAGCCAATAGAGAGCTTCGACCTGATTACATTGAGTGTAAAATCACTCCTGTATCTTCAATAGTAACTTAGATATGCGAGTTTGAAATCTTATATAATGTTTTTGTAAAACGTGAGGCCAAGGATGTATTACATTGTTTCAACAATCAAAGTGGTTATTTCATATCTCCAGGACGATGACTACAATCATGCACAGATAGATTGTTTACTTTATTGTTATGAGAGTTTCCATGGTATCTAAGTATACATATTACACATGGATTAAATTTTTCCAGATGAGCCAATAGAGAGCTTAGACCTGATTACATTGAGTGTAAAATCACTTCTGTATCTTCAATAGTAACTTTGATATGCGTGTTTGAAATCTTATATAATGTTTTTGTAAAACGTGAGACCAAGGATGTATTACATTGTTTCAACAATGAAAGTGGTTATTTCAAATCTCCACGACGACGACTACAATCATGCACAAATAGATTGTTTACTTTATTGTTATGAAAGTTTCCATGGTAACTAAGCATGAATATTACACATGCAATAAATTTTTTATGTTGAGCCAATAGAGAGCTTCGACCTGATTACATTGAGTGTAAAATCACTCCTGTATCTTCAATAGTAACTTAGATATGCGAGTTTGAAATCTTATATAATGTTTTTGTAAAACGTGAGGCCAAGGATGTATTACATTGTTTCAACAATCAAAGTGGTTATTTCATATCTCCAGGACGATGACTACAATCATGCACAGATAGATTGTTTACTTTATTGTTATGAGAGTTTCCATGGTAACTAAGTATACATACTACACATGGATTAAATTTTTCCAGATGAGCCAATAGAGAGCTTCGACCTGATTACATTGAGTGTAAAATCACTTCTGTATCTTCTATAGTAACGGAGATATGCGAGTTTGAAGCTTTATATAATGTTTTTGAAAACGTGAGGCCTTAGGATGTATTACATTGTTTCAACAATGAAAGTGGTTATTTCAAATCTCCACGACGACGACTACAATCATGCACAAATAGATTGTTTACTTTATTGTTATGAAAGTTTCCATTTTAACTAAGCATGAATATTACACATGCAATATTTTTTTTATGTTGAGCCAATAGAGAGCTTCGACCTGATTACATTGAGTGTAAAATCACTCCTGTATCTTCAATAGTAACTTAGATATGCGAGTTTGAAATCTTATATAATGTTTTTTTAAAACGTGAGGCCAAGAATGTATTACATTGTTTCAACAATCAAAGTGGTTATTTCATATCTCCAGGACGATGACTACAATCATGCACAGATAGATTGTTTACTTTATTGTTATGAGAGTTTCCATGGTATCTAAGTATACATATTACACATGGATTAAATTTTTCCAGATGAGCCAATAGAGAGCTTAGACCTGATTACATTGAGTGTAAAATCACTTCTGTATCTTCAATAGTAACTTTGATATGCGTGTTTGAAATCTTATATAATGTTTTTGTAAAACGTGAGACCAAGGATGTATTACATTGTTTCAACAATGAAAGTGGTTATTTCAAATCTCCACGACGACGACTACAATCATGCACAAATATATTGTTTACTTTATTGTTATGAGAGTTTCCATGGTAACTAAGCATGTATATTACACACGGATTAAATTTTTCCAGATGAGCCAATAGAGAGCTTCGACCTGATTACATTGAGTGTAAAATCACTTCTGTATCTTCTATAGTAACGGAGATATGCGAGTTTGAAGCTTTATATAATGTTTTTGAAAACGTGAGGCCTTAGGATGTATTACATTGTTTCAACAATCAAAGTGGTTATTTCAAATCTCCACGACGACGACTACAATAATGCACAAATAGATTGTTTACTTTATTGTTATGAAAGTTTCCATGGTAACTAAGCATGAATATTACACATGCAATAAATTTTTTATGTTGAGCCAATAGAGAGCTTCGACCTGATTACATTGAGTGTAAAATCACTCCTGTATCTTCAATAGTAACTTAGATATGCGAGTTTGAAATCTTATATAATGTTTTTGTAAAACGTGAGGCCAAGGATGTATTACATTGTTTCAACAATCAAAGTGGTTATTTCATATCTCCAGGACGATGACTACAATCATGCATAGATAGATTGTTTACGTTATTGTAATGAGAGTTTCCATGGTAACTAAGTATACATATTACACATGGAATAAATTTTTCCAGATGAGCCAATAGAGAGCTTCGACCTGATTACATTGAGTGTAAAATCACTTCTGTATCTTCAATAGTAACGGAGATATGCGAGTTTGAAGCTTTATATAATGTTTTTGAAAACGTGAGGCCTTAGGATGTATTACATTGTTTCAACAATGAAAGTGGTTATTTCAAATCTCCACGACGACGACTACAATAATGCACAAATAGATTGTTTACTTTATTGTTATGAAAGTTTCCATGGTAACTAAGCATGAATATTACACATGCAATAAATTTTTTATGTTGAGCCAATAGAGAGCTTCGACCTGATTACATTGAGTGTAAAATCACTTCTGTATCTTCAATAGTAACTTACATATGCGAGTTTGAAATCTTATATAATGTTTTTGTAAAACGTGAGGCCAAGGATGTATTACATTGTTTCAACAATCAAAGTGGTTATTTCATATCTCCAGGACGATGACTACAATCATGCACAGATAGATTGTTTACTTTATTGTTATGAGAGTTTCCATGGTAACTAAGTATACATACTACACATGGATTAAATTTTTCCAGATGAGCCAATAGAGAGCTTCGACCTGATTACATTGAGTGTAAAATCACTTCTGTATCTTCTATAGTAACGGAGATATGCGAGTTTGAAGCTTTATATAATGTTTTTGAAAACGTGAGGCCTTAGGATGTATTACATTGTTTCAACAATGAAAGTGGTTATTTCAAATCTCCACGACGACGACTACAATCATGCACAAATAGATTGTTTACTTTATTGTTATGAAAGTTTCCATTTTAACTAAGCATGAATATTACACATGCAATATTTTTTTTATGTTGAGCCAATAGAGAGCTTCGACCTGATTACATTGAGTGTAAAATCACTCCTGTATCTTCAATAGTAACTTAGATATGCGAGTTTGAAATCTTATATAATGTTTTTGTAAAACGTGAGGCCAAGGATGTATTACATTGTTTCAACAATCAAAGTGGTTATTTCATATCTCCAGGACGTTGACTACAATCATGCACAGATAGATTGTTTACGTTATTGTAATGAGAGTTTCCATGGTAACTAAGTATACATATTACACATGGAATAAATTTTTCCAGATGAGCCAATAGAGAGCTTCGACCTGATTACATTGAGTGTAAAATCACTTCTGTATCTTCAATAGTAACGGAGATATGCGAGTTTGAAGCTTTATATAATGTTTTTGAAAACGTGAGGCCTTAGGATGTATTACATTGTTTCAACAATGAAAGTGGTTATTTCAAATCTCCACGACGACGACTACAATAATGCACAAATAGATTGTTTACTTTATTGTTATGAAAGTTTCCATGGTAACTAAGCATGAATATTACACATGCAATAAATTTTTTATGTTGAGCCAATAGAGAGCTTCGACCTGATTACATTGAGTGTAAAATCACTCCTGTATCTTCAATAGTAACTTAGATATGCGAGTTTGAAATCTTATATAATGTTTTTGTAAAACGTGAGGCCAAGGATGTATTACATTGTTTCAACAATCAAAGTGGTTATTTCATATCTCCAGGACGATGACTACAATCATGCACAGATAGATTGTTTACTTTATTGTTATGAGAGTTTCCATGGTATCTAAGTATACATATTACACATGGATTACATTTTTCCAGATGAGCCAATAGAGAGCTTAGACCTGATTACATTGAGTGTAAAATCACTTCTGTATCTTCAATAGTAACTTTGATATGCGTGTTTGAAATCTTATATAATGTTTTTGTAAAACGTGAGACCAAGGATGTATTACATTGTTTCAACAATGAAAGTGGTTATTTCAAATCTCCACAACGACGACTACAATCATGCACAAATATATTGTTTACTTTATTGTTATGAGAGTTTCCATGGTAACTAAGCATGTATATTACACACGGATTAAATTTTTCCAGATGAGCCAATAGAGAGCTTCGACCTGATTACATTGAGTGTAAAATCACTTCTGTATCTTCAATAGTAACGGAGATATGCGAGTTTGAAGCTTTATATAATGTTTTTGAAAACGTGAGGCCTTAGGATGTATTACATTGTTTCAACAATGAAAGTGGTTATTTCAAATCTCCACGACGACGACTACAATAATGCACAAATAGATTGTTTACTTTATTGTTATGAAAGTTTCCATGGTAACTAAGCATGAATATTACACATGCAATAAATTTTTTATGTTGAGCCAATAGAGAGCTTCGACCTGATTACATTGAGTGTAAAATCACTCCTGTATCTTCAATAGTAACTTAGATATGCGAGTTTGAAATCTTATATAATGTTTTTGTAAAACGTGAGGCCAAGGATGTATTACATTGTTTCAACAATCAAAGTGGTTATTTCATATCTCCAGGACGATGACTACAATCATGCACAGATAGATTGTTTACTTTATTGTTATGAGAGTTTCCATGGTATCTAAGTATACATATTACACATGGATTAAATTTTTCCAGATGAGCCAATAGAGAGCTTAGACCTGATTACATTGAGTGTAAAATCACTTCTGTATCTTCAATAGTAACTTTGATATGCGTGTTTGAAATCTTATATAATGTTTTTGTAAAACGTGAGACCAAGGATGTATTACATTGTTTCAACAATCAAAGTGGTTATTTCATATCTCCAGGACGATGACTACAATCATGCACAGATAGATTGTTTACGTTATTGTAATGAGAGTTTCCATGGTAACTAAGTATACATATTACACATGGAATAAATTTTTCCAGATGAGCCAATAGAGAGCTTCGACCTGATTACATTGAGTGAAAAATCACTTCTGTATCTTCAATAGTAACGGAGATATGCGAGTTTGAAGCTTTATATAATGTTTTTGAAAACGTGAGGCCTTAGGATGTATTACATTGTTTCAACAATGAAAGTGGTTATTTCAAATCTCCACGACGACGACTACAATAATGCACAAATAAATTGTTTACTTTATTGTTATGAAAGTTTCCACGGTAACTAAGCATGAATATTACACATGCAATAAATTTTTTATGTTGAGCCAATAGAGAGCTTCGACCTGATTACATTGAGTGTAAAATCACTTCTGTATCTTCAATAGTAACTTACATATGCGAGTTTGAAATCTTATATAATGTTTTTGTAAAACGTGAGGCCAAGGATGTATTACATTGTTTCAACAATCAAAGTGGTTATTTCATATCTCCAGGACGATGACTACAATCATGCACAGATAGATTGTTTACTTTATTGTTATGAGAGTTTCCATGGTAACTAAGTATACATATTACACATGGATTAAATTTTTCCAGATGAGCCAATAGAGAGCTTCGACCTGATTACATTGAGTGTAAAATCACTCCTGTATCTTCAATAGTAACTTAGATATGCGAGTTTGAAATCTTATATAATGTTTTTGTAAAACGTGAGGCCAAGGATGTATTACATTGTTTCAACAATCAAAGTGGTTATTTCATATCTCCAGGACGATGACTACAATCATGCACAGATAGATTGTTTACTTTATTGTTATGAGAGTTTCCATGGTATCTAAGTATACATATTACACATGGATTAAATTTTTCCAGATGAGCCAATAGAGAGCTTAGACCTGATTACATTGAGTGTAAAATCACTTCTGTATCTTCAATAGTAACTTTGATATGCGTGTTTGAAATCTTATATAATGTTTTTGTAAAACGTGAGACCAAGGATGTATTACATTGTTTCAACAATGAAAGTGGTTATTTCAAATCTCCACGACGACGACTACAATCATGCACAAATAGATTGTTTACTTTATTGTTATGAAAGTTTCCATGGTAACTAAGCATGAATATTACACATGCAATAAATTTTTTATGTTGAGCCAATAGAGAGCTTCGACCTGATTACATTGAGTGTAAAATCACTCCTGTATCTTCAATAGTAACTTAGATATGCGAGTTTGAAATCTTATATAATGTTTTTGTAAAACGTGAGGCCAAGGATGTATTACATTGTTTCAACAATCAAAGTGGTTATTTCATATCTCCAGGACGATGACTACAATCATGCACAGATAGATTGTTTACTTTATTGTTATGAGAGTTTCCATGGTAACTAAGTATACATACTACACATGGATTAAATTTTTCCAGATGAGCCAATAGAGAGCTTCGACCTGATTACATTGAGTGTAAAATCACTTCTGTATCTTCTATAGTAACGGAGATATGCGAGTTTGAAGCTTTATATAATGTTTTTGAAAACGTGAGGCCTTAGGATGTATTACATTGTTTCAACAATGAAAGTGGTTATTTCAAATCTCCACGACGACGACTACAATCATGCACAAATAGATTGTTTACTTTATTGTTATGAAAGTTTCCATTTTAACTAAGCATGAATATTACACATGCAATATTTTTTTTATGTTGAGCCAATAGAGAGCTTCGACCTGATTACATTGAGTGTAAAATCACTCCTGTATCTTCAATAGTAACTTAGATATGCGAGTTTGAAATCTTATATAATGTTTTTTTAAAACGTGAGGCCAAGAATGTATTACATTGTTTCAACAATCAAAGTGGTTATTTCATATCTCCAGGACGATGACTACAATCATGCACAGATAGATTGTTTACTTTATTGTTATGAGAGTTTCCATGGTATCTAAGTATACATATTACACATGGATTAAATTTTTCCAGATGAGCCAATAGAGAGCTTAGACCTGATTACATTGAGTGTAAAATCACTTCTGTATCTTCAATAGTAACTTTGATATGCGTGTTTGAAATCTTATATAATGTTTTTGTAAAACGTGAGACCAAGGATGTATTACATTGTTTCAACAATGAAAGTGGTTATTTCAAATCTCCACGACGACGACTACAATCATGCACAAATATATTGTTTACTTTATTGTTATGAGAGTTTCCATGGTAACTAAGCATGTATATTACACACGGATTAAATTTTTCCAGATGAGCCAATAGAGAGCTTCGACCTGATTACATTGAGTGTAAAATCACTTCTGTATCTTCTATAGTAACGGAGATATGCGAGTTTGAAGCTTTATATAATGTTTTTGAAAACGTGAGGCCTTAGGATGTATTACATTGTTTCAACAATCAAAGTGGTTATTTCAAATCTCCACGACGACGACTACAATCATGCACAAATAGATTGTTTACTTTATTGTTATGAAAGTTTCCATGGTAACTAAGCATGAATATTACACATGCAATAAATTTTTTATGTTGAGCCAATAGAGAGCTTCGACCTGATTACATTGAGTGTAAAATCACTCCTGTATCTTCAATAGTAACTTAGATATGCGAGTTTGAAATCTTATATAATGTTTTTGTAAAACGTGAGGCCAAGGATGTATTACATTGTTTCAACAATCAAAGTGGTTATTTCATATCTCCAGGACGATGACTACAATCATGCATAGATAGATTGTTTACGTTATTGTAATGAGAGTTTCCATGGTAACTAAGTATACATATTACACATGGAATAAATTTTTCCAGATGAGCCAATAGAGAGCTTCGACCTGATTACATTGAGTGTAAAATCACTTCTGTATCTTCAATAGTAACGGAGATATGCGAGTTTGAAGCTTTATATAATGTTTTTGAAAACGTGAGGCCTTAGGATGTATTACATTGTTTCAACAATGAAAGTGGTTATTTCAAATCTCCACGACGACGACTACAATAATGCACAAATAGATTGTTTACTTTATTGTTATGAAAGTTTCCATGGTAACTAAGCATGAATATTACACATGCAATAAATTTTTTATGTTGAGCCAATAGAGAGCTTCGACCTGATTACATTGAGTGTAAAATCACTTCTGTATCTTCAATAGTAACTTACATATGCGAGTTTGAAATCTTATATAATGTTTTTGTAAAACGTGAGGCCAAGGATGTATTACATTGTTTCAACAATCAAAGTGGTTATTTCATATCTCCAGGACGATGACTACAATCATGCACAGATAGATTGTTTACTTTATTGTTATGAGAGTTTCCATGGTAACTAAGCATGTATATTACACATGGAATAATTTTTTCCAGATGAGCCAATAGAGAGCTTCGACCTGATTACATTGAGTGTAAAATCACTCCTGTATCTTCAATAGTAACTTAGATATGCGAGTTTGAAATCTTATATAATGTTTTTGTAAAACGTGAGGCAAAGGATGTATTACATTGTTTCAACAATCAAAGTGGTTATTTCATATCTCCAGGACGATGACTACAATCATGCACAGATAGATTGTTTACTTTATTGTTATGAGAGTTTCCATGGTAACTAAGTATACATATTACACATGGATTAAATTTTTCCAGATGAGCCAATAGAGAGCTTCGACCTGATTACATTGAGTGTAAAATCACTCCTGTATCTTCAATAGTAACTTAGATATGCGAGTTTGAAATCTTATATAATGTTTTTGTAAAACGTGAGGCCAAGGATGTATTACATTGTTTCAACAATCAAAGTGGTTATTTCATATCTCCAGGACGATGACTACAATCATGCACAGATAGATTGTTTACTTTATTGTTATGAGAGTTTCCATGGTATCTAAGTATACATATTACACATGGATTAAATTTTTCCAGATGAGCCAATAGAGAGCTTAGACCTGATTACATTGAGTGTAAAATCACTTCTGTATCTTCAATAGTAACTTTGATATGCGTGTTTGAAATCTTATATAATGTTTTTGTAAAACGTGAGACCAAGGATGTATTACATTGTTTCAACAATGAAAGTGGTTATTTCAAATCTCCACGACGACGACTACAATCATGCACAAATAGATTGTTTACTTTATTGTTATGAAAGTTTCCATGGTAACTAAGCATGAATATTACACATGCAATAAATTTTTTATGTTGAGCCAATAGAGAGCTTCGACCTGATTATATTGAGTGTAAAATCACTCCTGTATCTTCAATAGTAACTTAGATATGCGAGTTTGAAATCTTATATAATGTTTTTGTAAAACGTGAGGCCAAGGATGTATTACATTGTTTCAACAATCAAAGTGGTTATTTCATATCTCCAGGACGATGACTACAATCATGCACAGATAGATTGTTTACTTTATTGTTATGAGAGTTTCCATGGTATCTAAGTATACATATTACACATGGATTAAATTTTTCCAGATGAGCCAATAGAGAGCTTAGACCTGATTACATTGAGTGTAAAATCACTTCTGTATCTTCAATAGTAACTTTGATATGCGTGTTTGAAATCTTATATAATGTTTTTGTAAAACGTGAGACCAAGGATGTATTACATTGTTTCAACAATGAAAGTGGTTATTTCAAATCTCCACGACGACGACTACAATCATGCACAAATATATTGTTTACTTTATTGTTATGAGAGTTTCCATGGTAACTAAGCATGTATATTACACACGGATTAAATTTTTCCAGATGAGCCAATAGAGAGCTTCGACCTGATTACATTGAGTGTAAAATCACTTCTGTATCTTCTATAGTAACGGAGATATGCGAGTTTGAAGCTTTATATAATGTTTTTGAAAACGTGAAGCCTTAGGATGTATTACATTGTTTCAACAATCAAAGTGGTTATTTCAAATCTCCACGACGACGACTACAATCATGCACAAATAGATTGTTTACTTTATTGTTATGAAAGTTTCCATGGTAACTAAGCATGAATATTACACATGCAATAAATTTTTTATGTTGAGCCAATAGAGAGCTTCGACCTGATTACATTGAGTGTAAAATCACTCCTGTATCTTCAATAGTAACTTAGATATGCGAGTTTGAAATCTTATATAATGTTTTTGTAAAACGTGAGGCCAAGGATGTATTACATTGTTTCAACAATCAAAGTGGTTATTTCATATCTCCAGGACGATGACTACAATCATGCACAGATAGATTGTTTACTTTATTGTTATGAGAGTTTCCATGGTATCTAAGTATACATATTACACATGGATTAAATTTTTCCAGATGAGCCAATAGAGAGCTTAGACCTGATTACATTGAGTGTAAAATCACTTCTGTATCTTCAATAGTAACTTTGATATGCGTGTTTGAAATCTTATATAATGTTTTTGTAAAACGTGAGACCAAGGATGTATTACATTGTTTCAACAATCAAAGTGGTTATTTCATATCTCCAGGACGATGACTACAATCATGCACAGATAGATTGTTTACTTTATTGTTATGAGAGTTTCCATGGTAACTAAGTATACATACTACACATGGATTAAATTTTTCCAGATGAGCCAATAGAGAGCTTCGACCTGATTACATTGAGTGTAAAATCACTTCTGTATCTTCTATAGTAACGGAGATATGCGAGTTTGAAGCTTTATATAATGTTTTTGAAAACGTGAGGCCTTAGGATGTATTACATTGTTTCAACAATGAAAGTGGTTATTTCAAATCTCCACGACGACGACTACAATCATGCACAAATAGATTGTTTACTTTATTGTTATGAAAGTTTCCATTTTAACTAAGCATGAATATTACACATGCAATATTTTTTTTATGTTGAGCCAATAGAGAGCTTCGACCTGATTACATTGAGTGTAAAATCACTCCTGTATCTTCAATAGTAACTTAGATATGCGAGTTTGAAATCTTATATAATGTTTTTTTAAAACGTGAGGCCAAGAATGTATTACATTGTTTCAACAATCAAAGTGGTTATTTCATATCTCCAGGACGATGACTACAATCATGCACAGATAGATTGTTTACTTTATTGTTATGAGAGTTTCCATGGTATCTAAGTATACATATTACACATGGATTAAATTTTTCCAGATGAGCCAATAGAGAGCTTAGACCTGATTACATTGAGTGTAAAATCACTTCTGTATCTTCAATAGTAACTTTGATATGCGTGTTTGAAATCTTATATAATGTTTTTGTAAAACGTGAGACCAAGGATGTATTACATTGTTTCAACAATGAAAGTGGTTATTTCAAATCTCCACGACGACGACTACAATCATGCACAAATATATTGTTTACTTTATTGTTATGAGAGTTTCCATGGTAACTAAGCATGTATATTACACACGGATTAAATTTTTCCAGATGAGCCAATAGAGAGCTTCGACCTGATTACATTGAGTGTAAAATCACTTCTGTATCTTCTATAGTAACGGAGATATGCGAGTTTGAAGCTTTATATAATGTTTTTGAAAACGTGAGGCCTTAGGATGTATTACATTGTTTCAACAATCAAAGTGGTTATTTCAAATCTCCACGACGACGACTACAATCATGCACAAATAGATTGTTTACTTTATTGTTATGAAAGTTTCCATGGTAACTAAGCATGAATATTACACATGCAATAAATTTTTTATGTTGAGCCAATAGAGAGCTTCGACCTGATTACATTGAGTGTAAAATCACTCCTGTATCTTCAATAGTAACTTAGATATGCGAGTTTGAAATCTTATATAATGTTTTTGTAAAACGTGAGGCCAAGGATGTATTACATTGTTTCAACAATCAAAGTGGTTATTTCATATCTCCAGGACGATGACTACAATCATGCATAGATAGATTGTTTACGTTATTGTAATGAGAGTTTCCATGGTAACTAAGTATACATAATACACATGGAATAAATTTTTCCAGATGAGCCAATAGAGAGCTTCGACCTGATTACATTGAGTGTAAAATCACTTCTGTATCTTCAATAGTAACGGAGATATGCGAGTTTGAAGCTTTATATAATGTTTTTGAAAACGTGAGGCCTTAGGATGTATTACATTGTTTCAACAATGAAAGTGGTTATTTCAAATCTCCACGACGACGACTACAATAATGCACAAATAAATTGTTTACTTTATTGTTATGAAAGTTTCCACGGTAACTAAGCATGAATATTACACATGCAATAAATTTTTTATGTTGAGCCAATAGAGAGCTTCGACCTGATTACATTGAGTGTAAAATCACTTCTGTATCTTCAATAGTAACTTACATATGCGAGTTTGAAATCTTATATAATGTTTTTGTAAAACGTGAGGCCAAGGATGTATTACATTGTTTCAACAATCAAAGTGGTTATTTCATATCTCCAGGACGATGACTACAATCATGCACAGATAGATTGTTTACTTTATTGTTATGAGAGTTTCCATGGTAACTAAGTATACATATTACACATGGATTAAATTTTTCCAGATGAGCCAATAGAGAGCTTCGACCTGATTACATTGAGTGTAAAATCACTCCTGTATCTTCAATAGTAACTTAGATATGCGAGTTTGAAATCTTATATAATGTTTTTGTAAAACGTGAGGCCAAGGATGTATTACATTGTTTCAACAATCAAAGTGGTTATTTCATATCTCCAGGACGATGACTACAATCATGCACAGATAGATTGTTTACTTTATTGTTATGAGAGTTTCCATGGTATCTAAGTATACATATTACACATGGATTAAATTTTTCCAGATGAGCCAATAGAGAGCTTAGACCTGATTACATTGAGTGTAAAATCACTTCTGTATCTTCAATAGTAACTTTGATATGCGTGTTTGAAATCTTATATAATGTTTTTGTAAAACGTGAGACCAAGGATGTATTACATTGTTTCAACAATGAAAGTGGTTATTTCAAATCTCCACGACGACGACTACAATCATGCACAAATAGATTGTTTACTTTATTGTTATGAAAGTTTCCATGGTAACTAAGCATGAATATTACACATGCAATAAATTTTTTATGTTGAGCCAATAGAGAGCTTCGACCTGATTACATTGAGTGTAAAATCACTCCTGTATCTTCAATAGTAACTTAGATATGCGAGTTTGAAATCTTATATAATGTTTTTGTAAAACGTGAGGCCAAGGATGTATTACATTGTTTCAACAATCAAAGTGGTTATTTCATATCTCCAGGACGATGACTACAATCATGCACAGATAGATTGTTTACTTTATTGTTATGAGAGTTTCCATGGTAACTAAGTATACATACTACACATGGATTAAATTTTTCCAGATGAGCCAATAGAGAGCTTCGACCTGATTACATTGAGTGTAAAATCACTTCTGTATCTTCTATAGTAACGGAGATATGCGAGTTTGAAGCTTTATATAATGTTTTTGAAAACGTGAGGCCTTAGGATGTATTACATTGTTTCAACAATGAAAGTGGTTATTTCAAATCTCCACGACGACGACTACAATCATGCACAAATAGATTGTTTACTTTATTGTTATGAAAGTTTCCATTTTAACTAAGCATGAATATTACACATGCAATATTTTTTTTATGTTGAGCCAATAGAGAGCTTCGACCTGATTACATTGAGTGTAAAATCACTCCTGTATCTTCAATAGTAACTTAGATATGCGAGTTTGAAATCTTATATAATGTTTTTTTAAAACGTGAGGCCAAGAATGTATTACATTGTTTCAACAATCAAAGTGGTTATTTCATATCTCCAGGACGATGACTACAATCATGCACAGATAGATTGTTTACTTTATTGTTATGAGAGTTTCCATGGTATCTAAGTATACATATTACACATGGATTAAATTTTTCCAGATGAGCCAATAGAGAGCTTAGACCTGATTACATTGAGTGTAAAATCACTTCTGTATCTTCAATAGTAACTTTGATATGCGTGTTTGAAATCTTATATAATGTTTTTGTAAAACGTGAGACCAAGGATGTATTACATTGTTTCAACAATGAAAGTGGTTATTTCAAATCTCCACGACGACGACTACAATCATGCACAAATATATTGTTTACTTTATTGTTATGAGAGTTTCCATGGTAACTAAGCATGTATATTACACACGGATTAAATTTTTCCAGATGAGCCAATAGAGAGCTTCGACCTGATTACATTGAGTGTAAAATCACTTCTGTATCTTCTATAGTAACGGAGATATGCGAGTTTGAAGCTTTATATAATGTTTTTGAAAACGTGAGGCCTTAGGATGTATTACATTGTTTCAACAATCAAAGTGGTTATTTCAAATCTCCACGACGACGACTACAATCATGCACAAATAGATTGTTTACTTTATTGTTATGAAAGTTTCCATGGTAACTAAGCATGAATATTACACATGCAATAAATTTTTTATGTTGAGCCAATAGAGAGCTTCGACCTGATTACATTGAGTGTAAAATCACTCCTGTATCTTCAATAGTAACTTAGATATGCGAGTTTGAAATCTTATATAATGTTTTTGTAAAACGTGAGGCCAAGGATGTATTACATTGTTTCAACAATCAAAGTGGTTATTTCATATCTCCAGGACGATGACTACAATCATGCATAGATAGATTGTTTACGTTATTGTAATGAGAGTTTCCATGGTAACTAAGTATACATATTACACATGGAATAAATTTTTCCAGATGAGCCAATAGAGAGCTTCGACCTGATTACATTGAGTGTAAAATCACTTCTGTATCTTCAATAGTAACGGAGATATGCGAGTTTGAAGCTTTATATAATGTTTTTGAAAACGTGAGGCCTTAGGATGTATTACATTGTTTCAACAATGAAAGTGGTTATTTCAAATCTCCACGACGACGACTACAATAATGCACAAATAGATTGTTTACTTTATTGTTATGAAAGTTTCCATGGTAACTAAGCATGAATATTACACATGCAATAAATTTTTTATGTTGAGCCAATAGAGAGCTTCGACCTGATTACATTGAGTGTAAAATCACTTCTGTATCTTCAATAGTAACTTACATATGCGAGTTTGAAATCTTATATAATGTTTTTGTAAAACGTGAGGCCAAGGATGTATTACATTGTTTCAACAATCAAAGTGGTTATTTCATATCTCCAGGACGATGACTACAATCATGCACAGATAGATTGTTTACTTTATTGTTATGAGAGTTTCCATGGTAACTAAGCATGTATATTACACATGGAATAATTTTTTCCAGATGAGCCAATAGAGAGCTTCGACCTGATTACATTGAGTGTAAAATCACTCCTGTATCTTCAATAGTAACTTAGATATGCGAGTTTGAAATCTTATATAATGTTTTTGTAAAACGTGAGGCAAAGGATGTATTACATTGTTTCAACAATCAAAGTGGTTATTTCATATCTCCAGGACGATGACTACAATCATGCACAGATAGATTGTTTACTTTATTGTTATGAGAGTTTCCATGGTAACTAAGTATACATATTACACATGGATTAAATTTTTCCAGATGAGCCAATAGAGAGCTTCGACCTGATTACATTGAGTGTAAAATCACTCCTGTATCTTCAATAGTAACTTAGATATGCGAGTTTGAAATCTTATATAATGTTTTTGTAAAACGTGAGGCCAAGGATGTATTACATTGTTTCAACAATCAAAGTGGTTATTTCATATCTCCAGGACGATGACTACAATCATGCACAGATAGATTGTTTACTTTATTGTTATGAGAGTTTCCATGGTATCTAAGTATACATATTACACATGGATTAAATTTTTCCAGATGAGCCAATAGAGAGCTTAGACCTGATTACATTGAGTGTAAAATCACTTCTGTATCTTCAATAGTAACTTTGATATGCGTGTTTGAAATCTTATATAATGTTTTTGTAAAACGTGAGACCAAGGATGTATTACATTGTTTCAACAATGAAAGTGGTTATTTCAAATCTCCACGACGACGACTACAATCATGCACAAATAGATTGTTTACTTTATTGTTATGAAAGTTTCCATGGTAACTAAGCATGAATATTACACATGCAATAAATTTTTTATGTTGAGCCAATAGAGAGCTTCGACCTGATTATATTGAGTGTAAAATCACTCCTGTATCTTCAATAGTAACTTAGATATGCGAGTTTGAAATCTTATATAATGTTTTTGTAAAACGTGAGGCCAAGGATGTATTACATTGTTTCAACAATCAAAGTGGTTATTTCATATCTCCAGGACGATGACTACAATCATGCACAGATAGATTGTTTACTTTATTGTTATGAGAGTTTCCATGGTATCTAAGTATACATATTACACATGGATTAAATTTTTCCAGATGAGCCAATAGAGAGCTTAGACCTGATTACATTGAGTGTAAAATCACTTCTGTATCTTCAATAGTAACTTTGATATGCGTGTTTGAAATCTTATATAATGTTTTTGTAAAACGTGAGACCAAGGATGTATTACATTGTTTCAACAATGAAAGTGGTTATTTCAAATCTCCACGACGACGACTACAATCATGCACAAATATATTGTTTACTTTATTGTTATGAGAGTTTCCATGGTAACTAAGCATGTATATTACACACGGATTAAATTTTTCCAGATGAGCCAATAGAGAGCTTCGACCTGATTACATTGAGTGTAAAATCACTTCTGTATCTTCTATAGTAACGGAGATATGCGAGTTTGAAGCTTTATATAATGTTTTTGAAAACGTGAAGCCTTAGGATGTATTACATTGTTTCAACAATCAAAGTGGTTATTTCAAATCTCCACGACGACGACTACAATCATGCACAAATAGATTGTTTACTTTATTGTTATGAAAGTTTCCATGGTAACTAAGCATGAATATTACACATGCAATAAATTTTTTATGTTGAGCCAATAGAGAGCTTCGACCTGATTACATTGAGTGTAAAATCACTCCTGTATCTTCAATAGTAACTTAGATATGCGAGTTTGAAATCTTATATAATGTTTTTGTAAAACGTGAGGCCAAGGATGTATTACATTGTTTCAACAATCAAAGTGGTTATTTCATATCTCCAGGACGATGACTACAATCATGCACAGATAGATTGTTTACTTTATTGTTATGAGAGTTTCCATGGTATCTAAGTATACATATTACACATGGATTAAATTTTTCCAGATGAGCCAATAGAGAGCTTAGACCTGATTACATTGAGTGTAAAATCACTTCTGTATCTTCAATAGTAACTTTGATATGCGTGTTTGAAATCTTATATAATGTTTTTGTAAAACGTGAGACCAAGGATGTATTACATTGTTTCAACAATCAAAGTGGTTATTTCATATCTCCAGGACGATGACTACAATCATGCACAGATAGATTGTTTACTTTATTGTTATGAGAGTTTCCATGGTAACTAAGTATACATACTACACATGGATTAAATTTTTCCAGATGAGCCAATAGAGAGCTTCGACCTGATTACATTGAGTGTAAAATCACTTCTGTATCTTCTATAGTAACGGAGATATGCGAGTTTGAAGCTTTATATAATGTTTTTGAAAACGTGAGGCCTTAGGATGTATTACATTGTTTCAACAATGAAAGTGGTTATTTCAAATCTCCACGACGACGACTACAATCATGCACAAATATATTGTTTACTTTATTGTTATGAGAGTTTCCATGGTAACTAAGCATGTATATTACACACGGATTAAATTTTTCCAGATGAGCCAATAGAGAGCTTCGACCTGATTACATTGAGTGTAAAATCACTTCTGTATCTTCTATAGTAACGGAGATATGCGAGTTTGAAGCTTTATATAATGTTTTTGAAAACGTGAAGCCTTAGGATGTATTACATTGTTTCAACAATCAAAGTGGTTATTTCAAATCTCCACGACGACGACTACAATCATGCACAAATAGATTGTTTACTTTATTGTTATGAAAGTTTCCATGGTAACTAAGCATGAATATTACACATGCAATAAATTTTTTATGTTGAGCCAATAGAGAGCTTCGACCTGATTACATTGAGTGTAAAATCACTCCTGTATCTTCAATAGTAACTTAGATATGCGAGTTTGAAATCTTATATAATGTTTTTGTAAAACGTGAGGCCAAGGATGTATTACATTGTTTCAACAATCAAAGTGGTTATTTCATATTTCCAGGACGATGACTACAATCATGCATAGATAGATTGTTTACGTTATTGTAATGAGAGTTTCCATGGTAACTAAGTATACATAATACACATGGAATAAATTTTTCCAGATGAGCCAATAGAGAGCTTCGACCTGATTACATTGAGTGTAAAATCACTTCTGTATCTTCAATAGTAACGGAGATATGCGAGTTTGAAGCTTTATATAATGTTTTTGAAAACGTGAGGCCTTAGGATGTATTACATTGTTTCAACAATGAAAGTGGTTATTTCAAATCTCCACGACGACGACTACAATAATGCACAAATAGATTGTTTACTTTATTGTTATGAAAGTTTCCATGGTAACTAAGCATGAATATTACACATGCAATAAATTTTTTATGTTGAGCCAATAGAGAGCTTCGACCTGATTACATTGAGTGTAAAATCACTCCTGTATCTTCAATAGTAACTTAGATATGCGAGTTTGAAATCTTATATAATGTTTTTGTAAAACGTGAGGCAAAGGATGTATTACATTGTTTCAACAATCAAAGTGGTTATTTCATATCTCCAGGACGATGACTACAATCATGCACAGATAGATTGTTTACTTTATTGTTATGAGAGTTTCCATGGTAACTAAGTATACATATTACACATGGATTAAATTTTTCCAGATGAGCCAATAGAGAGCTTCGACCTGATTACATTGAGTGTAAAATCACTCCTGTATCTTCAATAGTAACTTAGATATGCGAGTTTGAAATCTTATATAATGTTTTTGTAAAACGTGAGGCCAAGGATGTATTACATTGTTTCAACAATCAAAGTGGTTATTTCATATCTCCAGGACGATGACTACAATCATGCACAGATAGATTGTTTACTTTATTGTTATGAGAGTTTCCATGGTATCTAAGTATACATATTACACATGGATTAAATTTTTCCAGATGAGCCAATAGAGAGCTTAGACCTGATTACATTGAGTGTAAAATCACTTCTGTATCTTCAATAGTAACTTTGATATGCGTGTTTGAAATCTTATATAATGTTTTTGTAAAACGTGAGACCAAGGATGTATTACATTGTTTCAACAATGAAAGTGGTTATTTCAAATCTCCACGACGACGACTACAATCATGCACAAATATATTGTTTACTTTATTGTTATGAGAGTTTCCATGGTAACTAAGCATGTATATTACACACGGATTAAATTTTTCCAGATGAGCCAATAGAGAGCTTCGACCTGATTACATTGAGTGTAAAATCACTTCTGTATCTTCTATAGTAACGGAGATATGCGAGTTTGAAGCTTTATATAATGTTTTTGAAAACGTGAAGCCTTAGGATGTATTACATTGTTTCAACAATCAAAGTGGTTATTTCAAATCTCCACGACGACGACTACAATCATGCACAAATAGATTGTTTACTTTATTGTTATGAAAGTTTCCATGGTAACTAAGCATGAATATTACACATGCAATAAATTTTTTATGTTGAGCCAATAGAGAGCTTAGACCTGATTACATTGAGTGTAAAATCACTTCTGTATCTTCAATAGTAACTTTGATATGCGTGTTTGAAATCTTATATAATGTTTTTGTAAAACGTGAGACCAAGGATGTATTACATTGTTTCAACAATCAAAGTGGTTATTTCATATCTCCAGGACGATGACTACAATCATGCACAGATAGATTGTTTACTTTATTGTTATGAGAGTTTCCATGGTAACTAAGTATACATACTACACATGGATTAAATTTTTCCAGATGAGCCAATAGAGAGCTTCGACCTGATTACATTGAGTGTAAAATCACTTCTGTATCTTCTATAGTAACGGAGATATGCGAGTTTGAAGCTTTATATAATGTTTTTGAAAACGTGAGGCCTTAGGATGTATTACATTGTTTCAACAATGAAAGTGGTTATTTCAAATCTCCACGACGACGACTACAATCATGCACAAATAGATTGTTTACTTTATTGTTATGAAAGTTTCCATTTTAACTAAGCATGAATATTACACATGCAATATTTTTTTTATGTTGAGCCAATAGAGAGCTTCGACCTGATTACATTGAGTGTAAAATCACTCCTGTATCTTCAATAGTAACTTAGATATGCGAGTTTGAAATCTTATATAATGTTTTTTTAAAACGTGAGGCCAAGAATGTATTACATTGTTTCAACAATCAAAGTGGTTATTTCATATCTCCAGGACGATGACTACAATCATGCACAGATAGATTGTTTACTTTATTGTTATGAGAGTTTCCATGGTATCTAAGTATACATATTACACATGGATTAAATTTTTCCAGATGAGCCAATAGAGAGCTTAGACCTGATTACATTGAGTGTAAAATCACTTCTGTATCTTCAATAGTAACTTTGATATGCGTGTTTGAAATCTTATATAATGTTTTTGTAAAACGTGAGACCAAGGATGTATTACATTGTTTCAACAATGAAAGTGGTTATTTCAAATCTCCACGACGACGACTACAATCATGCACAAATATATTGTTTACTTTATTGTTATGAGAGTTTCCATGGTAACTAAGCATGTATATTACACACGGATTAAATTTTTCCAGATGAGCCAATAGAGAGCTTCGACCTGATTACATTGAGTGTAAAATCACTTCTGTATCTTCTATAGTAACGGAGATATGCGAGTTTGAAGCTTTATATAATGTTTTTGAAAACGTGAGGCCTTAGGATGTATTACATTGTTTCAACAATCAAAGTGGTTATTTCAAATCTCCACGACGACGACTACAATCATGCACAAATAGATTGTTTACTTTATTGTTATGAAAGTTTCCATGGTAACTAAGCATGAATATTACACATGCAATAAATTTTTTATGTTGAGCCAATAGAGAGCTTCGACCTGATTACATTGAGTGTAAAATCACTCCTGTATCTTCAATAGTAACTTAGATATGCGAGTTTGAAATCTTATATAATGTTTTTGTAAAACGTGAGGCCAAGGATGTATTACATTGTTTCAACAATCAAAGTGGTTATTTCATATCTCCAGGACGATGACTACAATCATGCATAGATAGATTGTTTACGTTATTGTAATGAGAGTTTCCATGGTAACTAAGTATACATATTACACATGGAATAAATTTTTCCAGATGAGCCAATAGAGAGCTTCGACCTGATTACATTGAGTGTAAAATCACTTCTGTATCTTCAATAGTAACGGAGATATGCGAGTTTGAAGCTTTATATAATGTTTTTGAAAACGTGAGGCCTTAGGATGTATTACATTGTTTCAACAATGAAAGTGGTTATTTCAAATCTCCACGACGACGACTACAATAATGCACAAATAGATTGTTTACTTTATTGTTATGAAAGTTTCCATGGTAACTAAGCATGAATATTACACATGCAATAAATTTTTTATGTTGAGCCAATAGAGAGCTTCGACCTGATTACATTGAGTGTAAAATCACTTCTGTATCTTCAATAGTAACTTACATATGCGAGTTTGAAATCTTATATAATGTTTTTGTAAAACGTGAGGCCAAGGATGTATTACATTGTTTCAACAATCAAAGTGGTTATTTCATATCTCCAGGACGATGACTACAATCATGCACAGATAGATTGTTTACTTTATTGTTATGAGAGTTTCCATGGTAACTAAGCATGTATATTACACATGGAATAAATTTTTCCAGATGAGCCAATAGAGAGCTTCGACCTGATTACATTGAGTGTAAAATCACTCCTGTATCTTCAATAGTAACTTAGATATGCGAGTTTGAAATCTTATATAATGTTTTTGTAAAACGTGAGGCAAAGGATGTATTACATTGTTTCAACAATCAAAGTGGTTATTTCATATCTCCAGGACGATGACTACAATCATGCACAGATAGATTGTTTACTTTATTGTTATGAGAGTTTCCATGGTAACTAAGTATACATATTACACATGGATTAAATTTTTCCAGATGAGCCAATAGAGAGCTTCGACCTGATTACATTGAGTGTAAAATCACTCCTGTATCTTCAATAGTAACTTAGATATGCGAGTTTGAAATCTTATATAATGTTTTTGTAAAACGTGAGGCCAAGGATGTATTACATTGTTTCAACAATCAAAGTGGTTATTTCATATCTCCAGGACGATGACTACAATCATGCACAGATAGATTGTTTACTTTATTGTTATGAGAGTTTCCATGGTATCTAAGTATACATATTACACATGGATTAAATTTTTCCAGATGAGCCAATAGAGAGCTTAGACCTGATTACATTGAGTGTAAAATCACTTCTGTATCTTCAATAGTAACGGAGATATGCGAGTTTGAAGCTTTATATAATGTTTTTGAAAACGTGAGGCCTTAGGATGTATTACATTGTTTCAACAATGAAAGTGGTTATTTCAAATCTCCACGACGACGACTACAATAATGCACAAATAGATTGTTTACTTTATTGTTATGAAAGTTTCCATGGTAACTAAGCATGAATATTACACATGCAATAAATTTTTTATGTTGAGCCAATAGAGAGCTTCGACCTGATTACATTGAGTGTAAAATCACTTCTGTATCTTCAATAGTAACTTACATATGCGAGTTTGAAATCTTATATAATGTTTTTGTAAAACGTGAGGCCAAGGATGTATTACATTGTTTCAACAATCAAAGTGGTTATTTCATATCTCCAGGACGATGACTACAATCATGCACAGATAGATTGTTTACTTTATTGTTATGAGAGTTTCCATGGTAACTAAGCATGTATATTACACATGGAATAAATTTTTCCAGATGAGCCAATAGAGAGCTTCGACCTGATTACATTGAGTGTAAAATCACTCCTGTATCTTCAATAGTAACTTAGATATGCGAGTTTGAAATCTTATATAATGTTTTTGTAAAACGTGAGGCAAAGGATGTATTACATTGTTTCAACAATCAAAGTGGTTATTTCATATCTCCAGGACGATGACTACAATCATGCACAGATAGATTGTTTACTTTATTGTTATGAGAGTTTCCATGGTAACTAAGTATAAATATTACACATGGATTAAATTTTTCCAGATGAGCCAATAGAGAGCTTCGACCTGATTACATTGAGTGTAAAATCACTCCTGTATCTTCAATAGTAACTTAGATATGCGAGTTTGAAATCTTATATAATGTTTTTGTAAAACGTGAGGCCAAGGATGTATTACATTGTTTCAACAATCAAAGTGGTTATTTCATATCTCCAGGACGATGACTACAATCATGCACAGATAGATTGTTTACTTTATTGTTATGAGAGTTTCCATGGTATCTAAGTATACATATTACACATGGATTAAATTTTTCCAGATGAGCCAATAGAGAGCTTAGACCTGATTACATTGAGTGTAAAATCACTTCTGTATCTTCAATAGTAACTTTGATATGCGTGTTTGAAATCTTATATAATGTTTTTGTAAAACGTGAGACCAAGGATGTATTACATTGTTTCAACAATGAAAGTGGTTATTTCAAATCTCCACGACGACGACTACAATCATGCACAAATAGATTGTTTACTTTATTGTTATGAAAGTTTCCATGGTAACTAAGCATGAATATTACACATGCAATAAATTTTTTATGTTGAGCCAATAGAGAGCTTCGACCTGATTACATTGAGTGTAAAATCACTCCTGTATCTTCAATAGTAACTTAGATATGCGAGTTTGAAATCTTATATAATGTTTTTGTAAAACGTGAGGCCAAGGATGTATTACATTGTTTCAACAATCAAAGTGGTTATTTCATATCTCCAGGACGATGACTACAATCATGCACAGATAGATTGTTTACTTTATTGTTATGAGAGTTTCCATGGTATCTAAGTATACATATTACACATGGATTAAATTTTTCCAGATGAGCCAATAGAGAGCTTAGACCTGATTACATTGAGTGTAAAATCACTTCTGTATCTTCAATAGTAACTTTGATATGCGTGTTTGAAATCTTATATAATGTTTTTGTAAAACGTGAGACCAAGGATGTATTACATTGTTTCAACAATGAAAGTGGTTATTTCAAATCTCCACGACGACGACTACAATCATGCACAAATATATTGTTTACTTTATTGTTATGAGAGTTTCCATGGTAACTAAGCATGTATATTACACACGGATTAAATTTTTCCAGATGAGCCAATAGAGAGCTTCGACCTGATTACATTGAGTGTAAAATCACTTCTGTATCTTCTATAGTAACGGAGATATGCGAGTTTGAAGCTTTATATAATGTTTTTGAAAACGTGAAGCCTTAGGATGTATTACATTGTTTCAACAATCAAAGTGGTTATTTCAAATCTCCACGACGACGACTACAATCATGCACAAATAGATTGTTTACTTTATTGTTATGAAAGTTTCCATGGTAACTAAGCATGAATATTACACATGCAATAAATTTTTTATGTTGAGCCAATAGAGAGCTTCGACCTGATTACATTGAGTGTAAAATCACTTCTGTATCTTCAATAGTAACTTAGATATGCGAGTTTGAAATCTTATATAATGTTTTTGTAAAACGTGAGGCCAAGGATGTATTACATTGTTTCAACAATCAAAGTGGTTATTTCATATCTCCAGGACGATGACTACAATCATGCACAGATAGATTGTTTACTTTATTGTTATGAGAGTTTCCATGGTAACTAAGTATACATATTACACATGGATTAAATTTTTCCAGATGAGCCAATAGAGAGCTTCGACCTGATTACATTGAGTGTAAAATCACTCCTGTATCTTCAATAGTAACTTAGATATGCGAGTTTGAAATCTTATATAATGTTTTTGTAAAACGTGAGGCCAAGGATGTATTACATTGTTTCAACAATCAAAGTGGTTATTTCATATCTCCAGGACGATGACTACAATCATGCACAGATAGATTGTTTACTTTATTGTTATGAGAGTTTCCATGGTATCTAAGTATACATATTACACATGGATTAAATTTTTCCAGATGAGCCAATAGAGAGCTTAGACCTGATTACATTGAGTGTAAAATCACTTCTGTATCTTCAATAGTAACTTTGATATGCGTGTTTGAAATCTTATATAATGTTTTTGTAAAACGTGAGACCAAGGATGTATTACATTGTTTCAACAATGAAAGTGGTTATTTCAAATCTCCACGACGACGACTACAATCATGCACAAATATATTGTTTACTTTATTGTTATGAGAGTTTCCATGGTAACTAAGCATGTATATTACACACGGATTAAATTTTTCCAGATGAGCCAATAGAGATCTTCGACCTGATTACATTGAGTGTAAAATCACTTCTGTATCTTCTATAGTAACGGAGATATGCGAGTTTGAAGCTTTATATAATGTTTTTGAAAACGTGAGGCCTTAGGATGTATTACATTGTTTCAACAATGAAAGTGGTTATTTCAAATCTCCACGACGACGACTACAATAATGCACAAATAGATTGTTTACTTTATTGTTATGAAAGTTTCCATGGTAACTAAGCATGAATATTACACATGCAATAAATTTTTTATGTTGAGCCAATAGAGAGCTTCGACCTGATTACATTGAGTGTAAAATCACTCCTGTATCTTCAATAGTAACTTAGATATGCGAGTTTGAAATCTTATATAATGTTTTTGTAAAACGTGAGGCAAAGGATGTATTACATTGTTTCAACAATCAAAGTGGTTATTTCATATCTCCAGGACGATGACTACAATCATGCACAGATAGATTGTTTACTTTATTGTTATGAGAGTTTCCATGGTATCTAAGTATACATATTACACATGGATTAAATTTTTCCAGATGAGCCAATAGAGAGCTTAGACCTGATTACATTGAGTGTAAAATCACTTCTGTATCTTCAATAGTAACTTTGATATGCGTGTTTGAAATCTTATATAATGTTTTTGTAAAACGTGAGACCAAGGATGTATTACATTGTTTCAACAATGAAAGTGGTTATTTCAAATCTCCACGACGACGACTACAATCATGCACAAATATATTGTTTACTTTATTGTTATGAGAGTTTCCATGGTAACTAAGCATGTATATTACACACGGATTAAATTTTTCCAGATGAGCCAATAGAGAGCTTCGACCTGATTACATTGAGTGTAAAATCACTTCTGTATCTTCTATAGTAACGGAGATATGCGAGTTTGAAGCTTTATATAATGTTTTTGAAAACGTGAGGCCTTAGGATGTATTACATTGTTTCAACAATCAAAGTGGTTATTTCAAATCTCCACGACGACGACTACAATCATGCACAAATAGATTGTTTACTTTATTGTTATGAAAGTTTCCATGGTAACTAAGCATGAATATTACACATGCAATAAATTTTTTATGTTGAGCCAATAGAGAGCTTCGACCTGATTACATTGAGTGTAAAATCACTTCTGTATCTTCAATAGTAACTTAGATATGCGAGTTTGAAATCTTATATAATGTTTTTGTAAAACGTGAGACCAAGGATGTATTACATTGTTTCAACAATGAAAGTGGTTATTTCAAATCTCCACGACGACGACTACAATCATGCACAAATATATTGTTTACTTTATTGTTATGAGAGTTTCCATGGTAACTAAGCATGTATATTACACACGGATTAAATTTTTCCAGATGAGCCAATAGAGATCTTCGACCTGATTACATTGAGTGTAAAATCACTTCTGTATCTTCTATAGTAACGGAGATATGCGAGTTTGAAGCTTTATATAATGTTTTTGAAAACGTGAGGCCTTAGGATGTATTACATTGTTTCAACAATCAAAGTGGTTATTTCAAATCTCCACGACGACGACTACAATCATGCACAAATATATTGTTTACTTTATTGTTATGAGAGTTTCCATGGTAACTAAGCATGTATATTACACATGGATTAAATTTTTCCAGATGAGCCAATAGAGAGCTTCGACCTGATTACATTGAGTGTAAAATCACTCCTGTATCTTCAATAGTAACTTAGATATGCGAGTTTGAAATCTTATATAATGTTTTTGTAAAACGTGAGGCCAAGGATGTATTACATTGTTTCAACAATCAAAGTGGTTATTTCATATCTCCAGGACGATGACTACAATCATGCACAGATAGATTGTTTACTTTATTGTTATGAGAGTTTCCATGGTATCTAAGTATACATATTACACATGGATTAAATTTTTCCAGATGAGCCAATAGAGAGCTTCGACCTGATTACATTGAGTGTAAAATCACTCCTGTATCTTCAATAGTAACTTAGATATGCGAGTTTGAAATCTTATATAATGTTTTTGTAAAACGTGAGGCCAAGGATGTATTACATTGTTTCAACAATCAAAGTGGTTATTTCATATCTCCAGGACGATGACTACAATCATGCACAGATAGATTGTTTACTTTATTGTTATGAGAGTTTCCATGGTAACTAAGTATACATACTACACATGGATTAAATTTTTCCAGATGAGCCAATAGAGAGCTTCGACCTGATTACATTGAGTGTAAAATCACTTCTGTATCTTCAATAGTAACTTAGATATGCGAGTTTGAAATCTTATATAATGTTTTTGTAAAACGTGAGGCCAAGGATGTATTACATTGTTTCAACAATCAAAGTGGTTATTTCAAATCTCCACGACGACGACTACAATCATGCACAAATAGATTGTTTACTTTATTGTTATGAAAGTTTCCATGGTAACTAAGCATGAATATTACACATGCAATAAATTTTTTATGTTGAGCCAATAGAGAGCTTCGACCTGATTACATTGAGTGTAAAATCACTCCTGTATCTTCAATAGTAACTTAGATATGCGAGTTTGAAATCTTATATAATGTTTTTGTAAAACGTGAGGCCAAGGATGTATTACATTGTTTCAACAATCAAAGTGGTTATTTCATATCTCCAGGACGATGACTACAATCATGCACAGATAGATTGTTTACTTTATTGTTATGAGAGTTTCCATGGTAACTAAGTATACATACTACACATGGATTAAATTTTTCCAGATGAGCCAATAGAGAGCTTCGACCTGATTACATTGAGTGTAAAATCACTTCTGTATCTTCTATAGTAACGGAGATATGCGAGTTTGAAGCTTTATATAATGTTTTTGAAAACGTGAGGCCTTAGGATGTATTACATTGTTTCAACAATCAAAGTGGTTATTTCAAATCTCCACGACGACGACTACAATCATGCACAAATAGATTGTTTACTTTATTGTTATGAAAGTTTCCATGGTAACCAAGCATGAATATTACACATGCAATAATTTTTTTATGTTGAGCCAATAGAGAGCTTCGACCTGATTACATTGAGTGTAAAATCACTCCTGTATCTTCAATAGTAACTTAGATATGCGAGTTTGAAATCTTATATAATGTTTTTGTAAAACGTGAGACCAAGGATGTATTACATTGTTTCAACAATGAAAGTGGTTATTTCAAATCTCCACGACGACGACTACAATCATGCACAAATAGATTGTTTACTTTATTGTTATGAGAGTTTCCATGGTAACTAAGCATGTATATTACACATGGAATAAAGTTTTCCAGATGAGCCAATAGAGAGCTTCGACCTGATTACATTGAGTGTAAAATCACTTCTGTATCTTCTATAGTAACGGAGATATGCGAGCTTGAAGCTTTATATAATGTTTTTGAAAACGTGAAGCCTTAGGATGTATTACATTGTTTCAACAATCAAAGTGGTTATTTCAAATCTCCACGACGACGACTACAATCATGCACAAATAGATTGTTTACTTTATTGTTATGAAAGTTTCCATGGTAACTAAGCATGAATATTACACATGCAATAATTTTTTTATGTTGAGCCAATAGAGAGCTTCGACCTGATTACATTGAGTGTAAAATCACTCCTGTATCTTCAATAGTAACTTAGATATGCGAGTTTGAAATCTTATATAATGTTTTTGTAAAACGTGAGGCCAAGGATGTATTACATTGTTTCAACAATCAAAGTGGTTATTTCATATCTCCAGGACGATGACTACAATCATGCACAGATAGATTGTTTACTTTATTGTTATGAGAGTTTCCATGGTATCTAAGTATACATATTACACATGGATTAAATTTTTCCAGATGAGCCAATAGAGAGCTTAGACCTGATTACATTGAGTGTAAAATCACTTCTGTATCTTCAATAGTAACTTTGATATGCGTGTTTGAAATCTTATATAATGTTTTTGTAAAACGTGAGACCAAGGATGTATTACATTGTTTCAACAATGAAAGTGGTTATTTCAAATCTCCACGACGACGACTACAATCATGCACAAATATATTGTTTACTTTATTGTTATGAGAGTTTCCATGGTAACTAAGCATGTATATTACACACGGATTAAATTTTTCCAGATGAGCCAATAGAGATCTTCGACCTGATTACATTGAGTGTAAAATCACTTCTGTATCTTCTATAGTAACGGAGATATGCGAGTTTGAAGCTTTATATAATGTTTTTGAAAACGTGAGGCCTTAGGATGTATTACATTGTTTCAACAATGAAAGTGGTTATTTCAAATCTCCACGACGACGACTACAATAATGCACAAATAGATTGTTTACTTTATTGTTATGAAAGTTTCCATGGTAACTAAGCATGAATATTACACATGCAATAAATTTTTTATGTTGAGCCAATAGAGAGCTTCGACCTGATTACATTGAGTGTAAAATCACTCCTGTATCTTCAATAGTAACTTAGATATGCGAGTTTGAAATCTTATATAATGTTTTTGTAAAACGTGAGGCAAAGGATGTATTACATTGTTTCAACAATCAAAGTGGTTATTTCATATCTCCAGGACGATGACTACAATCATGCACAGATAGATTGTTTACTTTATTGTTATGAGAGTTTCCATGGTATCTAAGTATACATATTACACATGGATTAAATTTTTCCAGATGAGCCAATAGAGAGCTTAGACCTGATTACATTGAGTGTAAAATCACTTCTGTATCTTCAATAGTAACTTTGATATGCGTGTTTGAAATCTTATATAATGTTTTTGTAAAACGTGAGACCAAGGATGTATTACATTGTTTCAACAATGAAAGTGGTTATTTCAAATCTCCACGACGACGACTACAATCATGCACAAATATATTGTTTACTTTATTGTTATGAGAGTTTCCATGGTAACTAAGCATGTATATTACACACGGATTAAATTTTTCCAGATGAGCCAATAGAGAGCTTCGACCTGATTACATTGAGTGTAAAATCACTTCTGTATCTTCTATAGTAACGGAGATATGCGAGTTTGAAGCTTTATATAATGTTTTTGAAAACGTGAGGCCTTAGGATGTATTACATTGTTTCAACAATCAAAGTGGTTATTTCAAATCTCCACGACGACGACTACAATCATGCACAAATAGATTGTTTACTTTATTGTTATGAAAGTTTCCATGGTAACTAAGCATGAATATTACACATGCAATAAATTTTTTATGTTGAGCCAATAGAGAGCTTCGACCTGATTACATTGAGTGTAAAATCACTTCTGTATCTTCAATAGTAACTTAGATATGCGAGTTTGAAATCTTATATAATGTTTTTGTAAAACGTGAGACCAAGGATGTATTACATTGTTTCAACAATGAAAGTGGTTATTTCAAATCTCCACGACGACGACTACAATCATGCACAAATATATTGTTTACTTTATTGTTATGAGAGTTTCCATGGTAACTAAGCATGTATATTACACACGGATTAAATTTTTCCAGATGAGCCAATAGAGATCTTCGACCTGATTACATTGAGTGTAAAATCACTTCTGTATCTTCTATAGTAACGGAGATATGCGAGTTTGAAGCTTTATATAATGTTTTTGAAAACGTGAGGCCTTAGGATGTATTACATTGTTTCAACAATCAAAGTGGTTATTTCAAATCTCCACGACGACGACTACAATCATGCACAAATATATTGTTTACTTTATTGTTATGAGAGTTTCCATGGTAACTAAGCATGTATATTACACATGGATTAAATTTTTCCAGATGAGCCAATAGAGAGCTTCGACCTGATTACATTGAGTGTAAAATCACTCCTGTATCTTCAATAGTAACTTAGATATGCGAGTTTGAAATCTTATATAATGTTTTTGTAAAACGTGAGGCCAAGGATGTATTACATTGTTTCAACAATCAAAGTGGTTATTTCATATCTCCAGGACGATGACTACAATCATGCACAGATAGATTGTTTACTTTATTGTTATGAGAGTTTCCATGGTATCTAAGTATACATATTACACATGGATTAAATTTTTCCAGATGAGCCAATAGAGAGCTTCGACCTGATTACATTGAGTGTAAAATCACTCCTGTATCTTCAATAGTAACTTAGATATGCGAGTTTGAAATCTTATATAATGTTTTTGTAAAACGTGAGGCCAAGGATGTATTACATTGTTTCAACAATCAAAGTGGTTATTTCATATCTCCAGGACGATGACTACAATCATGCACAGATAGATTGTTTACTTTATTGTTATGAGAGTTTCCATGGTAACTAAGTATACATACTACACATGGATTAAATTTTTCCAGATGAGCCAATAGAGAGCTTCGACCTGATTACATTGAGTGTAAAATCACTTCTGTATCTTCAATAGTAACTTAGATATGCGAGTTTGAAATCTTATATAATGTTTTTGTAAAACGTGAGGCCAAGGATGTATTACATTGTTTCAACAATCAAAGTGGTTATTTCAAATCTCCACGACGACGACTACAATCATGCACAAATAGATTGTTTACTTTATTGTTATGAAAGTTTCCATGGTAACTAAGCATGAATATTACACATGCAATAAATTTTTTATGTTGAGCCAATAGAGAGCTTCGACCTGATTACATTGAGTGTAAAATCACTCCTGTATCTTCAATAGTAACTTAGATATGCGAGTTTGAAATCTTATATAATGTTTTTGTAAAACGTGAGGCCAAGGATGTATTACATTGTTTCAACAATCAAAGTGGTTATTTCATATCTCCAGGACGATGACTACAATCATGCACAGATAGATTGTTTACTTTATTGTTATGAGAGTTTCCATGGTAACTAAGTATACATACTACACATGGATTAAATTTTTCCAGATGAGCCAATAGAGAGCTTCGACCTGATTACATTGAGTGTAAAATCACTTCTGTATCTTCTATAGTAACGGAGATATGCGAGTTTGAAGCTTTATATAATGTTTTTGAAAACGTGAGGCCTTAGGATGTATTACATTGTTTCAACAATCAAAGTGGTTATTTCAAATCTCCACGACGACGACTACAATCATGCACAAATAGATTGTTTACTTTATTGTTATGAAAGTTTCCATGGTAACCAAGCATGAATATTACACATGCAATAATTTTTTTATGTTGAGCCAATAGAGAGCTTCGACCTGATTACATTGAGTGTAAAATCACTCCTGTATCTTCAATAGTAACTTAGATATGCGAGTTTGAAATCTTATATAATGTTTTTGTAAAACGTGAGACCAAGGATGTATTACATTGTTTCAACAATGAAAGTGGTTATTTCAAATCTCCACGACGACGACTACAATCATGCACAAATAGATTGTTTACTTTATTGTTATGAGAGTTTCCATGGTAACTAAGCATGTATATTACACATGGAATAAAGTTTTCCAGATGAGCCAATAGAGAGCTTCGACCTGATTACATTGAGTGTAAAATCACTTCTGTATCTTCTATAGTAACGGAGATATGCGAGCTTGAAGCTTTATATAATGTTTTTGAAAACGTGAAGCCTTAGGATGTATTACATTGTTTCAACAATCAAAGTGGTTATTTCAAATCTCCACGACGACGACTACAATCATGCACAAATAGATTGTTTACTTTATTGTTATGAAAGTTTCCATGGTAACTAAGCATGAATATTACACATGCAATAATTTTTTTATGTTGAGCCAATAGAGAGCTTCGACCTGATTACATTGAGTGTAAAATCACTCCTGTATCTTCAATAGTAACTTAGATATGCGAGTTTGAAATCTTATATAATGTTTTTGTAAAACGTGAGGCCAAGGATGTATTACATTGTTTCAACAATCAAAGTGGTTATTTCATATCTCCAGGACGATGACTACAATCATGCACAGATAGATTGTTTACTTTATTGTTATGAGAGTTTCCATGGTAACTAAGTATACATACTACACATGGATTAAATTTTTCCAGATGAGCCAATAGAGAGCTTCGACCTGATTACATTGAGTGTAAAATAACTTCTGTATCTTCTATAGTAACGGAGATATGCGAGTTTGATGCTTTATATAATGTTTTTGAAAACGTGAGGCCTTAGCATGTATTACATTGTTTCAACAATGAAAGTGGTTATTTCAAATCTCCACGACGACGACTACAATCATGCACAAATAGATTGTTTACTTTATTGTTATGAAAGTTTCCATGGTAACTAAGCATGAATATTACACATGCAATATTTTTTTATGTTGAGCCAATAGAGAGCTTCGACCTGATTACATTGAGTGTAAAATCACTTCTGTATCTTCAATAGTAACTTAGATATGCGAGTTTGAAATCTTATATAATGTTTTTGTAAAACGTGAGGTCAAGGATGTATTACATTGTTTCAACAATCAAAGTGGTTATTTCATATCTCCAGGACGATGACTACAATCATGCACAGATAGATTGTTTACGTTATTGTAATGAGAGTTTCCATGGTAACTAAGTATACATATTACACATGGAATAAATTTTTCCAGATGAGCCAATAGAGAGCTTCGACCTGATTACATTGAGTGTAAAATCACTTCTGTATCTTCAATAGTAACTTACATATGCGAGTTTGAAATCTTATATAATGTTTTTGTAAAACGTGAGGCCAAGGATGTATTACATTGTTTCAACAATCAAAGTGGTTATTTCATATCTCCAGGACGATGACTACAATCATGCACAGATAGATTGTTTACTTTATTGTTATGAGAGTTTCCATGGTAACTAAGCATGTATATTACACATGGAATAAATTTTTCCAGATGAGCCAATAGAGAGCTTCGACCTGATTACATTGAGTGTAAAATCACTCCTGTATCTTCAATAGTAACTTAGATATGCGAGTTTGAAATCTTATATAATGTTTTTGTAAAACGTGAGGCAAAGGATGTATTACATTGTTTCAACAATCAAAGTGGTTATTTCATATCTCCAGGACGATGACTACAATCATGCACAGATAGATTGTTTACTTTATTGTTATGAGAGTTTCCATGGTAACTAAGTATACATATTACACATGGATTAAATTTTTCCAGATGAGCCAATAGAGAGCTTCGACCTGATTACATTGAGTGTAAAATCACTCCTGTATCTTCAATAGTAACTTAGATATGCGAGTTTGAAATCTTATATAATGTTTTTGTAAAACGTGAGGCCAAGGATGTATTACATTGTTTCAACAATCAAAGTGGTTGTTTCATATCTCCAGGACGATGACTACAATCAGGCACAGATAGATTGTTTACTTTATTGTTATGAGAGTTTCCATGGTATCTAAGTATACATATTACACATGGATTAAATTTTTCCAGATGAGCCAATAGAGAGCTTAGACCTGATTACATTGAGTGTAAAATCACTTCTGTATCTTCAATAGTAACTTTGATATGCGTGTTTGAAATCTTATATAATGTTTTTGTAAAACGTGAGACCAAGGATGTATTACATTGTTTCAACAATGAAAGTGGTTATTTCAAATCTCCACGACGACGACTACAATCATGCACAAATATATTGTTTACTTTATTGTTATGAGAGTTTCCATGGTAACTAAGCATGTATATTACACACGGATTAAATTTTTCCAGATGAGCCAATAGAGAGCTTCGACCTGATTACATTGAGTGTAAAATCACTTCTGTATCTTCTATAGTAACGGAGATATGCGAGTTTGAAGCTTTATTTAATATTTTTGAAAACGTGAGGCCTTAGGATGTATTACATTGTTTCAACAATGAAAGTGGTTATTTCAAATCTCCACGACGACGACTACAATCATGCACAAATAGATTGTTTACTTTATTGTTATGAAAGTTTCCATGGTAACTAAGCATGAATATTACACATGCAATAAATTTTTTATGTTGAGCCAATAGAGAGCTTCGACCTGATTACATTGAGTGTAAAATCACTTCTGTATCTTCAATAGTAACTTAGATATGCGAGTTTGAAATCTTATATAATGTTTTTGTAAAACGTGAGGCCAAGGATGTATTACATTGTTTCAACAATCAAAGTGGTTATTTCATATCTCCAGGACGATGACTACAATCATGCACAGATAGATTGTTTACTTTATTGTTATGAGAGTTTCCATGGTAACTAAGTATACGTATTACACATGGATTAAATTTTTCCAGATGAGCCAATAGAGAGCTTCGACCTGATTACATTGAGTGTAAAATCACTTCTGTATCTTCAATAGTAACTTAGATATGCGAGTTTGAAATCTTATATAATGTTTTTGTAAAACGTGAGACCAAGGATGTATTACATTGTTTCAACAATGAAAGTGGTTATTTCAAATCTCCACGATTACGACTACAATCATGCACAAATAGATTGTTTACTTTATTGTTATGAAAGTTTCCATGGTAACTAAGCATGAATATTACACATGCAATAAATTTTTTATGTTGAGCCAATAGAGAGCTTCGACCTGATTACATTGAGTGTAAAATCACTCCTGTATCTTCAATAGTAACTTAGATATGCGAGTTTGAAATCTTATATAATGTTTTTGTAAAACGTGTGGCCAAGGATGTATTACATTGTTTCAACAATGAAAGTGGTTATTTCATATCTCCAGGACGATGACTACAATCATGCCCAGATAGAGTGTTTACTTTATTGTTATGAGAGTTTCCATGGTAACTAAGCACGTATATTACACATGGAATAAATATTTCCAGATGAGCCAATAGAGAGTTTCGACCTGATTACATTGAGTGTAAAATCACTTCTGTATCTTCAATAGTAACGGAGATATGCGAGCTTGAAGCTTTATATAATGTTTTTGAAAACGTGGAGCCTTAGGATGTATTACATTGTTTCAACAATCAAAGTGGTTATTTCAAATCTCCACGACGACGACTACAATCATGCACAAATAGATTGCTTACTTTATTGTTATGAGAGTTTCCTAGGTAACTAAGTATACATATTACACATGGATTAAATTTTTCCAGATGAGCCAAGAGAGAGCTTCGACCTGATTACATTGAGTGTAAAATCACTTCTGTATCTTCAATAGTAACTTTGATATGCGAGTTTGAAATCTTATATAATGTTTTTGTAAAACGTGAGGCAAAGGATGTATTACATTGTTTCAACAATCAAAGTGGTTATTTCATATCTCCAGGACGATGACTACAATCATGCCCAGATAGAGTGTTTACTTTATTCTTATGAGAGTTTCCATGGTAACTAAGTATACATATTACACATGGATTAAATTTTTCAAGATGAGCCAATAGAGAGTTTCGACCTGATTACATTGAGTGTAAAATCACTTCTGTATCTTCAATAGTAACTTAGATATGCGAGTTTGAAACCTCATATAATGTTTTTGTAAAACGTGAGACCAAGGATGTATTACATTGTTTCAACAATGAAAGTGGTTATTTCAAATCTCCTCGACGACGACTACAATCATGCACAAATAGATTGTTTACATTATTGTTATGAGAGTTTCCATGGTAACTAAGCATGTATATTACACATGGAATAAATATTTCCAGATGAGCCAATAGAGAGCTTCGACCTGAAAACATTGAGTGTAAAATCACTCCTTTATCTTCAATAGTAACTTAGATATGCGAGTTTGAAATCTTATATAATGTTTTTGTAAAACGTGAGGCAAAGGATGTATTACATTGTTTCAACAATCAAAGTGGTTATTTCATATCTCCAGGACGATGACTACAATCATGCACAGATAGATTGTTTACTTTATTGTTATGAGAGTTTCCATGGTAACTAAGTATACATATTACACATGGATTAAATTTTTCCAGATGAGCCAATAGAGAGTTTCGACCTGATTACATTGAGTGTAAAATCACTTCTGTATCTTCAATAGTAACTTAGATATGCGAGTTTGAAACCTCATATAATGTTTTTGTAAAACGTGAGACCAAGGATGTATTACATTGTTTCAACAATGAAAGTGGTTATTTCAAATCTCCACGACGACGACTACAATCATGCACAAATATATTGTTTACTTTTTTGTTATGAGAGTTTCCATGGTAACTAAGCATGTATATTACACATGGAATAAATATTTCCAGATGAGCCAATAGAGAGCTTCGACCTGATTACATTGAGTGTAAAATCACTTCTGTATCTTCTATAGTAACGGAGATATGCGAGTTTGAAGCTTTATATAATGTTTTTGAAAACGTGAGGCCTTAGGATGTATTACATTGTTTCAACAATGAAAGTGGTTATTTCAAATCTCCACGACGACGACTACAATCATGCACAAATAGATTGTTTACTTTATTGTTATGAAAGTTTCCATGGTAACTAAGCATGAATATTACACATGCAATAAATTTTTTATGTTGAGCCAATAGAGAGCTTCGACCTGATTACATTGAGTGTAAAATCACTCCTGTATCTTCAATAGTAACTTAGATATGCGAGTTTGAAATCTTATATAATGTTTTTGTAAAACGTGTGGCCAAGGATGTATTTCATTGTTTCAACAATGAAAGTGGTTATTTCATATCTCCAGGACGATGACTACAATCATGCCCAGATAGAGTGTTTACTTTATTGTTATGAGAGTTTCCATGGTAACTAAGCACGTATATTACACATGGAATAAATATTTCCAGATGAGCCAATAGAGAACTTCGACCTGATTACATTGAGTGTAAAATCACTCCTGTATCTTCAATAGTAACTTAGATATGCGAGTTTGAAATCTTATATAATGTTTTTGTAAAACGTGAGGCAAAGGATGTATTACATTGTTTCAACAATCAAAGTGGTTATTTCATATCTCCAGGACGATGACTACAATCATGCACAGATAGATTGTTTACTTTATTGTTATGAGAGTTTCCATGGTAACTAAGTATACATATTACACATGGATTAAATTTTTCCAGATGAGCCAAGAGAGAGCTTCGACCTGATTACATTGAGTGTAAAATCACTTCTGTATCTTCAATAGTAACTTAGATATGCGAGTTTGAAACCTCATATAATGTTTTTGTAAAACGTGAGACCAAGGATGTATTACATTGTTTCAACAATGAAAGTGGTTATTTCAAATCTCCTCGACGACGACTACAATCATGCACAAATAGATTGTTTACATTATTGTTATGAGAGTTTCCATGGTAACTAAGCATGTATATTACACATGGAATAAATATTTCCAGATGAGCCAATAGAGAGCTTCGACCTGAAAACATTGAGTGTAAAATCACTCCTTTATCTTCAATAGTAACTTAGATATGCGAGTTTGAAATCTTATATAATGTTTTTGTAAAACGTGAGGCAAAGGATGTATTACATTGTTTCAACAATCAAAGTGGTTATTTCATATCTCCAGGACGATGACTACAATCATGCACAGATAGATTGTTTACTTTATTGTTATGAGAGTTTCCAAGGTAACTAAGTATACATATTACACATGGATTAAATTTTTCCAGATGAGCCAATAGAGAGTTTCGACCTGATTACATTGAGTGTAAAATCACTTCTGTATCTTCAATAGTAACTTAGATATGCGAGTTTGAAACCTCATATAATGTTTTTGTAAAACGTGAGACCAAGGATGTATTACATTGTTTCAACAATGAAAGTGGTTATTTCAAATCTCCACGACGACGACTACAATCATGCACAAATAGATTGTTTACTTTTTTGTTATGAGAGTTTCCATGGTAACTAAGCATGTATATTACACATGGAATAAATATTTCCAGATGAGCCAATAGAGAGCTTCGACCTGATTACATTGAGTGTAAAATCACTCCTGTATCTTCAATAGTAACTTAGATATGAGAGTTTGAAATCTTATATAATGTTTTTGTAAAACGTGAGACCAAGGATGTATTACATTGTTTCAACAATAAAAGTGGTTATTTCAAATCTCCACGACGACGACTACAATCATGCACAAATAGATTGTTTACTTTATTGTTATGAGAGTTTCCATGGTAACTAAGCATGTATATTACACATGGAATAAATTTTTCCAGATGAGCCAATAGAGAGCTTCGACCTGATTACATTGGGTGTAAAATCACTTCTGTATCTTCAATAGTAACTTAGATATGCGAGTTTGAAATCTTATATAATGTTTTTGTAAAACGTGAGGCCAAGGATGTATTACATTGTTTCAACAATCAACGTGGTTATTTCATATCTCCAGGACGATGACTACAATCATGCACAGATAGATTGTTTACTTTATTGTTATGAGAGTTTCCATGGTATCTAAGTATACATATTACACATGGATTAAATTTTTTCAGATGAGCCAATAGAGAGCTTAGACCTAAATTACATTGAGTGTAAAATCACTTCTGTATCTTCTATAGTAACGAAGATATGCGAGCTTGAAGCTTTATATAATGTTTTTGAAAACGTGAAGCCTTAAGATGTATTACATTGTTTCAACAATCAAAGTGGTTATTTCAAATCTTCACGACGACGACTACAATCATGCACAGATAGATTGTTTATTTATTGTTATGAGAGTTTCCATTGTAACTAAGTATACATATTACACATGGATTAAATTTTTCCAGATGAGCCAATAGAGAGTTTCGACCTGATTACATTGAGTGTAAAATCACTTCTGTATCTTCAATAGTAACTTAGATATGCGAGTTTGAAACCTCATATAATGTTTTTGTAAAACGTGAGACCAAGGATGTATTACATTGTTTCAACAATGAAAGTGGTTATTTCAAATCTCCACGACGACGACTACAATCATGCACAAATATATTGTTTACTTTTTTGTTATGAGAGTTTCCATGGTAACTAAGCATGTATATTACACATGGAATAAATATTTCCAGATGAGCCAATAGAGAGCTTCGACCTGATTACATTGAGTGTAAAATCACTTCTGTATCTTCTATAGTAACGGAGATATGCGAGTTTGAAGCTTTATATAATGTTTTTGAAAACGTGAGGCCTTAGGATGTATTACATTGTTTCAACAATGAAAGTGGTTATTTCAAATCTCCACGACGACGACTACAATCATGCACAAATAGATTGTTTACTTTATTGTTATGAAAGTTTCCATGGTAACTAAGCATGAATATTACACATGCAATAAATTTTTTATGTTGAGCCAATAGAGAGCTTCGACCTGATTACATTGAGTGTAAAATCACTCCTGTATCTTCAATAGTAACTTAGATATGCGAGTTTGAAATCTTATATAATGTTTTTGTAAAACGTGTGGCCAAGGATGTATTTCATTGTTTCAACAATGAAAGTGGTTATTTCATATCTCCAGGACGATGACTACAATCATGCCCAGATAGAGTGTTTACTTTATTGTTATGAGAGTTTCCATGGTAACTAAGCACGTATATTACACATGGAATAAATATTTCCAGATGAGCCAATAGAGAACTTCGACCTGATTACATTGAGTGTAAAATCACTCCTGTATCTTCAATAGTAACTTAGATATGCGAGTTTGAAATCTTATATAATGTTTTTGTAAAACGTGAGGCAAAGGATGTATTACATTGTTTCAACAATCAAAGTGGTTATTTCATATCTCCAGGACGATGACTACAATCATGCACAGATAGATTGTTTACTTTATTGTTATGAGAGTTTCCATGGTAACTAAGTATACATATTACACATGGATTAAATTTTTCCAGATGAGCCAAGAGAGAGCTTCGACCTGATTACATTGAGTGTAAAATCACTTCTGTATCTTCAATAGTAACTTAGATATGCGAGTTTGAAACCTCATATAATGTTTTTGTAAAACGTGAGACCAAGGATGTATTACATTGTTTCAACAATGAAAGTGGTTATTTCAAATCTCCTCGACGACGACTACAATCATGCACAAATAGATTGTTTACATTATTGTTATGAGAGTTTCCATGGTAACTAAGCATGTATATTACACATGGAATAAATATTTCCAGATGAGCCAATAGAGAGCTTCGACCTGAAAACATTGAGTGTAAAATCACTCCTTTATCTTCAATAGTAACTTAGATATGCGAGTTTGAAATCTTATATAATGTTTTTGTAAAACGTGAGGCAAAGGATGTATTACATTGTTTCAACAATCAAAGTGGTTATTTCATATCTCCAGGACGATGACTACAATCATGCACAGATAGATTGTTTACTTTATTGTTATGAGAGTTTCCAAGGTAACTAAGTATACATATTACACATGGATTAAATTTTTCCAGATGAGCCAATAGAGAGTTTCGACCTGATTACATTGAGTGTAAAATCACTTCTGTATCTTCAATAGTAACTTAGATATGCGAGTTTGAAACCTCATATAATGTTTTTGTAAAACGTGAGACCAAGGATGTATTACATTGTTTCAACAATGAAAGTGGTTATTTCAAATCTCCACGACGACGACTACAATCATGCACAAATAGATTGTTTACTTTTTTGTTATGAGAGTTTCCATGGTAACTAAGCATGTATATTACACATGGAATAAATATTTCCAGATGAGCCAATAGAGAGCTTCGACCTGATTACATTGAGTGTAAAATCACTCCTGTATCTTCAATAGTAACTTAGATATGAGAGTTTGAAATCTTATATAATGTTTTTGTAAAACGTGAGACCAAGGATGTATTACATTGTTTCAACAATAAAAGTGGTTATTTCAAATCTCCACGACGACGACTACAATCATGCACAAATAGATTGTTTACTTTATTGTTATGAGAGTTTCCATGGTAACTAAGCATGTATATTACACATGGAATAAATTTTTCCAGATGAGCCAATAGAGAGCTTCGACCTGATTACATTGGGTGTAAAATCACTTCTGTATCTTCAATAGTAACTTAGATATGCGAGTTTGAAATCTTATATAATGTTTTTGTAAAACGTGAGGCCAAGGATGTATTACATTGTTTCAACAATCAACGTGGTTATTTCATATCTCCAGGACGATGACTACAATCATGCACAGATAGATTGTTTACTTTATTGTTATGAGAGTTTCCATGGTATCTAAGTATACATATTACACATGGATTAAATTTTTTCAGATGAGCCAATAGAGAGCTTAGACCTAAATTACATTGAGTGTAAAATCACTTCTGTATCTTCTATAGTAACGAAGATATGCGAGCTTGAAGCTTTATATAATGTTTTTGAAAACGTGAAGCCTTAAGATGTATTACATTGTTTCAACAATCAAAGTGGTTATTTCAAATCTTCACGACGACGACTACAATCATGCACAGATAGATTGTTTATTTATTGTTATGAGAGTTTCCATTGTAACTAAGTATACATATTACACATGGATTAAATTTTTCCAGATGAGCCAATAGAGAGCTTCGACCTGATTACATTGAGTGTAAAATCACTTCTGTATCTTCAATAGTAACTTAGATATGCGAGTTTGAAATCTTATATAATGTTTTTGTAAAACGTGAGACCAAGGATGTATTACATTGTTTCAACAATGAAAGTGGTTATTTCAAATCTCCACGACGACGATTACAATCATGCACAAATAGATTGTTTACTTTATTGTTATGAAAGTTTCCATGGTAACTAAGCATGAATATTACACATGCAATAAATTTTTTATGTTGAGCCAATAGAGAGCTTCGACCTGATTACATTGAGTGTAAAATCACTTCTGTATCTTCAATAGTAACTTTGATATGCGTGTTTGAAATCTTATATAATGTTTTTTTAAAACGTGAGACCAAGGATGTATTACATTGTTTCAACAATGAAAGTGGTTATTTCAAATCTCCACGACGACGACTACAATCATGCACAAATAGATTGTTTACTTTATTGTTATGAGAGTTTCCATGGTAACTAAGCATGTATATTACACATGGATTAAATTTTTCCAGATGAGCCAATAGAGAGCTTCGACCTGATTACATTGAGTGTAAAATCACTTCTGTATCTTCTATAGTAACGGAGATATGCGAGTTTGAAGCTTTATATAATGTTTTTGAAAACGTGAGGCCTTAGGATGTATTACATTGTTTCAACAATCAAAGTGGTTATTTCAAATCTCCACGACGACGACTACAATCATGCACAAATAGATTGTTACAGGAGTGATTTTACACTCAATGTAATCATGTCGAATCTCTCTATTGGCTCAACATAAAAAATTTATTCCATGTGTAATTTTCATGCTTAGTTACCATGGAAACTTTCATAACAATAAAGTAAACAATCTATTTGTGCATGATTGTAGTCGTCGTCGTGGAGATTTGAAATAACCACTTTCATTGTTGAAACAATGTAATACATCCTTGGCCTCACGTTTTACAAAAACATTATATAAGATTTCAAACTCGCATATCTAAGTTACTATTGAAGATACAGGAGTGATTTTACACTCAATGTAATCAGGTCGAAGCTCTCTATTGGCTCAATATAAAAAATTTATTCCATGTGTAATATTCATGCTTAGTTACCATGGAAACTTTCATAACAATAAGGAAACAATCTATTTGTGCATGATTGTAGTCGTCGTCGTGGAGATTTGAAATAACCACTTTGATTGTTGAAACAATGTAATACATCCTAAGGCCTCACGTTTTCAAAAACATTATATAAAGCTCAAACTCGCATATCTCCGTTACTATAGAAGATACAGAAGTGATTTTACACTCAATGTAATCAGGTCGAAGCTCTCTATTGGCTCAACATAAAAAATTTAATCCATGTGTAATATGTATACTTAGTTACCATGGAAACTCTCATTACAATAAAGTAAACAATCTATCTGTGCATGATTGTAGTCATCGTCCTGGAGATATGAAATAACCACTTTGATTGTTGAAACAATGTAATACATCCTAAGATATCACGTTTAACAAAAACAATATATAAAATTTCAAACTTGCATATCTCCGTTACTTTTGAAGATACAGAAGTGATTTTACACTCAATGTAATCAGGTCGAACCTCTCTATTGGCTCAACATAAAAAATTTAATCCATGTGTAATATGTATGCTTAGTTACCATGGAAACTCTCATAACAATAAAGTAAACAATCTATCTGTGCATGATTGTAGTCATCGTCCTGGAGATATGAAATAACCACTTTGATTGTTGAAACAATGTAATACATCCTTGGCACCACGTTTTACAAAAATATTATATAAGATTTCAAACTCCAATATCTAAGTTACTATTGAAGATACAGGAGTGATTTTACACTCAATGTAATCAGGTCGAAACTCTCTATTGGCTCAACATAAAAAATTTAATCCATGTGTAATATGTATGCTTAGTTACCATGGAAACTCTCATAACAATAAAGTAAACAATCTATCTGTGCATGATTGTAGTCGTCGTCGTGGAGATTTGAAATAACCACTTTCATTGTTGAAACAATGTAATACATCCTTGGTCTCACGTTTTACAAAAACATTATATAAGATTTCAAACTCGCATATCTAAGTTACTATTGAAGATACAGGAGTGATTTTACACTCAATGTAATCAGGTCGAAGCTCTCTATTGGCTCAACATAAAAAATTTATTCCATGTGTAATATTCATGCTTAGTTACCATGGAAACTTTCATATCAATAAAGTAAACAATCTATTTGTGCATGATTGTAGTCGTCGTCGTGGAGATTTGAAATAACCACTTTCATTGTTGAAACAATGTAATACATCCTAAGGCTTCACGTTTTCAAAAACATTATATAAAGCTTCAAACTCGCATATCTCCGTTACTATAGAAGATACAGAAGTGATTTTACACTCAATGTAATCAGGTCGAAGCTCTCTATTGGCTCAACATAAAAAATTTATTCCATGTGTAATATTCATGCTTAGTTACCATGGAAACTTTCATAACAATAAAGTAAACAATCTATTTGTGCATGATTGTAGTCGTCGTCGTGGAGATTTGAAATAACCACTTTCTTTGTTGACACAATGTAATACATCCCTGGTCTCACGTTTTACAAAAACATTATATAAGATTTCAAACTCGCATATCTAAGTTACTATTGAAGATACAGAAGTGATTTTACACTCAATGTAATCAGGTCGTAGCTCTCTATTGGCTCATCTGGAAAAATTTAATCCATGTGTAATATGTATACTTAGTTACCAGGGAAACTCTCATTACAATAAAGTAAACAATCTATTTGTGCATGATTGTAGTCGTCGTCGTGGAGATTTGAAATAACCACTTTCATTGTTGAAACAATGTAATACATCCTAAGGCCTCACGTTTTCAAAAACATTATATAAAGCTTCAAACTCGCATATCTCCGTTACTAAAGAAGATACAGAAGTGATTTTACACTCAATGTAATCAGGTCGAAGCTCTCTATTGGCTCATCCGGGAAAATTTAATCCACGTGTAATATTCATGCTTAGTTACCATGGAAACTCTCATAACAATAAAGTAAACAATCTATTTGTGCATGATTGTAGTCGTCGTCGTGGAGATTTGAAATAACCACTTTCATTGTTGAAACAATGTAATACATCCAAAGGCCTCACGTTTTCAAAAACATTATATAAAGCTTCAAACTCGCATATCTCCGTTACTATAGAAGATACAGAAGTGATTTTACACTCAATGTAATCAGGTCGAAGCTCTCTATTGGCTCAACATAAAAAATTTAATCCATGTGTAATATGTATGCTTAGTTACCATGGAAACTCTCATTACAATAAAGTAAACAATCTATTTGTGCATGATTGTAGTCGTCGTCGTTGAGATTTGAAATAACCACTTTGATTGTTGAAACAATGTAATACATCCTAAGGCTTCACGTTTTCAAAAACATTATATAAAGCTTCAAACTCGCATATCTCCGTTACTATAGAAGATACAGAAGTGATTTTACACTCAATGTAATCAGGTCGAAGCTCTTTATTGGCTCAACATAAAAAAATTATTCCACGTGTAATATTCATACTTAGTTACCATGGAAACTTTCATAACAATAAAGTAAACAATCTATTTGTGCATGATTGTAGTCGTCGTCGTGGAGATTTGAAATAACCACTTTGATTGTTGAAACAATGTAATACATCCTAAGGCCTCACGTTTTCAAAAACATTATATAAAGCTTCAAACTCGCATATCTCCGTTACTATAGAAGATACAGAAGTGATTTTACACTCAATGTAATCAGGTCGAAGCTCTCTATTGGCTCAACATAAAAAATTTATTCCATGTGTAATATGTATACTTAGTTACCAGGGAAACTCTCATTACAATAAAGTAAACAATCTATTTGTGCATGATTGTAGTCGTCGTCGTGGAGATTTGAAATAACCACTTTGATTGTTGAAATAATGTAATACATCCTAAGGCCTCACGTTTTCAAAAACATTATATAAAGCTTCAAACTCGCATATCTCCGTTACTATAGAAGATACAGAAGTGATTTTACACTCAATGTAATCAGGTCGAAGCTCTCTATTGGCTCATCCGGGAAAATTTAATCCATGTGTAATATGTATGCTTAGTTACCATGGAAACTCTCATAACAATAAAGTAAACAATCTATCTGTGCATGATTGTAGTCATCGTCCTGGAGATATGAAATAACCACTTTGATTATTGAAACAATGTAATACATCCTTGGCACCACGTTTTACAAAAATATTATATAAGATTTCAAACTCCAATATCTAAGTTACTATTGAAGATACAGGAGTGATTTTACACTCAATGTAATCAGGTCGAAACTCTCTATTGGCTCAACATAAAAAATTTAATCCATGTGTAATATGTATGCTTAGTTACCATGGAAACTCTCATAACAATAAAGTAAACAATCTATCTGTGCATGATTGTAGTCGTCGTCGTGGAGATTTGAAATAACCACTTTCATTGTTGAAACAATGTAATACATCCTTGGTCTCACGTTTTACAAAAACATTATATAAGATTTCAAACTCGCATATCTAAGTTACTATTGAAGATACAGGAGTGATTTTACACTCAATGTAATCAGGTCGAAGCTCTCTATTGGCTCAACATAAAAAATTTATTCCATGTGTAATATTCATGCTTAGTTACCATGGAAACTTTCATATCAATAAAGTAAACAATCTATTTGTGCATGATTGTAGTCGTCGTCGTGGAGATTTGAAATAACCACTTTCTTTGTTGACACAATGTAATACATCCCTGGTCTCACGTTTTACAAAAACATTATATAAGATTTCAAACTCGCATATCTAAGTTACTATTGAAGATACAGAAGTGATTTTACACTCAATGTAATCAGGTCGTAGCTCTCTATTGGCTCATCTGGAAAAATTTAATCCATGTGTAATATGTATACTTAGTTACCAGGGAAACTCTCATTACAATAAAGTAAACAATCTATTTGTGCATGATTGTAGTCGTCGTCGTGGAGATTTGAAATAACCACTTTCATTGTTGAAACAATGTAATACATCCTAAGGCCTCACGTTTTCAAAAACATTATATAAAGCTTCAAACTCGCATATCTCCGTTACTAAAGAAGATACAGAAGTGATTTTACACTCAATGTAATCAGGTCGAAGCTCTCTATTGGCTCATCCGGGAAAATTTAATCCACGTGTAATATTCATGCTTAGTTACCATGGAAACTCTCATAACAATAAAGTAAACAATCTATTTGTGCATGATTGTAGTCGTCGTCGTGGAGATTTGAAATAACCACTTTCATTGTTGAAACAATGTAATACATCCAAAGGCCTCACGTTTTCAAAAACATTATATAAAGCTTCAAACTCGCATATCTCCGTTACTATAGAAGATACAGAAGTGATTTTACACTCAATGTAATCAGGTCGAAGCTCTCTATTGGCTCAACATAAAAAATTTAATCCATGTGTAATATGTATGCTTAGTTACCATGGAAACTCTCATTACAATAAAGTAAAAAATCTATTTGTGCATGATTGTAGTCGTCGTCGTTGAGATTTGAAATAACCACTTTGATTGTTGAAACAATGTAATACATCCTAAGGCTTCACGTTTTCAAAAACATTATATAAAGCTTCAAACTCGCATATCTCCGTTACTATAGAAGATACAGAAGTGATTTTACACTCAATGTAATCAGGTCGAATCTCTTTATTGGCTCAACATAAAAAAATTATTCCACGTGTAATATTCATACTTAGTTACCATGGAAACTTTCATAACAATAAAGTAAACAATCTATTTGTGCATGATTGTAGTCGTCGTCGTGGAGATTTGAAATAACCACTTTGATTGTTGAAACAATGTAATACATCCTAAGGCCTCACGTTTTCAAAAACATTATATAAAGCTTCAAACTCGCATATCTCCGTTACTATAGAAGATACAGAAGTGATTTTACACTCAATGTAATCAGGTCGAAGCTCTCTATTGGCTCAACATAAAAAATTTATTCCATGTGTAATATTCATGCTTAGTTACCATGGAAACTCTCATAACAATAAAGTAAACAATCTATCTGTGCATGATTGTAGTCGTCGTCGTGGAGATTTGAAATAACCACTTTCTTTGTTGACACAATGTAATACATCCCTGGTCTCACGTTTTACAAAAACATTATATAAGATTTCAAACTCGCATATCTAAGTTACTATTGAAGATACAGAAGTGATTTTACACTCAATGTAATCAGGTCGTAGCTCTCTATTGGCTCATCTGGAAAAATTTAATCCATGTGTAATATGTATACTTAGTTACCAGGGAAACTCTCATTACAATAAAGTAAACAATCTATTTGTGCATGATTGTAGTCGTCGTCGTGGAGATTTGAAATATCCACTTTCATTGTTGAAACAATGTAATACATCCTAAGGCCTCACGTTTTCAAAAACATTATATAAAGCTTCAAACTCGCATATCTCCGTTACTAAAGAAGATACAGAAGTGATTTTACACTCAATGTAATCAGGTCGAAGCTCTCTATTGGCTCATCCGGGAAAATTTAATCCACGTGTAATATTCATGCTTAGTTACCATGGAAACTCTCATAACAATAAAGTAAACAATCTATTTGTGCATGATTGTAGTCGTCGTCGTGGAGATTTGAAATAACCACTTTCATTGTTGAAACAATGTAATACATCCAAAGGCCTCACGTTTTCAAAAACATTATATAAAGCTTCAAACTCGCATATCTCCGTTACTATAGAAGATACAGAAGTGATTTTACACTCAATGTAATCAGGTCGAAGCTCTCTATTGGCTCAACATAAAAAATTTAATCCATGTGTAATATGTATGCTTAGTTACCATGGAAACTCTCATTACAATAAAGTAAACAATCTATTTGTGCATGATTGTAGTCGTCGTCGTTGAGATTTGAAATAACCACTTTGATTGTTGAAACAATGTAATACATCCTAAGGCTTCACGTTTTCAAAAACATTATATAAAGCTTCAAACTCGCATATCTCCGTTACTATAGAAGATACAGAAGTGATTTTACACTCAATGTAATCAGGTCGAAGCTCTTTATTGGCTCAACATAAAAAAATTATTCCACGTGTAATATTCATACTTAGTTACCATGGAAACTTTCATAACAATAAAGTAAACAATCTATTTGTGCATGATTGTAGTCGTCGTCGTGGAGATTTGAAATAACCACTTTGATTGTTGAAACAATGTAATACATCCTAAGGCCTCACGTTTTCAAAAACATTATATAAAGCTTCAAACTCGCATATCTCCGTTACTATAGAAGATACAGAAGTGATTTTACACTCAATGTAATCAGGTCGAAGCTCTCTATTGGCTCAACATAAAAAATTTATTCCATGTGTAATATGTATACTTAGTTACCAGGGAAACTCTCATTACAATAAAGTAAACAATCTATTTGTGCATGATTGTAGTCGTCGTCGTGGAGATTTGAAATAACCACTTTGATTGTTGAAATAATGTAATACATCCTAAGGCCTCACGTTTTCAAAAACATTATATAAAGCTTCAAACTCGCATATCTCCGTTACTATAGAAGATACAGAAGTGATTTTACACTCAATGTAATCAGGTCGAAGCTCTCTATTGGCTCATCCGGGAAAATTTAATCCATGTGTAATATGTATGCTTGGTTACCATGGAAACTCTCATAACAATAAAGTAAACAATCTATCTGTGCATGATTGTAGTCATCGTCCTGGAGATATGAAATAACCACTTTGATTGTTGAAACAATGTAATACATCCTTGGCACCACGTTTTACAAAAATATTATATAAGATTTCAAACTCCAATATCTAAGTTACTATTGAAGATACAGGAGTGATTTTACACTCAATGTAATCAGGTCGAAACTCTCTATTGGCTCAACATAAAAAATTTAATCCATGTGTAATATGTATGCTTAGTTACCATGGAAACTCTCATAACAATAAAGTAAACAATCTATCTGTGCATGATTGTAGTCGTCGTCGTGGAGATTTGAAATAACCACTTTCATTGTTGAAACAATGTAATACATCCTTGGTCTCACGTTTTACAAAAACATTATATAAGATTTCAAACTCGCATATCTAAGTTACTATTGAAGATACAGGAGTGATTTTACACTCAATGTAATCAGGTCGAAGCTCTCTATTGGCTCAACATAAAAAATTTATTCCATGTGTAATATTCATGCTTAGTTACCATGGAAACTTTCATATCAATAAAGTAAACAATCTATTTGTGCATGATTGTAGTCGTCGTCGTGGAGATTTGAAATAACCACTTTCTTTGTTGACACAATGTAATACATCCCTGGTCTCACGTTTTACAAAAACATTATATAAGATTTCAAACTCGCATATCTAAGTTACTATTGAAGATACAGAAGTGATTTTACACTCAATGTAATCAGGTCGTAGCTCTCTATTGGCTCATCTGGAAAAATTTAATCCATGTGTAATATGTATACTTAGTTACCAGGGAAACTCTCATTACAATAAAGTAAACAATCTATTTGTGCATGATTGTAGTCGTCGTCGTGGAGATTTGAAATAACCACTTTCATTGTTGAAACAATGTAATACATCCTAAGGCCTCACGTTTTCAAAAACATTATATAAAGCTTCAAACTCGCATATCTCCGTTACTAAAGAAGATACAGAAGTGATTTTACACTCAATGTAATCAGGTCGAAGCTCTCTATTGGCTCATCCGGGAAAATTTAATCCACGTGTAATATTCATGCTTAGTTACCATGGAAACTCTCATAACAATAAAGTAAACAATCTATTTGTGCAAGATTGTAGTCGTCGTCGTGGAGATTTGAAATAACCACTTTCATTGTTGAAACAATGTAATACATCCAAAGGCCTCACGTTTTCAAAAACATTATATAAAGCTTCAAACTCGCATATCTCCGTTACTATAGAAGATACAGAAGTGATTTTACACTCAATGTAATCAGGTCGAAGCTCTCTATTGGCTCAACATAAAAAATTTAATCCATGTGTAATATGTATGCTTAGTTACCATGGAAACTCTCATTACAATAAAGTAAAAAATCTATTTGTGCATGATTGTAGTCGTCGTCGTTGAGATTTGAAATAACCACTTTGATTGTTGAAACAATGTAATACATCCTAAGGCTTCACGTTTTCAAAAACATTATATAAAGCTTCAAACTCGCATATCTCCGTTACTATAGAAGATACAGAAGTGATTTTACACTCAATGTAATCAGGTCGAAGCTCTTTATTGGCTCAACATAAAAAAATTATTCCACGTGTAATATTCATACTTAGTTACCATGGAAACTTTCATAACAATAAAGTAAACAATCTATTTGTGCATGATTGTAGTCGTCGTCGTGGAGATTTGAAATAACCACTTTGATTGTTGAAACAATGTAATACATCCTAAGGCCTCACGTTTTCAAAAACATTATATAAAGCTTCAAACTCGCATATCTCCGTTACTATAGAAGATACAGAAGTGATTTTACACTCAATGTAATCAGGTCGTAGCTCTCTATTGGCTCATCTGGAAAAATTTAATCCATGTGTAATATGTATACTTAGTTACCAGGGAAACTCTCATTACAATAAAGTAAACAATCTATTTGTGCATGATTGTAGTCGTCGTCGTGGAGATTTGAAATAACCACTTTGATTGTTGAAATAATGTAATACATCCTAAGGCCTCACGTTTTCAAAAACATTATATAAAGCTTCAAACTCGCATATCTCCGTTACTATAGAAGATACAGAAGTGATTTTACACTCAATGTAATCAGGTCGAAGCTCTCTATTGGCTCATCCGGGAAAATTTAATCCATGTGTAATATTCATGCTTAGTTACCATGGAAACTCTCATAACAATAAAGTAAACAATATATTTGTGCATGATTGTAGTCGTCGTCGTGGAGATTTGAAATAACCACTTTCATTGTTGAAACAATGTAATACATCCTAAGGCCTGACGTTTTCAAAAACATTATATAAAGCTTCAAACTCGCATATCTCCGTTACTAAAGAAGATACAGAAGTGATTTTACACTCAATGTAATCAGGTCGAAGCTCTCTATTGGCTCAACATAAAAAATTTAATCCATGTGTAATATGTATGCTTAGTTACCATGGAAACTCTCATAACAATAAAGTAAACAATCTATCTGTGCATGATTGTAGTCGTCGTCGTGGAGATTTGAAATAACCACTTTCATTGTTGAAACAATGTAATACATCCTTGGTCTCACGTTTTACAAAAACATTATATAAGATTTCAAACACGCATATCAAAGTTACTATTGAAGATACATTTCAAACTCGCATATCTAAGTTACTATTGAAGATACAGAAGTGATTTTACACTCAATGTAATCAGGTCGAAGCTCTCTATTGGCTCATCTGGAAAAATTTAATCCAAGTGTAATATGTATACTTAGTTACCAGGGAAACTCTCATTACAATAAAGTAAACAATCTATTTGTGCATGATTGTAGTCGTCGTCGTTGAGATTTGAAATAACCACTTTGATTGTTGAAACAATGTAATACATCCTAAGGCTTCACGTTTTCAAAAACATTATATAAAGCTTCAAACTCGCATATCTCCGTTACTATAGAAGATACAGAAGTGATTTTACACTCAATGTAATCGGGTCGAAGCTCTCTATTGGCTCAACATAAAAAATTTAATCCATGTGTAATATGTATGCTTAGTTACCAAGGAAACTCTCATAACAATAAAGTAAACAATCTATCTGTGCATGATTGTAGTCGTCGTCGTGGAGATTTGAAATAACCACTTTCATTGTTGAAACAATGTAATACATCCTTGGTCTCACGTTTTACAAAAACATTATATAAGATTTCAAACACGCATATCAAAGTTACTATTGAAGATACATTTCAAACTCGCATATCTAAGTTACTATTGAAGATACAGAAGTGATTTTACACTCAATGTAATCAGGTCGAAGCTCTCTATTGGCTCATCTGGAAAAATTTAATCCAAGTGTAATATGTATACTTAGTTACCAGGGAAACTCTCATTACAATAAAGTAAACAATCTATTTGTGCATGATTGTAGTCGTCGTCGTGGAGATTTGAAATAACCACTTTGATTGTTGAAATAATGTAATACATCCTAAGGCCTCACGTTTTCAAAAACATTATATAAAGCTTCAAACTCGCATATCTCCGTTACTATAGAAGATACAGAAGTGATTTTACACTCAATGTAATCAGGTCGAAGCTCTCTATTGGCTCAACATAAAAAATTTATTCCATGTGTAATATTCATGCTTAGTTACCATGGAAACTTTCATAACAATAAAGTAAACAATCTATTTGTGCATGATTGTAGTCGTCGTCGTGGAGATTTGAAGTAACCACTTTCTTTGTTGACACAATGTAATACATCCCTGGTCTCACGTTTTACAAAAACATTATATAAGATTTCAAACTCGCATATCTAAGTTACTATTGAAGATACAGAAGTGATTTTACACTCAATGTAATCAGGTCGAAGCTCTCTATTGGCTCATCCGGGAAAATTTAATCCACGTGTAATATTCATGCTTAGTTACCATGGAAACTCTCATAACAATAAAGTAAACAATATATTTGTGCATGATTGTAGTCGTCGTCGTGGAGATTTGAAATAACCACTTTCATTGTTGAAACAATGTAATACATCCTAAGGCCTCACGTTTTCAAAAACATTATATAAAGCTTCAAACTCGCATATCTCCGTTACTAAAGAAGATACAGAAGTGATTTTACACTCAATGTAATCAGGTCGAAGCTCTCTATTGGCTCATCCGGGAAAATTTAATCCACGTGTAATATTCATGCTTACTTACCATGGAAACTCTCATAACAATAAAGTAAACAATCTATTTGTGCATGATTGTAGTCGTCGTCGTGGAGATTTGAAATAACCACTTTCATTGTTGAAACAATGTAATACATCCTAAGGCTTCACGTTTTCAAAAACATTATATAAAGCTTCAAACTCGCATATCTCCGTTACTATAGAAGATACAGAAGTGATTTTACACTCAATGTAATCGGGTCGAAGCTCTCTATTGGCTCAACATAAAAAATTTAATCCATGTGTAATATGTATGCTTAGTTACCAAGGAAACTCTCATAACAATAAAGTAAACAATCTATCTGTGCATGATTGTAGTCGTCGTCGTGGAGATTTGAAATAACCACTTTCATTGTTGAAACAATGTAATACATCCTTGGTCTCACGTTTTACAAAAACATTATATAAGATTTCAAACACGCATATCAAAGTTACTATTGAAGATACATTTCAAACTCGCATATCTAAGTTACTATTGAAGATACAGAAGTGATTTTACACTCAATGTAATCAGGTCGAAGCTCTCTATTGGCTCATCTGGAAAAATTTATTCCATGTGTAATATGTATACTTAGTTACCATGGAAACTTTCATAACAATAAAGTAAACAATCTATTTGTGCATGATTGTAGTCGTCGTCGTGGAGATTTGAAGTAACCACTTTCTTTGTTGACACAATGTAATACATCCCTGGTCTCACGTTTTACAAAAACATTATATAAGATTTCAAACTCGCATATCTAAGTTACTATTGAAGATACAGAAGTGATTTTACACTCAATGTAATCAGGTCGTAGCTCTCTATTGGCTCATCTGGAAAAATTTAATCCATGTGTAATATGTATACTTAGTTACCAGGGAAACTCTCATTACAATAAAGTAAACAATCTATTTGGGCATGATTGTAGTCGTCGTCGTGGAGATTTGAAATAACCACTTTCATTGTTGAAACAATGTAATACATCCTAAGGCCTCACGTTTTCAAAAACATTATATAAAGCTTCAAACTCGCATATCTCCGTTACTAAAGAAGATACAGAAGTGATTTTACACTCAATGTAATCAGGTCGAAGCTCTCTATTGGCTCATCCGGGAAAATTTAATCCACGTGTAATATTCATGCTTAGTTACCATGGAAACTCTCATAACAATAAAGTAAACAATCTATTTGTGCATGATTGTAGTCGTCGTCGTGGAGATTTGAAATAACCACTTTCATTGTTGAAACAATGTAATACATCCTTGGTCTCACGTTTTACAAAAACATTATATAAGATTTCAAACACGCATATCAAAGTTACTATTGAAGATACATTTCAAACTCGCATATCTAAGTTACTATTGAAGATACAGAAGTGATTTTACACTCAATGTAATCAGGTCGAAGCTCTCTATTGGCTCATCTGGAAAAATTTAATCCAAGTGTAATATGTATACTTAGTTACCAGGGAAACTCTCATTACAATAAAGTAAACAATCTATTTGTGCATGATTGTAGTCGTCGTCGTTGAGATTTGAAATAACCACTTTGATTGTTGAAACAATGTAATACATCCTAATACTTCACGTTTTCAAAAACATTATATAAAGCTTCAAACTCGCATATCTCCGTTACTATAGAAGATACAGAAGTGATTTTACACTCAATGTAATCGGGTCGAAGCTCTCTATTGGCTCAACATAAAAAATTTAATCCATGTGTAATATGTATGCTTAGTTACCAAGGAAACTCTCATAACAATAAAGTAAACAATCTATCTGTGCATGATTGTAGTCGTCGTCGTGGAGATTTGAAATAACCACTTTCATTGTTGAAACAATGTAATACATCCTTGGTCTCACGTTTTACAAAAACATTATATAAGATTTCAAACACGCATATCAAAGTTACTATTGAAGATACATTTCAAACTCGCATATCTAAGTTACTATTGAAGATACAGAAGTGATTTTACACTCAATGTAATCAGGTCGAAGCTCTCTATTGGCTCATCTGGAAAAATTTATTCCATGTGTAATATGTATACTTAGTTACCATGGAAACTTTCATAACAATAAAGTAAACAATCTATTTGTGCATGATTGTAGTCGTCGTCGTGGAGATTTGAAGTAACCACTTTCTTTGTTGACACAATGTAATACATCCCTGGTCTCACGTTTTACAAAAACATTATATAAGATTTCAAACTCGCATATCTAAGTTACTATTGAAGATACAGAAGTGATTTTACACTCAATGTAATCAGGTCGTAGCTCTCTATTGGCTCATCTGGAAAAATTTAATCCATGTGTAATATGTATACTTAGTTACCAGGGAAACTCTCATTACAATAAAGTAAACAATCTATTTGTGCATGATTGTAGTCGTCGTCGTGGAGATTTGAAATAACCACTTTGATTGTTGAAATAATGTAATACATCCTAAGGCCTCACGTTTTCAAAAACATTATATAAAGCTTCAAACTCGCATATCTCCGTTACTATAGAAGATACAGAAGTGATTTTACACTCAATGTAATCAGGTCGAAGCTCTCTATTGGCTCATCCGGGAAAATTTAATCCACGTGTAATATTCATGCTTAGTTACCATGGAAACTCTCATAACAATAAAGTAAACAATATATTTGTGCATGATTGTAGTCGTCGTCGTGGAGATTTGAAATAACCACTTTCATTGTTGAAACAATGTAATACATCCTAAGGCCTCACGTTTTCAAAAACATTATATAAAGCTTCAAACTCGCATATCTCCGTTACTAAAGAAGATACAGAAGTGATTTTACACTCAATGTAATCAGGTCGAAGCTCTCTATTGGCTCATCCGGGAAAATTTAATCCACGTGTAATATTCATGCTTAGTTACCATGGAAACTCTCATAACAATAAAGTAAACAATCTATTTGTGCATGATTGTAGTCGTCGTCGTGGAGATTTGAAATAACCACTTTCATTGTTGAAACAATGTAATACATCCAAAGGCCTCACGTTTTCAAAAACATTATATAAAGCTTCAAACTCGCATATCTCCGTTACTCTAGAAGATACAGAAGTGATTTTACACTCAATGTAATCAGGTCGAAGCTCTCTATTGGCTCAACATAAAAAAAATTTAATCCATGTGTAATATGTATGCTTAGTTACCATGGAAACTCTCATAACAATAAAGTAAACAATCTATCTGTGCGTGATTGTAGTCGTCGTCGTGGAGATTTGAAATAACCACTTTCATTGTTGAAACAATGTAATACATCCTTGGTCTCACGTTTTACAAAAACATTATATAAGATTTCAAACACGCATATCAAAGTTACTATTGAAGATACATTTCAAACTCGCATATCTAAGTTACTCTTGAAGATACAGAAGTGATTTTACACTCAATGTAATCAGGTCGAAGCTCTCTATTGGCTCATCTGGAAAAATTTAATCCAAGTGTAATACGTATACTTAGTTACCAGGGAAACTCTCATTACAATAAAGTAAACAATCTATTTGTGCATGATTGTAGTCGTCGTCGTTGAGATTTGAAATAACCACTTTGATTGTTGAAACAATGTAATACATCCTAAGGCTTCACGTTTTCAAAAACATTATATAAAGCTTCAAACTCGCATATCTCCGTTACTATAGAAGATACAGAAGTGATTTTACACTCAATGTAATCAGGTCGAAGCTCTTTATTGGCTCAACATAAAAAAATTATTCCACGTGTAATATTCATACTTAGTTACCATGGAAACTTTCATAACAATAAAGTAAACAATCTATTTGTGCATGATTGTAGTCGTCGTCGTGGAGATTTGAAATAACCACTTTGATTGTTGAAACAATGTAATACATCCTAAGGCCTCACGTTTTCAAAAACATTATATAAAGCTTCAAACTCGCATATCTCCGTTACTATAGAAGATACAGAAGTGATTTTACACTCAATGTAATCAGGTCGAAGCTCTCTATTGGCTCATCCGGGAAAATTTAATCCATGTGTAATATTCATGCTTAGTTACCATGGAAACTCTCATAACAATAAAGTAAACAATCTATCTGTGCATGATTGTAGTCGTCGTCGTGGAGATTTGAAATAACCACTTTCATTGTTGAAACAATGTAATACATCCTTGGTCTCATGTTTTACAAAAACATTACATAAGATTTCAAACTCGCATATCTAAGTTACTATTGAAGATACAGAAGTGATTTTACACTCAATGTAATCAGGTCGAAGCTCTCTATTGGCTCATCTGGAAAAATTTAATCCATGTGTAATATGTATACTTAGATACCATGGAAACTCTCATAACAATAAAGTAAACAATCTATCTGTGCATGATTGTAGTCGTCGTCGTGGAGATTTGAAATAACCACTTTCATTGTTGAAACAATGTAATACATCCTTGGTCTCATGTTTTACAAAAACATTATATAAGATTTCAAACTCGCATATCTAAGTTACTATTGAAGATACAGAAGTGATTTTACACTCAATGTAATCAGGTCGAAGCTCTCTATTGGCTCAACATAAAAAATTTAATCCATGTGTAATATGTATACTTAGTTACCAGGGAAACTCTCATTACAATAAAGTAAACAATCTATTTGTGCATGATTGTAGTCGTCGTCGTGGAGATTTGAAATAACCACTTTGATTGTTGAAATAATGTAATACATCCTTGGTCTCACGTTTTACAAAAACATTATATAAGATTTCAAACACGCATATCAAAGTTACTATTGAAGATACATTTCAAACTCGCATATCTAAGTTACTATTGAAGATACAGAAGTGATTTTACACTCAATGTAATCAGGTCGAAGCTCTCTATTGGCTCATCTGGAAAAATTTAATCCAAGTGTAATATGTATACTTAGTTACCAGGGAAACTCTCATTACAATAAAGTAAACAATCTATTTGTGCATGATTGTAGTCGTCGTCGTGGAGATTTGAAATAACCACTTTGATTGTTGAAATAATGTAATACATCCTAAGGCCTCACGTTTTCAAAAACATTATATAAAGCTTCAAACTCGCATATCTCCGTTACTATAGAAGATACAGAAGTGATTTTACACTCAATGTAATCAGGTCGAAGCTCTCTATTGGCTCAACATAAAAAATTGATTCCATGTGTAATATTCATGCTTAGTTACCATGGAAACTTTCATAACAATAAAGTAAACAATCTATTTGTGCATGATTGTAGTCGTCGTCGTGGAGATTTGAAATAACCACTTTCTTTGTTGACACAATGTAATACATCCCTGGTCTCACGTTTTACAAAAACATTATATAAGATTTCAAACTCGCATATCTAAGTTACTATTGAAGATACAGAAGTGATTTTACACTCAATGTAATCAGGTCGTAGCTCTCTATTGGCTCATCTGGAAAAATTTAATCCATGTGTAATATGTATACTTAGTTACCAGGGAAACTCTCATTACAATAAAGTAAACAATCTATTTGTGCATGATTGTAGTCGTCGTCGTGGAGATTTGAAATAACCACTTTGATTGTTGAAATAATGTAATACATCCTAAGGCCTCACGTTTTCAAAAACATTATATAAAGCTTCAAACTCGCATATCTCCGTTACTATAGAAGATACAGAAGTGATTTTACACTCAATGTAATCAGGTCGAAGCTCTTTATTGGCTCAACATAAAAAAATTATTCCACGTGTAATATTCATACTTAGTTACCATGGAAACTTTCATAACAATAAAGTAAACAATCTATTTGTGCATGATTGTAGTCGTCGTCGTGGAGATTTGAAATAACCACTTTGATTGTTGAAACAATGTAATACATCCTAAGGCCTCACGTTTTCAAAAACATTATATAAAGCTTCAAACTCGCATATCTCCGTTACTATAGAAGATACAGAAGTGATTTTACACTCAATGTAATCAGGTCGTAGCTCTCTATTGGCTCATCTGGAAAAATTTAATCCATGTGTAATATGTATACTTAGTTACCAGGGAAACTCTCATTACAATAAAGTAAACAATCTATTTGTGCATGATTGTAGTCGTCGTCGTGGAGATTTGAAATAACCACTTTGATTGTTGAAATAATGTAATACATCCTAAGGCCTCACGTTTTCAAAAACATTATATAAAGCTTCAAACTCGCATATCTCCGTTACTATAGAAGATACAGAAGTGATTTTACACTCAATGTAATCAGGTCGAAGCTCTCTATTGGCTCATCCGGGAAAATTTAATCCATGTGTAATATTCATGCTTAGTTACCATGGAAACTCTCATAACAATAAAGTAAACAATATATTTGTGCATGATTGTAGTCGTCGTCGTGGAGATTTGAAATAACCACTTTCATTGTTGAAACAATGTAATACATCCTAAGGCCTGACGTTTTCAAAAACATTATATAAAGCTTCAAACTCGCATATCTCCGTTACTAAAGAAGATACAGAAGTGATTTTACACTCAATGTAATCAGGTCGAAGCTCTCTATTGGCTCAACATAAAAAATTTAATCCATGTGTAATATGTATGCTTAGTTACCATGGAAACTCTCATAACAATAAAGTAAACAATCTATCTGTGCATGATTGTAGTCGTCGTCGTGGAGATTTGAAATAACCACTTTCATTGTTGAAACAATGTAATACATCCTTGGTCTCACGTTTTACAAAAACATTATATAAGATTTCAAACACGCATATCAAAGTTACTATTGAAGATACATTTCAAACTCGCATATCTAAGTTACTATTGAAGATACAGAAGTGATTTTACACTCAATGTAATCAGGTCGAAGCTCTCTATTGGCTCATCTGGAAAAATTTAATCCAAGTGTAATATGTATACTTAGTTACCAGGGAAACTCTCATTACAATAAAGTAAACAATCTATTTGTGCATGATTGTAGTCGTCGTCGTTGAGATTTGAAATAACCACTTTGATTGTTGAAACAATGTAATACATCCTAAGGCTTCACGTTTTCAAAAACATTATATAAAGCTTCAAACTCGCATATCTCCGTTACTATAGAAGATACAGAAGTGATTTTACACTCAATGTAATCGGGTCGAAGCTCTCTATTGGCTCAACATAAAAAATTTAATCCATGTGTAATATGTATGCTTAGTTACCAAGGAAACTCTCATAACAATAAAGTAAACAATCTATCTGTGCATGATTGTAGTCGTCGTCGTGGAGATTTGAAATAACCACTTTCATTGTTGAAACAATGTAATACATCCTTGGTCTCACGTTTTACAAAAACATTATATAAGATTTCAAACACGCATATCAAAGTTACTATTGAAGATACATTTCAAACTCGCATATCTAAGTTACTATTGAAGATACAGAAGTGATTTTACACTCAATGTAATCAGGTCGAAGCTCTCTATTGGCTCATCTGGAAAAATTTAATCCAAGTGTAATATGTATACTTAGTTACCAGGGAAACTCTCATTACAATAAAGTAAACAATCTATTTGTGCATGATTGTAGTCGTCGTCGTGGAGATTTGAAATAACCACTTTGATTGTTGAAATAATGTAATACATCCTAAGGCCTCACGTTTTCAAAAACATTATATAAAGCTTCAAACTCGCATATCTCCGTTACTATAGAAGATACAGAAGTGATTTTACACTCAATGTAATCAGGTCGAAGCTCTCTATTGGCTCAACATAAAAAATTTATTCCATGTGTAATATTCATGCTTAGTTACCATGGAAACTTTCATAACAATAAAGTAAACAATCTATTTGTGCATGATTGTAGTCGTCGTCGTGGAGATTTGAAGTAACCACTTTCTTTGTTGACACAATGTAATACATCCCTGGTCTCACGTTTTACAAAAACATTATATAAGATTTCAAACTCGCATATCTAAGTTACTATTGAAGATACAGAAGTGATTTTACACTCAATGTAATCAGGTCGAAGCTCTCTATTGGCTCATCCGGGAAAATTTAATCCACGTGTAATATTCATGCTTAGTTACCATGGAAACTCTCATAACAATAAAGTAAACAATATATTTGTGCATGATTGTAGTCGTCGTCGTGGAGATTTGAAATAACCACTTTCATTGTTGAAACAATGTAATACATCCTAAGGCCTCACGTTTTCAAAAACATTATATAAAGCTTCAAACTCGCATATCTCCGTTACTAAAGAAGATACAGAAGTGATTTTACACTCAATGTAATCAGGTCGAAGCTCTCTATTGGCTCATCCGGGAAAATTTAATCCACGTGTAATATTCATGCTTACTTACCATGGAAACTCTCATAACAATAAAGTAAACAATCTATTTGTGCATGATTGTAGTCGTCGTCGTGGAGATTTGAAATAACCACTTTCATTGTTGAAACAATGTAATATATCCTAAGGCTTCACGTTTTCAAAAACATTATATAAAGCTTCAAACTCGCATATCTCCGTTACTATAGAAGATACAGAAGTGATTTTACACTCAATGTAATCGGGTCGAAGCTCTCTATTGGCTCAACATAAAAAATTTAATCCATGTGTAATATGTATGCTTAGTTACCAAGGAAACTCTCATAACAATAAAGTAAACAATCTATCTGTGCATGATTGTAGTCGTCGTCGTGGAGATTTGAAATAACCACTTTCATTGTTGAAACAATGTAATACATCCTTGGTCTCACGTTTTACAAAAACATTATATAAGATTTCAAACACGCATATCAAAGTTACTATTGAAGATACATTTCAAACTCGCATATCTAAGTTACTATTGAAGATACAGAAGTGATTTTACACTCAATGTAATCAGGTCGAAGCTCTCTATTGGCTCATCTGGAAAAATTTATTCCATGTGTAATATGTATACTTAGTTACCATGGAAACTTTCATAACAATAAAGTAAACAATCTATTTGTGCATGATTGTAGTCGTCGTCGTGGAGATTTGAAGTAACCACTTTCTTTGTTGACACAATGTAATACATCCCTGGTCTCACGTTTTACAAAAACATTATATAAGATTTCAAACTCGCATATCTAAGTTACTATTGAAGATACAGAAGTGATTTTACACTCAATGTAATCAGGTCGTAGCTCTCTATTGGCTCATCTGGAAAAATTTAATCCATGTGTAATATGTATACTTAGTTACCAGGGAAACTCTCATTACAATAAAGTAAACAATCTATTTGGGCATGATTGTAGTCGTCGTCGTGGAGATTTGAAATAACCACTTTCATTGTTGAAACAATGTAATACATCCTAAGGCCTCACGTTTTCAAAAACATTATATAAAGCTTCAAACTCGCATATCTCCGTTACTAAAGAAGATACAGAAGTGATTTTACACTCAATGTAATCAGGTCGAAGCTCTCTATTGGCTCATCCGGGAAAATTTAATCCACGTGTAATATTCATGCTTAGTTACCATGGAAACTCTCATAACAATAAAGTAAACAATCTATTTGTGCATGATTGTAGTCGTCGTCGTGGAGATTTGAAATAACCACTTTCATTGTTGAAACAATGTAATACATCCTTGGTCTCACGTTTTACAAAAACATTATATAAGATTTCAAACACGCATATCAAAGTTACTATTGAAGATACATTTCAAACTCGCATATCTAAGTTACTATTGAAGATACAGAAGTGATTTTACACTCAATGTAATCAGGTCGAAGCTCTCTATTGGCTCATCTGGAAAAATTTAATCCAAGTGTAATATGTATACTTAGTTACCAGGGAAACTCTCATTACAATAAAGTAAACAATCTATTTGTGCATGATTGTAGTCGTCGTCGTTGAGATTTGAAATAACCACTTTGATTGTTGAAACAATGTAATACATCCTAAGGCTTCACGTTTTCAAAAACATTATATAAAGCTTCAAACTCGCATATCTCCGTTACTATAGAAGATACAGAAGTGATTTTACACTCAATGTAATCAGGTCGAAGCTCTTTATTGGCTCAACATAAAAAAATTATTCCACGTGTAATATTCATACTTAGTTACCATGGAAACTTTCATAACAATAAAGTAAACAATCTATTTGTGCATGATTGTAGTCGTCGTCGTGGAGATTTGAAATAACCACTTTGATTGTTGAAACAATGTAATACATCCTAAGGCCTCACGTTTTCAAAAACATTATATAAAGCTTCAAACTCGCATATCTCCGTTACTATAGAAGATACAGAAGTGATTTTACACTCAATGTAATCAGGTCGAAGCTCTCTATTGGCTCATCCGGGAAAATTTAATCCATGTGTAATATTCATGCTTAGTTACCATGGAAACTCTCATAACAATAAAGTAAACAATCTATCTGTGCATGATTGTAGTCGTCGTCGTGGAGATTTGAAATAACCACTTTCATTGTTGAAACAATGTAATACATCCTTGGTCTCATGTTTTACAAAAACATTACATAAGATTTCAAACTCGCATATCTAAGTTACTATTGAAGATACAGAAGTGATTTTACACTCAATGTAATCAGGTCGAAGCTCTCTATTGGCTCAACATAAAAAATTTATTCCATGTGTAATATTCATGCTTAGTTACCATGGAAACTTTCATATCAATAAAGTAAACAATCTATTTGTGCATGATTGTAGTCGTCGTCGTGGAGATTTGAAATAACCACTTTCATTGTTGAAACAATGTAATACATCCTAAGGCTTCACGTTTTCAAAAACATTATATAAAGCTTCAAACTCGCATATCTCCGTTACTAAAGAAGATACAGAAGTGATTTTACACTCAATGTAATCAGGTCGAAGCTCTCTATTGGCTCATCCGGGAAAATTTAATCCATGTGTAATATTCATGCTTAGTTACCATGGAAACTCTCATAACAATAAAGTAAACAATCTATCTGTGCATGATTGTAGTCGTCGTCGTGGAGATTTGAAATAACCACTTTCATTGTTGAAACAATGTAATACATCCTTGGTCTCATGTTTTACAAAAACATTATATAAGATTTCAAACTCGCATATCTAAGTTACTATTGAAGATACAGAAGTGATTTTACACTCAATGTAATCAGGTCGAAGCTCTCTATTGGCTCAACATAAAAAATTTAATCCATGTGTAATATGTATACTTAGTTACCAGGGAAACTCTCATTACAATAAAGTAAACAATCTATTTGTGCATGATTGTAGTCGTCGTCGTGGAGATTTGAAATAACCACTTTGATTGTTGAAATAATGTAATACATCCTTGGTCTCACGTTTTACAAAAACATTATATAAGATTTCAAACACGCATATCAAAGTTACTATTGAAGATACATTTCAAACTCGCATATCTAAGTTACTATTGAAGATACAGAAGTGATTTTACACTCAATGTAATCAGGTCGAAGCTCTCTATTGGCTCATCTGGAAAAATTTAATCCAAGTGTAATATGTATACTTAGTTACCAGGGAAACTCTCATTACAATAAAGTAAACAATCTATTTGTGCATGATTGTAGTCGTCGTCGTGGAGATTTGAAATAACCACTTTGATTGTTGAAATAATGTAATACATCCTAAGGCCTCACGTTTTCAAAAACATTATATAAAGCTTCAAACTCGCATATCTCCGTTACTATAGAAGATACAGAAGTGATTTTACACTCAATGTAATCAGGTCGAAGCTCTCTATTGGCTCAACATAAAAAATTGATTCCATGTGTAATATTCATGCTTAGTTACCATGGAAACTTTCATAACAATAAAGTAAACAATCTATTTGTGCATGATTGTAGTCGTCGTCGTGGAGATTTGAAATAACCACTTTCTTTGTTGACACAATGTAATACATCCCTGGTCTCACGTTTTACAAAAACATTATATAAGATTTCAAACTCGCATATCTAAGTTACTATTGAAGATACAGAAGTGATTTTACACTCAATGTAATCAGGTCGTAGCTCTCTATTGGCTCATCTGGAAAAATTTAATCCATGTGTAATATGTATACTTAGTTACCAGGGAAACTCTCATTACAATAAAGTAAACAATCTATTTGTGCATGATTGTAGTCGTCGTCGTGGAGATTTGAAATAACCACTTTGATTGTTGAAATAATGTAATACATCCTAAGGCCTCACGTTTTCAAAAACATTATATAAAGCTTCAAACTCGCATATCTCCGTTACTATAGAAGATACAGAAGTGATTTTACACTCAATGTAATCAGGTCGAAGCTCTTTATTGGCTCAACATAAAAAAATTATTCCACGTGTAATATTCATACTTAGTTACCATGGAAACTTTCATAACAATAAAGTAAACAATCTATTTGTGCATGATTGTAGTCGTCGTCGTGGAGATTTGAAATAACCACTTTGATTGTTGAAACAATGTAATACATCCTAAGGCCTCACGTTTTCAAAAACATTATATAAAGCTTCAAACTCGCATATCTCCGTTACTATAGAAGATACAGAAGTGATTTTACACTCAATGTAATCAGGTCGTAGCTCTCTATTGGCTCATCTGGAAAAATTTAATCCATGTGTAATATGTATACTTAGTTACCAGGGAAACTCTCATTACAATAAAGTAAACAATCTATTTGTGCATGATTGTAGTCGTCGTCGTGGAGATTTGAAATAACCACTTTGATTGTTGAAATAATGTAATACATCCTAAGGCCTCACGTTTTCAAAAACATTATATAAAGCTTCAAACTCGCATATCTCCGTTACTATAGAAGATACAGAAGTGATTTTACACTCAATGTAATCAGGTCGAAGCTCTCTATTGGCTCATCCGGGAAAATTTAATCCATGTGTAATATTCATGCTTAGTTACCATGGAAACTCTCATAACAATAAAGTAAACAATATATTTGTGCATGATTGTAGTCGTCGTCGTGGAGATTTGAAATAACCACTTTCATTGTTGAAACAATGTAATACATCCTAAGGCCTGACGTTTTCAAAAACATTATATAAAGCTTCAAACTCGCATATCTCCGTTACTAAAGAAGATACAGAAGTGATTTTACACTCAATGTAATCAGGTCGAAGCTCTCTATTGGCTCAACATAAAAAATTTAATCCATGTGTAATATGTATGCTTAGTTACCATGGAAACTCTCATAACAATAAAGTAAACAATCTATCTGTGCATGATTGTAGTCGTCGTCGTGGAGATTTGAAATAACCACTTTCATTGTTGAAACAATGTAATACATCCTTGGTCTCACGTTTTACAAAAACATTATATAAGATTTCAAACACGCATATCAAAGTTACTATTGAAGATACATTTCAAACTCGCATATCTAAGTTACTATTGAAGATACAGAAGTGATTTTACACTCAATGTAATCAGGTCGAAGCTCTCTATTGGCTCATCTGGAAAAATTTAATCCAAGTGTAATATGTATACTTAGTTACCAGGGAAACTCTCATTACAATAAAGTAAACAATCTATTTGTGCATGATTGTAGTCGTCGTCGTTGAGATTTGAAATAACCACTTTGATTGTTGAAACAATGTAATACATCCTAAGGCTTCACGTTTTCAAAAACATTATATAAAGCTTCAAACTCGCATATCTCCGTTACTATAGAAGATACAGAAGTGATTTTACACTCAATGTAATCGGGTCGAAGCTCTCTATTGGCTCAACATAAAAAATTTAATCCATGTGTAATATGTATGCTTAGTTACCAAGGAAACTCTCATAACAATAAAGTAAACAATCTATCTGTGCATGATTGTAGTCGTCGTCGTGGAGATTTGAAATAACCACTTTCATTGTTGAAACAATGTAATACATCCTTGGTCTCACGTTTTACAAAAACATTATATAAGATTTCAAACACGCATATCAAAGTTACTATTGAAGATACATTTCAAACTCGCATATCTAAGTTACTATTGAAGATACAGAAGTGATTTTACACTCAATGTAATCAGGTCGAAGCTCTCTATTGGCTCATCTGGAAAAATTTAATCCAAGTGTAATATGTATACTTAGTTACCAGGGAAACTCTCATTACAATAAAGTAAACAATCTATTTGTGCATGATTGTAGTCGTCGTCGTGGAGATTTGAAATAACCACTTTGATTGTTGAAATAATGTAATACATCCTAAGGCCTCACGTTTTCAAAAACATTATATAAAGCTTCAAACTCGCATATCTCCGTTACTATAGAAGATACAGAAGTGATTTTACACTCAATGTAATCAGGTCGAAGCTCTCTATTGGCTCAACATAAAAAATTTATTCCATGTGTAATATTCATGCTTAGTTACCATGGAAACTTTCATAACAATAAAGTAAACAATCTATTTGTGCATGATTGTAGTCGTCGTCGTGGAGATTTGAAGTAACCACTTTCTTTGTTGACACAATGTAATACATCCCTGGTCTCACGTTTTACAAAAACATTATATAAGATTTCAAACTCGCATATCTAAGTTACTATTGAAGATACAGAAGTGATTTTACACTCAATGTAATCAGGTCGAAGCTCTCTATTGGCTCATCCGGGAAAATTTAATCCACGTGTAATATTCATGCTTAGTTACCATGGAAACTCTCATAACAATAAAGTAAACAATATATTTGTGCATGATTGTAGTCGTCGTCGTGGAGATTTGAAATAACCACTTTCATTGTTGAAACAATGTAATACATCCTAAGGCCTCACGTTTTCAAAAACATTATATAAAGCTTCAAACTCGCATATCTCCGTTACTAAAGAAGATACAGAAGTGATTTTACACTCAATGTAATCAGGTCGAAGCTCTCTATTGGCTCATCCGGGAAAATTTAATCCACGTGTAATATTCATGCTTACTTACCATGGAAACTCTCATAACAATAAAGTAAACAATCTATTTGTGCATGATTGTAGTCGTCGTCGTGGAGATTTGAAATAACCACTTTCATTGTTGAAACAATGTAATACATCCTAAGGCTTCACGTTTTCAAAAACATTATATAAAGCTTCAAACTCGCATATCTCCGTTACTATAGAAGATACAGAAGTGATTTTACACTCAATGTAATCGGGTCGAAGCTCTCTATTGGCTCAACATAAAAAATTTAATCCATGTGTAATATGTATGCTTAGTTACCAAGGAAACTCTCATAACAATAAAGTAAACAATCTATCTGTGCATGATTGTAGTCGTCGTCGTGGAGATTTGAAATAACCACTTTCATTGTTGAAACAATGTAATACATCCTTGGTCTCACGTTTTACAAAAACATTATATAAGATTTCAAACACGCATATCAAAGTTACTATTGAAGATACATTTCAAACTCGCATATCTAAGTTACTATTGAAGATACAGAAGTGATTTTACACTCAATGTAATCAGGTCGAAGCTCTCTATTGGCTCATCTGGAAAAATTTATTCCATGTGTAATATGTATACTTAGTTACCATGGAAACTTTCATAACAATAAAGTAAACAATCTATTTGTGCATGATTGTAGTCGTCGTCGTGGAGATTTGAAGTAACCACTTTCTTTGTTGACACAATGTAATACATCCCTGGTCTCACGTTTTACAAAAACATTATATAAGATTTCAAACTCGCATATCTAAGTTACTATTGAAGATACAGAAGTGATTTTACACTCAATGTAATCAGGTCGTAGCTCTCTATTGGCTCATCTGGAAAAATTTAATCCATGTGTAATATGTATACTTAGTTACCAGGGAAACTCTCATTACAATAAAGTAAACAATCTATTTGGGCATGATTGTAGTCGTCGTCGTGGAGATTTGAAATAACCACTTTCATTGTTGAAACAATGTAATACATCCTAAGGCCTCACGTTTTCAAAAACATTATATAAAGCTTCAAACTCGCATATCTCCGTTACTAAAGAAGATACAGAAGTGATTTTACACTCAATGTAATCAGGTCGAAGCTCTCTATTGGCTCATCCGGGAAAATTTAATCCACGTGTAATATTCATGCTTAGTTACCATGGAAACTCTCATAACAATAAAGTAAACAATCTATTTGTGCATGATTGTAGTCGTCGTCGTGGAGATTTGAAATAACCACTTTCATTGTTGAAACAATGTAATACATCCTTGGTCTCACGTTTTACAAAAACATTATATAAGATTTCAAACACGCATATCAAAGTTACTATTGAAGATACATTTCAAACTCGCATATCTAAGTTACTATTGAAGATACAGAAGTGATTTTACACTCAATGTAATCAGGTCGAAGCTCTCTATTGGCTCATCTGGAAAAATTTAATCCAAGTGTAATATGTATACTTAGTTACCAGGGAAACTCTCATTACAATAAAGTAAACAATCTATTTGTGCATGATTGTAGTCGTCGTCGTTGAGATTTGAAATAACCACTTTGATTGTTGAAACAATGTAATACATCCTAATACTTCACGTTTTCAAAAACATTATATAAAGCTTCAAACTCGCATATCTCCGTTACTATAGAAGATACAGAAGTGATTTTACACTCAATGTAATCGGGTCGAAGCTCTCTATTGGCTCAACATAAAAAATTTAATCCATGTGTAATATGTATGCTTAGTTACCAAGGAAACTCTCATAACAATAAAGTAAACAATCTATCTGTGCATGATTGTAGTCGTCGTCGTGGAGATTTGAAATAACCACTTTCATTGTTGAAACAATGTAATACATCCTTGGTCTCACGTTTTACAAAAACATTATATAAGATTTCAAACACGCATATCAAAGTTACTATTGAAGATACATTTCAAACTCGCATATCTAAGTTACTATTGAAGATACAGAAGTGATTTTACACTCAATGTAATCAGGTCGAAGCTCTCTATTGGCTCATCTGGAAAAATTTATTCCATGTGTAATATGTATACTTAGTTACCATGGAAACTTTCATAACAATAAAGTAAACAATCTATTTGTGCATGATTGTAGTCGTCGTCGTGGAGATTTGAAGTAACCACTTTCTTTGTTGACACAATGTAATACATCCCTGGTCTCACGTTTTACAAAAACATTATATAAGATTTCAAACTCGCATATCTAAGTTACTATTGAAGATACAGAAGTGATTTTACACTCAATGTAATCAGGTCGTAGCTCTCTATTGGCTCATCTGGAAAAATTTAATCCATGTGTAATATGTATACTTAGTTACCAGGGAAACTCTCATTACAATAAAGTAAACAATCTATTTGTGCATGATTGTAGTCGTCGTCGTGGAGATTTGAAATAACCACTTTGATTGTTGAAACAATGTAATACATCCTAAGGCCTCACGTTTTCAAAAACATTATATAAAGCTTCAAACTCGCATATCTCCGTTACTATAGAAGATACAGAAGTGATTTTACACTCAATGTAATCAGGTCGAAGCTCTCTATTGGCTCATCCGGGAAAATTTAATCCATGTGTAATATTCATGCTTAGTTACCATGGAAACTCTCATAACAATAAAGTAAACAATCTATCTGTGCATGATTGTAGTCGTCGTCGTGGAGATTTGAAATAACCACTTTCATTGTTGAAACAATGTAATACATCCTTGGTCTCATGTTTTACAAAAACATTACATAAGATTTCAAACTCGCATATCTAAGTTACTATTGAAGATACAGAAGTGATTTTACACTCAATGTAATCAGGTCGAAGCTCTCTATTGGCTCAACATAAAAAATTTATTCCATGTGTAATATTCATGCTTAGTTACCATGGAAACTTTCATATCAATAAAGTAAACAATCTATTTGTGCATGATTGTAGTCGTCGTCGTGGAGATTTGAAATAACCACTTTCATTGTTGAAACAATGTAATACATCCTAAGGCTTCACGTTTTCAAAAACATTATATAAAGCTTCAAACTCGCATATCTCCGTTACTAAAGAAGATACAGAAGTGATTTTACACTCAATGTAATCAGGTCGAAGCTCTCTATTGGCTCATCCGGGAAAATTTAATCCATGTGTAATATTCATGCTTAGTTACCATGGAAACTCTCATAACAATAAAGTAAACAATCTATCTGTGCATGATTGTAGTCGTCGTCGTGGAGATTTGAAATAACCACTTTCATTGTTGAAACAATGTAATACATCCTTGGTCTCATGTTTTACAAAAACATTATATAAGATTTCAAACTCGCATATCTAAGTTACTATTGAAGATACAGAAGTGATTTTACACTCAATGTAATCAGGTCGAAGCTCTCTATTGGCTCAACATAAAAAATTTAATCCATGTGTAATATGTATACTTAGTTACCAGGGAAACTCTCATTACAATAAAGTAAACAATCTATTTGTGCATGATTGTAGTCGTCGTCGTGGAGATTTGAAATAACCACTTTGATTGTTGAAATAATGTAATACATCCTTGGTCTCACGTTTTACAAAAACATTATATAAGATTTCAAACACGCATATCAAAGTTACTATTGAAGATACATTTCAAACTCGCATATCTAAGTTACTATTGAAGATACAGAAGTGATTTTACACTCAATGTAATCAGGTCGAAGCTCTCTATTGGCTCATCTGGAAAAATTTAATCCAAGTGTAATATGTATACTTAGTTACCAGGGAAACTCTCATTACAATAAAGTAAACAATCTATTTGTGCATGATTGTAGTCGTCGTCGTGGAGATTTGAAATAACCACTTTGATTGTTGAAATAATGTAATACATCCTAAGGCCTCACGTTTTCAAAAACATTATATAAAGCTTCAAACTCGCATATCTCCGTTACTATAGAAGATACAGAAGTGATTTTACACTCAATGTAATCAGGTCGAAGCTCTCTATTGGCTCAACATAAAAAATTGATTCCATGTGTAATATTCATGCTTAGTTACCATGGAAACTTTCATAACAATAAAGTAAACAATCTATTTGTGCATGATTGTAGTCGTCGTCGTGGAGATTTGAAATAACCACTTTCTTTGTTGACACAATGTAATACATCCCTGGTCTCACGTTTTACAAAAACATTATATAAGATTTCAAACTCGCATATCTAAGTTACTATTGAAGATACAGAAGTGATTTTACACTCAATGTAATCAGGTCGTAGCTCTCTATTGGCTCATCTGGAAAAATTTAATCCATGTGTAATATGTATACTTAGTTACCAGGGAAACTCTCATTACAATAAAGTAAACAATCTATTTGTGCATGATTGTAGTCGTCGTCGTGGAGATTTGAAATAACCACTTTGATTGTTGAAATAATGTAATACATCCTAAGGCCTCACGTTTTCAAAAACATTATATAAAGCTTCAAACTCGCATATCTCCGTTACTATAGAAGATACAGAAGTGATTTTACACTCAATGTAATCAGGTCGAAGCTCTTTATTGGCTCAACATAAAAAAATTATTCCACGTGTAATATTCATACTTAGTTACCATGGAAACTTTCATAACAATAAAGTAAACAATCTATTTGTGCATGATTGTAGTCGTCGTCGTGGAGATTTGAAATAACCACTTTGATTGTTGAAACAATGTAATACATCCTAAGGCCTCACGTTTTCAAAAACATTATATAAAGCTTCAAACTCGCATATCTCCGTTACTATAGAAGATACAGAAGTGATTTTACACTCAATGTAATCAGGTCGTAGCTCTCTATTGGCTCATCTGGAAAAATTTAATCCATGTGTAATATGTATACTTAGTTACCAGGGAAACTCTCATTACAATAAAGTAAACAATCTATTTGTGCATGATTGTAGTCGTCGTCGTGGAGATTTGAAATAACCACTTTGATTGTTGAAATAATGTAATACATCCTAAGGCCTCACGTTTTCAAAAACATTATATAAAGCTTCAAACTCGCATATCTCCGTTACTATAGAAGATACAGAAGTGATTTTACACTCAATGTAATCAGGTCGAAGCTCTCTATTGGCTCATCCGGGAAAATTTAATCCATGTGTAATATTCATGCTTAGTTACCATGGAAACTCTCATAACAATAAAGTAAACAATATATTTGTGCATGATTGTAGTCGTCGTCGTGGAGATTTGAAATAACCACTTTCATTGTTGAAACAATGTAATACATCCTAAGGCCTGACGTTTTCAAAAACATTATATAAAGCTTCAAACTCGCATATCTCCGTTACTAAAGAAGATACAGAAGTGATTTTACACTCAATGTAATCAGGTCGAAGCTCTCTATTGGCTCAACATAAAAAATTTAATCCATGTGTAATATGTATGCTTAGTTACCATGGAAACTCTCATAACAATAAAGTAAACAATCTATCTGTGCATGATTGTAGTCGTCGTCGTGGAGATTTGAAATAACCACTTTCATTGTTGAAACAATGTAATACATCCTTGGTCTCACGTTTTACAAAAACATTATATAAGATTTCAAACACGCATATCAAAGTTACTATTGAAGATACATTTCAAACTCGCATATCTAAGTTACTATTGAAGATACAGAAGTGATTTTACACTCAATGTAATCAGGTCGAAGCTCTCTATTGGCTCATCTGGAAAAATTTAATCCAAGTGTAATATGTATACTTAGTTACCAGGGAAACTCTCATTACAATAAAGTAAACAATCTATTTGTGCATGATTGTAGTCGTCGTCGTTGAGATTTGAAATAACCACTTTGATTGTTGAAACAATGTAATACATCCTAAGGCTTCACGTTTTCAAAAACATTATATAAAGCTTCAAACTCGCATATCTCCGTTACTATAGAAGATACAGAAGTGATTTTACACTCAATGTAATCGGGTCGAAGCTCTCTATTGGCTCAACATAAAAAATTTAATCCATGTGTAATATGTATGCTTAGTTACCAAGGAAACTCTCATAACAATAAAGTAAACAATCTATCTGTGCATGATTGTAGTCGTCGTCGTGGAGATTTGAAATAACCACTTTCATTGTTGAAACAATGTAATACATCCTTGGTCTCACGTTTTACAAAAACATTATATAAGATTTCAAACACGCATATCAAAGTTACTATTGAAGATACATTTCAAACTCGCATATCTAAGTTACTATTGAAGATACAGAAGTGATTTTACACTCAATGTAATCAGGTCGAAGCTCTCTATTGGCTCATCTGGAAAAATTTAATCCAAGTGTAATATGTATACTTAGTTACCAGGGAAACTCTCATTACAATAAAGTAAACAATCTATTTGTGCATGATTGTAGTCGTCGTCGTGGAGATTTGAAATAACCACTTTGATTGTTGAAATAATGTAATACATCCTAAGGCCTCACGTTTTCAAAAACATTATATAAAGCTTCAAACTCGCATATCTCCGTTACTATAGAAGATACAGAAGTGATTTTACACTCAATGTAATCAGGTCGAAGCTCTCTATTGGCTCAACATAAAAAATTTATTCCATGTGTAATATTCATGCTTAGTTACCATGGAAACTTTCATAACAATAAAGTAAACAATCTATTTGTGCATGATTGTAGTCGTCGTCGTGGAGATTTGAAGTAACCACTTTCTTTGTTGACACAATGTAATACATCCCTGGTCTCACGTTTTACAAAAACATTATATAAGATTTCAAACTCGCATATCTAAGTTACTATTGAAGATACAGAAGTGATTTTACACTCAATGTAATCAGGTCGAAGCTCTCTATTGGCTCATCCGGGAAAATTTAATCCACGTGTAATATTCATGCTTAGTTACCATGGAAACTCTCATAACAATAAAGTAAACAATATATTTGTGCATGATTGTAGTCGTCGTCGTGGAGATTTGAAATAACCACTTTCATTGTTGAAACAATGTAATACATCCTAAGGCCTCACGTTTTCAAAAACATTATATAAAGCTTCAAACTCGCATATCTCCGTTACTAAAGAAGATACAGAAGTGATTTTACACTCAATGTAATCAGGTCGAAGCTCTCTATTGGCTCATCCGGGAAAATTTAATCCACGTGTAATATTCATGCTTACTTACCATGGAAACTCTCATAACAATAAAGTAAACAATCTATTTGTGCATGATTGTAGTCGTCGTCGTGGAGATTTGAAATAACCACTTTCATTGTTGAAACAATGTAATACATCCTAAGGCTTCACGTTTTCAAAAACATTATATAAAGCTTCAAACTCGCATATCTCCGTTACTATAGAAGATACAGAAGTGATTTTACACTCAATGTAATCGGGTCGAAGCTCTCTATTGGCTCAACATAAAAAATTTAATCCATGTGTAATATGTATGCTTAGTTACCAAGGAAACTCTCATAACAATAAAGTAAACAATCTATCTGTGCATGATTGTAGTCGTCGTCGTGGAGATTTGAAATAACCACTTTCATTGTTGAAACAATGTAATACATCCTTGGTCTCACGTTTTACAAAAACATTATATAAGATTTCAAACACGCATATCAAAGTTACTATTGAAGATACATTTCAAACTCGCATATCTAAGTTACTATTGAAGATACAGAAGTGATTTTACACTCAATGTAATCAGGTCGAAGCTCTCTATTGGCTCATCTGGAAAAATTTATTCCATGTGTAATATGTATACTTAGTTACCATGGAAACTTTCATAACAATAAAGTAAACAATCTATTTGTGCATGATTGTAGTCGTCGTCGTGGAGATTTGAAGTAACCACTTTCTTTGTTGACACAATGTAATACATCCCTGGTCTCACGTTTTACAAAAACATTATATAAGATTTCAAACTCGCATATCTAAGTTACTATTGAAGATACAGAAGTGATTTTACACTCAATGTAATCAGGTCGTAGCTCTCTATTGGCTCATCTGGAAAAATTTAATCCATGTGTAATATGTATACTTAGTTACCAGGGAAACTCTCATTACAATAAAGTAAACAATCTATTTGGGCATGATTGTAGTCGTCGTCGTGGAGATTTGAAATAACCACTTTCATTGTTGAAACAATGTAATACATCCTAAGGCCTCACGTTTTCAAAAACATTATATAAAGCTTCAAACTCGCATATCTCCGTTACTAAAGAAGATACAGAAGTGATTTTACACTCAATGTAATCAGGTCGAAGCTCTCTATTGGCTCATCCGGGAAAATTTAATCCACGTGTAATATTCATGCTTAGTTACCATGGAAACTCTCATAACAATAAAGTAAACAATCTATTTGTGCATGATTGTAGTCGTCGTCGTGGAGATTTGAAATAACCACTTTCATTGTTGAAACAATGTAATACATCCTTGGTCTCATGTTTTACAAAAACATTATATAAGATTTCAAACACGCATATCAAAGTTACTATTGAAGATACATTTCAAACTCGCATATCTAAGTTACTATTGAAGATACAGAAGTGATTTTACACTCAATGTAATCAGGTCGAAGCTCTCTATTGGCTCATCTGGAAAAATTTAATCCAAGTGTAATATGTATACTTAGTTACCAGGGAAACTCTCATTACAATAAAGTAAACAATCTATTTGTGCATGATTGTAGTCGTCGTCGTTGAGATTTGAAATAACCACTTTGATTGTTGAAACAATGTAATACATCCTAATACTTCACGTTTTCAAAAACATTATATAAAGCTTCAAACTCGCATATCTCCGTTACTATAGAAGATACAGAAGTGATTTTACACTCAATGTAATCGGGTCGAAGCTCTCTATTGGCTCAACATAAAAAATTTAATCCATGTGTAATATGTATGCTTAGTTACCAAGGAAACTCTCATAACAATAAAGTAAACAATCTATCTGTGCATGATTGTAGTCGTCGTCGTGGAGATTTGAAATAACCACTTTCATTGTTGAAACAATGTAATACATCCTTGGTCTCACGTTTTACAAAAACATTATATAAGATTTCAAACACGCATATCAAAGTTACTATTGAAGATACATTTCAAACTCGCATATCTAAGTTACTATTGAAGATACAGAAGTGATTTTACACTCAATGTAATCAGGTCGAAGCTCTCTATTGGCTCATCTGGAAAAATTTATTCCATGTGTAATATGTATACTTAGTTACCATGGAAACTTTCATAACAATAAAGTAAACAATCTATTTGTGCATGATTGTAGTCGTCGTCGTGGAGATTTGAAGTAACCACTTTCTTTGTTGACACAATGTAATACATCCCTGGTCTCACGTTTTACAAAAACATTATATAAGATTTCAAACTCGCATATCTAAGTTACTATTGAAGATACAGAAGTGATTTTACACTCAATGTAATCAGGTCGTAGCTCTCTATTGGCTCATCTGGAAAAATTTAATCCATGTGTAATATGTATACTTAGTTACCAGGGAAACTCTCATTACAATAAAGTAAACAATCTATTTGTGCATGATTGTAGTCGTCGTCGTGGAGATTTGAAATAACCACTTTGATTGTTGAAATAATGTAATACATCCTAAGGCCTCACGTTTTCAAAAACATTATATAAAGCTTCAAACTCGCATATCTCCGTTACTATAGAAGATACAGAAGTGATTTTACACTCAATGTAATCAGGTCGAAGCTCTCTATTGGCTCATCCGGGAAAATTTAATCCACGTGTAATATTCATGCTTAGTTACCATGGAAACTCTCATAACAATAAAGTAAACAATATATTTGTGCATGATTGTAGTCGTCGTCGTGGAGATTTGAAATAACCACTTTCATTGTTGAAACAATGTAATACATCCTAAGGCCTCACGTTTTCAAAAACATTATATAAAGCTTCAAACTCGCATATCTCCGTTACTAAAGAAGATACAGAAGTGATTTTACACTCAATGTAATCAGGTCGAAGCTCTCTATTGGCTCATCCGGGAAAATTTAATCCACGTGTAATATTCATGCTTAGTTACCATGGAAACTCTCATAACAATAAAGTAAACAATCTATTTGTGCATGATTGTAGTCGTCGTCGTGGAGATTTGAAATAACCACTTTCATTGTTGAAACAATGTAATACATCCAAAGGCCTCACGTTTTCAAAAACATTATATAAAGCTTCAAACTCGCATATCTCCGTTACTCTAGAAGATACAGAAGTGATTTTACACTCAATGTAATCAGGTCGAAGCTCTCTATTGGCTCAACATAAAAAAAATTTAATCCATGTGTAATATGTATGCTTAGTTACCATGGAAACTCTCATAACAATAAAGTAAACAATCTATCTGTGCGTGATTGTAGTCGTCGTCGTGGAGATTTGAAATAACCACTTTCATTGTTGAAACAATGTAATACATCCTTGGTCTCACGTTTTACAAAAACATTATATAAGATTTCAAACACGCATATCAAAGTTACTATTGAAGATACATTTCAAACTCGCATATCTAAGTTACTCTTGAAGATACAGAAGTGATTTTACACTCAATGTAATCAGGTCGAAGCTCTCTATTGGCTCATCTGGAAAAATTTAATCCAAGTGTAATACGTATACTTAGTTACCAGGGAAACTCTCATTACAATAAAGTAAACAATCTATTTGTGCATGATTGTAGTCGTCGTCGTTGAGATTTGAAATAACCACTTTGATTGTTGAAACAATGTAATACATCCTAAGGCTTCACGTTTTCAAAAACATTATATAAAGCTTCAAACTCGCATATCTCCGTTACTATAGAAGATACAGAAGTGATTTTACACTCAATGTAATCAGGTCGAAGCTCTTTATTGGCTCAACATAAAAAAATTATTCCACGTGTAATATTCATACTTAGTTACCATGGAAACTTTCATAACAATAAAGTAAACAATCTATTTGTGCATGATTGTAGTCGTCGTCGTGGAGATTTGAAATAACCACTTTGATTGTTGAAACAATGTAATACATCCTAAGGCCTCACGTTTTCAAAAACATTATATAAAGCTTCAAACTCGCATATCTCCGTTACTATAGAAGATACAGAAGTGATTTTACACTCAATGTAATCAGGTCGAAGCTCTCTATTGGCTCATCCGGGAAAATTTAATCCATGTGTAATATTCATGCTTAGTTACCATGGAAACTCTCATAACAATAAAGTAAACAATCTATCTGTGCATGATTGTAGTCGTCGTCGTGGAGATTTGAAATAACCACTTTCATTGTTGAAACAATGTAATACATCCTTGGTCTCATGTTTTACAAAAACATTACATAAGATTTCAAACTCGCATATCTAAGTTACTATTGAAGATACAGAAGTGATTTTACACTCAATGTAATCAGGTCGAAGCTCTCTATTGGCTCAACATAAAAAATTTATTCCATGTGTAATATTCATGCTTAGTTACCATGGAAACTTTCATATCAATAAAGTAAACAATCTATTTGTGCATGATTGTAGTCGTCGTCGTGGAGATTTGAAATAACCACTTTCATTGTTGAAACAATGTAATACATCCTAAGGCTTCACGTTTTCAAAAACATTATATAAAGCTTCAAACTCGCATATCTCCGTTACTAAAGAAGATACAGAAGTGATTTTACACTCAATGTAATCAGGTCGAAGCTCTCTATTGGCTCATCCGGGAAAATTTAATCCATGTGTAATATTCATGCTTAGTTACCATGGAAACTCTCATAACAATAAAGTAAACAATCTATCTGTGCATGATTGTAGTCGTCGTCGTGGAGATTTGAAATAACCACTTTCATTGTTGAAACAATGTAATACATCCTTGGTCTCATGTTTTACAAAAACATTATATAAGATTTCAAACTCGCATATCTAAGTTACTATTGAAGATACAGAAGTGATTTTACACTCAATGTAATCAGGTCGAAGCTCTCTATTGGCTCAACATAAAAAATTTAATCCATGTGTAATATGTATACTTAGTTACCAGGGAAACTCTCATTACAATAAAGTAAACAATCTATTTGTGCATGATTGTAGTCGTCGTCGTGGAGATTTGAAATAACCACTTTGATTGTTGAAATAATGTAATACATCCTTGGTCTCACGTTTTACAAAAACATTATATAAGATTTCAAACACGCATATCAAAGTTACTATTGAAGATACATTTCAAACTCGCATATCTAAGTTACTATTGAAGATACAGAAGTGATTTTACACTCAATGTAATCAGGTCGAAGCTCTCTATTGGCTCATCTGGAAAAATTTAATCCAAGTGTAATATGTATACTTAGTTACCAGGGAAACTCTCATTACAATAAAGTAAACAATCTATTTGTGCATGATTGTAGTCGTCGTCGTGGAGATTTGAAATAACCACTTTGATTGTTGAAATAATGTAATACATCCTAAGGCCTCACGTTTTCAAAAACATTATATAAAGCTTCAAACTCGCATATCTCCGTTACTATAGAAGATACAGAAGTGATTTTACACTCAATGTAATCAGGTCGAAGCTCTCTATTGGCTCAACATAAAAAATTGATTCCATGTGTAATATTCATGCTTAGTTACCATGGAAACTTTCATAACAATAAAGTAAACAATCTATTTGTGCATGATTGTAGTCGTCGTCGTGGAGATTTGAAATAACCACTTTCTTTGTTGACACAATGTAATACATCCCTGGTCTCACGTTTTACAAAAACATTATATAAGATTTCAAACTCGCATATCTAAGTTACTATTGAAGATACAGAAGTGATTTTACACTCAATGTAATCAGGTCGTAGCTCTCTATTGGCTCATCTGGAAAAATTTAATCCATGTGTAATATGTATACTTAGTTACCAGGGAAACTCTCATTACAATAAAGTAAACAATCTATTTGTGCATGATTGTAGTCGTCGTCGTGGAGATTTGAAATAACCACTTTGATTGTTGAAATAATGTAATACATCCTAAGGCCTCACGTTTTCAAAAACATTATATAAAGCTTCAAACTCGCATATCTCCGTTACTATAGAAGATACAGAAGTGATTTTACACTCAATGTAATCAGGTCGAAGCTCTCTATTGGCTCATCCGGGAAAATTTAATCCACGTGTAATATTCATGCTTAGTTACCATGGAAACTCTCATAACAATAAAGTAAACAATATATTAATGCATGATTGTAGTCGTCGTCGTGGAGATTTGAAATAACCACTTTCATTGTTGAAACAATGTAATACATCCTAAGGCCTCACGTTTTCAAAAACATTATATAAAGCTTCAAACTCGCATATCTCCGTTACTAAAGAAGATACAGAAGTGATTTTACACTCAATGTAATCAGGTCGAAGCTCTCTATTGGCTCATCCGGGAAAATTTAATCCACGTGTAATATTCATGCTTAGTTACCATGGAAACTCTCATAACAATAAAGTAAACAATCTATTTGTGCATGATTGTAGTCGTCGTCGTGGAGATTTGAAATAACCACTTTCATTGTTGAAACAATGTAATACATCCAAAGGCCTCACGTTTTCAAAAACATTATATAAAGCTTCAAACTCGCATATCTCCGTTACTATAGAAGATACAGAAGTGATTTTACACTCAATGTAATCAGGTCGAAGCTCTCTATTGGCTCAACATAAAAAATTTAATACATGTGTAATATGTATGCTTAGTTACCATGGAAACTCTCATAACAATAAAGTAAACAATCTATCTGTGCGTGATTGTAGTCGTCGTCGTGGAGATTTGAAATAACCACTTTCATTGTTGAAACAATGTAATACATCCTTGGTCTCACGTTTTACAAAAACATTATATAAGATTTCAAACACGCATATCAAAGTTACTATTGAAGATACATTTCAAACTCGCATATCTAAGTTACTATTGAAGATACAGAAGTGATTTTACACTCAATGTAATCAGGTCGAAGCTCTCTATTGGCTCATCTGGAAAAATTTAATCCAAGTGTAATACGTATACTTAGTTACCAGGGAAACTCTCATTACAATAAAGTAAACAATCTATTTGTGCATGATTGTAGTCGTCGTCGTTGAGATTTGAAATAACCACTTTGATTGTTGAAACAATGTAATACATCCTAAGGCTTCACGTTTTCAAAAACATTATATAAAGCTTCAAACTCGCATATCTCCGTTACTATAGAAGATACAGAAGTGATTTTACACTCAATGTAATCAGGTCGAAGCTCTTTATTGGCTCAACATAAAAAAATTATTCCACGTGTAATATTCATACTTAGTTACCATGGAAACTTTCATAACAATAAAGTAAACAATCTATTTGTGCATGATTGTAGTCGTCGTCGTGGAGATTTGAAATAACCACTTTGATTGTTGAAACAATGTAATACATCCTAAGGCCTCACGTTTTCAAAAACATTATATAAAGCTTCAAACTCGCATATCTCCGTTACTATAGAAGATACAGAAGTGATTTTACACTCAATGTAATCAGGTCGAAGCTCTCTATTGGCTCATCCGGGAAAATTTAATCCATGTGTAATATTCATGCTTAGTTACCATGGAAACTCTCATAACAATAAAGTAAACAATCTATCTGTGCATGATTGTAGTCGTCGTCGTGGAGATTTGAAATAACCACTTTCATTGTTGAAACAATGTAATACATCCTTGGTCTCATGTTTTACAAAAACATTATATAAGATTTCAAACTCGCATATCTAAGTTACTATTGAAGATACAGGAGTGATTTTACACTCAATGTAATCAGGTCGAAGCTCTCTATTGGCTCAACATAAAAAATTTATTCCATGTGTAATATTCATGCTTAGTTACCATGGAAACTTTCATATCAATAAAGTAAACAATCTATTTGTGCATGATTGTAGTCGTCGTCGTGGAGATTTGAAATAACCACTTTCATTGTTGAAACAATGTAATACATCCTAAGGCTTCACGTTTTCAAAAACATTATATAAAGCTTCAAGCTCGCATATCTCCGTTACTATAGAAGATACAGAAGTGATTTTACACTCAATGTAATCAGGTCGAAGCTCTTTATTGGCTCAACATAAAAAAATTATTCCACGTGTAATATTCATACTTAGTTACCATGGAAACTTTCATAACAATAAAGTAAACAATCTATTTGTGCATGATTGTAGTCGTCGTCGTGGAGATTTGAAATAACCACTTTGATTGTTGAAACAATGTAATACATCCTAAGGCCTCACGTTTTCAAAAACATTATATAAAGCTTCAAACTCGCATATCTCCGTTACTATAGAAGATACAGAAGTGATTTTACACTCAATGTAATCAGGTCGAAGCTCTCTATTGGCTCATCCGGGAAAATTTAATCCATGTGTAATATTCATGCTTAGTTACCATGGAAACTCTCATAACAATAAAGTAAACAATCTATCTGTGCATGATTGTAGTCGTCGTCGTGGAGATTTGAAATAACCACTTTCATTGTTGAAACAATGTAATACATCCTTGGTCTCATGTTTTACAAAAACATTATATAAGATTTCAAACTCGCATATCTAAGTTACTATTGAAGATACAGAAGTGATTTTACACTCAATGTAATCAGGTCGAAGCTCTCTATTGGCTCAACATAAAAAATTTATTCCATGTGTAATATTCATGCTTAGTTACCATGGAAACTTTCATATCAATAAAGTAAACAATCTATTTGTGCATGATTGTAGTCGTCGTCGTGGAGATTTGAAATAACCACTTTCATTGTTGAAACAATGTAATACATCCTAAGGCTTCACGTTTTCAAAAACATTATATAAAGCTTCAAACTCGCATATCTCCGTTACTAAAGAAGATACAGAAGTGATTTTACACTCAATGTAATCAGGTCGAAGCTCTCTATTGGCTCATCTGGAAAAATTTAATCCATGTGTAATATGTATACTTAGTTACCAGGGAAACTCTCATTACAATAAAGTAAACAATCTATTTGTGCATGATTGTAGTCGTCGTCGTGGAGATTTGAAATAACCACTTTGATTGTTGAAATAATGTAATACATCCTTGGTCTCACGTTTTACAAAAACATTATATAAGATTTCAAACACGCATATCAAAGTTACTATTGAAGATACATTTCAAACTCGCATATCTAAGTTACTATTGAAGATACAGAAGTGATTTTACACTCAATGTAATCAGGTCGAAGCTCTCTATTGGCTCATCTGGAAAAATTTAATCCAAGTGTAATACGTATACTTAGTTACCAGGGAAACTCTCATTACAATAAAGTAAACAATCTATTTGTGCATGATTGTAGTCGTCGTCGTTGAGATTTGAAATAACCACTTTGATTGTTGAAACAATGTAATACATCCTAAGGCTTCACGTTTTCAAAAACATTATATAAAGCTTCAAACTCGCATATCTCCGTTACTATAGAAGATACAGAAGTGATTTTACACTCAATGTAATCAGGTCGAAGCTCTTTATTGGCTCAACATAAAAAAATTATTCCACGTGTAATATTCATACTTAGTTACCATGGAAACTTTCATAACAATAAAGTAAACAATCTATTTGTGCATGATTGTAGTCGTCGTCGTGGAGATTTGAAATAACCACTTTGATTGTTGAAACAATGTAATACATCCTAAGGCCTCACGTTTTCAAAAACATTATATAAAGCTTCAAACTCGCATATCTCCGTTACTATAGAAGATACAGAAGTGATTTTACACTCAATGTAATCAGGTCGAAGCTCTCTATTGGCTCATCCGGGAAAATTTAATCCATGTGTAATATTCATGCTTAGTTACCATGGAAACTCTCATAACAATAAAGTAAACAATCTATCTGTGCATGATTGTAGTCGTCGTCGTGGAGATTTGAAATAACCACTTTCATTGTTGAAACAATGTAATACATCCTTGGTCTCATGTTTTACAAAAACATTATATAAGATTTCAAACTCGCATATCTAAGTTACTATTGAAGATACAGGAGTGATTTTACACTCAATGTAATCAGGTCGAAGCTCTCTATTGGCTCAACATAAAAAATTTATTCCATGTGTAATATTCATGCTTAGTTACCATGGAAACTTTCATATCAATAAAGTAAACAATCTATTTGTGCATGATTGTAGTCGTCGTCGTGGAGATTTGAAATAACCACTTTCATTGTTGAAACAATGTAATACATCCTAAGGCTTCACGTTTTCAAAAACATTATATAAAGCTTCAAACTCGCATATCTCCGTTACTATAGAAGATACAGAAGTGATTTTACACTCAATGTAATCAGGTCGAAGCTCTCTATTGGCTCATCCGGGAAAATTTAATCCATGTGTAATATTCATGCTTAGTTACCATGGAAACTCTCATAACAATAAAGTAAACAATCTATCTGTGCATGATTGTAGTCGTCGTCGTGGAGATTTGAAATAACCACTTTCATTGTTGAAACAATGTAATACATCCTTGGTCTCATGTTTTACAAAAACATTATATAAGATTTCAAACTCGCATATCTAAGTTACTATTGAAGATACAGAAGTGATTTTACACTCAATGTAATCAGGTCGAAGCTCTCTATTGGCTCAACATAAAAAATTTATTCCATGTGTAATATTCATGCTTAGTTACCATGGAAACTTTCATATCAATAAAGTAAACAATCTATTTGTGCATGATTGTAGTCGTCGTCGTGGAGATTTGAAATAACCACTTTCATTGTTGAAACAATGTAATACATCCTAAGGCTTCACGTTTTCAAAAACATTATATAAAGCTTCAAACTCGCATATCTCCGTTACTAAAGAAGATACAGAAGTGATTTTACACTCAATGTAATCAGGTCGAAGCTCTCTATTGGCTCATCTGGAAAAATTTAATCCATGTGTAATATGTATACTTAGTTACCAGGGAAACTCTCATTACAATAAAGTAAACAATCTATTTGTGCATGATTGTAGTCGTCGTCGTGGAGATTTGAAATAACCACTTTCATTGTTGAAACAATGTAATACATCCTTGGTCTCACGTTTTACAAAAACATTATATAAGATTTCAAACACGCATATCAAAGTTACTATTGAAGATACATTTCAAACTCGCATATCTAAGTTACTATTGAAGATACAGAAGTGATTTTACACTCAATGTAATCAGGTCGAAGCTCTCTATTGGCTCATCTGGAAAAATTTAATCCAAGTGTAATATGTATACTTAGTTACCAGGGAAACTCTCATTACAATAAAGTAAACAATCTATTTGTGCATGATTGTAGTCGTCGTCGTTGAGATTTGAAATAACCACTTTGATTGTTGAAACAATGTAATACATCCTAATACTTCACGTTTTCAAAAACATTATATAAAGCTTCAAACTCGCATATCTCCGTTACTATAGAAGATACAGAAGTGATTTTACACTCAATGTAATCGGGTCGAAGCTCTCTATTGGCTCAACATAAAAAATTTAATCCATGTGTAATATGTATGCTTAGTTACCAAGGAAACTCTCATAACAATAAAGTAAACAATCTATCTGTGCATGATTGTAGTCGTCGTCGTGGAGATTTGAAATAACCACTTTCATTGTTGAAACAATGTAATACATCCTTGGTCTCACGTTTTACAAAAACATTATATAAGATTTCAAACACGCATATCAAAGTTACTATTGAAGATACATTTCAAACTCGCATATCTAAGTTACTATTGAAGATACAGAAGTGATTTTACACTCAATGTAATCAGGTCGAAGCTCTCTATTGGCTCATCTGGAAAAATTTATTCCATGTGTAATATGTATACTTAGTTACCATGGAAACTTTCATAACAATAAAGTAAACAATCTATTTGTGCATGATTGTAGTCGTCGTCGTGGAGATTTGAAGTAACCACTTTCTTTGTTGACACAATGTAATACATCCCTGGTCTCACGTTTTACAAAAACATTATATAAGATTTCAAACTCGCATATCTAAGTTACTATTGAAGATACAGAAGTGATTTTACACTCAATGTAATCAGGTCGTAGCTCTCTATTGGCTCATCTGGAAAAATTTAATCCATGTGTAATATGTATACTTAGTTACCAGGGAAACTCTCATTACAATAAAGTAAACAATCTATTTGTGCATGATTGTAGTCGTCGTCGTGGAGATTTGAAATAACCACTTTGATTGTTGAAATAATGTAATACATCCTAAGGCCTCACGTTTTCAAAAACATTATATAAAGCTTCAAACTCGCATATCTCCGTTACTATAGAAGATACAGAAGTGATTTTACACTCAATGTAATCAGGTCGAAGCTCTCTATTGGCTCATCCGGGAAAATTTAATCCACGTGTAATATTCATGCTTAGTTACCATGGAAACTCTCATAACAATAAAGTAAACAATATATTTGTGCATGATTGTAGTCGTCGTCGTGGAGATTTGAAATAACCACTTTCATTGTTGAAACAATGTAATACATCCTAAGGCCTCACGTTTTCAAAAACATTATATAAAGCTTCAAACTCGCATATCTCCGTTACTAAAGAAGATACAGAAGTGATTTTACACTCAATGTAATCAGGTCGAAGCTCTCTATTGGCTCATCCGGGAAAATTTAATCCACGTGTAATATTCATGCTTAGTTACCATGGAAACTCTCATAACAATAAAGTAAACAATCTATTTGTGCATGATTGTAGTCGTCGTCGTGGAGATTTGAAATAACCACTTTCATTGTTGAAACAATGTAATACATCCAAAGGCCTCACGTTTTCAAAAACATTATATAAAGCTTCAAACTCGCATATCTCCGTTACTCTAGAAGATACAGAAGTGATTTTACACTCAATGTAATCAGGTCGAAGCTCTCTATTGGCTCAACATAAAAAAAATTTAATCCATGTGTAATATGTATGCTTAGTTACCATGGAAACTCTCATAACAATAAAGTAAACAATCTATCTGTGCGTGATTGTAGTCGTCGTCGTGGAGATTTGAAATAACCACTTTCATTGTTGAAACAATGTAATACATCCTTGGTCTCACGTTTTACAAAAACATTATATAAGATTTCAAACACGCATATCAAAGTTACTATTGAAGATACATTTCAAACTCGCATATCTAAGTTACTCTTGAAGATACAGAAGTGATTTTACACTCAATGTAATCAGGTCGAAGCTCTCTATTGGCTCATCTGGAAAAATTTAATCCAAGTGTAATACGTATACTTAGTTACCAGGGAAACTCTCATTACAATAAAGTAAACAATCTATTTGTGCATGATTGTAGTCGTCGTCGTTGAGATTTGAAATAACCACTTTGATTGTTGAAACAATGTAATACATCCTAAGGCTTCACGTTTTCAAAAACATTATATAAAGCTTCAAACTCGCATATCTCCGTTACTATAGAAGATACAGAAGTGATTTTACACTCAATGTAATCAGGTCGAAGCTCTTTATTGGCTCAACATAAAAAAATTATTCCACGTGTAATATTCATACTTAGTTACCATGGAAACTTTCATAACAATAAAGTAAACAATCTATTTGTGCATGATTGTAGTCGTCGTCGTGGAGATTTGAAATAACCACTTTGATTGTTGAAACAATGTAATACATCCTAAGGCCTCACGTTTTCAAAAACATTATATAAAGCTTCAAACTCGCATATCTCCGTTACTATAGAAGATACAGAAGTGATTTTACACTCAATGTAATCAGGTCGAAGCTCTCTATTGGCTCATCCGGGAAAATTTAATCCATGTGTAATATTCATGCTTAGTTACCATGGAAACTCTCATAACAATAAAGTAAACAATCTATCTGTGCATGATTGTAGTCGTCGTCGTGGAGATTTGAAATAACCACTTTCATTGTTGAAACAATGTAATACATCCTTGGTCTCATGTTTTACAAAAACATTATATAAGATTTCAAACTCGCATATCTAAGTTACTATTGAAGATACAGGAGTGATTTTACACTCAATGTAATCAGGTCGAAGCTCTCTATTGGCTCAACATAAAAAATTTATTCCATGTGTAATATTCATGCTTAGTTACCATGGAAACTTTCATATCAATAAAGTAAACAATCTATTTGTGCATGATTGTAGTCGTCGTCGTGGAGATTTGAAATAACCACTTTCATTGTTGAAACAATGTAATACATCCTAAGGCTTCACGTTTTCAAAAACATTATATAAAGCTTCAAACTCGCATATCTCCGTTACTAAAGAAGATACAGAAGTGATTTTACACTCAATGTAATCAGGTCGAAGCTCTCTATTGGCTCATCTGGAAAAATTTAATCCATGTGTAATATGTATACTTAGTTACCAGGGAAACTCTCATTACAATAAAGTAAACAATCTATTTGTGCATGATTGTAGTCGTCGTCGTGGAGATTTGAAATAACCACTTTCATTGTTGAAACAATGTAATACATCCTTGGTCTCACGTTTTACAAAAACATTATATAAGATTTCAAACACGCATATCAAAGTTACTATTGAAGATACATTTCAAACTCGCATATCTAAGTTACTATTGAAGATACAGAAGTGATTTTACACTCAATGTAATCAGGTCGAAGCTCTCTATTGGCTCATCTGGAAAAATTTAATCCAAGTGTAATATGTATACTTAGTTACCAGGGAAACTCTCATTACAATAAAGTAAACAATCTATTTGTGCATGATTGTAGTCGTCGTCGTTGAGATTTGAAATAACCACTTTGATTGTTGAAACAATGTAATACATCCTAATACTTCACGTTTTCAAAAACATTATATAAAGCTTCAAACTCGCATATCTCCGTTACTATAGAAGATACAGAAGTGATTTTACACTCAATGTAATCGGGTCGAAGCTCTCTATTGGCTCAACATAAAAAATTTAATCCATGTGTAATATGTATGCTTAGTTACCAAGGAAACTCTCATAACAATAAAGTAAACAATCTATCTGTGCATGATTGTAGTCGTCGTCGTGGAGATTTGAAATAACCACTTTCATTGTTGAAACAATGTAATACATCCTTGGTCTCACGTTTTACAAAAACATTATATAAGATTTCAAACACGCATATCAAAGTTACTATTGAAGATACATTTCAAACTCGCATATCTAAGTTACTATTGAAGATACAGAAGTGATTTTACACTCAATGTAATCAGGTCGAAGCTCTCTATTGGCTCATCTGGAAAAATTTATTCCATGTGTAATATGTATACTTAGTTACCATGGAAACTTTCATAACAATAAAGTAAACAATCTATTTGTGCATGATTGTAGTCGTCGTCGTGGAGATTTGAAGTAACCACTTTCTTTGTTGACACAATGTAATACATCCCTGGTCTCACGTTTTACAAAAACATTATATAAGATTTCAAACTCGCATATCTAAGTTACTATTGAAGATACAGAAGTGATTTTACACTCAATGTAATCAGGTCGTAGCTCTCTATTGGCTCATCTGGAAAAATTTAATCCATGTGTAATATGTATACTTAGTTACCAGGGAAACTCTCATTACAATAAAGTAAACAATCTATTTGTGCATGATTGTAGTCGTCGTCGTGGAGATTTGAAATAACCACTTTGATTGTTGAAATAATGTAATACATCCTAAGGCCTCACGTTTTCAAAAACATTATATAAAGCTTCAAACTCGCATATCTCCGTTACTATAGAAGATACAGAAGTGATTTTACACTCAATGTAATCAGGTCGAAGCTCTCTATTGGCTCATCCGGGAAAATTTAATCCACGTGTAATATTCATGCTTAGTTACCATGGAAACTCTCATAACAATAAAGTAAACAATATATTTGTGCATGATTGTAGTCGTCGTCGTGGAGATTTGAAATAACCACTTTCATTGTTGAAACAATGTAATACATCCTAAGGCCTCACGTTTTCAAAAACATTATATAAAGCTTCAAACTCGCATATCTCCGTTACTAAAGAAGATACAGAAGTGATTTTACACTCAATGTAATCAGGTCGAAGCTCTCTATTGGCTCATCCGGGAAAATTTAATCCACGTGTAATATTCATGCTTAGTTACCATGGAAACTCTCATAACAATAAAGTAAACAATCTATTTGTGCATGATTGTAGTCGTCGTCGTGGAGATTTGAAATAACCACTTTCATTGTTGAAACAATGTAATACATCCAAAGGCCTCACGTTTTCAAAAACATTATATAAAGCTTCAAACTCGCATATCTCCGTTACTCTAGAAGATACAGAAGTGATTTTACACTCAATGTAATCAGGTCGAAGCTCTCTATTGGCTCAACATAAAAAAAATTTAATCCATGTGTAATATGTATGCTTAGTTACCATGGAAACTCTCATAACAATAAAGTAAACAATCTATCTGTGCGTGATTGTAGTCGTCGTCGTGGAGATTTGAAATAACCACTTTCATTGTTGAAACAATGTAATACATCCTTGGTCTCACGTTTTACAAAAACATTATATAAGATTTCAAACACGCATATCAAAGTTACTATTGAAGATACATTTCAAACTCGCATATCTAAGTTACTCTTGAAGATACAGAAGTGATTTTACACTCAATGTAATCAGGTCGAAGCTCTCTATTGGCTCATCTGGAAAAATTTAATCCAAGTGTAATACGTATACTTAGTTACCAGGGAAACTCTCATTACAATAAAGTAAACAATCTATTTGTGCATGATTGTAGTCGTCGTCGTTGAGATTTGAAATAACCACTTTGATTGTTGAAACAATGTAATACATCCTAAGGCTTCACGTTTTCAAAAACATTATATAAAGCTTCAAACTCGCATATCTCCGTTACTATAGAAGATACAGAAGTGATTTTACACTCAATGTAATCAGGTCGAAGCTCTTTATTGGCTCAACATAAAAAAATTATTCCACGTGTAATATTCATACTTAGTTACCATGGAAACTTTCATAACAATAAAGTAAACAATCTATTTGTGCATGATTGTAGTCGTCGTCGTGGAGATTTGAAATAACCACTTTGATTGTTGAAACAATGTAATACATCCTAAGGCCTCACGTTTTCAAAAACATTATATAAAGCTTCAAACTCGCATATCTCCGTTACTATAGAAGATACAGAAGTGATTTTACACTCAATGTAATCAGGTCGAAGCTCTCTATTGGCTCATCCGGGAAAATTTAATCCATGTGTAATATTCATGCTTAGTTACCATGGAAACTCTCATAACAATAAAGTAAACAATCTATCTGTGCATGATTGTAGTCGTCGTCGTGGAGATTTGAAATAACCACTTTCATTGTTGAAACAATGTAATACATCCTTGGTCTCATGTTTTACAAAAACATTACATAAGATTTCAAACTCGCATATCTAAGTTACTATTGAAGATACAGAAGTGATTTTACACTCAATGTAATCAGGTCGAAGCTCTCTATTGGCTCAACATAAAAAATTTATTCCATGTGTAATATTCATGCTTAGTTACCATGGAAACTTTCATATCAATAAAGTAAACAATCTATTTGTGCATGATTGTAGTCGTCGTCGTGGAGATTTGAAATAACCACTTTCATTGTTGAAACAATGTAATACATCCTAAGGCTTCACGTTTTCAAAAACATTATATAAAGCTTCAAACTCGCATATCTCCGTTACTAAAGAAGATACAGAAGTGATTTTACACTCAATGTAATCAGGTCGAAGCTCTCTATTGGCTCATCCGGGAAAATTTAATCCATGTGTAATATTCATGCTTAGTTACCATGGAAACTCTCATAACAATAAAGTAAACAATCTATCTGTGCATGATTGTAGTCGTCGTCGTGGAGATTTGAAATAACCACTTTCATTGTTGAAACAATGTAATACATCCTTGGTCTCATGTTTTACAAAAACATTATATAAGATTTCAAACTCGCATATCTAAGTTACTATTGAAGATACAGAAGTGATTTTACACTCAATGTAATCAGGTCGAAGCTCTCTATTGGCTCAACATAAAAAATTTAATCCATGTGTAATATGTATACTTAGTTACCAGGGAAACTCTCATTACAATAAAGTAAACAATCTATTTGTGCATGATTGTAGTCGTCGTCGTGGAGATTTGAAATAACCACTTTGATTGTTGAAATAATGTAATACATCCTTGGTCTCACGTTTTACAAAAACATTATATAAGATTTCAAACACGCATATCAAAGTTACTATTGAAGATACATTTCAAACTCGCATATCTAAGTTACTATTGAAGATACAGAAGTGATTTTACACTCAATGTAATCAGGTCGAAGCTCTCTATTGGCTCATCTGGAAAAATTTAATCCAAGTGTAATATGTATACTTAGTTACCAGGGAAACTCTCATTACAATAAAGTAAACAATCTATTTGTGCATGATTGTAGTCGTCGTCGTGGAGATTTGAAATAACCACTTTGATTGTTGAAATAATGTAATACATCCTAAGGCCTCACGTTTTCAAAAACATTATATAAAGCTTCAAACTCGCATATCTCCGTTACTATAGAAGATACAGAAGTGATTTTACACTCAATGTAATCAGGTCGAAGCTCTCTATTGGCTCAACATAAAAAATTGATTCCATGTGTAATATTCATGCTTAGTTACCATGGAAACTTTCATAACAATAAAGTAAACAATCTATTTGTGCATGATTGTAGTCGTCGTCGTGGAGATTTGAAATAACCACTTTCTTTGTTGACACAATGTAATACATCCCTGGTCTCACGTTTTACAAAAACATTATATAAGATTTCAAACTCGCATATCTAAGTTACTATTGAAGATACAGAAGTGATTTTACACTCAATGTAATCAGGTCGTAGCTCTCTATTGGCTCATCTGGAAAAATTTAATCCATGTGTAATATGTATACTTAGTTACCAGGGAAACTCTCATTACAATAAAGTAAACAATCTATTTGTGCATGATTGTAGTCGTCGTCGTGGAGATTTGAAATAACCACTTTGATTGTTGAAATAATGTAATACATCCTAAGGCCTCACGTTTTCAAAAACATTATATAAAGCTTCAAACTCGCATATCTCCGTTACTATAGAAGATACAGAAGTGATTTTACACTCAATGTAATCAGGTCGAAGCTCTCTATTGGCTCATCCGGGAAAATTTAATCCACGTGTAATATTCATGCTTAGTTACCATGGAAACTCTCATAACAATAAAGTAAACAATATATTAATGCATGATTGTAGTCGTCGTCGTGGAGATTTGAAATAACCACTTTCATTGTTGAAACAATGTAATACATCCTAAGGCCTCACGTTTTCAAAAACATTATATAAAGCTTCAAACTCGCATATCTCCGTTACTAAAGAAGATACAGAAGTGATTTTACACTCAATGTAATCAGGTCGAAGCTCTCTATTGGCTCATCCGGGAAAATTTAATCCACGTGTAATATTCATGCTTAGTTACCATGGAAACTCTCATAACAATAAAGTAAACAATCTATTTGTGCATGATTGTAGTCGTCGTCGTGGAGATTTGAAATAACCACTTTCATTGTTGAAACAATGTAATACATCCAAAGGCCTCACGTTTTCAAAAACATTATATAAAGCTTCAAACTCGCATATCTCCGTTACTATAGAAGATACAGAAGTGATTTTACACTCAATGTAATCAGGTCGAAGCTCTCTATTGGCTCATCCGGGAAAATTTAATACATGTGTAATATGTATGCTTAGTTACCATGGAAACTCTCATAACAATAAAGTAAACAATCTATCTGTGCGTGATTGTAGTCGTCGTCGTGGAGATTTGAAATAACCACTTTCATTGTTGAAACAATGTAATACATCCTTGGTCTCACGTTTTACAAAAACATTATATAAGATTTCAAACACGCATATCAAAGTTACTATTGAAGATACATTTCAAACTCGCATATCTAAGTTACTATTGAAGATACAGAAGTGATTTTACACTCAATGTAATCAGGTCGAAGCTCTCTATTGGCTCATCTGGAAAAATTTAATCCAAGTGTAATACGTATACTTAGTTACCAGGGAAACTCTCATTACAATAAAGTAAACAATCTATTTGTGCATGATTGTAGTCGTCGTCGTTGAGATTTGAAATAACCACTTTGATTGTTGAAACAATGTAATACATCCTAAGGCTTCACGTTTTCAAAAACATTATATAAAGCTTCAAACTCGCATATCTCCGTTACTATAGAAGATACAGAAGTGATTTTACACTCAATGTAATCAGGTCGAAGCTCTTTATTGGCTCAACATAAAAAAATTATTCCACGTGTAATATTCATACTTAGTTACCATGGAAACTTTCATAACAATAAAGTAAACAATCTATTTGTGCATGATTGTAGTCGTCGTCGTGGAGATTTGAAATAACCACTTTGATTGTTGAAACAATGTAATACATCCTAAGGCCTCACGTTTTCAAAAACATTATATAAAGCTTCAAACTCGCATATCTCCGTTACTATAGAAGATACAGAAGTGATTTTACACTCAATGTAATCAGGTCGAAGCTCTCTATTGGCTCATCCGGGAAAATTTAATCCATGTGTAATATTCATGCTTAGTTACCATGGAAACTCTCATAACAATAAAGTAAACAATCTATCTGTGCATGATTGTAGTCGTCGTCGTGGAGATTTGAAATAACCACTTTCATTGTTGAAACAATGTAATACATCCTTGGTCTCATGTTTTACAAAAACATTATATAAGATTTCAAACTCGCATATCTAAGTTACTATTGAAGATACAGGAGTGATTTTACACTCAATGTAATCAGGTCGAAGCTCTCTATTGGCTCAACATAAAAAATTTATTCCATGTGTAATATTCATGCTTAGTTACCATGGAAACTTTCATATCAATAAAGTAAACAATCTATTTGTGCATGATTGTAGTCGTCGTCGTGGAGATTTGAAATAACCACTTTCATTGTTGAAACAATGTAATACATCCTAAGGCTTCACGTTTTCAAAAACATTATATAAAGCTTCAAGCTCGCATATCTCCGTTACTATAGAAGATACAGAAGTGATTTTACACTCAATGTAATCAGGTCGAAGCTCTTTATTGGCTCAACATAAAAAAATTATTCCACGTGTAATATTCATACTTAGTTACCATGGAAACTTTCATAACAATAAAGTAAACAATCTATTTGTGCATGATTGTAGTCGTCGTCGTGGAGATTTGAAATAACCACTTTGATTGTTGAAACAATGTAATACATCCTAAGGCCTCACGTTTTCAAAAACATTATATAAAGCTTCAAACTCGCATATCTCCGTTACTATAGAAGATACAGAAGTGATTTTACACTCAATGTAATCAGGTCGAAGCTCTCTTTTGGCTCATCCGGGAAAATTTAATCCATGTGTAATATTCATGCTTAGTTACCATGGAAACTCTCATAACAATAAAGTAAACAATCTATCTGTGCATGATTGTAGTCGTCGTCGTGGAGATTTGAAATAACCACTTTCATTGTTGAAACAATGTAATACATCCTTGGTCTCATGTTTTACAAAAACATTATATAAGATTTCAAACTCGCATATCTAAGTTACTATTGAAGATACAGAAGTGATTTTACACTCAATGTAATCAGGTCGAAGCTCTCTATTGGCTCAACATAAAAAATTTATTCCATGTGTAATATTCATGCTTAGTTACCATGGAAACTTTCATATCAATAAAGTAAACAATCTATTTGTGCATGATTGTAGTCGTCGTCGTGGAGATTTGAAATAACCACTTTCATTGTTGAAACAATGTAATACATCCTAAGGCTTCACGTTTTCAAAAACATTATATAAAGCTTCAAACTCGCATATCTCCGTTACTAAAGAAGATACAGAAGTGATTTTACACTCAATGTAATCAGGTCGAAGCTCTCTATTGGCTCATCTGGAAAAATTTAATCCATGTGTAATATGTATACTTAGTTACCAGGGAAACTCTCATTACAATAAAGTAAACAATCTATTTGTGCATGATTGTAGTCGTCGTCGTGGAGATTTGAAATAACCACTTTGATTGTTGAAATAATGTAATACATCCTTGGTCTCACGTTTTACAAAAACATTATATAAGATTTCAAACACGCATATCAAAGTTACTATTGAAGATACATTTCAAACTCGCATATCTAAGTTACTATTGAAGATACAGAAGTGATTTTACACTCAATGTAATCAGGTCGAAGCTCTCTATTGGCTCATCTGGAAAAATTTAATCCAAGTGTAATACGTATACTTAGTTACCAGGGAAACTCTCATTACAATAAAGTAAACAATCTATTTGTGCATGATTGTAGTCGTCGTCGTTGAGATTTGAAATAACCACTTTGATTGTTGAAACAATGTAATACATCCTAAGGCTTCACGTTTTCAAAAACATTATATAAAGCTTCAAACTCGCATATCTCCGTTACTATAGAAGATACAGAAGTGATTTTACACTCAATGTAATCAGGTCGAAGCTCTTTATTGGCTCAACATAAAAAAATTATTCCACGTGTAATATTCATACTTAGTTACCATGGAAACTTTCATAACAATAAAGTAAACAATCTATTTGTGCATGATTGTAGTCGTCGTCGTGGAGATTTGAAATAACCACTTTGATTGTTGAAACAATGTAATACATCCTAAGGCCTCACGTTTTCAAAAACATTATATAAAGCTTCAAACTCGCATATCTCCGTTACTATAGAAGATACAGAAGTGATTTTACACTCAATGTAATCAGGTCGAAGCTCTCTATTGGCTCATCCGGGAAAATTTAATCCATGTGTAATATTCATGCTTAGTTACCATGGAAACTCTCATAACAATAAAGTAAACAATCTATCTGTGCATGATTGTAGTCGTCGTCGTGGAGATTTGAAATAACCACTTTCATTGTTGAAACAATGTAATACATCCTTGGTCTCATGTTTTACAAAAACATTATATAAGATTTCAAACTCGCATATCTAAGTTACTATTGAAGATACAGGAGTGATTTTACACTCAATGTAATCAGGTCGAAGCTCTCTATTGGCTCAACATAAAAAATTTATTCCATGTGTAATATTCATGCTTAGTTACCATGGAAACTTTCATATCAATAAAGTAAACAATCTATTTGTGCATGATTGTAGTCGTCGTCGTGGAGATTTGAAATAACCACTTTCATTGTTGAAACAATGTAATACATCCTAAGGCTTCACGTTTTCAAAAACATTATATAAAGCTTCAAACTCGCATATCTCCGTTACTATAGAAGATACAGAAGTGATTTTACACTCAATGTAATCAGGTCGAAGCTCTCTATTGGCTCATCCGGGAAAATTTAATCCATGTGTAATATTCATGCTTAGTTACCATGGAAACTCTCATAACAATAAAGTAAACAATCTATCTGTGCATGATTGTAGTCGTCGTCGTGGAGATTTGAAATAACCACTTTCATTGTTGAAACAATGTAATACATCCTTGGTCTCATGTTTTACAAAAACATTATATAAGATTTCAAACTCGCATATCTAAGTTACTATTGAAGATACAGAAGTGATTTTACACTCAATGTAATCAGGTCGAAGCTCTCTATTGGCTCAACATAAAAAATTTATTCCATGTGTAATATTCATGCTTAGTTACCATGGAAACTTTCATATCAATAAAGTAAACAATCTATTTGTGCATGATTGTAGTCGTCGTCGTGGAGATTTGAAATAACCACTTTCATTGTTGAAACAATGTAATACATCCTAAGGCTTCACGTTTTCAAAAACATTATATAAAGCTTCAAACTCGCATATCTCCGTTACTAAAGAAGATACAGAAGTGATTTTACACTCAATGTAATCAGGTCGAAGCTCTCTATTGGCTCATCTGGAAAAATTTAATCCATGTGTAATATGTATACTTAGTTACCAGGGAAACTCTCATTACAATAAAGTAAACAATCTATTTGTGCATGATTGTAGTCGTCGTCGTGGAGATTTGAAATAACCACTTTGATTGTTGAAATAATGTAATACATCCTTGGTCTCACGTTTTACAAAAACATTATATAAGATTTCAAACACGCATATCAAAGTTACTATTGAAGATACATTTCAAACTCGCATATCTAAGTTACTATTGAAGATACAGAAGTGATTTTACACTCAATGTAATCAGGTCGAAGCTCTCTATTGGCTCATCTGGAAAAATTTAATCCAAGTGTAATATGTATACTTAGTTACCAGGGAAACTCTCATTACAATAAAGTAAACAATCTATTTGTGCATGATTGTAGTCGTCGTCGTGGAGATTTGAAATAACCACTTTGATTGTTGAAATAATGTAATACATCCTAAGGCCTCACGTTTTCAAAAACATTATATAAAGCTTCAAACTCGCATATCTCCGTTACTATAGAAGATACAGAAGTGATTTTACACTCAATGTAATCAGGTCGAAGCTCTCTATTGGCTCAACATAAAAAATTGATTCCATGTGTAATATTCATGCTTAGTTACCATGGAAACTTTCATAACAATAAAGTAAACAATCTATTTGTGCATGATTGTAGTCGTCGTCGTGGAGATTTGAAATAACCACTTTCTTTGTTGACACAATGTAATACATCCCTGGTCTCACGTTTTACAAAAACATTATATAAGATTTCAAACTCGCATATCTAAGTTACTATTGAAGATACAGAAGTGATTTTACACTCAATGTAATCAGGTCGTAGCTCTCTATTGGCTCATCTGGAAAAATTTAATCCATGTGTAATATGTATACTTAGTTACCAGGGAAACTCTCATTACAATAAAGTAAACAATCTATTTGTGCATGATTGTAGTCGTCGTCGTGGAGATTTGAAATAACCACTTTGATTGTTGAAATAATGTAATACATCCTAAGGCCTCACGTTTTCAAAAACATTATATAAAGCTTCAAACTCGCATATCTCCGTTACTATAGAAGATACAGAAGTGATTTTACACTCAATGTAATCAGGTCGAAGCTCTCTATTGGCTCATCCGGGAAAATTTAATCCACGTGTAATATTCATGCTTAGTTACCATGGAAACTCTCATAACAATAAAGTAAACAATATATTAATGCATGATTGTAGTCGTCGTCGTGGAGATTTGAAATAACCACTTTCATTGTTGAAACAATGTAATACATCCTAAGGCCTCACGTTTTCAAAAACATTATATGAAGCTTCAAACTCGCATATCTCCGTTACTAAAGAAGATACAGAAGTGATTTTACACTCAATGTAATCAGGTCGAAGCTCTCTATTGGCTCATCCGGGAAAATTTAATCCACGTGTAATATTCATGCTTAGTTACCATGGAAACTCTCATAACAATAAAGTAAACAATCTATTTGTGCATGATTGTAGTCGTCGTCGTGGAGATTTGAAATAACCACTTTCATTGTTGAAACAATGTAATACATCCAAAGGCCTCACGTTTTCAAAAACATTATATAAAGCTTCAAACTCGCATATCTCCGTTACTATAGAAGATACAGAAGTGATTTTACACTCAATGTAATCAGGTCGAAGCTCTCTATTGGCTCAACATAAAAAATTTAATACATGTGTAATATGTATGCTTAGTTACCATGGAAACTCTCATAACAATAAAGTAAACAATCTATCTGTGCGTGATTGTAGTCGTCGTCGTGGAGATTTGAAATAACCACTTTGATTGTTGAAACAATGTAATACATCCTTGGTCTCACGTTTTACAAAAACATTATATAAGATTTCAAACACGCATATCAAAGTTACTATTGAAGATACATTTCAAACTCGCATATCTAAGTTACTATTGAAGATACAGAAGTGATTTTACACTCAATGTAATCAGGTCGAAGCTCTCTATTGGCTCATCTGGAAAAATTTAATCCAAGTGTAATACGTATACTTAGTTACCAGGGAAACTCTCATTACAATAAAGTAAACAATCTATTTGTGCATGATTGTAGTCGTCGTCGTTGAGATTTGAAATAACCACTTTGATTGTTGAAACAATGTAATACATCCTAAGGCTTCACGTTTTCAAAAACATTATATAAAGCTTCAAACTCGCATATCTCCGTTACTATAGAAGATACAGAAGTGATTTTACACTCAATGTAATCAGGTCGAAGCTCTTTATTGGCTCAACATAAAAAAATTATTCCACGTGTAATATTCATACTTAGTTACCATGGAAACTTTCATAACAATAAAGTAAACAATCTATTTGTGCATGATTGTAGTCGTCGTCGTGGAGATTTGAAATAACCACTTTGATTGTTGAAACAATGTAATACATCCTAAGGCCTCACGTTTTCAAAAACATTATATAAAGCTTCAAACTCGCATATCTCCGTTACTATAGAAGATACAGAAGTGATTTTACACTCAATGTAATCAGGTCGAAGCTCTCTATTGGCTCATCCGGGAAAATTTAATCCATGTGTAATATTCATGCTTAGTTACCATGGAAACTCTCATAACAATAAAGTAAACAATCTATCTGTGCATGATTGTAGTCGTCGTCGTGGAGATTTGAAATAACCACTTTCATTGTTGAAACAATGTAATACATCCTTGGTCTCATGTTTTACAAAAACATTATATAAGATTTCAAACTCGCATATCTAAGTTACTATTGAAGATACAGGAGTGATTTTACACTCAATGTAATCAGGTCGAAGCTCTCTATTGGCTCAACATAAAAAATTTATTCCATGTGTAATATTCATGCTTAGTTACCATGGAAACTTTCATATCAATAAAGTAAACAATCTATTTGTGCATGATTGTAGTCGTCGTCGTGGAGATTTGAAATAACCACTTTCATTGTTGAAACAATGTAATACATCCTAAGGCTTCACGTTTTCAAAAACATTATATAAAGCTTCAAACTCGCATATCTCCGTTACTATAGAAGATACAGAAGTGATTTTACACTCAATGTAATCAGGTCGAAGCTCTCTATTGGCTCATCCGGGAAAATTTAATCCATGTGTAATATTCATGCTTAGTTACCATGGAAACTCTCATAACAATAAAGTAAACAATCTATCTGTGCATGATTGTAGTCGTCGTCGTGGAGATTTGAAATAACCACTTTCATTGTTGAAACAATGTAATACATCCTTGGTCTCATGTTTTACAAAAACATTATATAAGATTTCAAACTCGCATATCTAAGTTACTATTGAAGATACAGAAGTGATTTTACACTCAATGTAATCAGGTCGAAGCTCTCTATTGGCTCAACATAAAAAATTTATTCCATGTGTAATATTCATGCTTAGTTACCATGGAAACTTTCATATCAATAAAGTAAACAATCTATTTGTGCATGATTGTAGTCGTCGTCGTGGAGATTTGAAATAACCACTTTCATTGTTGAAACAATGTAATACATCCTAAGGCTTCACGTTTTCAAAAACATTATATAAAGCTTCAAACTCGCATATCTCCGTTACTAAAGAAGATACAGAAGTGATTTTACACTCAATGTAATCAGGTCGAAGCTCTCTATTGGCTCATCTGGAAAAATTTAATCCATGTGTAATATGTATACTTAGTTACCAGGGAAACTCTCATTACAATAAAGTAAACAATCTATTTGTGCATGATTGTAGTCGTCGTCGTGGAGATTTGAAATAACCACTTTGATTGTTGAAATAATGTAATACATCCTTGGTCTCACGTTTTACAAAAACATTATATAAGATTTCAAACACGCATATCAAAGTTACTATTGAAGATACATTTCAAACTCGCATATCTAAGTTACTATTGAAGATACAGAAGTGATTTTACACTCAATGTAATCAGGTCGAAGCTCTCTATTGGCTCATCTGGAAAAATTTAATCCAAGTGTAATATGTATACTTAGTTACCAGGGAAACTCTCATTACAATAAAGTAAACAATCTATTTGTGCATGATTGTAGTCGTCGTCGTGGAGATTTGAAATAACCACTTTGATTGTTGAAATAATGTAATACATCCTAAGGCCTCACGTTTTCAAAAACATTATATAAAGCTTCAAACTCGCATATCTCCGTTACTATAGAAGATACAGAAGTGATTTTACACTCAATGTAATCAGGTCGAAGCTCTCTATTGGCTCAACATAAAAAATTGATTCCATGTGTAATATTCATGCTTAGTTACCATGGAAACTTTCATAACAATAAAGTAAACAATCTATTTTTGCATGATTGTAGTCGTCGTCGTGGAGATTTGAAATAACCACTTTCTTTGTTGACACAATGTAATACATCCCTGGTCTCACGTTTTACAAAAACATTATATAAGATTTCAAACTCGCATATCTAAGTTACTATTGAAGATACAGAAGTGATTTTACACTCAATGTAATCAGGTCGTAGCTCTCTATTGGCTCATCTGGAAAAATTTAATCCATGTGTAATATGTATACTTAGTTACCAGGGAAACTCTCATTACAATAAAGTAAACAATCTATTTGTGCATGATTGTAGTCGTCGTCGTGGAGATTTGAAATAACCACTTTGATTGTTGAAATAATGTAATACATCCTAAGGCCTCACGTTTTCAAAAACATTATATAAAGCTTCAAACTCGCATATCTCCGTTACTATAGAAGATACAGAAGTGATTTTACACTCAATGTAATCAGGTCGAAGCTCTCTATTGGCTCATCCGGGAAAATTTAATCCACGTGTAATATTCATGCTTAGTTACCATGGAAACTCTCATAACAATAAAGTAAACAATATATTAATGCATGATTGTAGTCGTCGTCGTGGAGATTTGAAATAACCACTTTCATTGTTGAAACAATGTAATACATCCTAAGGCCTCACGTTTTCAAAAACATTATATGAAGCTTCAAACTCGCATATCTCCGTTACTAAAGAAGATACAGAAGTGATTTTACACTCAATGTAATCAGGTCGAAGCTCTCTATTGGCTCATCCGGGAAAATTTAATCCACGTGTAATATTCATGCTTAGTTACCATGGAAACTCTCATAACAATAAAGTAAACAATCTATTTGTGCATGATTGTAGTCGTCGTCGTGGAGATTTGAAATAACCACTTTCATTGTTGAAACAATGTAATACATCCAAAGGCCTCACGTTTTCAAAAACATTATATAAAGCTTCAAACTCGCATATCTCCGTTACTATAGAAGATACAGAAGTGATTTTACACTCAATGTAATCAGGTCGAAGCTCTCTATTGGCTCAACATAAAAAATTTAATACATGTGTAATATGTATGCTTAGTTACCATGGAAACTCTCATAACAATAAAGTAAACAATCTATCTGTGCGTGATTGTAGTCGTCGTCGTGGAGATTTGAAATAACCACTTTCATTGTTGAAACAATGTAATACATCCTTGGTCTCACGTTTTACAAAAACATTATATAAGATTTCAAACACGCATATCAAAGTTACTATTGAAGATACATTTCAAACTCGCATATCTAAGTTACTATTGAAGATACAGAAGTGATTTTACACTCAATGTAATCAGGTCGAAGCTCTCTATTGGCTCATCTGGAAAAATTTAATCCAAGTGTAATACGTATACTTAGTTACCAGGGAAACTCTCATTACAATAAAGTAAACAATCTATTTGTGCATGATTGTAGTCGTCGTCGTTGAGATTTGAAATAACCACTTTGATTGTTGAAACAATGTAATACATCCTAAGGCTTCACGTTTTCAAAAACATTATATAAAGCTTCAAACTCGCATATCTCCGTTACTATAGAAGATACAGAAGTGATTTTACACTCAATGTAATCAGGTCGAAGCTCTTTATTGGCTCAACATAAAAAAATTATTCCACGTGTAATATTCATACTTAGTTACCATGGAAACTTTCATAACAATAAAGTAAACAATCTATTTGTGCATGATTGTAGTCGTCGTCGTGGAGATTTGAAATAACCACTTTGATTGTTGAAACAATGTAATACATCCTAAGGCCTCACGTTTTCAAAAACATTATATAAAGCTTCAAACTCGCATATCTCCGTTACTATAGAAGATACAGAAGTGATTTTACACTCAATGTAATCAGGTCGAAGCTCTCTATTGGCTCATCCGGGAAAATTTAATCCATGTGTAATATTCATGCTTAGTTACCATGGAAACTCTCATAACAATAAAGTAAACAATCTATCTGTGCATGATTGTAGTCGTCGTCGTGGAGATTTGAAATAACCACTTTCATTGTTGAAACAATGTAATACATCCTTGGTCTCATGTTTTACAAAAACATTATATAAGATTTCAAACTCGCATATCTAAGTTACTATTGAAGATACAGGAGTGATTTTACACTCAATGTAATCAGGTCGAAGCTCTCTATTGGCTCAACATAAAAAATTTATTCCATGTGTAATATTCATGCTTAGTTACCATGGAAACTTTCATATCAATAAAGTAAACAATCTATTTGTGCATGATTGTAGTCGTCGTCGTGGAGATTTGAAATAACCACTTTCATTGTTGAAACAATGTAATACATCCTAAGGCTTCACGTTTTCAAAAACATTATATAAAGCTTCAAGCTCGCATATCTCCGTTACTATAGAAGATACAGAAGTGATTTTACACTCAATGTAATCAGGTCGAAGCTCTCTATTGGCTCAACATAAAAAATTTATTCCATGTGTAATATTCATGCTTAGTTACCCTGGAAACTTTCATAACAATAAAGTAAACAATCTATTTGTGCATGATTGTAGTCGTCGTCGTGGAGATTTGAAATAACCACTTTCTTTGTTGACACAATGTAATACATCCCTGGTCTCACGTTTTACAAAAACATTATATAAGATTTCAAACTCGCATATCTAAGTTACTATTGAAGATACAGAAGTGATTTTACACTCAATGTAATCAGGTCGTAGCTCTCTATTGGCTCATCTGGAAAAAATTAATCCATGTGTAATATGTATACTTAGTTACCAGGGAAACTCTCATTACAATAAAGTAAACAATCTATTTGTGCATGATTGTAGTCGTCGTCGTGGAGATTTGAAATAACCACTTTGATTGTTGAAATAATGTAATACATCCTAAGGCCTCACGTTTTCAAAAACATTATATAAAGCTTCAAACTCGCATATCTCCGTTACTATAGAAGATACAGAAGTGATTTTACACTCAATGTAATCAGGTCGAAGCTCTCTATTGGCTCATCCGGGAAAATTTAATCCACGTGTAATATTCATGCTTAGTTACCATGGAAACTCTCATAACAATAAAGTAAACAATATATTAATGCATGATTGTAGTCGTCGTCGTGGAGATTTGAAATAACCACTTTCATTGTTGAAACAATGTAATACATCCTAAGGCCTCACGTTTTCAAAAACATTATATAAAGCTTCAAACTCGCATATCTCCGTTACTAAAGAAGATACAGAAGTGATTTTACACTCAATGTAATCAGGTCGAAGCTCTCTATTGGCTCATCCGGGAAAATTTAATCCACGTGTAATATTCATGCTTAGTTACCATGGAAACTCTCATAACAATAAAGTAAACAATCTATTTGTGCATGATTGTAGTCGTCGTCGTGGAGATTTGAAATAACCACTTTCATTGTTGAAACAATGTAATACATCCAAGGGCCTCACGTTTTCAAAAACATTATATAAAGCTTCAAACTCGCATATCTCCGTTACTATAGAAGATACAGAAGTGATTTTACACTCAATGTAATCAGGTCGAAGCTCTCTATTGGCTCAACATAAAAAATTTAATACATGTGTAATATGTATGCTTAGTTACCATGGAAACTCTCATAACAATAAAGTAAACAATCTATCTGTGCGTGATTGTAGTCGTCGTCGTGGAGATTTGAAATAACCACTTTCATTGTTGAAACAATGTAATACATCCTTGGTCTCACGTTTTACAAAAACATTATATAAGATTTCAAACACGCATATCAAAGTTACTATTGAAGATACATTTCAAACTCGCATATCTAAGTTACTATTGAAGATACAGAAGTGATTTTACACTCAATGTAATCAGGTCGAAGCTCTCTATTGGCTCATCTGGAAAAAATTAATCCAAGTGTAATACGTATACTTAGTTACCAGGGAAACTCTCATTACAATAAAGTAAACAATCTATTTGTGCATGATTGTAGTCGTCGTCGTGGAGATTTGAAATAACCACTTTCTTTGTTGACACAATGTAATACATCCCTGGTCTCACGTTTTACAAAAACATTATATAAGATTTCAAACTCGCATATCTAAGTTACTATTGAAGATACAGAAGTGATTTTACACTCAATGTAATCAGGTCGTAGCTCTCTATTGGCTCATCTGGAAAAAATTAATCCAAGTGTAATACGTATACTTAGTTACCAGGGAAACTCTCATTACAATAAAGTAAACAATCTATTTGTGCATGATTGTAGTCGTCGTCGTTGAGATTTGAAATAACCACTATGATTGTTGAAACAATGTAATACATCCTAAGGCTTCACGTTTTCAAAAACATTATATAAAGCTTCAAACTCGCATATCTCCGTTACTATAGAAGATACAGAAGTGATTTTACACTCAATGTAATCAGGTCGAAGATCTTTATTGGCTCAACATAAAAAAATTATTCCACGTGTAATATTCATACTTAGTTACCATGGAAACTTTCATAACAATAAAGTAAACAATCTATTTGTGCATGATTGTAGTCGTCGTCGTGGAGATTTGAAATAACCACTTTGATTGTTGAAACAATGTAATACATCCTAAGGCCTCACGTTTTCAAAAACATTATATAAAGCTTCAAACTCGCATATCTCCGTTACTATAGAAGATACAGAAGTGATTTTACACTCAATGTAATCAGGTCGAAGCTCTCTATTGGCTCATCCGGGAAAATTTAATCCATGTGTAATATTCATGCTTAGTTACCATGGAAACTCTCATAACAATAAAGTAAACAATCTATCTGTGCATGATTGTAGTCGTCGTCGTGGAGATTTGAAATAACCACTTTCATTGTTGAAACAATGTAATACATCCTTGGTCTCATGTTTTACAAAAACATTATATAAGATTTCAAACTCGCATATCTAAGTTACTATTGAAGATACAGGAGTGATTTTACACTCAATGTAATCAGGTCGAAGCTCTCTATTGGCTCAACATAAAAAATTTATTCCATGTGTAATATTCATGCTTAGTTACCATGGAAACTTTCATATCAATAAAGTAAACAATCTATTTGTGCATGATTGTAGTCGTCGTCGTGGAGATTTGAAATAACCACTTTCATTGTTGAAACAATGTAATACATCCTAAGGCTTCACGTTTTCAAAAACATTATATAAAGCTTCAAGCTCGCATATCTCCGTTACTATAGAAGATACAGAAGTGATTTTACACTCAATGTAATCAGGTCGAAGCTCTCTATTGGCTCAACATAAAAAATTTATTCCATGTGTAATATTCATGCTTAGTTACCATGGAAACTTTCATAACAATAAAGTAAACAATCTATTTGTGCATGATTGTAGTCGTCGTCGTGGAGATTTGAAATAACCACTTTCTTTGTTGACACAATGTAATACATCCCTGGTCTCACGTTTTACAAAAACATTATATAAGATTTCAAACTCGCATATCTAAGTTACTATTGAAGATACAGAAGTGATTTTACACTCAATGTAATCAGGTCGTAGCTCTCTATTGGCTCATCTGGAAAAAATTAATCCATGTGTAATATGTATACTTAGTTACCAGGGAAACTCTCATTACAATAAAGTAAACAATCTATTTGTGCATGATTGTAGTCGTCGTCGTGGAGATTTGAAATAACCACTTTGATTGTTGAAATAATGTAATACATCCTAAGGCCTCACGTTTTCAAAAACATTATATAAAGCTTCAAACTCGCATATCTCCGTTACTATAGAAGATACAGAAGTGATTTTACACTCAATGTAATCAGGTCGAAGCTCTCTATTGGCACAACATAAAAAATTGATTCCATGTGTAATATTCATGCTTAGTTACCATGGAAACTTTCATAACAATAAAGTAAACAATCTATTTGTGCATGATTGTAGTCGTCGTCGTGGAGATTTGAAATAACCACTTTCTTTGTTGACACAATGTAATACATCCCTGGTCTCACGTTTTACAAAAACATTATATAAGATTTCAAACTCGCATATCTAAGTTACTATTGAAGATACAGAAGTGATTTTACACTCAATGTAATCAGGTCGTAGCTCTCTATTGGCTCATCTGGAAAAAATTAATCCATGTGTAATATGTATACTTAGTTACCAGGGAAACTCTCATTACAATAAAGTAAACAATCTATTTGTGCATGATTGTAGTCGTCGTCGTGGAGATTTGAAATAACCACTTTGATTGTTGAAATAATGTAATACATCCTAAGGCCTCACGTTTTCAAAAACATTATATAAAGCTTCAAACTCGCATATCTCCGTTACTATAGAAGATACAGAAGTGATTTTACACTCAATGTAATCAGGTCGAAGCTCTCTATTGGCTCATCCGGGAAAATTTAATCCACGTGTAATATTCATGCTTAGTTACCATGGAAACTCTCATAACAATAAAGTAAACAATATATTAATGCATGATTGTAGTCGTCGTCGTGGAGATTTGAAATAACCACTTTCATTGTTGAAACAATGTAATACATCCTAAGGCCTCACGTTTTCAAAAACATTATATAAAGCTTCAAACTCGCATATCTCCGTTACTAAAGAAGATACAGAAGTGATTTTACACTCAATGTAATCAGGTCGAAGCTCTCTATTGGCTCATCCGGGAAAATTTAATCCACGTGTAATATTCATGCTTAGTTACCATGGAAACTCTCATAACAATAAAGTAAACAATCTATTTGTGCATGATTGTAGTCGTCGTCGTGGAGATTTGAAATAACCACTTTCATTGTTGAAACAATGTAATACATCCAAAGGCCTCACGTTTTCAAAAACATTATATAAAGCTTCAAACTCGCATATCTCCGTTACTATAGAAGATACAGAAGTGATTTTACACTCAATGTAATCAGGTCGAAGCTCTCTATTGGCTCAACATAAAAAATTTAATACATGTGTAATATGTATGCTTAGTTACCATGGAAACTCTCATAACAATAAAGTAAACAATCTATCTGTGCGTGATTGTAGTCGTCGTCGTGGAGATTTGAAATAACCACTTTCATTGTTGAAACAATGTAATACATCCTTGGTCTCACGTTTTACAAAAACATTATATAAGATTTCAAACACGCATATCAAAGTTACTATTGAAGATACATTTCAAACTCGCATATCTAAGTTACTATTGAAGATACAGAAGTGATTTTACACTCAATGTAATCAGGTCGAAGCTCTCTATTGGCTCATCTGGAAAAATTTAATCCAAGTGTAATACGTATACTTAGTTACCAGGGAAACTCTCATTACAATAAAGTAAATAATCTATTTGTGCATGATTGTAGTCGTCGTCGTTGAGATTTGAAATAACCACTTTGATTGTTGAAACAATGTAATACATCCTAAGGCTTCACGTTTTCAAAAACATTATATAAAGCTTCAAACTCGCATATCTCCGTTACTATAGAAGATACAGAAGTGATTTTACACTCAATGTAATCAGGTCGAAGCTCTCTATTGGCTCATCCGGGAAAATTTAATCCATGTGTAATATTCATGCTTAGTTACCATGGAAACTCTCATAACAATAAAGTAAACAATCTATCTGTGCATGATTGTAGTCGTCGTCGTGGAGATTTGAAATAACCACTTTCATTGTTGAAACAATGTAATACATCCTTGGTCTCATGTTTTACAAAAACATTATATAAGATTTCAAACTCGCATATCTAAGTTACTATTGAAGATACAGGAGTGATTTTACACTCAATGTAATCAGGTCGAAGCTCTCTATTGGCTCAACATAAAAAATTTATTCCATGTGTAATATTCATGCTTAGTTACCATGGAAACTTTCATATCAATAAAGTAAACAATCTATTTGTGCATGATTGTAGTCGTCGTCGTGGAGATTTGAAATAACCACTTTCATTGTTGAAACAATGTAATACATCCTAAGGCTTCACGTTTTCAAAAACATTATATAAAGCTTCAAGCTCGCATATCTCCGTTACTATAGAAGATACAGAAGTGATTTTACACTCAATGTAATCAGGTCGAAGCTCTCTATTGGCTCATCTGGAAAAAATTAATCCATGTGTAATATGTATACTTAGTTACCAGGGAAACTCTCATTACAATAAAGTAAACAATCTATTTGTGCATGATTGTAGTCGTCGTCGTGGAGATTTGAAATAACCACTTTGATTGTTGAAATAATGTAATACATCCTAAGGCCTCACGTTTTCAAAAACATTATATAAAGCTTCAAACTCGCATATCTCCGTTACTATAGAAGATACAGAAGTGATTTTACACTCAATGTAATCAGGTCGAAGCTCTCTATTGGCTCATCCGGGAAAATTTAATCCACGTGTAATATTCATGCTTAGTTACCATGGAAACTCTCATAACAATAAAGTAAACAATATATTTGTGCATGATTGTAGTCGTCGTCGTGGAGATTTGAAATAACCACTTTCTTTGTTGACACAATGTAATACATCCCTGGTCTCACGTTTTACAAAAACATTATATAAGATTTCAAACTCGCATATCTAAGTTACTATTGAAGATACAGAAGTGATTTTACACTCAATGTAATCAGGTCGAAGCTCTCTATTGGCTCAACATAAAAAATTTAATCCATGTGTAATATGTATGCTTAGTTACCAAGGAAACTCTCATAACAATAAAGTAAACAATCTATCTGTGCATGATTGTAGTCGTCGTCGTGGAGATTTGAAATAACCACTTTCATTGTTGAAACAATGTAATACATCCTTGGTCTCACGTTTTACAAAAACATTATATAAGATTTCAAACACGCATATCAAAGTTACTATTGAAGATACATTTCAAACTCGCATATCTAAGTTACTATTGAAGATACAGAAGTGATTTTACACTCAATGTAATCAGGTCGAAGCTCTCTATTGGCTCATCTGGAAAAATTTAATCCAAGTGTAATATGTATACTTAGTTACCAGGGAAACTCTCATTACAATAAAGTAAACAATCTATTTGTGCATGATTGTAGTCGTCGTCGTGGAGATTTGAAATAACCACTTTGATTGTTGAAATAATGTAATACATCCTAAGGCCTCACGTTTTCAAAAACATTAGATTTTGCTTCAAACTCGCATATCTCCGTTACTATAGAAGATACAGAAGTGATTTTACACTCAATGTAATCAGGTCGAAGCTCTCTATTGGCTCAACATAAAAAATTGATTCCATGTGTAATATTCATGCTTAGTTACCATGGAAACTTTCATAACAATAAAGTAAACAATCTATTTGTGCATGATTGTAGTCGTCGTCGTGGAGATTTGAAATAACCACTTTCTTTGTTGACACAATGTAATACATCCCTGGTCTCACGTTTTACAAAAACATTATATAAGATTTCAAACTCGCATATCTAAGTTACTATTGAAGATACAGAAGTGATTTTACACTCAATGTAATCAGGTCGTAGCTCTCTATTGGCTCATCTGGAAAAATTTAATCCATGTGTAATATGTATACTTAGTTACCAGGGAAACTCTCATTACAATAAAGTAAACAATCTATTTGTGCATGATTGTAGTCGTCGTCGTGGAGATTTGAAATAACCACTTTGATTGTTGAAATAATGTAATACATCCTAAGGCCTCACGTTTTCAAAAACATTATATAAAGCTTCAAACTCGCATATCTCCGTTACTATAGAAGATACAGAAGTGATTTTACACTCAATGTAATCAGGTCGAAGCTCTCTATTGGCACAACATAATAAATTGATTCCATGTGTAATATTCATGCTTAGTTACCATGGAAACTTTCATAACAATAAAGTAAACAATCTATTTGTGCATGATTGTAGTCGTCGTCGTGGAGATTTGAAATAACCACTTTCTTTGTTGACACAATGTAATACATCCCTGGTCTCACGTTTTACAAAAACATTATATAAGATTTCAAACTCGCATATCTAAGTTACTTTTGAAGATACAGAAGTGATTTTACACTCAATGTAATCAGGTCGTAGCTCTCTATTGGCTCATCTGGAAAAATTTAATCCATGTGTAATATGTATACTTAGTTACCAGGGAAACTCTCATTACAATAAAGTAAACAATCTATTTGTGCATGATTGTAGTCGTCGTCGTGGAGATTTGAAATAACCACTTTGATTGTTGAAATAATGTAATACATCCTAAGGCCTCACGTTTTCAAAAACATTATATAAAGCTTCAAACTCGCATATCTCCGTTACTATAGAAGATACAGAAGTGATTTTACACTCAATGTAATCAGGTCGAAGCTCTCTATTGGCTCATCCGGGAAAATTTAATCCACGTGTAATATTCATGCTTAGTTACCATGGAAACTCTCATAACAATAAAGTAAACAATATATTAATGCATGATTGTAGTCGTCGTCGTGGAGATTTGAAATAACCACTTTCATTGTTGAAACAATGTAATACATCCTAAGGCCTCACGTTTTCAAAAACATTATATAAAGCTTCAAACTCGCATATCTCCGTTACTAAAGAAGATACAGAAGTGATTTTACACTCAATGTAATCAGGTCGAAGCTCTCTATTGGCTCATCCGGGAAAATTTAATCCACGTGTAATATTCATGCTTAGTTACCATGGAAACTCTCATAACAATAAAGTAAACAATCTATTTGTGCATGATTGTAGTCGTCGTCGTGGAGATTTGAAATAACCACTTTCATTGTTGAAACAATGTAATACATCCAAAGGCCTCACGTTTTCAAAAACATTATATAAAGCTTCAAACTCGCATATCTCCGTTACTATAGAAGATACAGAAGTGATTTTACACTCAATGTAATCAGGTCGAACTCTCTATTGGCTCAACATAAAAAATTTAATACATGTGTAATATGTATGCTTAGTTACCATGGAAACTCTCATAACAATAAAGTAAACAATCTATCTGTGCGTGATTGTAGTCGTCGTCGTGGAGATTTGAAATAACCACTTTCATTGTTGAAACAATGTAATACATCCTTGGTCTCACGTTTTACAAAAACATTATATAAGATTTCAAACACGCATATCAAAGTTACTATTGAAGATACATTTCAAACTCGCATATCTAAGTTACTATTGAAGATACAGAAGTGATTTTACACTCAATGTAATCAGGTCGAAGCTCTCTATTGGCTCATCTGGAAAAATTTAATCCAAGTGTAATACGTATACTTAGTTACCAGGGAAACTCTCATTACAATAAAGTAAATAATCTATTTGTGCATGATTGTAGTCGTCGTCGTTGAGATTTGAAATAACCACTTTGATTGTTGAAACAATGTAATACATCCTAAGGCTTCACGTTTTCAAAAACATTATATAAAGCTTCAAACTCGCATATCTCCGTTACTATAGAAGATACAGAAGTGATTTTACACTCAATGTAATCAGGTCGAAGCTCTCTATTGGCTCATCCGGGAAAATTTAATCCATGTGTAATATTCATGCTTAGTTACCATGGAAACTCTCATAACAATAAAGTAAACAATCTATCTGTGCATGATTGTAGTCGTCGTCGTGGAGATTTGAAATAACCACTTTCATTGTTGAAACAATGTAATACATCCTTGGTCTCATGTTTTACAAAAACATTATATAAGATTTCAAACTCGCATATCTAAGTTACTATTGAAGATACAGGAGTGATTTTACACTCAATGTAATCAGGTCGAAGCTCTCTATTGGCTCAACATAAAAAATTTATTCCATGTGTAATATTCATGCTTAGTTACCATGGAAACTTTCATATCAATAAAGTAAACAATCTATTTGTGCATGATTGTAGTCGTCGTCGTGGAGATTTGAAATAACCACTTTCATTGTTGAAACAATGTAATACATCCTAAGGCTTCACGTTTTCAAAAACATTATATAAAGCTTCAAGCTCGCATATCTCCGTTACTATAGAAGATACAGAAGTGATTTTACACTCAATGTAATCAGGTCGAAGCTCTCTATTGGCTCATCTGGAAAAAATTAATCCATGTGTAATATGTATACTTAGTTACCAGGGAAACTCTCATTACAATAAAGTAAACAATCTATTTGTGCATGATTGTAGTCGTCGTCGTGGAGATTTGAAATAACCACTTTGATTGTTGAAATAATGTAATACATCCTAAGGCCTCACGTTTTCAAAAACATTATATAAAGCTTCAAACTCGCATATCTCCGTTACTATAGAAGATACAGAAGTGATTTTACACTCAATGTAATCAGGTCGAAGCTCTCTATTGGCTCATCCGGGAAAATTTAATCCACGTGTAATATTCATGCTTAGTTACCATGGAAACTCTCATAACAATAAAGTAAACAATATATTTGTGCATGATTGTAGTCGTCGTCGTGGAGATTTGAAATAACCACTTTCTTTGTTGACACAATGTAATACATCCCTGGTCTCACGTTTTACAAAAACATTATATAAGATTTCAAACTCGCATATCTAAGTTACTATTGAAGATACAGAAGTGATTTTACACTCAATGTAATCAGGTCGAAGCTCTCTATTGGCTCAACATAAAAAATTTAATCCATGTGTAATATGTATGCTTAGTTACCAAGGAAACTCTCATAACAATAAAGTAAACAATCTATCTGTGCATGATTGTAGTCGTCGTCGTGGAGATTTGAAATAACCACTTTCATTGTTGAAACAATGTAATACATCCTTGGTCTCACGTTTTACAAAAACATTATATAAGATTTCAAACACGCATATCAAAGTTACTATTGAAGATACATTTCAAACTCGCATATCTAAGTTACTATTGAAGATACAGAAGTGATTTTACACTCAATGTAATCAGGTCGAAGCTCTCTATTGGCTCATCTGGAAAAATTTAATCCAAGTGTAATATGTATACTTAGTTACCAGGGAAACTCTCATTACAATAAAGTAAACAATCTATTTGTGCATGATTGTAGTCGTCGTCGTGGAGATTTGAAATAACCACTTTGATTGTTGAAATAATGTAATACATCCTAAGGCCTCACGTTTTCAAAAACATTATATAAAGCTTCAAACTCGCATATCTCCGTTACTATAGAAGATACAGAAGTGATTTTACACTCAATGTAATCAGGTCGAAGCTCTCTATTGGCTCAACATAAAAAATTGATTCCATGTGTAATATTCATGCTTAGTTACCATGGAAACTTTCATAACAATAAAGTAAACAATCTATTTGTGCATGATTGTAGTCGTCGTCGTGGAGATTTGAAATAACCACTTTCTTTGTTGACACAATGTAATACATCCCTGGTCTCACGTTTTACAAAAACATTATATAAGATTTCAAACTCGCATATCTAAGTTACTATTGAAGATACAGAAGTGATTTTACACTCAATGTAATCAGGTCGTAGCTCTCTATTGGCTCATCTGGAAAAATTTAATCCATGTGTAATATGTATACTTAGTTACCAGGGAAACTCTCATTACAATAAAGTAAACAATCTATTTGTGCATGATTGTAGTCGTCGTCGTGGAGATTTGAAATAACCACTTTGATTGTTGAAATAATGTAATACATCCTAAGGCCTCACGTTTTCAAAAACATTATATAAAGCTTCAAACTCGCATATCTCCGTTACTATAGAAGATACAGAAGTGATTTTACACTCAATGTAATCAGGTCGAACTCTCTATTGGCTCAACATAAAAAATTTAATACATGTGTAATATGTATGCTTAGTTACCATGGAAACTCTCATAACAATAAAGTAAACAATCTATCTGTGCGTGATTGTAGTCGTCGTCGTGGAGATTTGAAATAACCACTTTCATTGTTGAAACAATGTAATACATCCTTGGTCTCACGTTTTACAAAAACATTATATAAGATTTCAAACACGCATATCAAAGTTACTATTGAAGATACATTTCAAACTCGCATATCTAAGTTACTATTGAAGATACAGAAGTGATTTTACACTCAATGTAATCAGGTCGAAGCTCTCTATTGGCTCATCTGGAAAAATTTAATCCAAGTGTAATACGTATACTTAGTTACCAGGGAAACTCTCATTACAATAAAGTAAATAATCTATTTGTGCATGATTGTAGTCGTCGTCGTTGAGATTTGAAATAACCACTTTGATTGTTGAAACAATGTAATACATCCTAAGGCTTCACGTTTTCAAAAACATTATATAAAGCTTCAAACTCGCATATCTCCGTTACTATAGAAGATACAGAAGTGATTTTACACTCAATGTAATCAGGTCGAAGCTCTCTATTGGCTCATCCGGGAAAATTTAATCCATGTGTAATATTCATGCTTAGTTACCATGGAAACTCTCATAACAATAAAGTAAACAATCTATCTGTGCATGATTGTAGTCGTCGTCGTGGAGATTTGAAATAACCACTTTCATTGTTGAAACAATGTAATACATCCTTGGTCTCATGTTTTACAAAAACATTATATAAGATTTCAAACTCGCATATCTAAGTTACTATTGAAGATACAGGAGTGATTTTACACTCAATGTAATCAGGTCGAAGCTCTCTATTGGCTCAACATAAAAAATTTATTCCATGTGTAATATTCATGCTTAGTTACCATGGAAACTTTCATATCAATAAAGTAAACAATCTATTTGTGCATGATTGTAGTCGTCGTCGTGGAGATTTGAAATAACCACTTTCATTGTTGAAACAATGTAATACATCCTAAGGCTTCACGTTTTCAAAAACATTATATAAAGCTTCAAGCTCGCATATCTCCGTTACTATAGAAGATACAGAAGTGATTTTACACTCAATGTAATCAGGTCGAAGCTCTCTATTGGCTCATCTGGAAAAAATTAATCCATGTGTAATATGTATACTTAGTTACCAGGGAAACTCTCATTACAATAAAGTAAACAATCTATTTGTGCATGATTGTAGTCGTCGTCGTGGAGATTTGAAATAACCACTTTGATTGTTGAAATAATGTAATACATCCTAAGGCCTCACGTTTTCAAAAACATTATATAAAGCTTCAAACTCGCATATCTCCGTTACTATAGAAGATACAGAAGTGATTTTACACTCAATGTAATCAGGTCGAAGCTCTCTATTGGCTCATCCGGGAAAATTTAATCCACGTGTAATATTCATGCTTAGTTACCATGGAAACTCTCATAACAATAAAGTAAACAATATATTTGTGCATGATTGTAGTCGTCGTCGTGGAGATTTGAAATAACCACTTTCTTTGTTGACACAATGTAATACATCCCTGGTCTCACGTTTTACAAAAACATTATATAAGATTTCAAACTCGCATATCTAAGTTACTATTGAAGATACAGAAGTGATTTTACACTCAATGTAATCAGGTCGAAGCTCTCTATTGGCTCAACATAAAAAATTTAATCCATGTGTAATATGTATGCTTAGTTACCAAGGAAACTCTCATAACAATAAAGTAAACAATCTATCTGTGCATGATTGTAGTCGTCGTCGTGGAGATTTGAAATAACCACTTTCATTGTTGAAACAATGTAATACATCCTTGGTCTCACGTTTTACAAAAACATTATATAAGATTTCAAACACGCATATCAAAGTTACTATTGAAGATACATTTCAAACTCGCATATCTAAGTTACTATTGAAGATACAGAAGTGATTTTACACTCAATGTAATCAGGTCGAAGCTCTCTATTGGCTCATCTGGAAAAATTTAATCCAAGTGTAATATGTATACTTAGTTACCAGGGAAACTCTCATTACAATAAAGTAAACAATCTATTTGTGCATGATTGTAGTCGTCGTCGTGGAGATTTGAAATAACCACTTTGATTGTTGAAATAATGTAATACATCCTAAGGCCTCACGTTTTCAAAAACATTATATAAAGCTTCAAACTCGCATATCTCCGTTACTATAGAAGATACAGAAGTGATTTTACACTCAATGTAATCAGGTCGAAGCTCTCTATTGGCTCAACATAAAAAATTGATTCCATGTGTAATATTCATGCTTAGTTACCATGGAAACTTTCATAACAATAAAGTAAACAATCTATTTGTGCATGATTGTAGTCGTCGTCGTGGAGATTTGAAATAACCACTTTCTTTGTTGACACAATGTAATACATCCCTGGTCTCACGTTTTACAAAAACATTATATAAGATTTCAAACTCGCATATCTAAGTTACTATTGAAGATACAGAAGTGATTTTACACTCAATGTAATCAGGTCGTAGCTCTCTATTGGCTCATCTGGAAAAATTTAATCCATGTGTAATATGTATACTTAGTTACCAGGGAAACTCTCATTACAATAAAGTAAATAATCTATTTGTGCATGATTGTAGTCGTCGTCGTGGAGATTTGAAATAACCACTTTGATTGTTGAAATAATGTAATACATCCTAAGGCCTCACGTTTTCAAAAACATTATATAAAGCTTCAAACTCGCATATCTCCGTTACTATAGAAGATACAGAAGTGATTTTACACTCAATGTAATCAGGTCGAAGCTCTCTATTGGCTCATCCGGGAAAATTTAATCCACGTGTAATATTCATGCTTAGTTACCATGGAAACTCTCATAACAATAAAGTAAACAATCTATTTGTGCATGATTGTAGTCGTCGTCGTGGAGATTTGAAATAACCACTTTCATTGTTGAAACAATGTAATACATCCAAAGGCCTCACGTTTTCAAAAACATTATATAAAGCTTCAAACTCGCATATCTCCGTTACTATAGAAGATACAGAAGTGATTTTACACTCAATGTAATCAGGTCGAAGCTCTCTATTGGCTCAACATAAAAAATTTAATACATGTGTAATATGTATGCTTAGTTACCATGGAAACTCTCATAACAATAAAGTAAACAATCTATCTGTGCGTGATTGTAGTCGTCGTCGTGGAGATTTGAAATAACCACTTTCATTGTTGAAACAATGTAATACATCCTTGGTCTCACGTTTTACAAAAACATTATATAAGATTTCAAACACGCATATCAAAGTTACTATTGAAGATACATTTCAAACTCGCATATCTAAGTTACTATTGAAGATACAGAAGTGATTTTACACTCAATGTAATCAGGTCGAAGCTCTCTATTGGCTCATCTGGAAAAATTTAATCCAAGTGTAATACGTATACTTAGTTACCAGGGAAACTCTCATTACAATAAAGTAAACAATCTATTTGTGCATGATTGTAGTCGTCGTCGTTGAGATTTGAAATAACCACTTTGATTGTTGAAACAATGTAATACATCCTAAGGCTTCACGTTTTCAAAAACATTATATAAAGCTTCAAACTCGCATATCTCCGTTACTATAGAAGATACAGAAGTGATTTTACACTCAATGTAATCAGGTCGAAGCTCTTTATTGGCTCAACATAAAAAAATTATTCCACGTGTAATATTCATACTTAGTTACCATGGAAACTTTCATAACAATAAAGTAAACAATCTATTTGTGCATGATTGTAGTCGTCGTCGTGGAGATTTGAAATAACCACTTTGATTGTTGAAACAATGTAATACATCCTAAGGCCTCACGTTTTCAAAAACATTATATAAAGCTTCAAACTCGCATATCTCCGTTACTATAGAAGATACAGAAGTGATTTTACACTCAATGTAATCAGGTCGAAGCTCTCTATTGGCTCATCCGGGAAAATTTAATCCATGTGTAATATTCATGCTTAGTTTCCATGGAAACTCTCATAACAATAAAGTAAACAATATATTTGTGCATGATTGTAGTCGTCGTCGAGGAGATTTGAAATAACCACTTTGATTGTTGAAACAATGTAATACATCCTTGGCCTCACGTTTTACAAAAACATTATATAAGATTTCAAACTCGCATATCTAAGTTACTATTGAAGATACAGGAGTGATTTTACACACAATGTAATCAGGTCGAAGATCTCTATTGGCTCAACATAAAAAATTTATTCCATGTGTAATATTCATGCTTAGTTACCATGGAAACTTTCATAACAATAAAGTAAACAATCTATTTGTGCATGATTGTAGTCGTCGTCGTGGAGATTTGAAATAACCACTTTGATTGTTGAAACAATGTAATACATCCTTGGCCTCACGTTTTACAAAAACATTATATAAGATTTCAAACTCGCATATCTAAGTTGCTATTGAAGATACAGAAGTGATTTTATACTCAATGTAATCAGGTTGAAGCTCTCTATTGGCTCATCTGGAAAAATTTAATCCATGTGTAATATTCATGCTTAGTTACCATGGAAACTCTCATAACAATAAAGTAAACAATCTATTTGTGTATGATTGTAGTCGTTTTCGTGGAGATTTGAAATAACCACTTTGATTGTTGAAACAATGTAATACATCCTAAGGCTTCACGTTTTCAAAAAACATTATATAAAGCTTCAAACTCGCATATCTCCGTTACTATAGAAGATACAGAAGTGATTTTACACTCAATGTAATCAGGTCGAAGCTCTCTATTGGCTCAAAAAAAAAAAAATATTCCATGTGTAATATTCATGCTTAGTTACCATGGAAACTTTCATAACAATGAAGTAAACAATCTATTTGTGCATGATTGTAGTCGTCGTCGTGGAGATTTGAAATAACCACTTTCTTTGTTGACACAATGTAATACATCCCTGGTCTCACGTTTTACAAAAACATTATATAAGATTTCAAACTCGCATATCTAAGTTACTATTGAAGATACAGAAGTGATTTTACACTCAATGTAATCAGGTCGAAGCTCTCTATTGGCTCATCTGGAAAAATTTAATCCATGTGTAATATGTATACTTAGTTACCATGGAAACTCTGATTACAATAAAGTAAACAATCTATTTGTGCATGATTGTAGTCGTCGTCGTGGAGATTTGAAATAACCACTTTGATTGTTGAAACAATGTAATACATCCTAAGGCTTCACGTTTTCAAAAACATTATATAAAGCTTCAAACTCGCATATCTCCGTTACTATAGAAGATACAGAAGTGATTTTACACTCAATGTAATCAGGTCGAAGCTCTCTATTGGCTCATCCGGGAAAATTTAATCCATGTGTAATATTCATGCTTAGTTTCCATGGAAACTCTCATAACAATAAAGTAAACAATATATTTGTGCATGATTGTAGTCGTCGTCGAGGAGATTTGAAATAACCACTTTGATTGTTGAAACAATGTAATACATCCTTGGCCTCACGTTTTACAAAAACATTATATAAGATTTCAAACTCGCATATCTAAGTTACTATTGAAGATACAGGAGTGATTTTACACACAATGTAATCAGGTCGAAGATCTCTATTGGCTCAACATAAAAAATGTATTCCATGTGTAATATTCATGCTTAGTTACCATGGAAACTTTCATAACAATAAAGTAAACAATCTATTTGTGCATGATTGTAGTCGTCGTCGTGGAGATTTGAAATAACCACTTTGATTGTTGAAACAATGTAATACATCCTTGGCCTCACGTTTTACAAAAACATTATATAAGATTTCAAACTCGCATATCTAAGTTGCTATAGAAGATACAGAAGTGATTTTATACTCAATGTAATCAGGTTGAAGCTCTCTATTGGCTCATCTGGAAACATTTAATCCATGTGTAATATTCATGCTTAGTTACCATGGAAACTCTCATAACAATAAAGTAAACAATCTATTTGTGTATGATTGTAGTCGTTGTCGTGGAGATTTGAAATAACCACTTTGATTGTTGAAACAATGTAATACATCCTAAGGCTTCACGTTTTCAAAAAACATTATATAAAGCTTCAAACTCGCATATCTCCGTTACTATAGAAGATACCGAAGTGATTTTACACTCAATGTAATCAGGTCGAAGCTCTCTATTGGCTCAACATAAAAAAATTATTCCATGTGTAATATTCATGCTTAGTTACCATGGAAACTTTCATAACAATAAAGTAAACAATCTATTTGTGCATGATTGTAGTCGTCGTCGTGGAGATTTGAAATAACCACTTTCTTTGTTGACACAATGTAATACATCCCTGGTCTCACGTTTTACAAAAACATTATATAAGATTTCAAACTCGCATATCTAAGTTACTATTGAAGATACAGAAGTGATTTTACACTCAATGTAATCAGGTCGAAGCTCTCTATTGGCTCAACATAAAAAATTTATTCCATGTGTAATATTCATGCTTAGTTACCATGGAAACTTTCATAACAATAAAGTAAACAATCTATTTGTGCATGATTGTAGTCGTCATCGTGGAGATTTGAAATAACCACTTTGATTGTTGAAACAATGTAATACATCCTTGGCCTCACGTTTTACAAAAACATTATATAAGATTTCAAACTCGCATATCTAAGTTACTATTGAAGATACAGAAGTGATTTTACACTCAATGTAATCAGGTTGAAGCTCTCTATTGGCTCAAAAAAAAAAATTATTCCATGTGTAATATTCATGCTTAGTTACCATGGAAACTTTCATAACAATGAAGTAAACAATCTATTTGTGTATGATTGTAGTCGTTGTCGTGGAGATTTGAAATAACCACTTTGATTGTTGAAACAATGTAATACATCCTAAGGCTTCACGTTTTCAAAAACATTATATAAAGAGTCAAACTAGCATATCTCAGTTACTATAGAAGATACAGAAGTGATTTTACACTCAATGTAATCAGGTCGAAGCTCTCTATTGGCTCAACATAAAAAAATTATTCCATGTGTAATATTCATCCTTAGTTACCATGGAAACTCTCATAACAATAAAGTAAACAATCTATTTGTGCATGATTGTAGTCGTCGTCGTGGAGATTTGAAATAACCACTTTGGTTGTTGAAACAATGTAATACATCCTAAGGCCTCACGTTTTCAAAAACATTATATAAAGCTTCAAACTCGCATATCTCCGTTACTATAGAAGATACAGAAGTGATTTTACACTCAATGTAATCAGGTCGAAGCTCTCTATTGGCTCATCCGGCAAAATTTAATCCATGTGTAATATTCATGCTTAGTTTCCATGGAAACTCTCATAACAATAAAGTAAACAATATATTTGTGCATGATTGTAGTCGTCGTCGTGGAGATTTGAAATAACCACTTTGATTGTTGAAACAATGTAATACATCCTTGGCCTCACGTTTTACAAAAACATTATATAAGATTTCAAACTCGCATATCTAAGTTACTATTGAAGATACAGGAGTGATTTTACACTCAATGTAATCAGGTCGAAGCTCTCTATTGGCTCAACATAAAAAATTTAATCCATGTGTAATATGTATGCTTAGTTACCATGGAAACTCTCATAACAATAAAGTAAACAATCTATCTGTGCATGATTGTAGTCGTCGTCGTGGAGATTTGAAATAACCACTTTCATTGTTGAAACAATGTAATACATCCTTGGTCTCACGTTTTACAAAAACATTATATAAGATTTCAAACACGCATATCAAAGTTACTATTGAAGATACATTTCAAACTCGCATATCTAAGTTACTATTGAAGATACAGAAGTGATTTTACACTCAATGTAATCAGGTCGAAGCTCTCTATTGGCTCATCTGGAAAAATTTAATCCAAGTGTAATATGTATACTTAGTTACCAGGGAAATTCTCATTACAATAAAGTAAACAATCTATTTGTGCATGATTGTAGTCGTCGTCGTTGAGATTTGAAATAACCACTTTGATTGTTGAAACAATGTAATACATCCTAAGGCTTCACGTTTTCAAAAACATTATATAAAGCTTCAAACTCGCATATCTCCGTTACTATAGAAGATACAGAAGTGATCTTACACTCAATGTAATCAGGTCGAAGCTCTTTATTGGCTCAACATAAAAAAATTATTCCACGTGTAATATTCATACTTAGTTACCATGGAAACTTTCATAACAATAAAGTAAACAATCTATTTGTGCATGATTGTAGTCGTCGTCGTGGAGATTTGAAATAACCACTTTGATTGTTGAAACAATGTAATACATCCTAAGGCCTCACGTTTTCAAAAACATTATATAAAGCTTCAAACTCGCATATCTCCGTTACTATAGAAGATACAGAAGTGATTTTACACTCAATGTAATCAGGTCGAAGCTCTTTATTGGCTCAACATAAAAAAATTATTCCACGTGTAATATTCATACTTAGTTACCATGGAAACTTTCATAACAATAAAGTAAACAATCTATTTGTGCATGATTGTAGTCGTCGTCGTGGAGATTTGAAATAACCACTTTGATTGTTGAAACAATGTAATACATCCTAAGGCCTCACGTTTTCAAAAACATTATATAAAGCTTCAAACTCGCATATCTCCGTTACTATAGAAGATACAGAAGTGATTTTACACTCAATGTAATCAGGTCGAAGCTCTCTATTGGCTCATCCGGGAAAATTTAATCCATGTGTAATATTCATGCTTAGTTACCATGGAAACTCTCATAACAATAAAGTAAACAATCTATCTGTGCATGATTGTAGTCGTCGTCGTGGAGATTTGAAATAACCACTTTCATTGTTGAAACAATGTAATACATCCTTGGTCTCATGTTTTACAAAAACATTATATAAGATTTCAAACTCGCATATCTAAGTTACTATTGAAGATACAGGAGTGATTTTACACTCAATGTAATCAGGTCGAAGCTCTCTATTGGCTCAACATAAAAAATTTATTCCATGTGTAATATTCATGCTTAGTTACCATGGAAACTTTCATATCAATAAAGTAAACAATCTATTTGTGCATGATTGTAGTCGTCGTCGTGGAGATTTGAAATAACCACTTTCATTGTTGAAACAATGTAATACATCCTAAGGCTTCACGTTTTCAAAAACATTATATAAAGCTTCAAGCTCGCATATCTCCGTTACTATAGAAGATACAGAAGTGATTTTACACTCAATGTAATCAGGTCGAAGCTCTCTATTGGCTCAACATAAAAAATTTATTCCATGTGTAATATTCATGCTTAGTTACCATGGAAACTTTCATAACAATAAAGTAAACAATCTATTTGTGCATGATTGTAGTCGTCGTCGTGGAGATTTGAAATAACCACTTTCTTTGTTGACACAATGTAATACATCCCTGGTCTCACGTTTTACAAAAACATTATATAAGATTTCAAACTCGCATATCTAAGTTACTATTGAAGATACAGAAGTGATTTTACACTCAATGTAATCAGGTCGTAGCTCTCTATTGGCTCATCTGGAAAAAATTAATCCATGTGTAATATGTATACTTAGTTACCAGGGAAACTCTCATTACAATAAAGTAAACAATCTATTTGTGCATGATTGTAGTCGTCGTCGTGGAGATTTGAAATAACCACTTTGATTGTTGAAATAATGTAATACATCCTAAGGCCTCACGTTTTCAAAAACATTATATAAAGCTTCAAACTCGCATATCTCCGTTACTATAGAAGATACAGAAGTGATTTTACACTCAATGTAATCAGGTCGAAGCTCTCTATTGGCTCATCCGGGAAAATTTAATCCACGTGTAATATTCATGCTTAGTTACCATGGAAACTCTCATAACAATAAAGTAAACAATCTATTTGTGCATGATTGTAGTCGTCGTCGTGGAGATTTGAAATAACCACTTTCATTGTTGAAACAATGTAATACATCCAAAGGCCTCACGTTTTCAAAAACATTATATAAAGCTTCAAACTCGCATATCTCCGTTACTATAGAAGATACAGAAGTGATTTTACACTCAATGTAATCAGGTCGAAGCTCTCTATTGGCTCAACATAAAAAATTTAATCCATGTGTAATATGTATGCTTAGTTACCATGGAAACTCTCATAACAATAAAGTAAACAATCTATCTGTGCATGATTGTAGTCGTCGTCGTGGAGATTTGAAATAACCACTTTCATTGTTGAAACAATGTAATACATCCTTGGTCTCACGTTTTACAAAAACATTATATAAGATTTCAAACACGCATATCAAAGTTACTATTGAAGATACATTTCAAACTCGCATATCTAAGTTACTATTGAAGATACAGAAGTGATTTTACACTCAATGTAATCAGGTCGAAGCTCTCTATTGGCTCATCTGGAAAAATTTAATCCAAGTGTAATATGTATACTTAGTTACCAGGGAAATTCTCATTACAATAAAGTAAACAATCTATTTGTGCATGATTGTAGTCGTCGTCGTTGAGATTTGAAATAACCACTTTGATTGTTGAAACAATGTAATACATCCTAAGGCTTCACGTTTTCAAAAACATTATATAAAGCTTCAAACTCGCATATCTCCGTTACTATAGAAGATACAGAAGTGATCTTACACTCAATGTAATCAGGTCGAAGCTCTTTATTGGCTCAACATAAAAAAATTATTCCACGTGTAATATTCATACTTAGTTACCATGGAAACTTTCATAACAATAAAGTAAACAATCTATTTGTGCATGATTGTAGTCGTCGTCGTGGAGATTTGAAATAACCACTTTGATTGTTGAAACAATGTAATACATCCTAAGGCCTCACGTTTTCAAAAACATTATATAAAGCTTCAAACTCGCATATCTCCGTTACTATAGAAGATACAGAAGTGATTTTACACTCAATGTAATCAGGTCGAAGCTCTCTATTGGCTCATCCGGGAAAATTTAATCCATGTGTAATATTCATGCTTAGTTACCATGGAAACTCTCATAACAATAAAGTAAACAATCTATCTGTGCATGATTGTAGTCGTCGTCGTGGAGATTTGAAATAACCACTTTCATTGTTGAAACAATGTAATACATCCTAAGGCTTCACGTTTTCAAAAACATTATATAAAGCTTCAAACTCGCATATCTCCGTTACTATAGAAGATACAGAAGTGATTTTACACTCAATGTAATCAGGTCGAAGCTCTCTATTGGCTCAACATAAAAAATTTAATCCATGTGTAATATTCATGCTTAGTTACCATGGAAACTCTCATAACAATAAAGTAAACAATCTATCTGTGCATGATTGTAGTCGTCGTCGTGGAGATTTGAAATAACCACTTTCTTTGTTGACACAATGTAATACATCCCTGGTCTCACGTTTTACAAAAACATTATATAAGATTTCAAACTCGCATATCTAAGTTACTATTGAAGATACAGAAGTGATTTTACACTCAATGTAATCAGGTCGAAGCTCTCTATTGGCTCAACATAAAAAATTTAATCCATGTGTAATATGTATGCTTAGTTACCATGGAAATTCTCATAACAATAAAGTAAACAATCTATCTGTGCATGATTGTAGTCGTCGTCGTGGAGATTTGAAATAACCACTTTCATTGTTGAAACAATGTAATACATCCTTGGTCTCACGTTTTACAAAAACATTATATAAGATTTCAAACACGCATATCAAAGTTACTATTGAAGATACATTTCAAACTCGCATATCTAAGTTACTATTGAAGATACAGAAGTGATTTTACACTCAATGTAATCAGGTCGAAGCTCTCTATTGGCTCATCTGGAAAAATTTAATCCAAGTGTAATATGTATACTTAGTTACCAGGGAAACTCTCATTACAATAAAGTAAACAATCTATTTGTGCATGATTGTAGTCGTCGTCGTTGAGATTTGAAATAACCACTTTGATTGTTGAAACAATGTAATACATCCTAAGGCTTCACGTTTTCAAAAACATTATATAAAATTTCAAACTCGCATATCTCCGTTACTATAGAAGATACAGAAGTGATTTTACACTCAATGTAATCAGGTCGAAGCTCTCTATTGGCTCAACATAAAAAATTTAATCCATGTGTAATATGTATGCTTAGTTACCAAGGAAACTCTCATAACAATAAAGTAAACAATCTATCTGTGCATGATTGTAGTCGTCGTCGTGGAGATTTGAAATAACCACTTTCATTGTTGAAACAATGTAATACATCCTTGGTCTCACGTTTTACAAAAACATTATATAAGATTTCAAACACGCATATCAAAGTTACTATTGAAGATACATTTCAAACTCGCATATCTAAGTTACTATTGAAGATACAGAAGTGATTTTTCACTCAATGTAATCAGGTCGAAGCTCTCTATTGGCTCATCTGGAAAAATTTAATCCAAGTGTAATATGTATACTTAGTTACCAGGGAAACTCTCATTACAATAAAGTAAACAATCTATTTGTGCATGATTGTAGTCGTCGTCGTGGAGATTTGAAATAACCACTTTGATTGTTGAAATAATGTAATACATCCTAAGGCCTCACGTTTTCAAAAACATTATATAAAGCTTCAAACTCGCATATCTCCGTTACTATAGAAGATACAGAAGTGATTTTACACTCAATGTAATCAGGTCGAAGCTCTCTATTGGCTCATCCGGGAAAATTTAATCCACGTGTAATATTCATGCTTAGTTACCATGGAAACTCTCATAACAATAAAGTAAACAATATATTTGTGCATGATTGTAGTCGTCGTCGTGGAGATTTGAAATAACCACTTTCATTGTTGAAACAATGTAATACATCCTAAGGCCTCACGTTTTCAAAAACATTATATAAAGCTTCAAACTCGCATATCTCCGTTACTAAAGAAGATACAGAAGTGATTTTACACTCAATGTAATCAGGTCGAAGCTCTCTATTGGCTCATCCGGGAAAATTTAATCCACGTGTAATATTCATGCTTAGTTACCATGGAAACTCTCATAACAATAAAGTAAACAATCTATTTGTGCATGATTGTAGTCGTCGTCGTGGAGATTTGAAATAACCACTTTCATTGTTGAAACAATGTAATACATCCAAAGGCCTCACGTTTTCAAAAACATTATATAAAGCTTCAAACTCGCATATCTCCGTTACTATAGAAGATACAGAAGTGATTTTACACTCAATGTAATCAGGTCGAAGCTCTCTATTGGCTCATCTGGAAAAATTTAATCCATGTGTAATATGTATACTTAGTTACCATGGAAACTCTCATAACAATAAAGTAAACAATCTATCTGTGCATGATTGTAGTCGTCGTCGTGGAGATTTGAAATAACCACTTTCATTGTTGAAACAATGTAATACATCCTTGGTCTCACGTTTTACAAAAACATTATATAAGATTTCAAACACGCATATCAAAGTTACTATTGAAGATACATTTCAAACTCGCATATCTAAGTTACTATTGAAGATACAGAAGTGATTTTACACTCAATGTAATCAGATCGAAGCTCTCTATTGGCTCATCTGGAAAAATTTAATCCAAGTGTAATATGTATACTTAGTTACCAGGGAAACTCTCATTACAATAAAGTAAACAATCTATTTGTGCATGATTGTAGTCGTCGTCGTTGAGATTTGAAATAACCACTTTGATTGTTGAAACAATGTAATACATCCTAAGGCTTCACGTTTTCAAAAACATTATATAAAGCTTCAAACTCGCATATCTCCGTTACTATAGAAGATACAGAAGTGATTTTACACTCAATGTAATCAGGTCGAAGCTCTTTATTGGCTAAACATAAAAAAATTATTCCACGTGTAATATTCATACTTAGTTACCATGGAAACTTTCATAACAATAAAGTAAACAATCTATTTGTGCATGATTGTAGTCGTCGTCGTGGAGATTTGAAATAACCACTTTGATTGTTGAAACAATGTAATACATCCTAAGGCCTCACGTTTTCAAAAACATTATATAAAGCTTCAAACTCGCATATCTCCGTTACTATAGAAGATACAGAAGTGATTTTACACTCAATGTAATCAGGTCGAAGCTCTCTATTGGCTCATCCGGGAAAATTTAATCCATGTGTAATATTCATGCTTAGTTACCATGGAAACTCTCATAACAAGAAAGTAAACAATCTATCTGTGCATGATTGTAGTCGTCGTCGTGGAGATTTGAAATAACCACTTTCATTGTTGAAACAATGTAATACATCCTTGGTCTCATGTTTTACAAAAACATTATATAAGATTTCAAACTCGCATATCTAAGTTACTATTGAAGATACAGGAGTGATTTTACATTCAATGTAATCAGGTCGAAGCTCTCTATTGGCTCATCCGGGAAAATTTAATCCATGTGTAATATTCATGCTTAGTTACCATGGAAACTCTCATAACAATAAAGTAAACAATCTATCTGTGCATGATTGTAGTCGTCGTCGTGGAGATTTGAAATAACCACTTTCATTGTTGAAACAATGTAATACATCCTTTGTCTCACGTTTTACAAAAACATTATATAAGATTTCAAACACGCATATCAAAGTTACTATTGAAGATACATTTCAAACTCGCATATCTAAGTTACTATTGAAGATACAGAAGTGATTTTACACTCAATGTAATCAGGTCGTAGCTCTCTATTGGCTCATCTGGAAAAAATTAATCCATGTGTAATATGTATACTTAGTTACCAGGGAAACTCTCATAACAAGAAAGTAAACAATCTATCTGTGCATGATTGTAGTCGTCGTCGTGGAGATTTGAAATAACCACTTTCATTGTTGAAACAATGTAATACATCCTTGGTCTCATGTTTTACAAAAACATTATATAAGATTTCAAACTCGCATATCTAAGTTACTATTGAAGATACAGGAGTGATTTTACACTCAATGTAATCAGGTCGAAGCTCTCTATTGGCTCATCCGGGAAAATTTATTCCATGTGTAATATTCATGCTTAGTTACCATGGAAACTTTCATATCAATAAAGTAAACAATCTATTTGTGCATGATTGTAGTCGTCGTCGTGGAGATTTGAAATAACCACTTTCATTGTTGAAACAATGTAATACATCCTAAGGCTTCACGTTTTCAAAAACATTATATAAAGCTTCAAACTCGCATATCTCCGTTACTAAAGAAGATACAGAAGTGATTTTACACTCAATGTAATCAGGTCGAAGCTCTCTATTGGCTCAACATAAAAAATTTATTCCATGTGTAATATTCATGCTTAGTTACCATGGAAACTTTCATAACAATAAAGTAAACAATCTATTTGTGCATGATTGTAGTCGTCGTCGTGGAGATTTGAAATAACCACTTTTTTTGTTGACACAATGTAATACATCCCTGGTCTCACGTTTTACAAAAACATTATATAAGATTTCAAACTCGCATATCTAAGTTACTATTGAAGATACAGAAGTGATTTTACACTCAATGTAATCAGGTCGTAGCTCTCTATTGGCTCATCTGGAAAAAATTAATCCATGTGTAATATGTATACTTAGTTACCAGGGAAACTCTCATTACAATAAAGTAAACAATCTATTTGTGCATGATTGTAGTCGTCGTCGTGGAGATTTGAAATAACCACTTTCATTGTTGAAACAATGTAATACATCCTTGGTCTCATGTTTTACAAAAACATTATATAAGATTTCAAACTCGCATATCTAAGTTACTATTGAAGATACAGGAGTGATTTTACACTCAATGTAATCAGGTCGAAGCTCTCTATTGGCTCATCCGGGAAAATTTATTCCATGTGTAATATTCATGCTTAGTTACCATGGAAACTTTCATATCAATAAAGTAAACAATCTATTTGTGCATGATTGTAGTCGTCGTCGTGGAGATTTGAAATAACCACTTTCATTGTTGAAACAATTTAATACATCCTAAGGCTTCACGTTTTCAAAAACATTATATAAAGCTTCAAACTCGCATATCTCCGTTACTAAAGAAGATACAGAAGTGATTTTACACTCAATGTAATCAGGTCGAAGCTCTCTATTGGCTCAACATAAAAAATTTATTCCATGTGTAATATTCATGCTTAGTTACCATGGAAACTTTCATAACAATAAAGTAAACAATCTATTTGTGCATGATTGTAGTCGTCGTCGTGGAGATTTGAAATAACCACTTTCTTTGTTGACACAATGTAATACATCCCTGGTCTCACGTTTTACAAAAACATTATATAAGATTTCAAACTCGCATATCTAAGTTACTATTGAAGATACAGAAGTGATTTTACACTCAATGTAATCAGGTCGTAGCTCTCTATTGGCTCATCTGGAAAAAATTAATCCATGTGTAATATGTATACTTAGTTACCAGGGAAACTCTCATTACAATAAAGTAAACAATCTATTTGTGCATGATTGTAGTCGTCGTCGTGGAGATTTGAAATAACCACTTTGATTGTTGAAATAATGTAATACATCCTAAGGCCTCACGTTTTCAAAAACATTATATAAAGCTTCAAACTCGCATATCTCCGTTACTATAGAAGATACAGAAGTGATTTTACACTCAATGTAATCAGGTCGAAGCTCTCTATTGGCTCATCCGGGAAAATTTAATCCATGTGTAATATTCATGCTTAGTTACCATGGAAACTCTCATAACAATAAAGTAAACAATCTATCTGTGCATGATTGTAGTCGTCGTCGTGGAGATTTGAAATAACCACTTTCATTGTTGAAACAATGTAATACATCCTTGGTCTCACGTTTTACAAAAACATTATATAAGATTTCAAACACGCATATCAAAGTTACTATTGAAGATACATTTCAAACTCGCATATCTAAGTTACTATTGAAGATACAGAAGTGATTTTACACTCAATGTAATCAGGTCGAAGCTCTCTATTGGCTCAACATAAAAAATTTAATCCATGTGTAATATTCATGCTTAGTTACCATGGAAACTTTCATATCAATAAAGTAAACAATCTATTTGTGCATGATTGTAGTCGTCGTCGTGGAGATTTGAAATAACCACTTTCTTTGTTGACACAATGTAATACATCCCTGGTCTCACGTTTTACAAAAACATTATATAAGATTTCAAACTCGCATATCTAAGTTACTATTGAAGATACAGAAGTGATTTTACACTCAATGTAATCAGGTCGTAGCTCTCTATTGGCTCATCTGGAAAAAATTAATCCATGTGTAATATGTATACTTAGTTACCAGGGAAACTCTCATTACAATAAAGTAAACAATCTATTTGTGCATGATTGTAGTCGTCGTCGTGGAGATTTGAAATAACCACTTTCATTGTTGAAACAATGTAATACATCCAAAGGCCTCACGTTTTCAAAAACATTATATAAAGCTTCAAACTCGCATATCTCCGTTACTATAGAAGATACAGAAGTGATTTTACACTCAATGTAATCAGGTCGAAGCTCTCTATTGGCTCAACATAAAAAATTTAATCCATGTGTAATATGTATGCTTAGTTTCCATGGAAACTCTCATAACAATAAAGTAAACAATCTATCTGTGCATGATTGTAGTCGTCGTCGTGGAGATTTGAAATAACCACTTTCATTGTTGAAACAATGTAATACATCCTTGGTCTCACGTTTTACAAAAACATTATATAAGATTTCAAACACGCATATCAAAGTTACTATTGAAGATACATTTCAAACTCGCATATCTAAGTTACTATTGAAGATACAGAAGTGATTTTACACTCAATGTAATCAGGTCGAAGCTCTCTATTGGCTCATCTGGAAAAATTTAATCCAAGTGTAATATGTATACTTAGTTACCAGGGAAACTCTCATTACAATAAAGTAAACAATCTATTTGTGCATGATTGTAGTCGTCGTCGTGGAGATTTGAAATAACCACTTTGATTGTTGAAACAATGTAATACATCCTAAGGCCTCACGTTTTCAAAAACATTATATAAAGCTTCAAACTCGCATATCTCCGTTACTATAGAAGATACAGAAGTGATTTTACACTCAATGTAATCAGGTCGAAGCTCTCTATTGGCTCATCCGGGAAAATTTAATCCATGTGTAATATTCATGCTTAGTTACCATGGAAACTCTCATAACAAGAAAGTAAACAATCTATCTGTGCATAATTGTAGTCGTCGTCGTGGAGATTTGAAATAACCACTTTCATTGTTGAAACAATGTAATACATCCTTGGTCTCATGTTTTACAAAAACATTATATAAGATTTCAAACTCGCATATCTAAGTTACTATTGAAGATACAGGAGTGATTTTACATTCAATGTAATCAGGTCGAAGCTCTCTATTGGCTCATCCGGGAAAATTTAATCCATGTGTAATATTCATGCTTAGTTACCATGGAAACTCTCATAACAATAAAGTAAACAATCTATCTGTGCATGATTGTAGTCGTCGTCGTGGAGATTTGAAATAACCACTTTCATTGTTGAAACAATGTAATACATCCTTTGTCTCACGTTTTACAAAAACATTATATAAGATTTCAAACACGCATATCAAAGTTACTATTGAAGATACATTTCAAACTCGCATATCTAAGTTACTATTGAAGATACAGAAGTGATTTTACACTCAATGTAATCAGGTCGTAGCTCTCTATTGGCTCATCTGGAAAAAATTAATCCATGTGTAATATGTATACTTAGTTACCAGGGAAACTCTCATAACAAGAAAGTAAACAATCTATCTGTGCATGATTGTAGTCGTCGTCGTGGAGATTTGAAATAACCACTTTCATTGTTGAAACAATGTAATACATCCTTGGTCTCATGTTTTACAAAAACATTATATAAGATTTCAAACTCGCATATCTAAGTTACTATTGAAGATACAGGAGTGATTTTACACTCAATGTAATCAGGTCGAAGCTCTCTATTGGCTCATCTGGAAAAAATTAATCCATGTGTAATATGTATACTTAGTTACCAGGGAAACTCTCATTACAATAAAGTAAACAATCTATTTGTGCATGATTGTAGTCGTCGTCGTGGAGATTTGAAATAACCACTTTGATTGTTGAAATAATGTAATACATCCTAAGGCCTCACGTTTTCAAAAACATTATATAAAGCTTCAAACTCGCATATCTCCGTTACTATAGAAGATACAGAAGTGATTTTACACTCAATGTAATCAGGTCGAAGCTCTCTATTGGCTCATCCGGGAAAATTTAATCCATGTGTAATATTCATGCTTAGTTACCATGGAAACTCTCATAACAATAAAGTAAACAATCTATCTGTGCATGATTGTAGTCGTCGTCGTGGAGATTTGAAATAACCACTTTCATTGTTGAAACAATGTAATACATCCTTGGTCTCACGTTTTACAAAAACATTATATAAGATTTCAAACACGCATATCAAAGTTACTATTGAAGATACATTTCAAACTCGCATATCTAAGTTACTATTGAAGATACAGAAGTGATTTTACACTCAATGTAATCAGGTCGAAGCTCTCTATTGGCTCAACATAAAAAATTTAATCCATGTGTAATATTCATGCTTAGTTACCATGGAAACTTTCATATCAATAAAGTAAACAATCTATTTGTGCATGATTGTAGTCGTCGTCGTGGAGATTTGAAATAACCACTTTCTTTGTTGACACAATGTAATACATCCCTGGTCTCACGTTTTACAAAAACATTATATAAGATTTCAAACTCGCATATCTAAGTTACTATTGAAGATACAGAAGTGATTTTACACTCAATGTAATCAGGTCGTAGCTCTCTATTGGCTCATCTGGAAAAAATTAATCCATGTGTAATATGTATACTTAGTTACCAGGGAAACTCTCATTACAATAAAGTAAACAATCTATTTGTGCATGATTGTAGTCGTCGTCGTGGAGATTTGAAATAACCACTTTCATTGTTGAAACAATGTAATACATCCAAAGGCCTCACGTTTTCAAAAACATTATATAAAGCTTCAAACTCGCATATCTCCGTTACTATAGAAGATACAGAAGTGATTTTACACTCAATGTAATCAGGTCGAAGCTCTCTATTGGCTCAACATAAAAAATTTAATCCATGTGTAATATGTATGCTTAGTTACCATGGAAACTCTCATAACAATAAAGTAAACAATCTATCTGTGCATGATTGTAGTCGTCGTCGTGGAGATTTGAAATAACCACTTTCATTGTTGAAACAATGTAATACATCCTTGGTCTCACGTTTTACAAAAACATTATATAAGATTTCAAACACGCATATCAAAGTTACTATTGAAGATACATTTCAAACTCGCATATCTAAGTTACTATTGAAGATACAGAAGTGATTTTACACTCAATGTAATCAGGTCGAAGCTCTCTATTGGCTCATCTGGAAAAATTTAATCCAAGTGTAATATGTATACTTAGTTACCAGGGAAACTCTCATTACAATAAAGTAAACAATCTATTTGTGCATGATTGTAGTCGTCGTCGTGGAGATTTGAAATAACCACTTTGATTGTTGAAACAATGTAATACATCCTAAGGCCTCACGTTTTCAAAAACATTATATAAAGCTTCAAACTCGCATATCTCCGTTACTATAGAAGATACAGAAGTGATTTTACACTCAATGTAATCAGGTCGAAGCTCTCTATTGGCTCATCCGGGAAAATTTAATCCATGTGTAATATTCATGCTTAGTTACCATGGAAACTCTCATAACAAGAAAGTAAACAATCTATCTGTGCATAATTGTAGTCGTCGTCGTGGAGATTTGAAATAACCACTTTCATTGTTGAAACAATGTAATACATCCTTGGTCTCATGTTTTACAAAAACATTATATAAGATTTCAAACTCGCATATCTAAGTTACTATTGAAGATACAGGAGTGATTTTACATTCAATGTAATCAGGTCGAAGCTCTCTATTGGCTCATCCGGGAAAATTTAATCCATGTGTAATATTCATGCTTAGTTACCATGGAAACTCTCATAACAATAAAGTAAACAATCTATCTGTGCATGATTGTAGTCGTCGTCGTGGAGATTTGAAATAACCACTTTCATTGTTGAAACAATGTAATACATCCTTTGTCTCACGTTTTACAAAAACATTATATAAGATTTCAAACACGCATATCAAAGTTACTATTGAAGATACATTTCAAACTCGCATATCTAAGTTACTATTGAAGATACAGAAGTGATTTTACACTCAATGTAATCAGGTCGTAGCTCTCTATTGGCTCATCTGGAAAAAATTAATCCATGTGTAATATGTATACTTAGTTACCAGGGAAACTCTCATAACAAGAAAGTAAACAATCTATCTGTGCATGATTGTAGTCGTCGTCGTGGAGATTTGAAATAACCACTTTCATTGTTGAAACAATGTAATACATCCTTGGTCTCATGTTTTACAAAAACATTATATAAGATTTCAAACTCGCATATCTAAGTTACTATTGAAGATACAGGAGTGATTTTACACTCAATGTAATCAGGTCGAAGCTCTCTATTGGCTCATCCGGGAAAATTTATTCCATGTGTAATATTCATGCTTAGTTACCATGGAAACTTTCATATCAATAAAGTAAACAATCTATTTGTGCATGATTGTAGTCGTCGTCGTGGAGATTTGAAATAACCACTTTCATTGTTGAAACAATGTAATACATCCTAAGGCTTCACGTTTTCAAAAACATTATATAAAGCTTCAAACTCGCATATCTCCGTTACTAAAGAAGATACAGAAGTGATTTTACACTCAATGTAATCAGGTCGAAGCTCTCTATTGGCTCAACATAAAAAATTTATTCCATGTGTAATATTCATGCTTAGTTACCATGGAAACTTTCATAACAATAAAGTAAACAATCTATTTGTGCATGATTGTAGTCGTCGTCGTGGAGATTTGAAATAACCACTTTTTTTGTTGACACAATGTAATACATCCCTGGTCTCACGTTTTACAAAAACATTATATAAGATTTCAAACTCGCATATCTAAGTTACTATTGAAGATACAGAAGTGATTTTACACTCAATGTAATCAGGTCGTAGCTCTCTATTGGCTCATCTGGAAAAAATTAATCCATGTGTAATATGTATACTTAGTTACCAGGGAAACTCTCATTACAATAAAGTAAACAATCTATTTGTGCATGATTGTAGTCGTCGTCGTGGAGATTTGAAATAACCACTTTCATTGTTGAAACAATGTAATACATCCTTGGTCTCATGTTTTACAAAAACATTATATAAGATTTCAAACTCGCATATCTAAGTTACTATTGAAGATACAGGAGTGATTTTACACTCAATGTAATCAGGTCGAAGCTCTCTATTGGCTCATCCGGGAAAATTTATTCCATGTGTAATATTCATGCTTAGTTACCATGGAAACTTTCATATCAATAAAGTAAACAATCTATTTGTGCATGATTGTAGTCGTCGTCGTGGAGATTTGAAATAACCACTTTCATTGTTGAAACAATTTAATACATCCTAAGGCTTCACGTTTTCAAAAACATTATATAAAGCTTCAAACTCGCATATCTCCGTTACTAAAGAAGATACAGAAGTGATTTTACACTCAATGTAATCAGGTCGAAGCTCTCTATTGGCTCAACATAAAAAATTTATTCCATGTGTAATATTCATGCTTAGTTACCATGGAAACTTTCATAACAATAAAGTAAACAATCTATTTGTGCATGATTGTAGTCGTCGTCGTGGAGATTTGAAATAACCACTTTCTTTGTTGACACAATGTAATACATCCCTGGTCTCACGTTTTACAAAAACATTATATAAGATTTCAAACTCGCATATCTAAGTTACTATTGAAGATACAGAAGTGATTTTACACTCAATGTAATCAGGTCGTAGCTCTCTATTGGCTCATCTGGAAAAAATTAATCCATGTGTAATATGTATACTTAGTTACCAGGGAAACTCTCATTACAATAAAGTAAACAATCTATTTGTGCATGATTGTAGTCGTCGTCGTGGAGATTTGAAATAACCACTTTGATTGTTGAAATAATGTAATACATCCTAAGGCCTCACGTTTTCAAAAACATTATATAAAGCTTCAAACTCGCATATCTCCGTTACTATAGAAGATACAGAAGTGATTTTACACTCAATGTAATCAGGTCGAAGCTCTCTATTGGCTCATCCGGGAAAATTTAATCCATGTGTAATATTCATGCTTAGTTACCATGGAAACTCTCATAACAATAAAGTAAACAATCTATCTGTGCATGATTGTAGTCGTCGTCGTGGAGATTTGAAATAACCACTTTCATTGTTGAAACAATGTAATACATCCTTGGTCTCACGTTTTACAAAAACATTATATAAGATTTCAAACACGCATATCAAAGTTACTATTGAAGATACATTTCAAACTCGCATATCTAAGTTACTATTGAAGATACAGAAGTGATTTTACACTCAATGTAATCAGGTCGAAGCTCTCTATTGGCTCAACATAAAAAATTTAATCCATGTGTAATATTCATGCTTAGTTACCATGGAAACTTTCATATCAATAAAGTAAACAATCTATTTGTGCATGATTGTAGTCGTCGTCGTGGAGATTTGAAATAACCACTTTCTTTGTTGACACAATGTAATACATCCCTGGTCTCACGTTTTACAAAAACATTATATAAGATTTCAAACTCGCATATCTAAGTTACTATTGAAGATACAGAAGTGATTTTACACTCAATGTAATCAGGTCGTAGCTCTCTATTGGCTCATCTGGAAAAAATTAATCCATGTGTAATATGTATACTTAGTTACCAGGGAAACTCTCATTACAATAAAGTAAACAATCTATTTGTGCATGATTGTAGTCGTCGTCGTGGAGATTTGAAATAACCACTTTCATTGTTGAAACAATGTAATACATCCAAAGGCCTCACGTTTTCAAAAACATTATATAAAGCTTCAAACTCGCATATCTCCGTTACTATAGAAGATACAGAAGTGATTTTACACTCAATGTAATCAGGTCGAAGCTCTCTATTGGCTCAACATAAAAAATTTAATCCATGTGTAATATGTATGCTTAGTTACCATGGAAACTCTCATAACAATAAAGTAAACAATCTATCTGTGCATGATTGTAGTCGTCGTCGTGGAGATTTGAAATAACCACTTTCATTGTTGAAACAATGTAATACATCCTTGGTCTCACGTTTTACAAAAACATTATATAAGATTTCAAACACGCATATCAAAGTTACTATTGAAGATACATTTCAAACTCGCATATCTAAGTTACTATTGAAGATACAGAAGTGATTTTACACTCAATGTAATCAGGTCGAAGCTCTCTATTGGCTCATCTGGAAAAATTTAATCCAAGTGTAATATGTATACTTAGTTACCAGGGAAACTCTCATTACAATAAAGTAAACAATCTATTTGTGCATGATTGTAGTCGTCGTCGTTGAGATTTGAAATAACCACTTTGATTGTTGAAACAATGTAATACATCCTAAGGCTTCACGTTTTCAAAAACATTATATAAAGCTTCAAACTCGCATATCTCCGTTACTATAGAAGATACAGAAGTGATTTTACACTCAATGTAATCAGGTCGAAGCTCTTTATTGGCTCAACATAAAAAAAATATTCCACGTGTAATATTCATACTTAGTTACCATGGAAACTTTCATAACAATAAAGTAAACAATCTATTTGTGCATGATTGTAGTCGTCGTCGTGGAGATTTGAAATAACCACTTTGATTGTTGAAACAATGTAATACATCCTAAGGCCTCACGTTTTCAAAAACATTATATAAAGCTTCAAACTCGCATATCTCCGTTACTATAGAAGATACAGAAGTGATTTTACACTCAATGTAATCAGGTCGAAGCTCTCTATTGGCTCATCCGGGAAAATTTAATCCATGTGTAATATTCATGCTTAGTTACCATGGAAACTCTCATAACAATAAAGTAAACAATCTATCTGTGCATGATTGTAGTCGTCGTCGTGGAGATTTGAAATAACCACTTTCATTGTTGAAACAATGTAATACATCCTTGGTCTCATGTTTTACAAAAACATTATATAAGATTTCAAACTCGCATATCTAAGTTACTATTGAAGATACAGGAGTGATTTTACACTCAATGTAATCAGGTCGAAGCTCTCTATTGGCTCAACATAAAAAATTTATTCCATGTGTAATATTCATGCTTAGTTACCATGGAAACTTTCATATCAATAAAGTAAACAATCTATTTGTGCATGATTGTAGTCGTCGTCGTGGAGATTTGAAATAACCACTTTCATTGTTGAAACAATGTAATACATCCTAAGGCTTCACGTTTTCAAAAACATTATATAAAGCTTCAAACTCGCATATCTCCGTTACTAAAGAAGATACAGAAGTGATTTTACACTCAATGTAATCAGGTCGAAGCTCTCTATTGGCTCAACATAAAAAATTTATTCCATGTGTAATATTCATGCTTAGTTACCATGGAAACTTTCATAACAATAAAGTAAACAATCTATTTGTGCATGATTGTAGTCGTCGTCGTGGAGATTTGAAATAACCACTTTCTTTGTTGACACAATGTAATACATCCCTGGTCTCACGTTTTACAAAAACATTATATAAGATTTCAAACTCGCATATCTAAGTTACTATTGAAGATACAGAAGTGATTTTACACTCAATGTAATCAGGTCGTAGCTCTCTATTGGCTCATCTGGAAAAAATTAATCCATGTGTAATATGTATACTTAGTTACCAGGGAAACTCTCATTACAATAAAGTAAACAATCTATTTGTGCATGATTGTAGTCGTCGTCGTGGAGATTTGAAATAACCACTTTGATTGTTGAAATAATGTAATACATCCTAAGGCCTCACGTTTTCAAAAACATTATATAAAGCTTCAAACTCGCATATCTCCGTTACTATAGAAGATACAGAAGTGATTTTACACTCAATGTAATCAGGTCGAAGCTCTCTATTGGCTCATCCGGGAAAATTTAATCCATGTGTAATATTCATGCTTAGTTACCATGGAAACTCTCATAACAATAAAGTAAACAATCTATCTGTGCATGATTGTAGTCGTCGTCGTGGAGATTTGAAATAACCACTTTCATTGTTGAAACAATGTAATACATCCTTGGTCTCACGTTTTACAAAAACATTATATAAGATTTCAAACACGCATATCAAAGTTACTATTGAAGATACATTTCAAACTCGCATATCTAAGTTACTATTGAAGATACAGAAGTGATTTTACACTCAATGTAATCAGGTCGAAGCTCTCTATTGGCTCATCTGGAAAAATTTAATCCAAGTGTAATACGTATACTTAGTTACCAGGGAAACTCTCATTACAATAAAGTAAACAATCTATTTGTGCATGATTGTAGTCGTCGTCGTTGAGATTTGAAATAACCACTTTGATTGTTGAAACAATGTAATACATCCTAAGGCTTCACGTTTTCAAAAACATTATATAAAGCTTCAAACTCGCATATCTCCGTTACTATAGAAGATACAGAAGTGATTTTACACTCAATGTAATCAGGTCGAAGCTCTTTATTGGCTCAACATAAAAAAATTATTCCACGTGTAATATTCATACTTAGTTACCATGGAAACATTCATAACAATAAAGTGAACAATCTATTTGTGCATGATTGTAGTCGTCGTCGTGGAGATTTGAAATAACCACTTTGATTGTTGAAACAATGTAATACATCCTAAGGCCTCACGTTTTCAAAAACATTATATAAAGCTTCAAACTCGCATATCTCCGTTACTATAGAAGATACAGAAGTGATTTTACACTCAATGTAATCAGGTCGAAGCTCTCTATTGGCTCATCCGGGAAAATTTAATCCATGTGTAATATTCATGCTTAGTTACCATGGAAACTCTCATAACAATAAAGTAAACAATCTATCTGTGCATGATTGTAGTCGTCGTCGTGGAGATTTGAAATAACCACTTTCATTGTTGAAACAATGTAATACATCCTTGGTCTCATGTTTTACAAAAACATTATATAAGATTTCAAACTCGCATATCTAAGTTACTATTGAAGATACAGGAGTGATTTTACACTCAATGTAATCAGGTCGAAGCTCTCTATTGGCTCATCCGGGAAAATTTAATCCATGTGTAATATTCATGCTTAGTTACCATGGAAACTTTCATATCAATAAAGTAAACAATCTATTTGTGCATGATTGTAGTCGTCGTCGTGGAGATTTGAAATAACCACTTTCATTGTTGAAAAAATGTAATACATCCTAAGGCTTCACGTTTTCAAAAACATTACATAAAGCTTCAAACTCGCATATCTCCGTTACTAAAGAAGATACAGAAGTGATTTTACACTCAATGTAATCAGGTCGAAGCTCTCTATTGGCTCAACATAAAAAATTTATTCCATGTGTAATATTCATGCTTAGTTACCATGGAAACTTTCATAACAATAAAGTAAACAATCTATTTGTGCATGATTGTAGTCGTCGTCGTGGAGATTTGAAATAACCACTTTCTTTGTTGACACAATGTAATACATCCCTGGTCTCACGTTTTACAAAAACATTATATAAGATTTCAAACTCGCATATCTAAGTTACTATTGAAGATACAGAAGTGATTTTACACTCAATGTAATCAGGTCGTAGCTCTCTATTGGCTCATCTGGAAAAAATTAATCCATGTGTAATATGTATACTTAGTTACCAGGGAAACTCTCATTACAATAAAGTAAACAATCTATTTGTGCATGATTGTAGTCGTCGTCGTGGAGATTTGAAATAACCACTTTGATTGTTGAAATAATGTAATACATCCTAAGGCCTCACGTTTTCAAAAACATTATATAAAGCTTCAAACTCGCATATCTCCGTTACTATAGAAGATACAGAAGTGATTTTACACTCAATGTAATCAGGTCGAAGCTCTCTATTGGCTCATCCGGGAAAATTTAATCCATGTGTAATATTCATGCTTAGTTACCATGGAAACTCTCATAACAATAAAGTAAACAATATATTTGTGCATGATTGTAGTCGTCGTCGTGGAGATTTGAAATAACCACTTTCATTGTTGAAACAATGTAATACATCCTAAGGCCTGACGTTTTCAAAAACATTATATAAAGCTTCAAACTCGCATATCTCCGTTACTATAGAAGATACAGAAGTGATTTTACACTCAATGTAATCAGGTCGAAGCTCTCTATTGGCTCAACATAAAAAATTTAATCCATGTGTAATATGTATGCTTAGTTACCATGGAAACTCTCATAACAATAAAGTAAACAATCTATCTGTGCATGATTGTAGTCGTCGTCGTGGAGATTTGAAATAACCACTTTCATTGTTGAAACAATGTAATACATCCTTGGTCTCACGTTTTACAAAAACATTATATAAGATTTCAAACACGCATATCAAAGTTACTATTGAAGATACATTTCAAACTCGCATATCTAAGTTACTATTGAAGATACAGAAGTGATTTTACACTCAATGTAATCAGGTCGAAGCTCTCTATTGGCTCATCTGGAAAAATTTAATCCAAGTGTAATATGTATACTTAGTTACCAGGGAAACTCTCATTACAATAAAGTAAACAATCTATTTGTGCATGATTGTAGTCGTCGTCGTGGAGATTTGAAATAACCACTTTGATTGTTGAAACAATGTAATACATCCTAAGGCCTCACGTTTTCAAAAACATTATATAAAGCTTCAAACTCGCATATCTCCGTTACTATAGAAGATACAGAAGTGATTTTACACTCAATGTAATCAGGTCGAAGCTCTCTATTGGCTCATCCGGGAAAATTTAATCCATGTGTAATATTCATGCTTAGTTACCATGGAAACTCTCATAACAAGAAAGTAAACAATCTATCTGTGCATGATTGTAGTCGTCGTCGTGGAGATTTGAAATAACCACTTTCATTGTTGAAACAATGTAATACATCCTTGGTCTCATGTTTTACAAAAACATTATATAAGATTTCAAACTCGCATATCTAAGTTACTATTGAAGATACAGGAGTGATTTTACACTCAATGTAATCAGGTCGAAGCTCTCTATTGGCTCATCCGGGAAAATTTAATCCATGTGTAATATTCATGCTTAGTTACCATGGAAACTCTCATAACAATAAAGTAAACAATCTATCTGTGCATGATTGTAGTCGTCGTCGTGGAGATTTGAAATAACCACTTTCATTGTTGAAACAATGTAATACATCCTTGGTCTCACGTTTTACAAAAACATTATATAAGATTTCAAACACGCATATCAAAGTTACTATTGAAGATACATTTCAAACTCGCATATCTAAGTTACTATTGAAGATACAGAAGTGATTTTACACTCAATGTAATCAGGTCGTAGCTCTCTATTGGCTCATCTGGAAAAAAATAATCCATGTGTAATATGTATACTTAGTTACCAGGGAAACTCTCATAACAAGAAAGTAAACAATCTATCTGTGCATGATTGTAGTCGTCGTCGTGGAGATTTGAAATAACCACTTTCATTGTTGAAACAATGTAATACATCCTTGGTCTCATGTTTTACAAAAACATTATATAAGATTTCAAACTCGCATATCTAAGTTACTATTGAAGATACAGGAGTGATTTTACACTCAATGTAATCAGGTCGAAGCTCTCTATTGGCTCATCCGGGAAAATTTATTCCATGTGTAATATTCATGCTTAGTTACCATGGAAACTTTCATATCAATAAAGTAAACAATCTATTTGTGCATGATTGTAGTCGTCGTCGTGGAGATTTGAAATAACCACTTTCATTGTTGAAACAATGTAATACATCCTAAGGCTTCACGTTTTCAAAAACATTATATAAAGCTTCAAACTCGCATATCTCCGTTACTAAAGAAGATACAGAAGTGATTTTACACTCAATGTAATCAGGTCGAAGCTCTCTATTGGCTCAACATAAAAAATTTATTCCATGTGTAATATTCATGCTTAGTTACCATGGAAACTTTCATAACAATAAAGTAAACAATCTATCTGTGCATGATTGTAGTCGTCGTCGTGGAGATTTGAAATAACCACTTTCTTTGTTGACACAATGTAATACATCCCTGGTCTCACGTTTTACAAAAACATTATATAAGATTTCAAACTCGCATATCTAAGTTACTATTGAAGATACAGAAGTGATTTTACACTCAATGTAATCAGGTCGTAGCTCTCTATTGGCTCATCTGGAAAAAATTAATCCATGTGTAATATGTATACTTAGTTACCAGGGAAACTCTCATTACAATAAAGTAAACAATCTATTTGTGCATGATTGTAGTCGTCGTCGTGGAGATTTGAAATAACCACTTTGATTGTTGAAATAATGTAATACATCCTAAGGCCTCACGTTTTCAAAAACATTATATAAAGCTTCAAACTCGCATATCTCCGTTACCATAGAAGATACAGAAGTGATTTTACACTCAATGTAATCAGGTCGAAGCTCTCTATTGGCTCATCCGGGAAAATTTAATCCATGTGTAATATTCATGCTTAGTTACCATGGAAACTCTCATAACAATAAAGTAAACAATCTATCTGTGCATGATTGTAGTCGTCGTCGTGGAGATTTGAAATAACCACTTTCATTGTTGAAACAATGTAATACATCCTTGGTCTCACGTTTTACAAAAACATTATATAAGATTTCAAACACGCATATCAAAGTTACTATTGAAGATACATTTCAAACTCGCATATCTAAGTTACTATTGAAGATACAGAAGTGATTTTACACTCAATGTAATCAGGTCGAAGCTCTCTATTGGCTCAACATAAAAAATTTATTCCATGTGTAATATTCATGCTTAGTTACCATGGAAACTTTCATATCAATAAAGTAAACAATCTATTTGTGCATGATTGTAGTCGTCGTCGTGGAGATTTGAAATAACCACTTTCTTTGTTGACACAATGTAATACATCCCTGGTCTCACGTTTTACAAAAACATTATATAAGATTTCAAACTCGCATATCTAAGTTACTATTGAAGATACAGAAGTGATTTTACACTCAATGTAATCAGGTCGTAGCTCTCTATTGGCTCATCTGGAAAAAATTAATCCATGTGTAATATGTATACTTAGTTACCAGGGAAACTCTCATTACAATAAAGTAAACAATCTATTTGTGCATGATTGTAGTCGTCGTCGTGGAGATTTGAAATAACCACTTTGATTGTTGAAATAATGTAATACATCCTAAGGCCTCACGTTTTCAAAAACATTATATAAAGCTTCAAACTCGCATATCTCCGTTACTATAGAAGATACAGAAGTGATTTTACACTCAATGTAATCAGGTCGAAGCTCTCTATTGGCTCATCCGGGAAAATTTAATCCATGTGTAATATTCATGCTTAGTTACCATGGAAACTCTCATAACAATAAAGTAAACAATATATTTGTGCATGATTGTAGTCGTCGTCGTGGAGATTTGAAATAACCACTTTCATTGTTGAAACAATGTAATACATCCTAAGGCCTGACGTTTTCAAAAACATTATATAAAGCTTCAAACTCGCATATCTCCGTTACTATAGAAGATACAGAAGTGATTTTACACTCAATGTAATCAGGTCGAAGCTCTCTATTGGCTCAACATAAAAAATTTAATCCATGTGTAATATGTATGCTTAGTTACCATGGAAACTCTCATAACAATAAAGTAAACAATCTATCTGTGCATGATTGTAGTCGTCGTCGTGGAGATTTGAAATAACCACTTTCATTGTTGAAACAATGTAATACATCCTTGGTCTCACGTTTTACAAAAACATTATATAAGATTTCAAACACGCATATCAAAGTTACTATTGAAGATACATTTCAAACTCGCATATCTAAGTTACTATTGAAGATACAGAAGTGATTTTACACTCAATGTAATCAGGTCGAAGCTCTCTATTGGCTCATCTGGAAAAATTTAATCCAAGTGTAATATGTATACTTAGTTACCAGGGAAACTCTCATTACAATAAAGTAAACAATCTATTTGTGCATGATTGTAGTCGTCGTCGTGGAGATTTGAAATAACCACTTTGATTGTTGAAACAATGTAATACATCCTAAGGCCTCACGTTTTCAAAAACATTATATAAAGCTTCAAACTCGCATATCTCCGTTACTATAGAAGATACAGAAGTGATTTTACACTCAATGTAATCAGGTCGAAGCTCTCTATTGGCTCATCCGGGAAAATTTAATCCATGTGTAATATTCATGCTTAGTTACCATGGAAACTCTCATAACAAGAAAGTAAACAATCTATCTGTGCATGATTGTAGTCGTCGTCGTGGAGATTTGAAATAACCACTTTCATTGTTGAAACAATGTAATACATCCTTGGTCTCATGTTTTACAAAAACATTATATAAGATTTCAAACTCGCATATCTAAGTTACTATTGAAGATACAGGAGTGATTTTACACTCAATGTAATCAGGTTGAAGCTCTCTATTGGCTCATCCGGGAAAATTTAATCCATGTGTAATATTCATGCTTAGTTACCATGGAAACTCTCATAACAATAAAGTAAACAATCTATCTGTGCATGATTGTAATCGTCGTCGTGGAGATTTGAAATAACCACTTTCATTGTTGAAACAATGTAATACATCCTTGGTCTCACGTTTTACAAAAACATTATATAAGATTTCAAACACGCATATCAAAGTTACTATTGAAGATACATTTCAAACTCGCATATCTAAGTTACTATTGAAGATACAGAAGTGATTTTACACTCAATGTAATCAGGTCGTAGCTCTCTATTGGCTCATCTGGAAAAAAATAATCCATGTGTAATATGTATACTTAGTTACCAGGGAAACTCTCATAACAAGAAAGTAAACAATCTATCTGTGCATGATTGTAGTCGTCGTCGTGGAGATTTGAAATAACCACTTTCATTGTTGAAACAATGTAATACATCCTTGGTCTCATGTTTTACAAAAACATTATATAAGATTTCAAACTCGCATATCTAAGTTACTATTGAAGATACAGGAGTGATTTTACACTCAATGTAATCAGGTCGAAGCTCTCTATTGGCTCATCCGGGAAAATTTATTCCATGTGTAATATTCATGCTTAGTTACCATGGAAACTTTCATATCAATAAAGTAAACAATCTATTTGTGCATGATTGTAGTCGTCGTCGTGGATTTTTGAAATAACCACTTTCATTGTTGAAACAATGTAATACATCCTAAGGCTTCACGTTTTCAAAAACATTATATAAAGCTTCAAACTCGCATATCTCCGTTACTAAAGAAGATACAGAAGTGATTTTACACTCAATGTAATCAGGTCGAAGCTCTCTATTGGCTCAACATAAAAAATTTATTCCATGTGTAATATTCATGCTTAGTTACCATGGAAACTTTCATAACAATAAAGTAAACAATCTATCTGTGCATGATTGTAGTCGTCGTCGTGGAGATTTGAAATAACCACTTTCATTGTTGAAACAATGTAATACATCCCTGGTCTCACGTTTTACAAAAACATTATATAAGATTTCAAACTCGCATATCTAAGTTACTATTGAAGATACAGAAGTGATTTTACACTCAATGTAATCAGGTCGTAGCTCTCTATTGGCTCATCTGGAAAAAATTAATCCATGTGTAATATGTATACTTAGTTACCAGGGAAACTCTCATTACAATAAAGTAAACAATCTATTTGTGCATGATTGTAGTCGTCGTCGTGGAGATTTGAAATAACCACTTTGATTGTTGAAATAATGTAATACATCCTAAGGCCTCACGTTTTCAAAAACATTATATAAAGCTTCAAACTCGCATATCTCCGTTACCATAGAAGATACAGAAGTGATTTTACACTCAATGTAATCAGGTCGAAGCTCTCTATTGGCTCATCCGGGAAAATTTAATCCATGTGTAATATTCATGCTTAGTTACCATGGAAACTCTCATAACAATAAAGTAAACAATCTATCTGTGCATGATTGTAGTCGTCGTCGTGGAGATTTGAAATAACCACTTTCATTGTTGAAACAATGTAATACATCCTTGGTCTCACGTTTTACAAAAACATTATATAAGATTTCAAACACGCATATCAAAGTTACTATTGAAGATACATTTCAAACTCGCATATCTAAGTTACTATTGAAGATACAGAAGTGATTTTACACTCAATGTAATCAGGTCGAAGCTCTCTATTGGCTCAACATAAAAAATTTATTCCATGTGTAATATTCATGCTTAGTTACCATGGAAACTTTCATATCAATAAAGTAAACAATCTATTTGTGCATGATTGTAGTCGTCGTCGTGGAGATTTGAAATAACCACTTTCTTTGTTGACACAATGTAATACTTCCCTGGTCTCACGTTTTACAAAAACATTATATAAGATTTCAAACTCGCATATCTAAGTTACTATTGAAGATACAGAAGTGATTTTACACTCAATGTAATCAGGTCGTAGCTCTCTATTGGCTCATCTGGAAAAAATTAATCCATGTGTAATATGTATACTTAGTTACCAGGGAAACTCTCATTACAATAAAGTAAACAATCTATTTGTGCATGATTGTAGTCGTCGTCGTGGAGATTTGAAATAACCACTTTGATTGTTGAAATAATGTAATACATCCTAAGGCCTCACGTTTTCAAAAACATTATATAAAGCTTCAAACTCGCATATCTCCGTTACTATAGAAGATACAGAAGTGATTTTACACTCAATGTAATCAGGTCGAAGCTCTCTATTGGCTCATCCGGGAAAATTTAATCCATGTGTAATATTCATGCTTAGTTACCATGGAAACTCTCATAACAATAAAGTAAACAATATATTTGTGCATGATTGTAGTCGTCGTCGTGGAGATTTGAAATAACCACTTTCATTGTTGAAACAATGTAATACATCCTAAGGCCTGACGTTTTCAAAAACATTATATAAAGCTTCAAACTCGCATATCTCCGTTACTATAGAAGATACAGAAGTGATTTTACACTCAATGTAATCAGGTCGAAGCTCTCTATTGGCTCAACATAAAAAATTTAATCCATGTGTAATATGTATGCTTAGTTACCATGGAAACTCTCATAACAATAAAGTAAACAATCTATCTGTGCATGATTGTAGTCGTCGTCGTGGAGATTTGAAATAACCACTTTCATTGTTGAAACAATGTAATACATCCTTGGTCTCACGTTTTACAAAAACATTATATAAGATTTCAAACACGCATATCAAAGTTACTATTGAAGATACATTTCAAACTCGCATATCTAAGTTACTATTGAAGATACAGAAGTGATTTTACACTCAATGTAATCAGGTCGAAGCTCTCTATTGGCTCATCTGGAAAAATTTAATCCAAGTGTAATATGTATACTTAGTTACCAGGGAAACTCTCATTACAATAAAGTAAACAATCTATTTGTGCATGATTGTAGTCGTCGTCGTGGAGATTTGAAATAACCACTTTGATTGTTGAAACAATGTAATACATCCTAAGGCCTCACGTTTTCAAAAACATTATATAAAGCTTCAAACTCGCATATCTCCGTTACTATAGAAGATACAGAAGTGATTTTACACTCAATGTAATCAGGTCGAAGCTCTCTATTGGCTCATCCGGGAAAATTTAATCCATGTGTAATATTCATGCTTAGTTACCATGGAAACTCTCATAACAATAAAGTAAACAATCTATCTGTGCATGATTGTAGTCGTCGTCGTGGAGATTTGAAATAACCACTTTCATTGTTGAAACAATGTAATACATCCTTGGTCTCATGTTTTACAAAAACATTATATAAGATTTCAAACTCGCATATCTAAGTTACTATTGAAGATACAGGAGTGATTTTACACTCAATGTAATCAGGTTGAAGCTCTCTATTGGCTCATCCGGGAAAATTTAATCCATGTGTAATATTCATGCTTAGTTACCATGGAAACTCTCATAACAATAAAGTAAACAATCTATCTGTGCATGATTGTAGTCGTCGTCGTGGAGATTTGAAATAACCACTTTCATTGTTGAAACAATGTAATACATCCTTGGTCTCACGTTTTACAAAAACATTATATAAGATTTCAAACACGCATATCAAAGTTACTATTGAAGATACATTTCAAACTCGCATATCTAAGTTACTATTGAAGATACAGAAGTGATTTTACACTCAATGTAATCAGGTCGTAGCTCTCTATTGGCTCATCTGGAAAAAAATAATCCATGTGTAATATGTATACTTAGTTACCAGGGAAACTCTCATAACAAGAAAGTAAACAATCTATCTGTGCATGATTGTAGTCGTCGTCGTGGAGATTTGAAATAACCACTTTCATTGTTGAAACAATGTAATACATCCTTGGTCTCATGTTTTACAAAAACATTATATAAGATTTCAAACTCGCATATCTAAGTTACTATTGAAGATACAGGAGTGATTTTACACTCAATGTAATCAGGTCGAAGCTCTCTATTGGCTCATCCGGGAAAATTTATTCCATGTGTAATATTCATGCTTAGTTACCATGGAAACTTTCATATCAATAAAGTAAACAATCTATTTGTGCATGATTGTAGTCGTCGTCGTGGATTTTTGAAATAACCACTTTCATTGTTGAAACAATGTAATACATCCTAAGGCTTCACGTTTTCAAAAACATTATATAAAGCTTCAAACTCGCATATCTCCGTTACTAAAGAAGATACAGAAGTGATTTTACACTCAATGTAATCAGGTCGAAGCTCTCTATTGGCTCAACATAAAAAATTTATTCCATGTGTAATATTCATGCTTAGTTACCATGGAAACTTTCATAACAATAAAGTAAACAATCTATCTGTGCATGATTGTAGTCGTCGTCGTGGAGATTTGAAATAACCACTTTCTTTGTTGACACAATGTAATACATCCCTGGTCTCACGTTTTACAAAAACATTATATAAGATTTCAAACTCGCATATCTAAGTTACTATTGAAGATACAGAAGTGATTTTACACTCAATGTAATCAGGTCGTAGCTCTCTATTGGCTCATCTGGAAAAAATTAATCCATGTGTAATATGTATACTTAGTTACCAGGGAAACTCTCATTACAATAAAGTAAACAATCTATTTGTGCATGATTGTAGTCGTCGTCGTGGAGATTTGAAATAACCACTTTGATTGTTGAAATAATGTAATACATCCTAAGGCCTCACGTTTTCAAAAACATTATATAAAGCTTCAAACTCGCATATCTCCGTTACCATAGAAGATACAGAAGTGATTTTACACTCAATGTAATCAGGTCGAAGCTCTCTATTGGCTCATCCGGGAAAATTTAATCCATGTGTAATATTCATGCTTAGTTACCATGGAAACTCTCATAACAATAAAGTAAACAATCTATCTGTGCATGATTGTAGTCGTCGTCGTGGAGATTTGAAATAACCACTTTCATTGTTGAAACAATGTAATACATCCTTGGTCTCACGTTTTACAAAAACATTATATAAGATTTCAAACACGCATATCAAAGTTACTATTGAAGATACATTTCAAACTCGCATATCTAAGTTACTATTGAAGATACAGAAGTGATTTTACACTCAATGTAATCAGGTCGAAGCTCTCTATTGGCTCAACATAAAAAATGTATTCCATGTGTAATATTCATGCTTAGTTACCATGGAAACTTTCATATCAATAAAGTAAACAATCTATTTGTGCATGATTGTAGTCGTCGTCGTGGAGATTTGAAATAACCACTTTCTTTGTTGACACAATGTAATACATCCCTGGTCTCACGTTTTACAAAAACATTATATAAGATTTCAAACTCGCATATCTAAGTTACTATTGAAGATACAGAAGTGATTTTACACTCAATGTAATCAGGTCGTAGCTCTCTATTGGCTCATCTGGAAAAAATTAATCCATGTGTAATATGTATACTTAGTTACCAGGGAAACTCTCATTACAATAAAGTAAACAATCTATTTGTGCATGATTGTAGTCGTCGTCGTGGAGATTTGAAATAACCACTTTCATTGTTGAAACAATGTAATACATCCAAAGGCCTCACGTTTTCAAAAACATTATATAAAGCTTCAAACTCGCATATCTCCGTTACTATAGAAGATACAGAAGTGATTTTACACTCAATGTAATCAGGTCGAAGCTCTCTATTGGCTCAACATAAAAAATTTAATCCATGTGTAATATGTATGCTTAGTTACCATGGAAACTCTCATAACAATAAAGTAAACAATCTATCTGTGCATGATTGTAGTCGTCGTCGTTGAGATTTGAAATAACCACTTTGATTGTTGAAACAATGTAATACATCCTAAGGCTTCACGTTTTCAAAAACATTATATAAAGCTTCAAACTCGCATATCTCCGTTACTATAGAAGATACAGAAGTGATTTTACACTCAATGTAATCAGGTTGAAGCTCTTTATTGGCTCAACATAAAAAAAATATTCCACGTGTAATATTCATACTTAGTTACCATGGAAACTTTCATAACAATAAAGTAAACAATCTATTTGTGCATGATTGTAGTCGTCGTCGTGGAGATTTGAAATAACCACTTTGATTGTTGAAACAATGTAATACATCCTAAGGCTTCACGTTTTCAAAAACATTATATAAAGCTTCAAACTCGCATATCTCCGTTACTATAGAAGATACAGAAGTGATTTTACACTCAATGTAATCAGGTCGAAGCTCTTTATTGGCTCAACATAAAAAAATTATTCCACGTGTAATATTCATACTTAGTTACCATGGAAACTTTCATAACAATAAAGTAAACAATCTATTTGTGCATGATTGTAGTCGTCGTCGTGGAGATTTGAAATAACCACTTTGATTGTTGAAACAATGTAATACATCCTAAGGCCTCACGTTTTCAAAAACATTATATAAAGCTTCAAACTCGCATATCTCCGTTACTATAGAAGATACAGAAGTGATTTTACACTCAATGTAATCAGGTCGAAGCTCTCTATTGGCTCATCCGGGAAAATTTAATCCATGTGTAATATTCATGCTTAGTTACCATGGAAACTCTCATAACAATAAAGTAAACAATCTATCTGTGCATGATTGTAGTCGTCGTCGTGGAGATTTGAAATAACCACTTTCATTGTTGAAACAATGTAATACATCCTTGGTCTCATGTTTTACAAAAACATTATATAAGATTTCAAACTCGCATATCTAAGTTACTATTGAAGATACAGGAGTGATTTTACACTCAATGTAATCAGGTCGAAGCTCTCTATTGGCTCAACATAAAAAATTTATTCCATGTGTAATATTCATGCTTAGTTACCATGGAAACTTTCATATCAATAAAGTAAACAATCTATTTGTGCATGATTGTAGTCGTCGTCGTGGAGATTTGAAATAACCACTTTCATTGTTGAAACAATGTAATACATCCTAAGGCTTCACGTTTTCAAAAACATTATATAAAGCTTCAAACTCGCATATCTCCGTTACTAAAGAAGATACAGGAGTGATTTTACACTCAATGTAATCAGGTCGAAGCTCTCTATTGGCTCAACATAAAAAATTTATTCCATGTGTAATATTCATGCTTAGTTACCATGGAAACTTTCATAACAATAAAGTAAACAATCTATTTGTGCATGATTGTAGTCGTCGTCGTGGAGATTTGAAATAACCACTTTCTTTGTTGACACAATGTAATACATCCCTGGTCTCACGTTTTACAAAAACATTATATAAGATTTCAAACTCGCATATCTAAGTTACTATTGAAGATACAGAAGTGATTTTACACTCAATGTAATCAGGTCGTAGCTCTCTATTGGCTCATCTGGAAAAAATTAATCCATGTGTAATATGTATACTTAGTTACCAGGGAAACTCTCATTACAATAAAGTAAACAATCTATTTGTGCATGATTGTAGTCGTCGTCGTGGAGATTTGAAATAACCACTTTGATTGTTGAAATAATGTAATACATCCTAAGGCCTCACGTTTTCAAAAACATTATATAAAGCTTCAAACTCGCATATCTCCGTTACTATAGAAGATACAGAAGTGATTTTACACTCAATGTAATCAGGTCGAAGCTCTCTATTGGCTCATCCGGCAAAATTTAATCCATGTGTAATATTCATGCTTAGTTACCATGGAAACTCTCATAACAATAAAGTAAACAATCTATCTGTGCATGATTGTAGTCGTCGTCGTGGAGATTTGAAATAACCACTTTCATTGTTGAAACAATGTAATACATCCTTGGTCTCACGTTTTACAAAAACATTATATAAGATTTCAAACACGCATATCAAAGTTACTATTGAAGATACATTTCAAACTCGCATATCTAAGTTACTATTGAAGATACAGAAGTGATTTTACACTCAATGTAATCAGGTCGAAGCTCTCTATTGGCTCATCTGGAAAAATTTAATCCAAGTGTAATACGTATACTTAGTTACCAGGGAAACTCTCATTACAATAAAGTAAACAATCTATTTGTGCATGATTGTAGTCGTCGTCGTTGAGATTTGAAATAACCACTTTGATTGTTGAAACAATGTAATACATCCTAAGGCTTCACGTTTTCAAAAACATTATATAAAGCTTCAAACTCGCATATCTCCGTTACTATAGAAGATACAGAAGTGATTTTACACTCAATGTAATCAGGTCGAAGCTCTTTATTGGCTCAACATAAAAAAATTATTCCACGTGTAATATTCATACTTAGTTACCATGGAAACTTTCATAACAATAAAGTAAACAATCTATTTGTGCATGATTGTAGTCGTCGTCGTGGAGATTTGAAATAACCACTTTGATTGTTGAAACAATGTAATACATCCTAAGGCCTCACGTTTTCAAAAACATTATATAAAGCTTCAAACTCGCATATCTCCGTTACTATAGAAGATACAGAAGTGATTTTACACTCAATGTAATCAGGTCGAAGCTCTCTATTGGCTCATCCGGGAAAATTTAATCCATGTGTAATATTCATGCTTAGTTACCATGGAAACTCTCATAACAATAAAGTAAACAATCTATCTGTGCATGATTGTAGTCGTCGTCGTGGAGATTTGAAATAACCACTTTCATTGTTGAAACAATGTAATACATCCTTGGTCTCATGTTTTACAAAAACATTATATAAGATTTCAAACTCGCATATCTAAGTTACTATTGAAGATACAGGAGTGATTTTACACTCAATGTAATCAGGTCGAAGCTCTCTATTGGCTCAACATAAAAAATTTATTCCATGTGTAATATTCATGCTTAGTTACCATGGAAACTTTCATATCAATAAAGTAAACAATCTATTTGTGCATGATTGTAGTCGTCGTCGTGGAGATTTGAAATAACCACTTTCATTGTTGAAAAAATGTAATACATCCTAAGGCTTCACGTTTTCAAAAACATTACATAAAGCTTCAAACTCGCATATCTCCGTTACTAAAGAAGATACAGAAGTGATTTTACACTCAATGTAATCAGGTCGAAGCTCTCTATTGGCTCATCCGGGAAAATTTAATCCATGTGTAATATTCATGCTTAGTTACCATGGAAACTTTCATAACAATAAAGTAAACAATCTATTTGTGCATGATTGTAGTCGTCGTCGTGGAGATTTGAAATAACCACTTTCTTTGTTGACACAATGTAATACATCCCTGGTCTCACGTTTTACAAAAACATTATATAAGATTTCAAACTCGCATATCTAAGTTACTATTGAAGATACAGAAGTGATTTTACACTCAATGTAATCAGGTCGTAGCTCTCTATTGGCTCATCTGGAAAAAATTAATCCATGTGTAATATGTATACTTAGTTACCAGGGAAACTCTCATTACAATAAAGTAAACAATCTATTTGTGCATGATTGTAGTCGTCGTCGTGGAGATTTGAAATAACCACTTTGATTGTTGAAATAATGTAATACATCCTAAGGCCTCACGTTTTCAAAAACATTATATAAAGCTTCAAACTCGCATATCTCCGTTACTATAGAAGATACAGAAGTGATTTTACACTCAATGTAATCAGGTCGAAGCTCTCTATTGGCTCATCCGGGAAAATTTAATCCATGTGTAATATTCATGCTTAGTTACCATGGAAACTCTCATAACAATAAAGTAAACAATATATTTGTGCATGATTGTAGTCGTCGTCGTGGAGATTTGAAATAACCACTTTCATTGTTGAAACAATGTAATACATCCTAAGGCCTGACGTTTTCAAAAACATTATATAAAGCTTCAAACTCGCATATCTCCGTTACTATAGAAGATACAGAAGTGATTTTACACTCAATGTAATCAGGTCGAAGCTCTCTATTGGCTCAACATAAAAAATTTAATCCATGTGAAATATGTATGCTTAGTTACCATGGAAACTCTCATAACAATAAAGTAAACAATCTATCTGTGCATGATTGTAGTCGTCGTCGTGGAGATTTGAAATAACCACTTTCATTGTTGAAACAATGTAATACATCCTTGGTCTCACGTTTTACAAAAACATTATATAAGATTTCAAACACGCATATCAAAGTTACTATTGAAGATACATTTCAAACTCGCATATCTAAGTTACTATTGAAGATACAGAAGTGATTTTACACTCAATGTAATCAGGTCGAAGCTCTCTATTGGCTCATCTGGAAAAATTTAATCCAAGTGTAATATGTATACTTAGTTACCAGGGAAACTCTCATTACAATAAAGTAAACAATCTATTTGTGCATGATTGTAGTCGTCGTCGTGGAGATTTGAAATAACCACTTTGATTGTTGAAACAATGTAATACATCCTAAGGCCTCACGTTTTCAAAAACATTATATAAAGCTTCAAACTCGCATATCTCCGTTACTATAGAAGATACAGAAGTGATTTTACACTCAATGTAATCAGGTCGAAGCTCTCTATTGGCTCATCCGGGAAAATTTAATCCATGTGTAATATTCATGCTTAGTTACCATGGAAACTCTCATAACAAGAAAGTAAACAATCTATCTGTGCATGATTGTAGTCGTCGTCGTGGAGATTTGAAATAACCACTTTCATTGTTGAAACAATGTAATACATCCTTGGTCTCATGTTTTACAAAAACATTATATAAGATTTCAAACTCGCATATCTAAGTTACTATTGAAGATACAGGAGTGATTTTACACTCAATGTAATCAGGTCGAAGCTCTCTATTGGCTCATCCGGGAAAATTTAATCCATGTGTAATATTCATGCTTAGTTACCATGGAAACTCTCATAACAATAAAGTAAACAATCTATCTGTGCATGATTGTAGTCGTCGTCGTGGAGATTTGAAATAACCACTTTCATTGTTGAAACAATGTAATACATCCTTGGTCTCACGTTTTACAAAAACATTATATAAGATTTCAAACACGCATATCAAATTTACTATTGAAGATACATTTCAAACTCGCATATCTAAGTTACTATTGAAGATACAGAAGTGATTTTACACTCAATGTAATCAGGTCGTAGCTCTCTATTGGCTCATCTGGAAAAAATTAATCCATGTGTAATATGTATACTTAGTTACCAGGGAAACTCTCATAACAAGAAAGTAAACAATCTATCTGTGCATGATTGTAGTCGTCGTCGTGGAGATTTGAAATAACCACTTTCATTGTTGAAACAATGTAATACATCCTTGGTCTCATGTTTTACAAAAACATTATATAAGATTTCAAACTCGCATATCTAAGTTACTATTGAAGATACAGGAGTGATTTTACACTCAATGTAATCAGGTCGAAGCTCTCTATTGGCTCATCCGGGAAAATTTATTCCATGTGTAATATTCATGCTTAGTTACCATGGAAACTTTCATATCAATAAAGTAAACAATCTATTTGTGCATGATTGTAGTCGTCGTCGTGGATTTTTGAAATAACCACTTTCATTGTTGAAACAATGTAATACATCCTAAGGCTTCACGTTTTCAAAAACATTATATAAAGCTTCAAACTCGCATATCTCCGTTACTAAAGAAGATACAGAAGTGATTTTACACTCAATGTAATCAGGTCGAAGCTCTCTATTGGCTCAACATAAAAAATTTATTCCATGTGTAATATTCATGCTTAGTTACCATGGAAACTTTCATAACAATAAAGTAAACAATCTATCTGTGCATGATTGTAGTCGTCGTCGTGGAGATTTGAAATAACCACTTTCTTTGTTGACACAATGTAATACATCCCTGGTCTCACGTTTTACAAAAACATTATATAAGATTTCAAACTCGCATATCTAAGTTACTATTGAAGATACAGAAGTGATTTTACACTCAATGTAATCAGGTCGTAGCTCTCTATTGGCTCATCTGGAAAAAATTAATCCATGTGTAATATGTATACTTAGTTACCAGGGAAACTCTCATTACAATAAAGTAAACAATCTATTTGTGCATGATTGTAGTCGTCGTCGTGGAGATTTGAAATAACCACTTTGATTGTTGAAATAATGTAATACATCCTAAGGCCTCACGTTTTCAAAAACATTATATAAAGCTTCAAACTCGCATATCTCCGTTACCATAGAAGATACAGAAGTGATTTTACACTCAATGTAATCAGGTCGAAGCTCTCTATTGGCTCATCCGGGAAAATTTAATCCATGTGTAATATTCATGCTTAGTTACCATGGAAACTCTCATAACAATAAAGTAAACAATCTATCTGTGCATGATTGTAGTCGTCGTCGTGGAGATTTGAAATAACCACTTTCATTGTTGAAACAATGTAATACATCCTTGGTCTCACGTTTTACAAAAACATTATATAAGATTTCAAACACGCATATCAAAGTTACTATTGAAGATACATTTCAAACTCGCATATCTAAGTTACTATTGAAGATACAGAAGTGATTTTACACTCAATGTAATCAGGTCGAAGCTCTCTATTGGCTCAACATAAAAAATTTATTCCATGTGTAATATTCATGCTTAGTTACCATGGAAACTTTCATATCAATAAAGTAAACAATCTATTTGTGCATGATTGTAGTCGTCGTCGTGGAGATTTGAAATAACCACTTTCTTTGTTGACACAATGTAATACATCCCTGGTCTCACGTTTTACAAAAACATTATATAAGATTTCAAACTCGCATATCTAAGTTACTATTGAAGATACAGAAGTGATTTTACACTCAATGTAATCAGGTCGTAGCTCTCTATTGGCTCATCTGGAAAAAATTAATCCATGTGTAATATGTATACTTAGTTACCAGGGAAACTCTCATTACAATAAAGTAAACAATCTATTTGTGCATGATTGTAGTCGTCGTCGTGGAGATTTGAAATAACCACTTTCATTGTTGAAACAATGTAATACATCCAAAGGCCTCACGTTTTCAAAAACATTATATAAAGCTTCAAACTCGCATATCTCCGTTACTATAGAAGATACAGAAGTGATTTTACACTCAATGTAATCAGGTTGAAGCTCTTTATTGGCTCAACATAAAAAAATTATTCCACGTGTAATATTCATACTTAGTTACCATGGAAACTTTCATAACAATAAAGTAAACAATCTATTTGTGCATGATTGTAGTCGTCGTCGTGGAGATTTGAAATAACCACTTTGATTGTTGAAACAATGTAATACATCCTAAGGCTTCACGTTTTCAAAAATATTATATAAAGCTTCAAACTCGCATATCTCCGTTACTATAGAAGATACACAAGTGATTTTACACTCAATGTAATCAGGTCGAAGCTCTTTATTGGCTCAACATAAAAAAATTATTCCACGTGTAATATTCATACTTAGTTACCATGGAAACTTTCATAACAATAAAGTAAACAATCTATTTGTGCATGATTGTAGTCGTCGTCGTGGAGATTTGAAATAACCACTTTGATTGTTGAAACAATGTAATACATCCTAAGGCCTCACGTTTTCAAAAACATTATATAAAGCTTCAAACTCGCATATCTCCGTTACTATAGAAGATACAGAAGTGATTTTACACTCAATGTAATCAGGTCGAAGCTCTCTATTGGCTCATCCGGGAAAATTTAATCCATGTGTAATATTCATGCTTAGTTACCATGGAAACTCTCATAACAATAAAGTAAACAATCTATCTGTGCATGATTGTAGTCGTCGTCGTGGAGATTTGAAATAACCACTTTCATTGTTGAAACAATGTAATACATCCTTGGTCTCATGTTTTACAAAAACATTATATAAGATTTCAAACTCGCATATCTAAGTTACTATTGAAGATACAGGAGTGATTTTACACTCAATGTAATCAGGTCGAAGCTCTCTATTGGCTCAACATAAAAAATTTATTCCATGTGTAATATTCATGCTTAGTTACCATGGAAACTTTCATATCAATAAAGTAAACAATCTATTTGTGCATGATTGTAGTCGTCGTCGTGGAGATTTGAAATAACCACTTTCATTGTTGAAACAATGTAATACATCCTAAGGCTTCACGTTTTCAAAAACATTATATAAAGCTTCAAACTCGCATATCTCCGTTACTAAAGAAGATACAGAAGTGATTTTACACTCAATGTAATCAGGTCGAAGCTCTCTATTGGCTCAACATAAAAAATTTATTCCATGTGTAATATTCATGCTTAGTTACCATGGAAACTTTCATAACAATAAAGTAAACAATCTATTTGTGCATGATTGTAGTCGTCGTCGTGGAGATTTGAAATAACCACTTTCTTTGTTGACACAATGTAATACATCCCTGGTCTCACGTTTTACAAAAACATTATATAAGATTTCAAACTCGCATATCTAAGTTACTATTGAAGATACAGAAGTGATTTTACACTCAATGTAATCAGGTCGTAGCTCTCTATTGGCTCATCTGGAAAAAATTAATCCATGTGTAATATGTATACTTAGTTACCAGGGAAACTCTCATTACAATAAAGTAAACAATCTATTTGTGCATGATTGTAGTCGTCGTCGTGGAGATTTGAAATAACCACTTTGATTGTTGAAATAATGTAATACATCCTAAGGCCTCACGTTTTCAAAAACATTATATAAAGCTTCAAACTCGCATATCTCCGTTACTATAGAAGATACAGAAGTGATTTTACACTCAATGTAATCAGGTCGAAGCTCTCTATTGGCTCATCCGGGAAAATTTAATCCATGTGTAATATTCATGCTTAGTTACCATGGAAACTCTCATAACAATAAAGTAAACAATCTATCTGTGCATGATTGTAGTCGTCGTCGTGGAGATTTGAAATAACCACTTTCATTGTTGAAACAATGTAATACATCCTTGGTCTCACGTTTTACAAAAACATTATATAAGATTTCAAACACGCATATCAAAGTTACTATTGAAGATACATTTCAAACTCGCATATCTAAGTTACTATTGAAGATACAGAAGTGATTTTACACTCAATGTAATCAGGTCGAAGCTCTCTATTGGCTCATCTGGAAAAATTTAATCCAAGTGTAATACGTATACTTAGTTACCAGGGAAACTCTCATTACAATAAAGTAAACAATCTATTTGTGCATGATTGTAGTCGTCGTCGTTGAGATTTGAAATAACCACTTTGATTGTTGAAACAATGTAATACATCCTAAGGCTTCACGTTTTCAAAAACATTATATAAAGCTTCAAACTCGCATATCTCCGTTACTATAGAAGATACAGAAGTGATTTTACACTCAATGTAATCAGGTCGAAGCTCTTTATTGGCTCAACATAAAAAAATTATTCCACGTGTAATATTCATACTTAGTTACCATGGAAACTTTCATAACAATAAAGTAAACAATCTATTTGTGCATGATTGTAGTCGTCGTCGTGGAGATTTGAAATAACCACTTTGATTGTTGAAACAATGTAATACATCCTAAGGCCTCACGTTTTCAAAAACATTATATAAAGCTTCAAACTCGCATATCTCCGTTACTATAGAAGATACAGAAGTGATTTTACACTCAATGTAATCAGGTCGAAGCTCTCTATTGGCTCATCCGGGAAAATTTAATCCATTTGTAATATTCATGCTTAGTTACCATGGAAACTCTCATAACAATAAAGTAAACAATCTATCTGTGCATGATTGTAGTCGTCGTCGTGGAGATTTGAAATAACCACTTTCATTGTTGAAACAATGTAATACATCCTTGGTCTCATGTTTTACAAAAACATTATATAAGATTTCAAACTCGCATATCTAAGTTACTATTGAAGATACAGGAGTGATTTTACACTCAATGTAATCAGGTCGTAGCTCTCTATTGGCTCAACATAAAAAATTTATTCCATGTGTAATATTCATGCTTAGTTACCATGGAAACTTTCATATCAATAAAGTAAACAATCTATTTGTGCATGATTGTAGTCGTCGTCGTGGAGATTTGAAATAACCACTTTCATTGTTGAAACAATGTAATACATCCTAAGGCTTCACGTTTTCAAAAACATTATATAAAGCTTCAAACTCGCATATCTCCGTTACTAAAGAAGATACAGAAGTGATTTTACACTCAATGTAATCAGGTCGAAGCTCTCTATTGGCTCAACATAAAAAATTTATTCCATGTGTAATATTCATGCTTAGTTACCATGGAAACTTTCATAACAATAAAGTAAACAATCTATTTGTGCATGATTGTAGTCGTCGTCGTGGAGATTTGAAATAACCACTTTCTTTGTTGACACAATGTAATACATCCCTGGTCTCACGTTTTACAAAAACATTATATAAGATTTCAAACTCGCATATCTAAGTTACTATTGAAGATACAGAAGTGATTTTACACTCAATGTAATCAGGTCGTAGCTCTCTATTGGCTCATCTGGAAAAAATTAATCCATGTGTAATATGTATACTTAGTTACCAGGGAAACTCTCATTACAATAAAGTAAACAATCTATTTGTGCATGATTGTAGTCGTCGTCGTGGAGATTTGAAATAACCACTTTGATTGTTGAAATAATGTAATACATCCTAAGGCCTCACGTTTTCAAAAACATTATATAAAGCTTCAAACTCGCATATCTCCGTTACTATAGAAGATACAGAAGTGATTTTACACTCAATGTAATCAGGTCGAAGCTCTCTATTGGCTCATCCGGGAAAATTTAATCCATGTGTAATATTCATGCTTAGTTACCATGGAAACTCTCATAACAATAAAGTAAACAATATATTTGTGCATGATTGTAGTCGTCGTCGTGGAGATTTGAAATAACCACTTTCATTGTTGAAACAATGTAATACATCCTAAGGCCTGACGTTTTCAAAAACATTATATAAAGCTTCAAACTCGCATATCTCCGTTACTAAAGAAGATACAGAAGTGATTTTACACTCAATGTAATCAGGTCGAAGCTCTCTATTGGCTCAACATAAAAAATTTAATCCAAGTGTAATATGTATACTTAGTTACCAGGGAAACTCTTATTACAATAAAGTAAACAATCTATTTGTGCATGATTGTAGTCGTCGTCGTTGAGATTTGAAATAACCACTTTGATTGTTGAAACAATGTAATACATCCTAAGGCTTCACGTTTTCAAAAACATTATATAAAGCTTCAAACTCGCATATCTCCGTTACTATAGAAGATACAGAAGTTATTTTACACTCAATGTAATCAGGTCGAAGCTCTCTATTGGCTCAACATAAAAAATTTAATCCATGTGTAATATGTATGCTTAGTTACCAAGGAAACTCTCATAACAATAAAGTAAACAATCTATCTGTGCATGATTGTAGTCGTCGTCGTGGAGATTTGAAATAACCACTTTCATTGTTGAAACAATGTAATACATCCTTGGTCTCACGTTTTACAAAAACATTATATAAGATTTCAAACACGCATATCAAAGTTACTATTGAAGATACATTTCAAACTCGCATATCTAAGTTACTATTGAAGATACAGAAGTGATTTTACACTCAATGTAATCAGGTCGAAGCTCTCTATTGGCTCATCTGGAAAAATTTAATCCAAGTGTAATATGTATACTTAGTTACCAGGGAAACTCTCATTACAATAAAGTAAACAATCTATTTGTGCATGATTGTAGTCGTCGTCGTGGAGATTTGAAATAACCACTTTGATTGTTGAAATAATGTAATACATCCTAAGGCCTCACGTTTTCAAAAACATTATATAAAGCTTCAAACTCGCATATCTCCGTTACTATAGAAGATACAGAAGTGATTTTACACTCAATGTAATCAGGTCGAAGCTCTCTATTGGCTCATCCGGGAAAATTTAATCCACGTGTAATATTCATGCTTAGTTACCATGGAAACTCTCATAACAATAAAGTAAACAATATATTTGTGCATGATTGTAGTCGTCGTCGTGGAGATTTGAAATAACCACTTTCATTGTTGAAACAATGTAATACATCCTAAGGCCTCACGTTTTCAAAAACATTATATAAAGCTTCAAACTCGCATATCTCCGTTACTAAAGAAGATACAGAAGTGATTTTACACTCAATGTAATCAGGTCGTAGCTCTCTATTGGCTCATCTGGAAAAAATTAATCCATGTGTAATATGTATACTTAGTTACCAGGGAAACTCTCATTACAATAAAGTAAACAATCTATTTGTGCATGATTGTAGTCGTCGTCGTGGAGATTTGAAATAACCACTTTGATTGTTGAAATAATGTAATACATCCTAAGGCCTCACGTTTTCAAAAACATTATATAAAGCTTCAAACTCGCATATCTCCGTTACTATAGAAGATACAGAAGTGATTTTACACTCAATGTAATCAGGTCGAAGCTCTCTATTGGCTCATCCGGGAAAATTTAATCCATGTGTAATATTCATGCTTAGTTACCATGGAAACTCTCATAACAATAAAGTAAACAATCTATCTGTGCATGATTGTAGTCGTCGTCGTGGAGATTTGAAATAACCACTTTCATTGTTGAAACAATGTAATACATCCTTGGTCTCACGTTTTACAAAAACATTATATAAGATTTCAAACACGCATATCAAAGTTACTATTGAAGATACATTTCAAACTCGCATATCTAAGTTACTATTGAAGATACAGAAGTGATTTTACACTCAATGTAATCAGGTCGAAGCTCTCTATTGGCTCATCTGGAAAAATTTAATCCAAGTGTAATACGTATACTTAGTTACCAGGGAAACTCTCATTACAATAAAGTAAACAATCTATTTGTGCATGATTGTAGTCGTCGTCGTTGAGATTTGAAATAACCACTTTGATTGTTGAAACAATGTAATACATCCTAAGGCTTCACGTTTTCAAAAACATTATATAAAGCTTCAAACTCGCATATCTCCGTTACTATAGAAGATACAGAAGTTATTTTACACTCAATGTAATCAGGTCGAAGCTCTTTATTGGCTCAACATAAAAAATTTAATCCATGTGTAATATGTATGCTTAGTTACCAAGGAAACTCTCATAACAATAAAGTAAACAATCTATCTGTGCATGATTGTAGTCGTCGTCGTGGAGATTTGAAATAACCACTTTCATTGTTGAAACAATGTAATACATCCTTGGTCTCACGTTTTACAAAAACATTATATAAGATTTCAAACACGCATATCAAAGTTACTATTGAAGATACATTTCAAACTCGCATATCTAAGTTACTATTGAAGATACAGAAGTGATTTTACACTCAATGTAATCAGGTCGAAGCTCTCTATTGGCTCATCTGGAAAAATTTAATCCAAGTGTAATATGTATACTTAGTTACCAGGGAAACTCTCATTACAATAAAGTAAACAATCTATTTGTGCATGATTGTAGTCGTCGTCGTGGAGATTTGAAATAACCACTTTGATTGTTGAAATAATGTAATACATCCTAAGGCCTCACGTTTTCAAAAACATTATATAAAGCTTCAAACTCGCATATCTCCGTTACTATAGAAGATACAGAAGTGATTTTACACTCAATGTAATCAGGTCGAAGCTCTCTATTGGCTCATCCGGGAAAATTTAATCCACGTGTAATATTCATGCTTAGTTACCATGGAAACTCTCATAACAATAAAGTAAACAATATATTTGTGCATGATTGTAGTCGTCGTCGTGGAGATTTGAAATAACCACTTTCATTGTTGAAACAATGTAATACATCCTAAGGCCTCACGTTTTCAAAAACATTATATAAAGCTTCAAACTCGCATATCTCCGTTACTAAAGAAGATACAGAAGTGATTTTACACTCAATGTAATCAGGTCGTAGCTCTCTATTGGCTCATCTGGAAAAAATTAATCCATGTGTAATATGTATACTTAGTTACCAGGGAAACTCTCATTACAATAAAGTAAACAATCTATTTGTGCATGATTGTAGTCGTCGTCGTGGAGATTTGAAATAACCACTTTGATTGTTGAAATAATGTAATACATCCTAAGGCCTCACGTTTTCAAAAACATTATATAAAGCTTCAAACTCGCATATCTCCGTTACTATAGAAGATACAGAAGTGATTTTACACTCAATGTAATCAGGTCGAAGCTCTCTATTGGCTCATCCGGGAAAATTTAATCCATGTGTAATATTCATGCTTAGTTACCATGGAAACTCTCATAACAATAAAGTAAACAATCTATCTGTGCATGATTGTAGTCGTCGTCGTGGAGATTTGAAATAACCACTTTCATTGTTGAAACAATGTAATACATCCTTGGTCTCACGTTTTACAAAAACATTATATAAGATTTCAAACACGCATATCAAAGTTACTATTGAAGATACATTTCAAACTCGCATATCTAAGTTACTATTGAAGATACAGAAGTGATTTTACACTCAATGTAATCAGGTCGAAGCTCTCTATTGGCTCATCTGGAAAAATTTAATCCAAGTGTAATACGTATACTTAGTTACCAGGGAAACTCTCATTACAATAAAGTAAACAATCTATTTGTGCATGATTGTAGTCGTCGTCGTTGAGATTTGAAATAACCACTTTGATTGTTGAAACAATGTAATACATCCTAAGGCTTCACGTTTTCAAAAACATTATATAAAGCTTCAAACTCGCATATCTCCGTTACTATAGAAGATACAGAAGTGATTTTACACTCAATGTAATCAGGTCGAAGCTCTTTATTGGCTCAACATAAAAAAATTATTCCACGTGTAATATTCATACTTAGTTACCATGGAAACTTTCATAACAATAAAGTAAACAATCTATTTGTGCATGATTGTAGTCGTCGTCGTGGAGATTTGAAATAACCACTTTGATTGTTGAAACAATGTAATACATCCTAAGGCCTCACGTTTTCAAAAACATTATATAAAGCTTCAAACTCGCATATCTCCGTTACTATAGAAGATACAGAAGTGATTTTACACTCAATGTAATCAGGTCGAAGCTCTCTATTGGCTCATCCGGGAAAATTTAATCCATTTGTAATATTCATCCTTAGTTACCATGGAAACTCTCATAACAATAAAGTAAACAATCTATCTGTGCATGATTGTAGTCGTCGTCGTGGAGATTTGAAATAACCACTTTCATTGTTGAAACAATGTAATACATCCTTGGTCTCATGTTTTACAAAAACATTATATAAGATTTCAAACTCGCATATCTAAGTTACTATTGAAGATACAGGAGTGATTTTACACTCAATGTAATCAGGTCGAAGCTCTCTATTGGCTCAACATAAAAAATTTATTCCATGTGTAATATTCATGCTTAGTTACCATGGAAACTTTCATATCAATAAAGTAAACAATCTATTTGTGCATGATTGTAGTCGTCGTCGTGGAGATTTGAAATAACCACTTTCATTGTTGAAACAATGTAATACATCCTAAGGCTTCACGTTTTCAAAAACATTATATAAAGCTTCAAACTCGCATATCTCCGTTACTATAGAAGATACAGAAGTGATTTTACACTCAATGTAATCAGGTCGAAGCTCTCTATTGGCTCATCCGGGAAAATTTAATCCACGTGTAATATTCATGCTTAGTTACCATGGAAACTCTCATAACAATAAAGTAAACAATATATTTGTGCATGATTGTAGTCGTCGTCGTGGAGATTTGAAATAACCACTTTCATTGTTGAAACAATGTAATACATCCTAAGGCCTCACGTTTTCAAAAACATTATATAAAGCTTCAAACTCGCATATCTCCGTTACTAAAGAAGATACAGAAGTGATTTTACACTCAATGTAATCAGGTCGAAGCTCTCTATTGGCTCATCCGGGAAAATTTAATCCACGTGTAATATTCATGCTTAGTTACCATGGAAACTCTCATAACAATAAAGTAAACAATCTATTTGTGCATGATTGTAGTCGTCGTCGTGGAGATTTGAAATAACCACTTTCATTGTTGAAACAATGTAATACATCCAAAGGCCTCACGTTTTCAAAAACATTATATAAAGCTTCAAACTCGCATATCTCCGTTACTATAGAAGATACAGAAGTGATTTTACACTCAATGTAATCAGGTCGAAGCTCTCTATTGGCTCAACATAAAAAATTTAATCCATGTGTAATATGTATGCTTAGTTACCATGGAAACTCTCATAACAATAAAGTAAACAATCTATCTGTGCATGATTGTAGTCGTCGTCGTGGAGATTTGAAATAAACACTTTCATTGTTGAAACAATGTAATACATCCTTGGTCTCACGTTTTACAAAAACATTATATAAGATTTCAAACACGCATATCAAAGTTACTATTGAAGATACATTTCAAACTCGCATATCTAAGTTACTATTGAAGATACAGAAGTGATTTTACACTCAATGTAATCAGGTCGAAGCTCTCTATTGGCTCATCTGGAAAAATTTAATCCAAGTGTAATATGTATACTTAGTTACCAGGGAAACTCTCATTACAATAAAGTAAACAATCTATTTGTGCATGACTGTAGTCGTCGTCGTTGAGATTTGAAATAACCACTTTCATTGTTGAAACAATGTAATACATCCTAAGGCTTCACGTTTTCAAAAACATTATATAAAGCTTCAAACTCGCATATCTCCGTTACTAAAGAAGATACAGAAGTGATTTTACACTCAATGTAATCAGGTCGAAGCTCTCTATTGGCTCAACGTAAAAAATTTATTCCATGTGTAATATTCATGCTTAGTTACCATGGAAACTTTCATAACAATAAAGTAAACAATCTATTTGTGCATGATTGTAGTCGTCGTCGTGGAGATTTGAAATAACCACTTTCTTTGTTGACACAATGTAATACATCCCTGGTCTCACGTTTTACAAAAACATTATATAAGATTTCAAACTCGCATATCTAAGTTACTATTGAAGATACAGAAGTGATTTTACACTCAATGTAATCAGGTCGTAGCTCTCTATTGGCTCATCTGGAAAAAATTAATCCATGTGTAATATGTATACTTAGTTACCAGGGAAACTCTCATTACAATAAAGTAAACAATCTATTTGTGCATGATTGTAGTCGTCGTCGTGGAGATTTGAAATAACCACTTTGATTGTTGAAATAATGTAATACATCCTAAGGCCTCACGTTTTCAAAAACATTATATAAAGCTTCAAACTCGCATATCTCCGTTACTATAGAAGATACAGAAGTGATTTTACACTCAATGTAATCAGGTCGAAGCTCTCTATTGGCTCATCCGGGAAAATTTAATCCATGTGTAATATTCATGCTTAGTTACCATGGAAACTCTCATAACAATAAAGTAAACAATATATTTGTGCATGATTGTAGTCGTCGTCGTGGAGATTTGAAATAACCACTTTCATTGTTGAAACAATGTAATACATCCTAAGGCCTGACGTTTTCAAAAACATTATATAAAGCTTCAAACTCGCATATCTCCGTTACTAAAGAAGATACAGAAGTGATTTTACACTCAATGTAATCAGGTCGAAGCTCTCTATTGGCTCAACATAAAAAATTTAATCCAAGTGTAATATGTATACTTAGTTACCAGGGAAACTCTTATTACAATAAAGTAAACAATCTATTTGTGCATGATTGTAGTCGTCGTCGTTGAGATTTGAAATAACCACTTTGATTGTTGAAACAATGTAATACATCCTAAGGCTTCACGTTTTCAAAAACATTATATAAAGCTTCAAACTCGCATATCTCCGTTACTATAGAAGATACAGAAGTGATTTTACACTCAATGTAATCAGGTCGAAGCTCTCTATTGGCTCAACATAAAAAATTTAATCCATGTGTAATATGTATGCTTAGTTACCAAGGAAACTCTCATAACAATAAAGTAAACAATCTATCTGTGCATGATTGTAGTCGTCGTCGTGGAGATTTGAAATAACCACTTTCATTGTTGAAACAATGTAATACATCCTTGGTCTCACGTTTTACAAAAACATTATATAAGATTTCAAACACGCATATCAAAGTTACTATTGAAGATACATTTCAAACTCGCATATCTAAGTTACTATTGAAGATACAGAAGTGATTTTACACTCAATGTAATCAGGTCGAAACTCTCTATTGGCTCATCTGGAAAAATTTAATCCAAGTGTAATATGTATACTTAGTTACCAGGGAAACTCTCATTACAATAAAGTAAACAATCTATTTGTGCATGATTGTAGTCGTCGTCGTGGAGATTTGAAATAACCACTTTGATTGTTGAAATAATGTAATACATCCTAAGGCCTCACGTTTTCAAAAACATTATATAAAGCTTCAAACTCGCATATCTCCGTTACTATAGAAGATACAGAAGTGATTTTACACTCAATGTAATCAGGTCGAAGCTCTCTATTGGCTCATCCGGGAAAATTTAATCCATGTGTAATATTCATGCTTAGTTACCATGGAAACTCTCATAACAATAAAGTAAACAATATATTTGTGCATGATTGTAGTCGTCGTCGTGGAGATTTGAAATAACCACTTTCATTGTTGAAATAATGTAATACATCCTAAGGCCTGACGTTTTCAAAAACATTATATAAAGCTTCAAACTCGCATATCTCCGTTACTAAAGAAGATACAGAAGTGATTTTACACTCAATGTAATCAGTTCGAAGCTCTCTATTGGCTCAACATAAAAAATTTAATCCAAGTGTAATATGTATACTTAGTTACCAGGGAAACTCTTATTACAATAAAGTAAACAATCTATTTGTGCATGATTGTAGTCGTCGTCGTTGAGATTTGAAATAACCACTTTGATTGTTGAAACAATGTAATACATCCTAAGGCTTCACGTTTTCAAAAACATTATATAAAGCTTCAAACTCGCATATCTCCGTTACTATAGAAGATACAGAAGTGATTTTACACTCAATGTAATCAGGTCGAAGCTCTCTATTGGCTCAACATAAAAAATTTAATCCATGTGTAATATGTATGCTTAGTTACCACGGAAACTCTCATAACAATAAAGTAAACAATCTATCTGTGCATGATTGTAGTCGTCGTCGTGGAGATTTGAAATAACCACTTTCATTGTTGAAACAATGTAATACATCCTTGGTCTCACGTTTTACAAAAACATTATATAAGATTTCAAACACGCATATCAAAGTTACTATTGAAGATACATTTCAAACTCGCATATCTAAGTTACTATTGAAGATACAGAAGTGATTTTACACTCAATGTAATCAGGTCGAAGCTCTCTATTGGCTCATCTGGAAAAATTTAATCCAAGTGTAATATGTATACTTAGTTACCAGGGAAACTCTCATTACAATAAAGTAAACAATCTATTTGTGCATGATTGTAGTCGTCGTCGTGGAGATTTGAAATAACCACTTTGATTGTTGAAATAATGTAATACATCCTAAGGCCTCACGTTTTCAAAAACATTATATAAAGCTTCAAACTCGCATATCTCCGTTACTATAGAAGATACAGAAGTGATTTTACACTCAATGTAATCAGGTCGAAGCTCTCTATTGGCTCATCCGGGAAAATTTAATCCACGTGTAATATTCATGCTTAGTTACCATGGAAACTCTCATAACAATAAAGTAAACAATCTATTTGTGCATGATTGTAGTCGTCGTCGTGGAGATTTGAAATAACCACTTTCATTGTTGAAACAATGTAATACATCCAAAGGCCTCACGTTTTCAAAAACATTATATAAAGCTTCAAACTCGCATATCTCCGTTACTATAGAAGATACAGAAGTGATTTTACACTCAATGTAATCAGGTCGAAGCTCTCTATTGGCTCAACATAAAAAATTTAATCCAAGTGTAATATTCATGCTTAGTTACCATGGAAACTCTCATAACAATAAAGTAAACAATATATTTGTGCATGATTGTAGTCGTCGTCGTGGAGATTTGAAATAACCACTTTCATTGTTGAAACAATGTAATACATCCTAAGGCCTGACGTTTTCAAAAACATTATATAAAGCTTCAAACTCGCATATCTCCGTTACTAAAGAAGATACAGAAGTGATTTTACACTCAATGTAATCAGGTCGAAGCTCTCTATTGGCTCAACATAAAAAATTTAATCCAAGTGTAATATGTATACTTAGTTACCAGGGAAACTCTTATTACAATAAAGTAAACAATCTATTTGTGCATGATTGTAGTCGTCGTCGTTGAGATTTGAAATAACCACTTTGATTGTTGAAACAATGTAATACATCCTAAGGCTTCACGTTTTCAAAAACATTATATAAAGCTTCAAACTCGCATATCTCCGTTACTATAGAAGATACAGAAGTGATTTTACACTCAATGTAATCAGGTCGAAGCTCTCTATTGGCTCAACATAAAAAATTTAATCCATGTGTAATATGTATGCTTAGTTACCAAGGAAACTCTCATAACAATAAAGTAAACAATCTATCTGTGCATGATTGTAGTCGTCGTCGTGGAGATTTGAAATAACCACTTTCATTGTTGAAACAATGTAATACATCCTTGGTCTCACGTTTTACAAAAACATTATATAAGATTTCAAACACGCATATCAAAGTTACTATTGAAGATACATTTCAAACTCGCATATCTAAGTTACTATTGAAGATACAGAAGTGATTTTACACTCAATGTAATCAGGTCGAAACTCTCTATTGGCTCATCTGGAAAAATTTAATCCAAGTGTAATATGTATACTTAGTTACCAGGGAAACTCTCATTACAATAAAGTAAACAATCTATTTGTGCATGATTGTAGTCGTCGTCGTGGAGATTTGAAATAACCACTTTGATTGTTGAAATAATGTAATACATCCTAAGGCCTCACGTTTTCAAAAACATTATATAAAGCTTCAAACTCGCATATCTCCGTTACTATAGAAGATACAGAAGTGATTTTACACTCAATGTAATCAGGTCGAAGCTCTCTATTGGCTCATCCGGGAAAATTTAATCCATGTGTAATATTCATGCTTAGTTACCATGGAAACTCTCATAACAATAAAGTAAACAATATATTTGTGCATGATTGTAGTCGTCGTCGTGGAGATTTGAAATAACCACTTTCATTGTTGAAATAATGTAATACATCCTAAGGCCTGACGTTTTCAAAAACATTATATAAAGCTTCAAACTCGCATATCTCCGTTACTAAAGAAGATACAGAAGTGATTTTACACTCAATGTAATCAGTTCGAAGCTCTCTATTGGCTCAACATAAAAAATTTAATCCAAGTGTAATATGTATACTTAGTTACCAGGGAAACTCTTATTACAATAAAGTAAACAATCTATTTGTGCATGATTGTAGTCGTCGTCGTTGAGATTTGAAATAACCACTTTGATTGTTGAAACAATGTAATACATCCTAAGGCTTCACGTTTTCAAAAACATTATATAAAGCTTCAAACTCGCATATCTCCGTTACTATAGAAGATACAGAAGTGATTTTACACTCAATGTAATCAGGTCGAAGCTCTCTATTGGCTCAACATAAAAAATTTAATCCATGTGTAATATGTATGCTTAGTTACCACGGAAACTCTCATAACAATAAAGTAAACAATCTATCTGTGCATGATTGTAGTCGTCGTCGTGGAGATTTGAAATAACCACTTTCATTGTTGAAACAATGTAATACATCCTTGGTCTCACGTTTTACAAAAACATTATATAAGATTTCAAACACGCATATCAAAGTTACTATTGAAGATACATTTCAAACTCGCATATCTAAGTTACTATTGAAGATACAGAAGTGATTTTACACTCAATGTAATCAGGTCGAAGCTCTCTATTGGCTCATCTGGAAAAATTTAATCCAAGTGTAATATGTATACTTAGTTACCAGGGAAACTCTCATTACAATAAAGTAAACAATCTATTTGTGCATGATTGTAGTCGTCGTCGTGGAGATTTGAAATAACCACTTTGATTGTTGAAATAATGTAATACATCCTAAGGCCTCACGTTTTCAAAAACATTATATAAAGCTTCAAACTCGCATATCTCCGTTACTATAGAAGATACAGAAGTGATTTTACACTCAATGTAATCAGGTCGAAGCTCTCTATTGGCTCAACATAAAAAATTTAATCCATGTGTAATATGTATGCTTAGTTACCAAGGAAACTCTCATAACAATAAAGTAAACAATCTATCTGTGCATGATTGTAGTCGTCGTCGTGGAGATTTGAAATAACCACTTTCATTGTTGAAACAATGTAATACATCCTTGGTCTCACGTTTTACAAAAACATTATATAAGATTTCAAACACGCATATCAAAGTTACTATTGAAGATACATTTCAAACTCGCATATCTAAGTTACTATTGAAGATACAGAAGTGATTTTACACTCAATGTAATCAGGTCGAAACTCTCTATTGGCTCATCTGGAAAAATTTAATCCAAGTGTAATATGTATACTTAGTTACCAGGGAAACTCTCATTACAATAAAGTAAACAATCTATTTGTGCATGATTGTAGTCGTCGTCGTGGAGATTTGAAATAACCACTTTGATTGTTGAAATAATGTAATACATCCTAAGGCCTCACGTTTTCAAAAACATTATATAAAGCTTCAAACTCGCATATCTCCGTTACTATAGAAGATACAGAAGTGATTTTACACTCAATGTAATCAGGTCGAAGCTCTCTATTGGCTCATCCGGGAAAATTTAATCCATGTGTAATATTCATGCTTAGTTACCATGGAAACTCTCATAACAATAAAGTAAACAATATATTTGTGCATGATTGTAGTCGTCGTCGTGGAGATTTGAAATAACCACTTTCATTGTTGAAATAATGTAATACATCCTAAGGCCTGACGTTTTCAAAAACATTATATAAAGCTTCAAACTCGCATATCTCCGTTACTAAAGAAGATACAGAAGTGATTTTACACTCAATGTAATCAGTTCGAAGCTCTCTATTGGCTCAACATAAAAAATTTAATCCAAGTGTAATATGTATACTTAGTTACCAGGGAAACTCTTATTACAATAAAGTAAACAATCTATTTGTGCATGATTGTAGTCGTCGTCGTTGAGATTTGAAATAACCACTTTGATTGTTGAAACAATGTAATACATCCTAAGGCTTCACGTTTTCAAAAACATTATATAAAGCTTCAAACTCGCATATCTCCGTTACTATAGAAGATACAGAAGTGATTTTACACTCAATGTAATCAGGTCGAAGCTCTCTATTGGCTCAACATAAAAAATTTAATCCATGTGTAATATGTATGCTTAGTTACCACGGAAACTCTCATAACAATAAAGTAAACAATCTATCTGTGCATGATTGTAGTCGTCGTCGTGGAGATTTGAAATAACCACTTTCATTGTTGAAACAATGTAATACATCCTTGGTCTCACGTTTTACAAAAACATTATATAAGATTTCAAACACGCATATCAAAGTTACTATTGAAGATACATTTCAAACTCGCATATCTAAGTTACTATTGAAGATACAGAAGTGATTTTACACTCAATGTAATCAGGTCGAAGCTCTCTATTGGCTCATCTGGAAAAATTTAATCCAAGTGTAATATGTATACTTAGTTACCAGGGAAACTCTCATTACAATAAAGTAAACAATCTATTTGTGCATGATTGTAGTCGTCGTCGTGGAGATTTGAAATAACCACTTTGATTGTTGAAATAATGTAATACATCCTAAGGCCTCACGTTTTCAAAAACATTATATAAAGCTTCAAACTCGCATATCTCCGTTACTATAGAAGATACAGAAGTGATTTTACACTCAATGTAATCAGGTCGAAGCTCTCTATTGGCTCATCCGGGAAAATTTAATCCACGTGTAATATTCATGCTTAGTTACCATGGAAACTCTCATAACAATAAAGTAAACAATCTATTTGTGCATGATTGTAGTCGTCGTCGTGGAGATTTGAAATAACCACTTTCATTGTTGAAACAATGTAATACATCCAAAGGCCTCACGTTTTCAAAAACATTATATAAAGCTTCAAACTCGCATATCTCCGTTACTATAGAAGATACAGAAGTGATTTTACACTCAATGTAATCAGGTCGAAGCTCTCTATTGGCTCAACATAAAAAAATTAATCCATGTGTAATATGTATGCTTAGTTACCATGGAAACTCTCATAACAATAAAGTAAACAATCTATCTGTGCATGATTGTAGTCGTCGTCGTGGAGATTTGAAATAACCACTTTCATTGTTGAAACAATGTAATACATCCTTGGTCTCACGTTTTACAAAAACATTATATAAGATTTCAAACACGCATATCAAAGTTACTATTGAAGATACATTTCAAACTCGCATATCTAAGTTACTATTGAAGATACAGAAGTGATTTTACACTCAATGTAATCAGGTCGAAGCTCTCTATTGGCTCATCTGGAAAAATTTAATCCAAGTGTAATATGTATACTTAGTTACCAGGGAAACTCTCATTACAATAAAGTAAACAATCTATTTGTGCATGATTGTAGTCGTCGTCGTTGAGATTTGAAATAACCACTTTCATTGTTGAAACAATGTAATACATCCTAAGGCTTCACGTTTTCAAAAACATTATATAAAGCTTCAAACTCGCATATCTCCGTTACTAAAGAAGATACAGAAGTGATTTTACACTCAATGTAATCAGGTCGAAGCTCTCTATTGGCTCAACATAAAAAATTTATTCCATGTGTAATATTCATGCTTAGTTACCATGGAAACGTTCATAACAATAAAGTAAACAATCTATTTGTGCATGATTGTAGTCGTCGTCGTGGAGATTTGAAATAACCACTTTCTTTGTTGACACAATGTAATACATCCCTGGTCTCACGTTTTACAAAAACATTATATAAGATTTCAAACTCGCATATCTAAGTTACTATTGAAGATACAGAAGTGATTTTACACTCAATGTAATCAGGTCGTAGCTCTCTATTGGCTCATCTGGAAAAAATTAATCCATGTGTAATATGTATACTTAGTTACCAGGGAAACTCTCATTACAATAAAGTAAACAATCTATTTGTGCATGATTGTAGTCGTCGTCGTGGAGATTTGAAATAACCACTTTGATTGTTGAAATAATGTAATACATCCTAAGGCCTCACGTTTTCAAAAACATTATATAAAGCTTCAAACTCGCATATCTCCGTTACTATAGAAGATACAGAAGTGATTTTACACTCAATGTAATCAGGTCGAAGCTCTCTATTGGCTCATCCGGGAAAATTTAATCCATGTGTAATATTCATGCTTAGTTACCATGGAAACTCTCATAACAATAAAGTAAACAATATATTTGTGCATGATTGTAGTCGTCGTCGTGGAGATTTGAAATAACCACTTTCATTGTTGAAACAATGTAATACATCCTAAGGCTTCACGTTTTCAAAAACATTATATAAAGCTTCAAACTCGCATATCTCCGTTACTATAGAAGATACAGAAGTGATTTTACACTCAATGTAATCAGGTCGAAGCTCTCTATTGGCTCAACATAAAAAATTTAATCCATGTGTAATATGTATGCTTAGTTACCAAGGAAACTCTCATAACAATAAAGTAAACAATCTATCTGTGCATGATTGTAGTCGTCGTCGTGGAGATTTGAAATAACCACTTTCATTGTTGAAACAATGTAATACATCCTTGGTCTCACGTTTTACAAAAACATTATATAAGATTTCAAACACGCATATCAAAGTTACTATTGAAGATACATTTCAAACTCGCATATCTAAGTTACTATTGAAGATACAGAAGTGATTTTACACTCAATGTAATCAGGTCGAAGCTCTCTATTGGCTCATCTGGAAAAATTTAATCCAAGTGTAATATGTATACTTAGTTACCAGGGAAACTCTCATTACAATAAAGTAAACAATCTATTTGTGCATGATTGTAGTCGTCGTCGTGGAGATTTGAAATAACCACTTTGATTGTTGAAATAATGTAATACATCCTAAGGCCTCACGTTTTCAAAAACATTATATAAAGCTTCAAACTCGCATATCTCCGTTACTATAGAAGATACAGAAGTGATTTTACACTCAATGTAATCAGGTCGAAGCTCTCTATTGGCTCATCCGGGAAAATTTAATCCACGTGTAATATTCATGCTTAGTTACCATGGAAACTCTCATAACAATAAAGTAAACAATATATTTGTGCATGATTGTAGTCGTCGTCGTGGAGATTTGAAATAACCACTTTCATTGTTGAAACAATGTAATACATCCTAAGGCCTGACGTTTTCAAAAACATTATATAAAGCTTCAAACTCGCATATCTCCGTTACTAAAGAAGATACAGAAGTGATTTTACACTCAATATAATCAGGTCGAAGCTCTCTATTGGCTCAACATAAAAAATTTAATCCAAGTGTAATATGTATACTTAGTTACCAGGGAAACTCTTATTACAATAAAGTAAACAATCTATTTGTGCATGATTGTAGTCGTCGTCGTTGAGATTTGAAATAACCACTTTGATTGTTGAAACAATGTAATACATCCTAAGGCTTCACGTTTTCAAAAACATTATATAAAGCTTCAAACTCGCATATCTCCGTTACTATAGAAGATACAGAAGTGATTTTACACTCAATGTAATCAGGTCGAAGCTCTCTATTGGCTCAACATAAAAAATTTAATCCATGTGTAATATGTATGCTTAGTTACCAAGGAAACTCTCATAACAATAAAGTAAACAATCTATCTGTGCATGATTGTAGTCGTCGTCGTGGAGATTTGAAATAACCACTTTCATTGTTGAAACAATGTAATACATCCTTGGTCTCACGTTTTACAAAAACATTATATAAGATTTCAAACACGCATATCAAAGTTACTATTGAAGATACATTTCAAACTCGCATATCTAAGTTACTATTGAAGATACAGAAGTGATTTTACACTCAATGTAATCAGGTCGAAGCTCTCAATTGGCTCATCTGGAAAAATTTAATCCAAGTGTAATATGTATACTTAGTTACCAGGGAAACTCTCATTACAATAAAGTAAACAATCTATTTGTGCATGATTGTAGTCGTCGTCGTGGAGATTTGAAATAACCACTTTGATTGTTGAAATAATGTAATACATCCTAAGGCCTCACGTTTTCAAAAACATTATATAAAGCTTCAAACTCGCATATCTCCGTTACTATAGAAGATACAGAAGTGATTTTACACTCAATGTAATCAGGTCGAAGCTCTCTATTGGCTCATCCGGGAAAATTTAATCCACGTGTAATATTCATGCTTAGTTACCATGGAAACTCTCATAACAATAAAGTAAACAATCTATTTGTGCATGATTGTAGTCGTCGTCGTGGAGATTTGAAATAACCACTTTCATTGTTGAAACAATGTAATACATCCAAAGGCCTCACGTTTTCAAAAACATTATATAAAGCTTCAAACTCGCATATCTCCGTTACTATAGAAGATACAGAAGTGATTTTACACTCAATGTAATCAGGTCGAAGCTCTCTATTGGCTCAACATAAAAAATTTAATCCATGTGTAATATGTATGCTTAGTTACCATGGAAACTCTCATAACAATAAAGTAAACAATCTATCTGTGCATGATTGTAGTCGTCGTCGTGGAGATTTGAAATAACCACTTTCATTGTTGAAACAATGTAATACATCCTTGGTCTCACGTTTTACAAAAACATTATATAAGATTTCAAACACGCATATCAAAGTTACTACTGAAGATACATTTCAAACTCGCATATCTAAGTTACTATTGAAGATACAGAAGTGATTTTACACTCAATGTAATCAGGTCGAAGCTCTCTATTGGCTCATCTGGAAAAATTTAATCCAAGTGTAATATGTATACTTAGTTACCAGGGAAACTCTCATTACAATAAAGTAAACAATCTATTTGTGCATGATTGTAGTCGTCGTCGTTGAGATTTGAAATAACCACTTTCATTGTTGAAACAATGTAATACATCCTAAGGCTTCACGTTTTCAAAAACATTATATAAAGCTTCAAACTCGCATATCTCCGTTACTAAAGAAGATACAGAAGTGATTTTACACTCAATGTAATCAGGTCGAAGCTCTCTATTGGCTCAACATAAAAAATTTATTCCATGTGTAATATTCATGCTTAGTTACCATGGAAACTTTCATAACAATAAAGTAAACAATCTATTTGTGCATGATTGTAGTCGTCGTCGTGGAGATTTGAAATAACCACTTTCTTTGTTGACACAATGTAATACATCCCTGGTCTCACGTTTTACAAAAACATTATATAAGATTTCAAACTCGCATATCTAAGTTACTATTGAAGATACAGAAGTGATTTTACACTCAATGTAATCAGGTCGTAGCTCTCTATTGGCTCATCTGGAAAAAATTAATCCATGTGTAATATGTATACTTAGTTACCAGGGAAACTCTCATTACAATAAAGTAAACAATCTATTTGTGCATGATTGTAGTCGTCGTCGTGGAGATTTGAAATAACCACTTTGATTGTTGAAATAATGTAATACATCCTAAGGCCTCACGTTTTCAAAAACATTATATAAAGCTTCAAACTCGCATATCTCCGTTACTATAGAAGATACAGAAGTGATTTTACACTCAATGTAATCAGGTCGAAGCTCTCTATTGGCTCATCCGGGAAAATTTAATCCATGTGTAATATTCATGCTTAGTTACCATGGAAACTCTCATAACAATAAAGTAAACAATATATTTGTGCATGATTGTAGTCGTCGTCGTGGAGATTTGAAATAACCACTTTCATTGTTGAAACAATGTAATACATCCTAAGGCCTGACGTTTTCAAAAACATTATATAAAGCTTCAAACTCGCATATCTCCGTTACTAAAGAAGATACAGAAGTGATTTTACACTCAATGTAATCAGGTCGAAGCTCTCTATTGGCTCAACATAAAAAATTTAATCCAAGTGTAATATGTATACTTAGTTACCAGGGAAACTCTTATTACAATAAAGTAAACAATCTATTTGTGCATGATTGTAGTCGTCGTCGTTGAGATTTGAAATAACCACTTTGATTGTTGAAACAATGTAATACATCCTAAGGCTTCACGTTTTCAAAAACATTATATAAAGCTTCAAACTCGCATATCTCCGTTACTATAGAAGATACAGAAGTGATTTTACACTCAATGTAATCAGGTCGAAGCTCTCTATTGGCTCAACATAAAAAATTTAATCCATGGGTAATATGTATGCTTAGTTACCAAGGAAACTCTCATAACAATAAAGTAAACAATCTATCTGTGCATGATTGTAGTCGTCGTCGTGGAGATTTGAAATAACCACTTTCATTGTTGAAACAATGTAATACATCCTTGGTCTCACGTTTTACAAAAACATTATATAAGATTTCAAACACGCATATCAAAGTTACTATTGAAGATACATTTCAAACTCGCATATCTAAGTTACTATTGAAGATACAGAAGTGATTTTACACTCAATGTAATCAGGTCGAAGCTCTCTATTGGCTCATCTGGAAAAATTTAATCCAAGTGTAATATGTATACTTAGTTACCAGGGATACTCTCATTACAATAAAGTAAACAATCTATTTGTGCATGATTGTAGTCGTCGTCGTGGAGATTTGAAATAACCACTTTGATTGTTGAAATAATGTAATACATCCTAAGGCCTCACGTTTTCAAAAACATTATATAAAGCTTCAAACTCGCATATCTCCGTTACTATAGAAGATACAGAAGTGATTTTACACTCAATGTAATCAGGTCGAAGCTCTCTATTGGCTCATCCGGGAAAATTTAATCCATGTGTAATATTCATGCTTAGTTACCATGGAAACTCTCATAACAATAAAGTAAACAATCTATCTGTGCATGATTGTAGTCGTCGTCGTGGAGATTTGAAATAACCACTTTCATTGTTGAAACAATGTAATACATCCTTGGTCTCACGTTTTACAAAAACATTATATAAGATTTCAAACACGCATATCAAAGTTACTATTGAAGATACATTTCAAACTCGCATATCTAAGTTACTATTGAAGATACAGAAGTGATTTTACACTCAATGTAATCAGGTCGAAGCTCTCTATTGGCTCATCTGGAAAAATTTAATCCAAGTGTAATATGTATACTTAGTTACCAGGGAAACTCTCATTACAATAAAGTAAACAATCTATTTGTGCATGATTGTAGTCGTCGTCGTGGAGATTTGAAATAACCACTTTGATTGTTGAAATAATGTAATACATCCTAAGGCCTCACGTTTTCAAAAACATTATATAAAGCTTCAAACTCGCATATCTCCGTTACTATAGAAGATACAGAAGTGATTTTACACTCAATGTAATCAGGTCGAAGCTCTCTATTGGCTCATCCGGGAAAATTTAATCCACGTGTAATATTCATGCTTAGTTACCATGGAAACTCTCATAACAATAAAGTAAACAATATATTTGTGCATGATTGTAGTCGTCGTCGTGGAGATTTGAAATAACCACTTTCATTGTTGAAACAATGTAATACATCCTAAGGCCTCACGTTTTCAAAAACATTATATAAAGCTTCAAACTCGCATATCTCCGTTACTAAAGAAGATACAGAAGTGATTTTACACTCAATGTAATCAGGTCGAAGCTCTCTATTGGCTCATCCGGGAAAATTTAATCCACGTGTAATATTCATGCTTAGTTACCATGGAAACTCTCATAACAATAAAGTAAACAATCTATTTGTGCATGATTGTAGTCGTCGTCGTGGAGATTTGAAATAACCACTTTCATTGTTGAAACAATGTAATACATCCAAAGGCCTCACGTTTTCAAAAACATTATATAAAGCTTCAAACTCGCATATCTCCGTTACTATAGAAGATACAGAAGTGATTTTACACTCAATGTAATCAGGTCGAAGCTCTCTATTGGCTCAACATAAAAAATTTAATCCATGTGTAATATGTATGCTTAGTTACCATGGAAACTCTCATAACAATAAAGTAAACAATCTATCTGTGCATGATTGTAGTCGTCGTCGTGGAGATTTGAAATAACCACTTTCATTGTTGAAACAATGTAATACATCCTTGGTCTCACGTTTTACAAAAACATTATATAAGATTTCAAACACGCATATCAAAGTTACTATTGAAGATACATTTCAAACTCGCATATCTAAGTTACTATTGAAGATACAGAAGTGATTTTACACTCAATGTAATCAGGTCGAAGCTCTCTATTGGCTCATCTGGAAAAATTTAATCCAAGTGTAATATGTATACTTAGTTACCAGGGAAACTCTCATTACAATAAAGTAAACAATCTATTTGTGCATGATTGTAGTCGTCGTCGTGGAGATTTGAAATAACCACTTTGATTGTTGAAATAATGTAATACATCCTAAGGCCTCACGTTTTCAAAAACATTATATAAAGCTTCAAACTCGCATATCTCCGTTACTATAGAAGATACAGAAGTGATTTTACACTCAATGTAATCAGGTCGAAGCTCTCTATTGGCTCATCCGGGAAAATTTAATCCATGTGTAATATTCATGCTTAGTTACCATGGAAACTCTCATAACAATAAAGTAAACAATATATTTGTGCATGATTGTAGTCGTCGTCGTGGAGATTTGAAATAACCACTTTCATTGTTGAAACAATGTAATACATCCTAAGGCTTCACGTTTTCAAAAACATTATATAAAGCTTCAAACTCGCATATCTCCGTTACTATAGAAGATACAGAAGTGATTTTACACTCAATGTAATCAGGTCGAAGCTCTCTATTGGCTCAACATAAAAAATTTAATCCATGTGTAATATGTATGCTTAGTTACCAAGGAAACTCTCATAACAATAAAGTAAACAATCTATCTGTGCATGATTGTAGTCGTCGTCGTGGAGATTTGAAATAACCACTTTCATTGTTGAAACAATGTAATACATCCTTGGTCTCACGTTTTACAAAAACATTATATAAGATTTCAAACACGCATATCAAAGTTACTATTGAAGATACATTTCAAACTCGCATATCTAAGTTACTATTGAAGATACAGAAGTGATTTTACACTCAATGTAATCAGGTCGAAGCTCTCTATTGGCTCATCTGGAAAAATTTAATCCAAGTGTAATATGTATACTTAGTTACCAGGGAAACTCTCATTACAATAAAGTAAACAATCTATTTGTGCATGATTGTAGTCGTCGTCGTGGAGATTTGAAATAACCACTTTGATTGTTGAAATAATGTAATACATCCTAAGGCCTCACGTTTTCAAAAACATTATATAAAGCTTCAAACTCGCATATCTCCGTTACTATAGAAGATACAGAAGTGATTTTACACTCAATGTAATCAGGTCGAAGCTCTCTATTGGCTCATCCGGGAAAATTTAATCCACGTGTAATATTCATGCTTAGTTACCATGGAAACTCTCATAACAATAAAGTAAACAATATATTTGTGCATGATTGTAGTCGTCGTCGTGGAGATTTGAAATAACCACTTTCATTGTTGAAACAATGTAATACATCCTAAGGCCTCACGTTTTCAAAAACATTATATAAAGCTTCAAACTCGCATATCTCCGTTACTAAAGAAGATACAGAAGTGATTTTACACTCAATGTAATCAGGTCGAAGCTCTCTATTGGCTCATCCGGGAAAATTTAATCCACGTGTAATATTCATGCTTAGTTACCATGGAAACTCTCATAACAATAAAGTAAACAATCTATTTGTGCATGATTGTAGTCGTCGTCGTGGAGATTTGAAATAACCACTTTCATTGTTGAAACAATGTAATACATCCAAAGGCCTCACGTTTTCAAAAACATTATATAAAGCTTCAAACTCGCATATCTCCGTTACTATAGAAGATACAGAAGTGATTTTACACTCAATGTAATCAGGTCGAAGCTCTCTATTGGCTCAACATAAAAAATTTAATCCATGTGTAATATGTATGCTTAGTTACCATGGAAACTCTCATAACAATAAAGTAAACAATCTATCTGTGCATGATTGTAGTCGTCGTCGTGGAGATTTGAAATAACCACTTTCATTGTTGAAACAATGTAATACATCCTTGGTCTCACGTTTTACAAAAACATTATATAAGATTTCAAACACGCATATCAAAGTTACTATTGAAGATACATTTCAAACTCGCATATCTAAGTTACTATTGAAGATACAGAAGTGATTTTACACTCAATGTAATCAGGTCGAAGCTCTCTATTGGCTCATCTGGAAAAATTTAATCCAAGTGTAATATGTATACTTAGTTACCAGGGAAACTCTCATTACAATAAAGTAAACAATCTATTTGTGCATGATTGTAGTCGTCGTCGTGGAGATTTGAAATAACCACTTTGATTGTTGAAATAATGTAATACATCCTAAGGCCTCACGTTTTCAAAAACATTATATAAAGCTTCAAACTCGCATATCTCCGTTACTATAGAAGATACAGAAGTGATTTTACACTCAATGTAATCAGGTCGAAGCTCTCTATTGGCTCATCCGGGAAAATTTAATCCATGTGTAATATTCATGCTTAGTTACCATGGAAACTCTCATAACAATAAAGTAAACAATATATTTGTGCATGATTGTAGTCGTCGTCGTGGAGATTTGAAATAACCCCTTTCATTGTTGAAACAATGTAATACATCCTAAGGCTTCACGTTTTCAAAAACATTATATAAAGCTTCAAACTCGCATATCTCCGTTACTAAAGAAGATACAGAAGTGATTTTACACTCAATGTAATCAGGTCGAAGCTCTCTATTAGCTCAACATAAAAAATTTAATCCAAGTGTAATATGTATACTTAGTTACCAGGGAAACTCTTATTACAATAAAGTAAACAATCTATTTGTGCATGATTGTAGTCGTCGTCGTGGAGATTTGAAATAACCACTTTGATTGTTGAAATAATGTAATACATCCTAAGGCCTCACGTTTTCAAAAACATTATATAAAGCTTCAAACTCGCATATCTCCGTTACTATAGAAGATACAGAAGTGATTTTACACTCAATGTAATCAGGTCGAAGCTCTCTATTGGCTCATCCGGGAAAATTTAATCCACGTGTAATATTCATGCTTAGTTACCATGGAAACTCTCATAACAATAAAGTAAACAATCTATTTGTGCATGATTGTAGTCGTCGTCGTGGAGATTTGAAATAACCACTTTCATTGTTGAAACAATGTAATACATCCAAAGGCCTCACGTTTTCAAAAACATTATATAAAGCTTCAAACTCGCATATCTCCGTTACTATAGAAGATACAGAAGTGATTTTACACTCAATGTAATCAGGTCGAAGCTCTCTATTGGCTCAACATAAAAAATTTAATCCATGTGTAATATGTATGCTTAGTTACCATGGAAACTCTCATAACAATAAAGTAAACAATCTATCTGTGCATGATTGTAGTCGTCGTCGTGGAGATTTGAAATAACCACTTTCATTGTTGAAACAATGTAATACATCCTTGGTCTCACGTTTTACAAAAACATTATATAAGATTTCAAACACGCATATCAAAGTTACTATTGAAGATACATTTCAAACTCGCATATCTAAGTTACTATTGAAGATACAGAAGTGATTTTACACTCAATGTAATCAGGTCGAAGCTCTCTATTGGCTCATCTGGAAAAATTTAATCCAAGTGTAATATGTATACTTAGTTACCAGGGAAACTCTCATTACAATAAAGTAAACAATCTATTTGTGCATGATTGTAGTCGTCGTCGTTGAGATTTGAAATAACCACTTTCATTGTTGAAACAATGTAATACATCCTAAGGCTTCACGTTTTCAAAAACATTATATAAAGCTTCAAACTCGCATATCTCCGTTACTAAAGAAGATACAGAAGTGATTTTACACTCAATGTAATCAGGTCGAAGCTCTCTATTGGCTCAACATAAAAAATTTATTCCATGTGTAATATTCATGCTTAGTTACCATGGAAACGTTCATAACAATAAAGTAAACAATCTATTTGTGCATGATTGTAGTCGTCGTCGTGGAGATTTGAAATAACCACTTTCTTTGTTGACACAATGTAATACATCCCTGGTCTCACGTTTTACAAAAACATTATATAAGATTTCAAACTCGCATATCTAAGTTACTATTGAAGATACAGAAGTGATTTTACACTCAATGTAATCAGGTCGTAGCTCTCTATTGGCTCATCTGGAAAAAATTAATCCATGTGTAATATGTATACTTAGTTACCAGGGAAACTCTCATTACAATAAAGTAAACAATCTATTTGTGCATGATTGTAGTCGTCGTCGTGGAGATTTGAAATAACCACTTTGATTGTTGAAATAATGTAATACATCCTAAGGCCTCACGTTTTCAAAAACATTATATAAAGCTTCAAACTCGCATATCTCCGTTACTATAGAAGATACAGAAGTGATTTTACACTCAATGTAATCAGGTCGAAGCTCTCTATTGGCTCATCCGGGAAAATTTAATCCATGTGTAATATTCATGCTTAGTTACCATGGAAACTCTCATAACAATAAAGTAAACAATATATTTGTGCATGATTGTAGTCGTCGTCGTGGAGATTTGAAATAACCACTTTCATTGTTGAAACAATGTAATACATCCTAAGGCTTCACGTTTTCAAAAACATTATATAAAGCTTCAAACTCGCATATCTCCGTTACTAAAGAAGATACAGAAGTGATTTTACACTCAATGTAATCAGGTCGAAGCTCTCTATTGGCTCAACATAAAAAATTTAATCCAAGTGTAATATGTATACTTAGTTACCAGGGAAACTCTTATTACAATAAAGTAAACAATCTATTTGTGCATGATTGTAGTCGTCGTCGTTGAGATTTGAAATAACCACTTTGATTGTTGAAACAATGTAATACATCCTAAGGCTTCACGTTTTCAAAAACATTATATAAAGCTTCAAACTCGCATATCTCCGTTACTATAGAAGATACAGAAGTGATTTTACACTCAATGTAATCAGGTCGAAGCTCTCTATTGGCTCAACATAAAAAATTTAATCCATGTGTAATATGTATGCTTAGTTACCATGGAAACTCTCATAACAATAAAGTAAACAATCTATCTGTGCATGATTGTAGTCGTCGTCGTGGAGATTTGAAATAACCACTTTCATTGTTGAAACAATGTAATACATCCTTGGTCTCACGTTTTACAAAAACATTATATAAGATTTCAAACACGCATATCAAAGTTACTATTGAAGATACATTTCAAACTCGCATATCTAAGTTACTATTGAAGATACAGAAGTGATTTTACACTCAATGTAATCAGGTCGAAGCTCTCTATTGGCTCATCTGGAAAAATTTAATCCAAGTGTAATATGTATACTTAGTTACCAGGGAAACTCTCATTACAATAAAGTAAACAATCTATTTGTGCATGATTGTAGTCGTCGTCGTGGAGATTTGAAATAACCACTTTGATTGTTGAAATAATGTAATACATCCTAAGGCCTCACGTTTTCAAAAACATTATATAAAGCTTCAAACTCGCATATCTCCGTTACTATAGAAGATACAGAAGTGATTTTACACTCAATGTAATCAGGTCGAAGCTCTCTATTGGCTCATCCGGGAAAATTTAATCCATGTGTAATATTCATGCTTAGTTACCATGGAAACTCTCATAACAATAAAGTAAACAATATATTTGTGCATGATTGTAGTCGTCGTCGTGGAGATTTGAAATAACCACTTTCATTGTTGAAACAATGTAATACATCCTAAGGCCTGACGTTTTCAAAAACATTATATAAAGCTTCAAACTCGCATATCTCCGTTACTAAAGAAGATACAGAAGTGATTTTACACTCAATATAATCAGGTCGAAGCTCTCTATTGGCTCAACATAAAAAATTTAATCCAAGTGTAATATGTATACTTAGTTACCAGGGAAACTCTTATTACAATAAAGTAAACAATCTATTTGTGCATGATTGTAGTCGTCGTCGTTGAGATTTGAAATAACCACTTTGATTGTTGAAACAATGTAATACATCCTAAGGCTTCACGTTTTCAAAAACATTATATAAAGCTTCAAACTCGCATATCTCCGTTACTATAGAAGATACAGAAGTGATTTTACACTCAATGTAATCAGGTCGAAGCTCTCTATTGGCTCAACATAAAAAATTTAATCCATGTGTAATATGTATGCTTAGTTACCAAGGAAACTCTCATAACAATAAAGTAAACAATCTATCTGTGCATGATTGTAGTCGTCGTCGTGGAGATTTGAAATAACCACTTTCATTGTTGAAACAATGTAATACATCCTTGGTCTCACGTTTTACAAAAACATTATATAAGATTTCAAACACGCATATCAAAGTTACTATTGAAGATACATTTCAAACTCGCATATCTAAGTTACTATTGAAGATACAGAAGTGATTTTACACTCAATGTAATCAGGTCGAAGCTCTCTATTGGCTCATCTGGAAAAATTTAATCCAAGTGTAATATGTATACTTAGTTACCAGGGAAACTCTCATTACAATAAAGTAAACAATCTATTTGTGCATGATTGTAGTCGTCGTCGTGGAGATTTGAAATAACCACTTTGATTGTTGAAATAATGTAATACATCCTAAGGCCTCACGTTTTCAAAAACATTATATAAAGCTTCAAACTCGCATATCTCCGTTACTATAGAAGATACAGAAGTGATTTTACACTCAATGTAATCAGGTCGAAGCTCTCTATTGGCTCATCCGGGAAAATTTAATCCATGTGTAATATTCATGCTTAGTTACCATGGAAACTCTCATAACAATAAAGTAAACAATATATTTGTGCATGATTGTAGTCGTCGTCGTGGAGATTTGAAATAACCCCTTTCATTGTTGAAACAATGTAATACATCCTAAGGCTTCACGTTTTCAAAAACATTATATAAAGCTTCAAACTCGCATATCTCCGTTACTAAAGAAGATACAGAAGTGATTTTACACTCAATGTAATCAGGTCGAAGCTCTCTATTAGCTCAACATAAAAAATTTAATCCAAGTGTAATATGTATACTTAGTTACCAGGGAAACTCTTATTACAATAAAGTAAACAATCTATTTGTGCATGATTGTAGTCGTCGTCGTGGAGATTTGAAATAACCACTTTGATTGTTGAAATAATGTAATACATCCTAAGGCCTCACGTTTTCAAAAACATTATATAAAGCTTCAAACTCGCATATCTCCGTTACTATAGAAGATACAGAAGTGATTTTACACTCAATGTAATCAGGTCGAAGCTCTCTATTGGCTCATCCGGGAAAATTTAATCCACGTGTAATATTCATGCTTAGTTACCATGGAAACTCTCATAACAATAAAGTAAACAATCTATTTGTGCATGATTGTAGTCGTCGTCGTGGAGATTTGAAATAACCACTTTCATTGTTGAAACAATGTAATACATCCAAAGGCCTCACGTTTTCAAAAACATTATATAAAGCTTCAAACTCGCATATCTCCGTTACTATAGAAGATACAGAAGTGATTTTACACTCAATGTAATCAGGTCGAAGCTCTCTATTGGCTCAACATAAAAAATTTAATCCATGTGTAATATGTATGCTTAGTTACCATGGAAACTCTCATAACAATAAAGTAAACAATCTATCTGTGCATGATTGTAGTCGTCGTCGTGGAGATTTGAAATAACCACTTTCATTGTTGAAACAATGTAATACATCCTTGGTCTCACGTTTTACAAAAACATTATATAAGATTTCAAACACGCATATCAAAGTTACTATTGAAGATACATTTCAAACTCGCATATCTAAGTTACTATTGAAGATACAGAAGTGATTTTACACTCAATGTAATCAGGTCGAAGCTCTCTATTGGCTCATCTGGAAAAATTTAATCCAAGTGTAATATGTATACTTAGTTACCAGGGAAACTCTCATTACAATAAAGTAAACAATCTATTTGTGCATGATTGTAGTCGTCGTCGTTGAGATTTGAAATAACCACTTTCATTGTTGAAACAATGTAATACATCCTAAGGCTTCACGTTTTCAAAAACATTATATAAAGCTTCAAACTCGCATATCTCCGTTACTAAAGAAGATACAGAAGTGATTTTACACTCAATGTAATCAGGTCGAAGCTCTCTATTGGCTCAACATAAAAAATTTATTCCATGTGTAATATTCATGCTTAGTTACCATGGAAACGTTCATAACAATAAAGTAAACAATCTATTTGTGCATGATTGTAGTCGTCGTCGTGGAGATTTGAAATAACCACTTTCTTTGTTGACACAATGTAATACATCCCTGGTCTCACGTTTTACAAAAACATTATATAAGATTTCAAACTCGCATATCTAAGTTACTATTGAAGATACAGAAGTGATTTTACACTCAATGTAATCAGGTCGTAGCTCTCTATTGGCTCATCTGGAAAAAATTAATCCATGTGTAATATGTATACTTAGTTACCAGGGAAACTCTCATTACAATAAAGTAAACAATCTATTTGTGCATGATTGTAGTCGTCGTCGTGGAGATTTGAAATAACCACTTTGATTGTTGAAATAATGTAATACATCCTAAGGCCTCACGTTTTCAAAAACATTATATAAAGCTTCAAACTCGCATATCTCCGTTACTATAGAAGATACAGAAGTGATTTTACACTCAATGTAATCAGGTCGAAGCTCTCTATTGGCTCATCCGGGAAAATTTAATCCATGTGTAATATTCATGCTTAGTTACCATGGAAACTCTCATAACAATAAAGTAAACAATATATTTGTGCATGATTGTAGTCGTCGTCGTGGAGATTTGAAATAACCACTTTCATTGTTGAAACAATGTAATACATCCTAAGGCTTCACGTTTTCAAAAACATTATATAAAGCTTCAAACTCGCATATCTCCGTTACTAAAGAAGATACAGAAGTGATTTTACACTCAATGTAATCAGGTCGAAGCTCTCTATTGGCTCAACATAAAAAATTTAATCCAAGTGTAATATGTATACTTAGTTACCAGGGAAACTCTTATTACAATAAAGTAAACAATCTATTTGTGCATGATTGTAGTCGTCGTCGTTGAGATTTGAAATAACCACTTTGATTGTTGAAACAATGTAATACATCCTAAGGCTTCACGTTTTCAAAAACATTATATAAAGCTTCAAACTCGCATATCTCCGTTACTATAGAAGATACAGAAGTGATTTTACACTCAATGTAATCAGGTCGAAGCTCTCTATTGGCTCAACATAAAAAATTTAATCCATGTGTAATATGTATGCTTAGTTACCATGGAAACTCTCATAACAATAAAGTAAACAATCTATCTGTGCATGATTGTAGTCGTCGTCGTGGAGATTTGAAATAACCACTTTCATTGTTGAAACAATGTAATACATCCTTGGTCTCACGTTTTACAAAAACATTATATAAGATTTCAAACACGCATATCAAAGTTACTATTGAAGATACATTTCAAACTCGCATATCTAAGTTACTATTGAAGATACAGAAGTGATTTTACACTCAATGTAATCAGGTCGAAGCTCTCTATTGGCTCATCTGGAAAAATTTAATCCAAGTGTAATATGTATACTTAGTTACCAGGGAAACTCTCATTACAATAAAGTAAACAATCTATTTGTGCATGATTGTAGTCGTCGTCGTGGAGATTTGAAATAACCACTTTGATTGTTGAAATAATGTAATACATCCTAAGGCCTCACGTTTTCAAAAACATTATATAAAGCTTCAAACTCGCATATCTCCGTTACTATAGAAGATACAGAAGTGATTTTACACTCAATGTAATCAGGTCGAAGCTCTCTATTGGCTCATCCGGGAAAATTTAATCCATGTGTAATATTCATGCTTAGTTACCATGGAAACTCTCATAACAATAAAGTAAACAATATATTTGTGCATGATTGTAGTCGTCGTCGTGGAGATTTGAAATAACCACTTTCATTGTTGAAACAATGTAATACATCCTAAGGCCTGACGTTTTCAAAAACATTATATAAAGCTTCAAACTCGCATATCTCCGTTACTAAAGAAGATACAGAAGTGATTTTACACTCAATATAATCAGGTCGAAGCTCTCTATTGGCTCAACATAAAAAATTTAATCCAAGTGTAATATGTATACTTAGTTACCAGGGAAACTCTTATTACAATAAAGTAAACAATCTATTTGTGCATGATTGTAGTCGTCGTCGTTGAGATTTGAAATAACCACTTTGATTGTTGAAACAATGTAATACATCCTAAGGCTTCACGTTTTCAAAAACATTATATAAAGCTTCAAACTCGCATATCTCCGTTACTATAGAAGATACAGAAGTGATTTTACACTCAATGTAATCAGGTCGAAGCTCTCTATTGGCTCAACATAAAAAATTTAATCCATGTGTAATATGTATGCTTAGTTACCAAGGAAACTCTCATAACAATAAAGTAAACAATCTATCTGTGCATGATTGTAGTCGTCGTCGTGGAGATTTGAAATAACCACTTTCATTGTTGAAACAATGTAATACATCCTTGGTCTCACGTTTTACAAAAACATTATATAAGATTTCAAACACGCATATCAAAGTTACTATTGAAGATACATTTCAAACTCGCATATCTAAGTTACTATTGAAGATACAGAAGTGATTTTACACTCAATGTAATCAGGTCGAAGCTCTCTATTGGCTCATCTGGAAAAATTTAATCCAAGTGTAATATGTATACTTAGTTACCAGGGAAACTCTCATTACAATAAAGTAAACAATCTATTTGTGCATGATTGTAGTCGTCGTCGTGGAGATTTGAAATAACCACTTTGATTGTTGAAACAATGTAATACATCCTAAGGCCTCACGTTTTCAAAAACATTATATAAAGCTTCAAACTCGCATATCTCCGTTACTAAAGAAGATACAGAAGTGATTTTACACTCAATGTAATCAGGTCGAAGCTCTCTATTGGCTCATCCGGGAAAATTTAATCCACGTGTAATATTCATGCTTAGTTACCATGGAAACTCTCATAACAATAAAGTAAACAATCTATTTGTGCACGATTGTAGTCGTCGTCGTGGAGATTTGAAATAACCACTTTGATTGTTGAAACAATGTAATACATCCAAAGGCCTCACGTTTTCAAAAACATTATATAAAGCTTCAAACTCGCATATATCCGTTACTATAGAAGATACAGAAGTGATTTTACACTCAATGTAATCAGGTCGAAGCTCTCTATTGGCTCAACATAAAAAATTTAATCCATGTGGAATATGTATGCTTAGTTACCATGGAAACTCTCATAACAATAAAGTAAACAATCTATCTGTGCATGATTGTAGTCGTCGTCGTGGAGATTTGAAATAACCACTTTCATTGTTGAAACAATGTAATACATCCTTGGTCTCACGTTTTACAAAAACATTATATAAGATTTCAAACACGCATATCAAAGTTACTATTGAAGATACATTTCAAACTCGCATATCTAAGTTACTATTGAAGATACAGAAGTGATTTTACACTCAATGTAATCAGGTCGAAGCTCTCTATTGGCTCATCTGGAAAAATTTAATCCAAGAGTAATATGTATACTTAGTTACCAGGGAAACTCTCATTACAATAAAGTAAACAATCTATTTGTGCATGATTGTAGTCGTCGTCGTTGAGATTTGAAATAACCACTTTCATTGTTGAAACAATGTAATACATCCTAAGGCTTCACGTTTTCAAAAACATTATATAAAGCTTCAAACTCGCATATCTCCGTTACTAAAGAAGATACAGAAGTGATTTTACACTCAATGTAATCAGGTCGAAGCTCTCTATTGGCTCAACATAAAAAATTTATTCCATGTGTAATATTCATGCTTAGTTACCATGGAAACTTTCATAACAATAAAGTAAACAATCTATTTGTGCATGATTGTAGTCGTCGTCGTGGAGATTTGAAATAACCACTTTCTTTGTTGACACAATGTAATACATCCCTGGTCTCACGTTTTACAAAAACATTATATAAGATTTCAAACTCGCATATCTAAGTTACTATTGAAGATACAGAAGTGATTTTACACTCAATGTAATCAGGTCGTAGCTCTCTATTGGCTCATCTGGAAAAAATTAATCCATGTGTAATATGTATACTTAGTTACCAGGGAAACTCTCATTACAATAAAGTTAACAATCTATTTGTGCATGATTGTAGTCGTCGTCGTGGAGATTTGAAATAACCACTTTGATTGTTGAAATAATGTAATACATCCTAAGGCCTCACGTTTTCAAAAACATTATATAAAGCTTCAAACTCGCATATCTCCGTTACTATAGAAGATACAGAAGTGATTTTACACTCAATGTAATCAGGTCGAAGCTCTCTATTGGCTCAACATAAAAAATTTAATCCAAGTGTAATATGTATACTTAGTTACCAGGGAAACTCTTATTACAATAAAGTAAACAATCTATTTGTGCATGATTGTAGTCGTCGTCGTTGAGATTTGAAATAACCACTTTGATTGTTGAAACAATGTAATACATCCTAAGGCTTCACGTTTTCAAAAACATTATATAAAGCTTCAAACTCGCATATCTCCGTTACTATAGAAGATACAGAAGTGATTTTACACTCAATGTAATCAGGTCGAAGCTCTCTATTGGCTCAACATAAAAAATTTAATCCATGTGTAATATGTATGCTTAGTTACCAAGGAAACTCTCATAACAATAAAGTAAACAATCTATCTGTGCATGATTGTAGTCGTCGTCGTGGAGATTTGAAATAACCACTTTCATTGTTGAAACAATGTAATACATCCTTGGTCTCACGTTTTACAAAAACATTATATAAGATTTCAAACACGCATATCAAAGTTACTATTGAAGATACATTTCAAACTCGCATATCTAAGTTACTATTGAAGATACAGAAGTGATTTTACACTCAATGTAATCAGGTCGAAGCTCTCTATTGGCTCATCTGGAAAAATTTAATCCAAGTGTAATATGTATACTTAGTTACCAGGGAAACTCTCATTACAATAAAGTAAACAATCTATTTGTGCATGATTGTAGTCGTCGTCGTGGAGATTTGAAATAACCACTTTGATTGTTGAAACAATGTAATACATCCTAAGGCCTCACGTTTTCAAAAACATTATATAAAGCTTCAAACTCGCATATCTCCGTTACTAAAGAAGATACAGAAGTGATTTTACACTCAATGTAATCAGGTCGAAGCTCTCTATTGGCTCATCCGGGAAAATTTAATCCACGTGTAATATTCATGCTTAGTTACCATGGAAACTCTCATAACAATAAAGTAAACAATCTATTTGTGCACGATTGTAGTCGTCGTCGTGGAGATTTGAAATAACCACTTTGATTGTTGAAACAATGTAATACATCCAAAGGCCTCACGTTTTCAAAAACATTATATAAAGCTTCAAACTCGCATATATCCGTTACTATAGAAGATACAGAAGTGATTTTACACTCAATGTAATCAGGTCGAAGCTCTCTATTGGCTCAACATAAAAAATTTAATCCATGTGGAATATGTATGCTTAGTTACCATGGAAACTCTCATAACAATAAAGTAAACAATCTATCTGTGCATGATTGTAGTCGTCGTCGTGGAGATTTGAAATAACCACTTTCATTGTTGAAACAATGTAATACATCCTTGGTCTCACGTTTTACAAAAACATTATATAAGATTTCAAACACGCATATCAAAGTTACTATTGAAGATACATTTCAAACTCGCATATCTAAGTTACTATTGAAGATACAGAAGTGATTTTACACTCAATGTAATCAGGTCGAAGCTCTCTATTGGCTCATCTGGAAAAATTTAATCCAAGAGTAATATGTATACTTAGTTACCAGGGAAACTCTCATTACAATAAAGTAAACAATCTATTTGTGCATGATTGTAGTCGTCGTCGTTGAGATTTGAAATAACCACTTTCATTGTTGAAACAATGTAATACATCCTAAGGCTTCACGTTTTCAAAAACATTATATAAAGCTTCAAACTCGCATATCTCCGTTACTAAAGAAGATACAGAAGTGATTTTACACTCAATGTAATCAGGTCGAAGCTCTCTATTGGCTCAACATAAAAAATTTATTCCATGTGTAATATTCATGCTTAGTTACCATGGAAACTTTCATAACAATAAAGTAAACAATCTATTTGTGCATGATTGTAGTCGTCGTCGTGGAGATTTGAAATAACCACTTTCTTTGTTGACACAATGTAATACATCCCTGGTCTCACGTTTTACAAAAACATTATATAAGATTTCAAACTCGCATATCTAAGTTACTATTGAAGATACAGAAGTGATTTTACACTCAATGTAATCAGGTCGTAGCTCTCTATTGGCTCATCTGGAAAAAATTAATCCATGTGTAATATGTATACTTAGTTACCAGGGAAACTCTCATTACAATAAAGTTAACAATCTATTTGTGCATGATTGTAGTCGTCGTCGTGGAGATTTGAAATAACCACTTTGATTGTTGAAATAATGTAATACATCCTAAGGCCTCACGTTTTCAAAAACATTATATAAAGCTTCAAACTCGCATATCTCCGTTACTATAGAAGATACAGAAGTGATTTTACACTCAATGTAATCAGGTCGAAGCTCTCTATTGGCTCAACATAAAAAATTTAATCCAAGTGTAATATGTATACTTAGTTACCAGGGAAACTCTTATTACAATAAAGTAAACAATCTATTTGTGCATGATTGTAGTCGTCGTCGTTGAGATTTGAAATAACCACTTTGATTGTTGAAACAATGTAATACATCCTAAGGCTTCACGTTTTCAAAAACATTATATAAAGCTTCAAACTCGCATATCTCCGTTACTATAGAAGATACAGAAGTGATTTTACACTCAATGTAATCAGGTCGAAGCTCTCTATTGGCTCAACATAAAAAATTTAATCCATGTGTAATATGTATGCTTAGTTACCAAGGAAACTCTCATAACAATAAAGTAAACAATCTATCTGTGCATGATTGTAGTCGTCGTCGTGGAGATTTGAAATAACCACTTTCATTGTTGAAACAATGTAATACATCCTTGGTCTCACGTTTTACAAAAACATTATATAAGATTTCAAACACGCATATCAAAGTTACTATTGAAGATACATTTCAAACTCGCATATCTAAGTTACTATTGAAGATACAGAAGTGATTTTACACTCAATGTAATCAGGTCGAAGCTCTCTATTGGCTCATCTGGAAAAATTTAATCCAAGTGTAATATGTATACTTAGTTACCAGGGAAACTCTCATTACAATAAAGTAAACAATCTATTTGTGCATGATTGTAGTCGTCGTCGTGGAGATTTGAAATAACCACTTTGTTGAAATAATGTAATACATCCTAAGGCCTCACGTTTTCAAAAACATTATATAAAGCTTCAAACTCGCATATCTCCGTTACTATAGAAGATACAGAAGTGATTTTACACTCAATGTAATCAGGTCGAAGCTCTCTATTGGCTCATCCGGGAAAATTTAATCCATGTGTAATATTCATGCTTAGTTACCATGGAAACTCTCATAACAATAAAGTAAACAATATATTTGTGCATGATTGTAGTCGTCGTCGTGGAGATTTGAAATAACCACTTTCATTGTTGAAACAATGTAATACATCCTAAGGCCTGACGTTTTCAAAAACATTATATAAAGCTTCAAACTCGCATATCTCCGTTACTAAAGAAGATACAGAAGTGATTTTACACTCAATGTAATCAGGTCGAAGCTCTCTATTGGCTCAACATAAAAAATTTAATCCAAGTGTAATATGTATACTTAGTTACCAGGGAAACTCTTATTACAATAAAGTAAACAATCTATTTGTGCATGATTGTAGTCGTCGTCGTTGAGATTTGAAATAACCACTTTGATTGTTGAAACAATGTAATACATCCTAAGGCTTCACGTTTTCAAAAACATTATATAAAGCTTCAAACTCGCATATCTCCGTTACTATAGAAGATACAGAAGTGATTTTACACTCAATGTAATCAGGTCGAAGCTCTCTATTGGCTCAACATAAAAAATTTAATCCATGTGTAATATGTATGCTTAGTTACCAAGGAAACTCTCATAACAATAAAGTAAACAATCTATCTGTGCATGATTGTAGTCGTCGTCGTGGAGATTTGAAATAACCACTTTCATTGTTGAAACAATGTAATACATCCTTGGTCTCACGTTTTACAAAAACATTATATAAGATTTCAAACACGCATATCAAAGTTACTATTGAAGATACATTTCAAACTCGCATATCTAAGTTACTATTGAAGATACAGAAGTGATTTTACACTCAATGTAATCAGGTCGAAGCTCTCTATTGGCTCATCTGGAAAAATTTAATCCAAGTGTAATATGTATACTTAGTTTCCAGGGAAACTCTCATTACAATAAAGTAAACAATCTATTTGTGCATGATTGTAGTCGTCGTCGTGGAGATTTGAAATAACCACTTTGATTGTTGAAATAATGTAATACATCCTAAGGCCTCACGTTTTCAAAAACATTATATAAAGCTTCAAACTCGCATATCTCCGTTACTATAGAAGATACAGAAGTGATTTTACACTCAATGTAATCAGGTCGAAGCTCTCTATTGGCTCATCCGGGAAAATTTAATCCACGTGTAATATTCATGCTTAGTTACCATGGAAACTCTCATAACAATAAAGTAAACAATATATTTGTGCATGATTGTAGTCGTCGTCGTGGAGATTTGAAATAACCACTTTCATTGTTGAAACAATGTAATACATCCTAAGGCCTGACGTTTTCAAAAACATTATATAAAGCTTCAAACTCGCATATCTCCGTTACTAAAGAAGATACAGAAGTGATTTTACACTCAATGTAATCAGGTCGAAGCTCTCTATTGGCTCAACATAAAAAATTTAATCCAAGTGTAATATGTATACTTAGTTACCAGGGAAACTCTTATTACAATAAAGTAAACAATCTATTTGTGCATGATTGTAGTCGTCGTCGTTGAGATTTGAAATAACCACTTTGATTGTTGAAACAATGTAATACATCCTAAGGCTTCACGTTTTCAAAAACATTATATAAAGCTTCAAACTCGCATATCTCCGTTACTATAGAAGATACAGAAGTGATTTTACACTCAATGTAATCAGGTCGAAGCTCTCTATTGGCTCAACATAAAAAATTTAATCCATGTGTAATATGTATGCTTAGTTACCAAGGAAACTCTCATAACAATAAAGTAAACAATCTATCTGTGCATGATTGTAGTCGTCGTCGTGGAGATTTGAAATAACCACTTTCATTGTTGAAACAATGTAATACATCCTTGGTCTCACGTTTTACAAAAACATTATATAAGATTTCAAACACGCATATCAAAGTTACTATTGAAGATACATTTCAAACTCGCATATCTAAGTTACTATTGAAGATACAGAAGTGATTTTACACTCAATGTAATCAGGTCGAAGCTCTCTATTGGCTCATCTGGAAAAATTTAATCCAAGTGTAATATGTATACTTAGTTACCAGGGAAACTCTCATTACAATAAAGTAAACAATCTATTTGTGCATGATTGTAGTCGTCGTCGTGGAGATTTGAAATAACCACTTTGATTGTTGAAATAATGTAATACATCCTAAGGCCTCACGTTTTCAAAAACATTATATAAAGCTTCAAACTCGCATATCTCCGTTACTATAGAAGATACAGAAGTGATTTTACACTCAATGTAATCAGGTCGAAGCTCTCTATTGGCTCATCCGGGAAAATTTAATCCACGTGTAATATTCATGCTTAGTTACCATGGAAACTCTCATAACAATAAAGTAAACAATATATTTGTGCATGATTGTAGTCGTCGTCGTGGAGATTTGAAATAACCACTTTCATTGTTGAAACAATGTAATACATCCTAAGGCCTCACGTTTTCAAAAACATTATATAAAGCTTCAAACTCGCATATCTCCGTTACTAAAGAAGATACAGAAGTGATTTTACACTCAATGTAATCAGGTCGAAGCTCTCTATTGGCTCATCCGGGAAAATTTAATCCACGTGTAATATTCATGCTTAGTTACCATGGAAACTCTCATAACAATAAAGTAAACAATCTATTTGTGCATGATTGTAGTCGTCGTCGTGGAGATTTGAAATAACCACTTTGATTGTTGAAACAATGTAATACATCCTTGGAAACATGTTTTAAAAAAACATTATATGAAATTTCAAACTCGCATATCTCCGTTACTATAAAGGATATGGCAGTGACTATACACTCAATGTAATCAGGTCGAAGCCCTCTATTGGCTCATCCGGAAAAATTTACTCCATGTGTAATATTCAGGTTTAGTTACCATGGAAACTCTCATAACAATAAAGTAAACAATCGATTTGTGCATGATTGTAGTCGTCGTCGTGGAGATTTGAAATAACCACTTTGATTGTTGAAACAATGTAATACATCCTTGGAAATATGTTTTACAAAAACATTATATAAAATTTCAAACTCGCATATCTCCGTTACTATAGAAGATACAGCAGTGATTTTACACTCAATGTAATCAGGTCGAAGCTCTCTATTAGCTCATCCGGAAAAATTTACTCCATGTGTAATATTCTTGCTTAGTTACCATGGAAACTCTCATAACAATAAAGTAAACAATCGATTTGTGCATGATTGTAGTCGTCGTCGTGGAGATTTGAAATAACCACTTTGATTGTTGAAACAATGTAATACATCCTTGGAAACATGTTTTACAAAAACATTATATAAAATTTCAAACTCGCATATCTCCGTTACTATAAAGGATAAGGCAGTGACTATACACTCAATGTAATCAGGTCGAAGCCCTCTATTGGCTCATCCGGAAAAATTTACTCCATGTGTAATATTCAGGTTTAGTTACCATGGAAACTCTCATAACAATAAAGTAAACAATCGATTTGTGCATGATTGTAGTCGTCGTCGTGGAGATTTGAAATAACCACTTTGATTGTTGAAACAAAGTAATACATCCTTGGAAACATGTTTTACAAAAACATTATATAAAATTTCAAACTCGCATATCTCCGTTACTATAGAACATACTGCAGTGATTATACACTCAATGTAATCAGGTCGAAGCCCTCTGTTGGCTCATCCGGAAAAATTTACTCCATGTGTAATATTCATGCTTAGTTACCATGGAAACTCTCATAACAATAAAGTAAACAATCGATTTGTGCATGATTGTAGTCGTCGTCGTGGAGATTTGAAATAACCACTTTGATTGTTGAAACAATGTAATACATCCTTGGAAATATGTTTTACAAAAACATTATATAAAATTTCAAACTCGCATATCTCCGTTACTATAGAACATACTGCAGTGATTATACACTCAATGTAATCAGGTCGAAGCCCTGTGTTGGCTCATCCGGAAAAATTTACTCCATGTGTAATATTCATGCTTAGTTACCATGGAAACTCTCATAACAATAAAGTAAACAATCGGTTTGTGCATGATTGTAGTCGTCGTCGTGGAGATTTGAAATAACCACTTTGATTGTTGAAACAATGTAATACATCCTTGGAAATATGTTTTACAAAAACATTATATAAAATTTCAAACTCGCATATCTCCGTTACTATAGAAGATGCAGCAGTGATTTTACACTCAATGTAATCAGGTCGAAGCTCTCTATTAGCTCATCCGGAAAAATTTAATCCATGTGTAATATTCATGCTTAGTTACCATGGAAACTCTCATAACAATAAAGTAAACAATCGATTTGTGCATGATTGTAGTCGTCGTCGTGGAGATTTGAAATAACCACTTTGATTGTTGAAACAATGTAATACATCCTTGGAAACATGTTTTACAAAAACATTATATAAAATTTCAAACTCGCATATCTCCGTTACTATAAAGGATAAGGCAGTGACTATACACTCAATGTAATCAGGTCGAAGCCCTCTATTGGCTCATCCGGAAAAATTTACTCCATGTGTAATATTCAGGTTTAGTTACCATGGAAACTCTCATAACAATAAAGTAAACAATCGATTTGTGCATGATTGTAGTCGTCGTCGTGGAGATTTGAAATAACCACTTTGATTGTTGAAACAAAGTAATACATCCTTGGAAACTTGTTTTACAAAAACATTATATAAAATTTCAAACTCGCATATCTCCGTTACTATAGAACATACTGCAGTGATTATACACTCAATGTAATCAGGTCGAAGCCCTGTGTTGGCTCATCCGGAAAAATTTACTCCATGTGTAATATTCATGCTTAGTTACCATGGAAACTCTCATAACAATAAAGTAAACAATCGGTTTGTGCATGATTGTAGTCGTCGTCGTGGAGATTTGAAATAACCACTTTGATTGTTGAAACAATGTAATACATCCTTGGAAATATGTTTTACAAAAACATTATATAAAATTTCAAACTCGCATATCTCCGTTACTATAGAAGATACAGCAGTGATTTTACACTCAATGTAATCAGGTCGAAGCTCTCTATTAGCTCATCCGGAAAAATTTAATCCATGTGTAATATTCATGCTTAGTTACCATGGAAACTCTCATAACAATAAAGTAAACAATCGATTTGTGCATGATTGTAGTCGTCGTCGTGGAGATTTGAAATAACCACTTTGATTGTTGAAACAATGTAATACATCCTTGGAAACATGTTTTACAAAAACATTATATAAAATTTGAAACTCGCATATCTCCGTTACTATAAAGGATAAGGCAGTGACTATACACTCAATGTAATCAGGTCGAAGCCCTCTATTGGCTCATCCGGAAAAATTTAATCCATGTGTAATATTCATGCTTAGTTACCATGGAAACTCTCATAACAATAAAGTAAACAAACGATTTGTGCATGAATGTAGTCGTCGTCGTGGAGATTTGAAATAACCACTTTGATTGTTGAAACAATGTACTACATCCTTGGAAATATGTTTTACAAAAACATTATATAAAATTTCAAACTCGCATATCTCCGTTACTATAGAACATACTGCAGTGATTATACACTCAATGTAATCAGGTCGAAGCCCTCTGTTGGCTCATCCGGAAAAATTTACTCCATGTGTAATATTCATGCTTAGTTACCATGGAAACTCTCATAACAATAAAGTAAACAATCGATTCGTGCATGAATGTAGTCGTCGTCGTGGAGATTTGAAATAACCACTTTGATTGTTGAAACAATGTAATACATCCTTGGAAATATGTTTTACAAAAACATTATATAAAATTTCAAACTCGCATATCTCCGTTACTATAAAGGATAAGGCAGTGATTATACACTCAATGTAATCAGGTCGAAGCCCTCTATTGGCTCATCCGGGAAAATTTAATCCACGTGTAATATTCATGCTTAGTTACCATGGAAACTCTCATAACAATAAAGTAAACAATATATTTGTGCATGATTGTAGTCGTCGTCGTGGAGATTTGAAATAACCACTTTCATTGTTGAAACAATGTAATACATCCTAAGGCCTGACGTTTTCAAAAACATTATATAAAGCTTCAAACTCGCATATCTCCGTTACTAAAGAAGATACAGAAGTGATTTTACACTCAATGTAATCAGGTCGAAGCTCTCTATTGGCTCAACATAAAAAATTTAATCCAAGTGTAATATGTATACTTAGTTACCAGGGAAACTCTTATTACAATAAAGTAAACAATCTATTTGTGCATGATTGTAGTCGTCGTCGTTGAGATTTGAAATAACCACTTTGATTGTTGAAACAATGTAATACATCCTAAGGCTTCACGTTTTCAAAAACATTATATAAAGCTTCAAACTCGCATATCTCCGTTACTATAGAAGATACAGAAGTGATTTTACACTCAATGTAATCAGGTCGAAGCTCTCTATTGGCTCAACATAAAAAATTTAATCCATGTGTAATATGTATGCTTAGTTACCAAGGAAACTCTCATAACAATAAAGTAAACAATCTATCTGTGCATGATTGTAGTCGTCGTCGTGGAGATTTGAAATAACCACTTTCATTGTTGAAACAATGTAATACATCCTTGGTCTCACGTTTTACAAAAACATTATATAAGATTTCAAACACGCATATCAAAGTTACTATTGAAGATACATTTCAAACTCGCATATCTAAGTTACTATTGAAGATACAGAAGTGATTTTACACTCAATGTAATCAGGTCGAAGCTCTCTATTGGCTCATCTGGAAAAATTTAATCCAAGTGTAATATGTATACTTAGTTACCAGGGAAACTCTCATTACAATAAAGTAAACAATCTATTTGTGCATGATTGTAGTCGTCGTCGTGGAGATTTGAAATAACCACTTTGATTCTTGAAATAATGTAATACATCCTAAGGCCTCACGTTTTCAAAAACATTATATAAAGCTTCAAACTCGCATATCTCCGTTACTATAGAAGATACAGAAGTGATTTTACACTCAATGTAATCAGGTCGAAGCTCTCTATTGGCTCATCCGGGAAAATTTAATCCACGTGTAATATTCATGCTTAGTTACCATGGAAACTCTCATAACAATAAAGTAAACAATATATTTGTGCATGATTGTAGTCGTCGTCGTGGAGATTTGAAATAACCACTTTCATTGTTGAAACAATGTAATACATCCTAAGGCCTCACGTTTTCAAAAACATTATATAAAGCTTCAAACTCGCATATCTCCGTTACTAAAGAAGATACAGAAGTGATTTTACACTCAATGTAATCAGGTCGAAGCTCTCTATTGGCTCATCCGGGAAAATTTAATCCACGTGTAATATTCATGCTTAGTTACCATGGAAACTCTCATAACAATAAAGTAAACAATCTATTTGTGCATGATTGTAGTCGTCGTCGTGGAGATTTGAAATAACCACTTTGATTGTTGAAACAATGTAATACATCCTTGGAAACATGTTTTAAAAAAACATTATATGAAATTTCAAACTCGCATATCTCCGTTACTATAAAGGATATGGCAGTGACTATACACTCAATGTAATCAGGTCGAAGCTCTCTATTGGCTCATCCGGGAAAATTTAATCCACGTGTAATATTCATGCTTAGTTACCATGGAAACTCTCATAACAATAAAGTAAACAATATATTTGTGCATGATTGTAGTCGTCGTCGTGGAGATTTGAAATAACCACTTTCATTGTTGAAACAATGTAATACATCCTAAGGCCTCACGTTTTCAAAAACATTATATAAAGCTTCAAACTCGCATATCTCCGTTACTAAAGAAGATACAGAAGTGATTTTACACTCAATGTAATCAGGTCGAAGCCCTCTATTGGCTCATCCGGAAAAATTTACTCCATGTGTAATATTCAGGTTTAGTTACCATGGAAACTCTCATAACAATAAAGTAAACAATCGATTTGTGCATGATTGTAGTCGTCGTCGTGGAGATTTGAAATAACCACTTTGATTGTTGAAACAATGTAATACATCCTTGGAAATATGTTTTACAAAAACATTATATAAAATTTCAAACTCGCATATCTCCGTTACTATAGAAGATACAGCAGTGATTTTACACTCAATGTAATCAGGTCGAAGCTCTCTATTAGCTCATCCGGAAAAATTTACTCCATGTGTAATATTCTTGCTTAGTTACCATGGAAACTCTCATAACAATAAAGTAAACAATCGATTTGTGCATGATTGTAGTCGTCGTCGTGGAGATTTGAAATAACCACTTTGATTGTTGAAACAATGTAATACATCCTTGGAAACATGTTTTACAAAAACATTATATAAAATTTCAAACTCGCATATCTCCGTTACTATAAAGGATAAGGCAGTGACTATACACTCAATGTAATCAGGTCGAAGCCCTCTATTGGCTCATCCGGAAAAATTTACTCCATGTGTAATATTCAGGTTTAGTTACCATGGAAACTCTCATAACAATAAAGTAAACAATCGATTTGTGCATGATTGTAGTCGTCGTCGTGGAGATTTGAAATAACCACTTTGATTGTTGAAACAAAGTAATACATCCTTGGAAACATGTTTTACAAAAACATTATATAAAATTTCAAACTCGCATATCTCCGTTACTATAGAACATACTGCAGTGATTATACACTCAATGTAATCAGGTCGAAGCCCTCTGTTGGCTCATCCGGAAAAATTTACTCCATGTGTAATATTCATGCTTAGTTACCATGGAAACTCTCATAACAATAAAGTAAACAATCGATTTGTGCATGATTGTAGTCGTCGTCGTGGAGATTTGAAATAACCACTTTGATTGTTGAAACAATGTAATACATCCTTGGAAATATGTTTTACAAAAACATTATATAAAATTTCAAACTCGCATATCTCCGTTACTATAGAACATACTGCAGTGATTATACACTCAATGTAATCAGGTCGAAGCCCTGTGTTGGCTCATCCGGAAAAATTTACTCCATGTGTAATATTCATGCTTAGTTACCATGGAAACTCTCATAACAATAAAGTAAACAATCGGTTTGTGCATGATTGTAGTCGTCGTCGTGGAGATTTGAAATAACCACTTTGATTGTTGAAACAATGTAATACATCCTTGGAAATATGTTTTACAAAAACATTATATAAAATTTCAAACTCGCATATCTCCGTTACTATAGAAGATGCAGCAGTGATTTTACACTCAATGTAATCAGGTCGAAGCTCTCTATTAGCTCATCCGGAAAAATTTAATCCATGTGTAATATTCATGCTTAGTTACCATGGAAACTCTCATAACAATAAAGTAAACAATCGATTTGTGCATGATTGTAGTCGTCGTCGTGGAGATTTGAAATAACCACTTTGATTGTTGAAACAATGTAATACATCCTTGGAAACATGTTTTACAAAAACATTATATAAAATTTCAAACTCGCATATCTCCGTTACTATAAAGGATAAGGCAGTGACTATACACTCAATGTAATCAGGTCGAAGCCCTCTATTGGCTCATCCGGAAAAATTTACTCCATGTGTAATATTCAGGTTTAGTTACCATGGAAACTCTCATAACAATAAAGTAAACAATCGATTTGTGCATGATTGTAGTCGTCGTCGTGGAGATTTGAAATAACCACTTTGATTGTTGAAACAAAGTAATACATCCTTGGAAACTTGTTTTACAAAAACATTATATAAAATTTCAAACTCGCATATCTCCGTTACTATAGAACATACTGCAGTGATTATACACTCAATGTAATCAGGTCGAAGCCCTGTGTTGGCTCATCCGGAAAAATTTACTCCATGTGTAATATTCATGCTTAGTTACCATGGAAACTCTCATAACAATAAAGTAAACAATCGGTTTGTGCATGATTGTAGTCGTCGTCGTGGAGATTTGAAATAACCACTTTGATTGTTGAAACAATGTAATACATCCTTGGAAATATGTTTTACAAAAACATTATATAAAATTTCAAACTCGCATATCTCCGTTACTATAGAAGATACAGCAGTGATTTTACACTCAATGTAATCAGGTCGAAGCTCTCTATTAGCTCATCCGGAAAAATTTAATCCATGTGTAATATTCATGCTTAGTTACCATGGAAACTCTCATAACAATAAAGTAAACAATCGATTTGTGCATGATTGTAGTCGTCGTCGTGGAGATTTGAAATAACCACTTTGATTGTTGAAACAATGTAATACATCCTTGGAAACATGTTTTACAAAAACATTATATAAAATTTGAAACTCGCATATCTCCGTTACTATAAAGGATAAGGCAGTGACTATACACTCAATGTAATCAGGTCGAAGCCCTCTATTGGCTCATCCGGAAAAATTTAATCCATGTGTAATATTCATGCTTAGTTACCATGGAAACTCTCATAACAATAAAGTAAACAAACGATTTGTGCATGAATGTAGTCGTCGTCGTGGAGATTTGAAATAACCACTTTGATTGTTGAAACAATGTACTACATCCTTGGAAATATGTTTTACAAAAACATTATATAAAATTTCAAACTCGCATATCTCCGTTACTATAGAACATACTGCAGTGATTATACACTCAATGTAATCAGGTCGAAGCCCTCTGTTGGCTCATCCGGAAAAATTTACTCCATGTGTAATATTCATGCTTAGTTACCATGGAAACTCTCATAACAATAAAGTAAACAATCGATTCGTGCATGAATGTAGTCGTCGTCGTGGAGATTTGAAATAACCACTTTGATTGTTGAAACAATGTAATACATCCTTGGAAATATGTTTTACAAAAACATTATATAAAATTTCAAACTCGCATATCTCCGTTACTATAAAGGATAAGGCAGTGATTATACACTCAATGTAATCAGGTCGAAGCCCTCTATTGGCTCATCCGGAAAAATTTACTCCATGTGTAATATTCATGCTTAGTTACCATGGAAACTCTCATAACAATAAAGTAAACAATCGATTTGTGCATGAATGTAGTCGTCGTCGTGGAGATTTGAAATAACCACTTTGATTGTTGAAACAATGTAATACATCCTTGGAAATATGTTTTACAAAAACATTATATAAAATTTCAAACTCGCATATCTCCGTTACTATAAAGGATAAGGCAGTGACTATACACTCAATGTAATCAGGTCGAAGCCCTCTATTGGCTCATCCGGAAAAATTTACTCCATGTGTAATATTCAGGTTTAGTTACCATGGAAACTCTCATAACAATAAAGTAAACAATCGATTTGTGCATGATTGTAGTCGTCGTCGTGGAGATTTGAAATAACCACTTTGATTGTTGAAACAATGTAATACATCCTTGGAAACATGTTTTACAAAAACATTATATAAAATTTCAAACTCGCATATCTCCGTTACTATAAAGGATAAGGCAGTGACTATACACTCAATGTAATCAGGTCGAAGCCCTCTATTGGCTCATCCGGAAAAATTTACTCCATGTGTAATATTCAGGTTTAGTTACCATGGAAACTCTCATAACAATAAAGTAAACAATCGATTTGTGCATGATTGTAGTCGTCGTCGTGGAGATTTGAAATAACCACTTTGATTGTTGAAACAAAGTAATACATCCTTGGAAACATGTTTTACAAAAACATTATATAAAATTTCAAACTCGCATATCTCCGTTACTATAGAACATACTGCAGTGATTATACACTCAATGTAATCAGGTCGAAGCCCTCTGTTGGCTCATCCGGAAAAATTTACTCCATGTGTAATATTCATGCTTAGTTACCATGGAAACTCTCATAACAATAAAGTAAACAATCGATTTGTGCATGATTGTAGTCGTCGTCGTGGAGATTTGAAATAACCACTTTGATTGTTGAAACAATGTAATACATCCTTGGAAATATGTTTTACAAAAACATTATATAAAATTTCAAACTCGCATATCTCCGTTACTATAGAACATACTGCAGTGATTATACACTCAATGTAATCAGGTCGAAGCCCTCTGTTGGCTCATCCGGAAAAATTTACTCCATGTGTAATATTCATGCTTAGTTACCATGGAAACTCTCATAACAATAAAGTAAACAATCGGTTTGTGCATGATTGTAGTCGTCGTCGTGGAGATTTGAAATAACCACTTTGATTGTTGAAACAATGTAATACATCCTTGGAAATATGTTTTACAAAAACATTATATAAAATTTCAAACTCGCATATCTCCGTTACTATAGAAGATACAGCAGTGATTTTACACTCAATGTAATCAGGTCGAAGCTCTCTATTAGCTCATCCGGAAAAATTTAATCCATGTGTAATATTCATGCTTAGTTACCATGGAAACTCTCATAACAATAAAGTAAACAATCGATTTGTGCATGATTGTAGTCGTCGTCGTGGAGATTTGAAATAACCACTTTGATTGTTGAAACAATGTAATACATCCTTGGAAACATGTTTTACAAAAACATTATATAAAATTTGAAACTCGCATATCTCCGTTACTATAAAGGATAAGGCAGTGACTATACACTCAATGTAATCAGGTCGAAGCCCTCTATTGGCTCATCCGGAAAAATTTAATCCATGTGTAATATTCATGCTTAGTTACCATGGAAACTCTCATAACAATAAAGTAAACAAACGATTTGTGCATGAATGTAGTCGTCGTCGTGGAGATTTGAAATAACCACTTTGATTGTTGAAACAATGTACTACATCCTTGGAAATATGTTTTACAAAAACATTATATAAAATTTCAAACTCGCATATCTCCGTTACTATAGAACATACTGCAGTGATTATACACTCAATGTAATCAGGTCGAAGCCCTCTGTTGGCTCATCCGGAAAAATTTACTCCATGTGTAATATTCATGCTTAGTTACCATGGAAACTCTCATAACAATAAAGTAAACAATCGATTTGTGCATGAATGTAGTCGTCGTCGTGGAGATTTGAAATAACCACTTTGATTGTTGAAACAATGTAATACATCCTTGGAAATATGTTTTACAAAAACATTATATAAAATTTCAAACTCGCATATCTCCGTTACTATAAAGGATAAGGCAGTGATTATACACTCAATGTAATCAGGTCGAAGCCCTCTATTGGCTCATCCGGAAAAATTTACTCCATGTGTAATATTCATGCTTAGTTACCATGGAAACTCTCATAACAATAAAGTAAACAATCGATTTGTGCATGAATGTAGTCGTCGTCGTGGAGATTTGAAATAACCACTTTGATTGTTGAAACAATGTAATACATCCTTGGAAATATGTTTTACAAAAACATTATATAAAATTTCAAACTCGCATATCTCCGTTACTATAAAGGATAAGGCAGTGACTATACACTCAATGTAATCAGGTCGAAGCCCTCTATTGGCTCATCCGAAAAATTTACTCCATGTGTAATATTCAGGTTTAGTTACCATGGAAACTCTCATAACAATAAAGTAAACAATCGATTTGTGCATGATTGTAGTCGTCGTCGTGGAGATTTGAAATAACCACTTTGATTGTTGAAACAATGTAATACATCCTTGGAAATATGTTTTACAAAAACATTATATAAAATTTCAAACTCGCATATCTCCGTTACTATAGAACATACTGCAGTGATTATACACTCAATGTAATCAGGTCGAAGCCCTCTGTTGGCTCATCCGGAAAAATTTACTCCATGTGTAATATTCATGCTTAGTTACCATGGAAACTCTCATAACAATAAAGTAAACAATCGATTTGTGCATGAATGTAGTCGTCGTCGTGGAGATTTGAAATAACCACTTTGATTGTTGAAACAATGTAATACATCCTTGGAAATATGTTTTACAAAAACATTATATAAAATTTCAAACTCGCATATCTCCGTTACTATAGAAGATACAGCAGTGATTTTACACTCAATGTAATCAGGTCGAAGCTCTCTATTAGCTCATCCGGAAACATTTACTCCATGTGTAATATTCTTGCTTAGTTACCATGGAAACTCTCATAACAATAAAGTAAACAATCGATTTGTGCATGATTGTAGTCGTCGTCGTGGAGATTTGAAATAACCACATTGATTGTTGAAACAAAGTAATAAATCCTTGGAAACATGTTTTACAAAAACATTATATAAAATTTCAAACTCGCATATCTCCGTTACTATAAAGGATAAGGCAGTGACTATACACTCAATGTAATCAGGTCGAAGCCCTCTATTGGCTCATCCGGAAAAATTTACTCCATGTGTAATATTCAGGTTTAGTTACCATGGAAACTCTCATAACAATAAAGTAAACAATCGATTTGTGCATGATTGTAGTCGTCGTCGTGGAGATTTGAAATAACCACTTTGATTGTTGAAACAATGTAATACATCCTTGGAAATATGTTTTACAAAAACATTATATAAAATTTCAAACTCGCATATCTCCGTTACTATAGAAGATGCCGCAGTGATTTTACACTCAATGTAATCAGGTCGAAGCTCTCTATTAGCTCATCCGGAAAAATTTAATCCATGTGTAATATTCATGCTTAGTTACCATGGAAACTCTCATAACAATAAAGTAAACAATCGATTTGTGCATGATTGTAGTCGTCGTCGTGGAGATTTGAAATAACCACTTTGATTGTTGAAACAATGTAATACATCCTTGGAAACATGTTTTACAAAAACATTATATAAAATTTCAAACTCGCATATCTCCGTTACTATAAAGGATAAGGCAGTGACTATACACTCAATGTAATCAGGTCGAAGCCCTCTATTGGCTCATCCGGAAAAATTTACTCCATGTGTAATATTCAGGTTTAGTTACCATGGAAACTCTCATAACAATAAAGTAAACAATCGATTTGTGCATGATTGTAGTCGTCGTCGTGGAGATTTGAAATAACCACTTTGATTGTTGAAACAATGTAATACATCCTTGGAAATATGTTTTACAAAAACATTATATAAAATTTCAAACTCGCATATCTCCGTTACTATAAAGGATAAGGCAGTGATTATACACTCAATGTAATCAGGTCGAAGCCCTCTATTGGCTCATCCGGAAAAATTTACTCCATGTGTAATATTCATGCTTAGTTACCATGGAAACTCTCATAACAATAAAGTAAACAATCGATTTGTGCATGATTGTAGTCGTCGTCGTGGAGATTTGAAATAACCACTTTGATTGTTGAAACAATGTAATACATCCTTGGAAATATGTTTTACAAAAACATTATATAAAATTTCAAACTCGCATATCTCCGTTACTATAAAGGATAAGGCAGTGATTATACACTCAATGTAATCAGGTCGAAGCCCTCTATTGGCTCATCCGGAAAAATTTACTCCATGTGTAATATTCATGCTTAGTTACCATGGAAACTCTCATAACAATAAAGTAAACAATCGATTTGTGCATGATTGTAGTCGTCGTCGTGGAGATTTGAAATAACCACTTTGATTGTTGAAACAATGTAATACATCCTTGGAAATATGTTTTACAAAAACATTATATAAAATTTCAAACTCGCATATCTCCGTTACTATAGAACATACTGCAGTGATTATACACTCAATGTAATCAGGTCGAAGCCCTCTGTTGGCTCATCCGGAAAAATTTACTCCATGTGTAATATTCATGCTTAGTTACCATGGAAACTCTCATAACAATAAAGTAAACAATCGATTTGTGCATGATTGTAGTCGTCGTCGTGGAGATTTGAAATAACCACTTTGATTGTTGAAACAATGTAATACATCCTTGGAAATATGTTTTACAAAAACATTATATAAAATTTCAAACTCGCATATCTCCGTTACTATAGAAGATGCAGCAGTGATTTTACACTCAATGTAATCAGGTCGAAGCTCTCTATTAGCTCATCCGGAAAAATTTAATCCATGTGTAATATTCATGCTTAGTTACCATGGAAACTCTCATAACAATAAAGTAAACAATCGATTTGTGCATGAATGTAGTCGTCGTCGTGGAGATTTGAAATAACCACTTTGATTGTTGAAACAATGTAATACATCCTTGGAAATATGTTTTACAAAAACATTATATAAAATTTCAAACTCGCATATCTCCGTTACTATAAAGGATAAGGCAGTGACTATACACTCAATGTAATCAGGTCGAAGCCCTCTATTGGCTCATCCGGAAAAATTTACTCCATGTGTAATATTCAGGTTTAGTTACCATGGAAACTCTCATAACAATAAAGTAAACAATCGATTTGTGCATGATTGTAGTCGTCGTCGTGGAGATTTGAAATAACCACTTTGATTGTTGAAACAATGTAATACATCCTTGGAAACATGTTTTACAAAAACATTATATAAAATTTCAAACTCGCATATCTCCGTTACTATAAAGGATAAGGCAGTGACTATACACTCAATGTAATCAGGTCGAAGCCCTCTATTGGCTCATCCGGAAAAATTTACTCCATGTGTAATATTCAGGTTTAGTTACCATGGAAACTCTCATAACAATAAAGTAAACAATCGATTTGTGCATGATTGTAGTCGTCGTCGTGGAGATTTGAAATAACCACTTTGATTGTTGAAACAAAGTAATACATCCTTGGAAACATGTTTTACAAAAACATTATATAAAATTTCAAACTCGCATATCTCCGTTACTATAGAACATACTGCAGTGATTATACACTCAATGTAATCAGGTCGAAGCCCTCTGTTGGCTCATCCGGAAAAATTTACTCCATGTGTAATATTCATGCTTAGTTACCATGGAAACTCTCATAACAATAAAGTAAACAATCGATTTGTGCATGATTGTAGTCGTCGTCGTGGAGATTTGAAATAACCACTTTGATTGTTGAAACAATGTAATACATCCTTGGAAATATGTTTTACAAAAACATTATATAAAATTTCAAACTCGCATATCTCCGTTACTATAGAACATACTGCAGTGATTATACACTCAATGTAATCAGGTCGAAGCCCTCTGTTGGCTCATCCGGAAAAATTTACTCCATGTGTAATATTCATGCTTAGTTACCATGGAAACTCTCATAACAATAAAGTAAACAATCGGTTTGTGCATGATTGTAGTCGTCGTCGTGGAGATTTGAAATAACCACTTTGATTGTTGAAACAATGTAATACATCCTTGGAAATATGTTTTACAAAAACATTATATAAAATTTCAAACTCGCATATCTCCGTTACTATAGAAGATACAGCAGTGATTTTACACTCAATGTAATCAGGTCGAAGCTCTCTATTAGCTCATCCGGAAAAATTTAATCCATGTGTAATATTCATGCTTAGTTACCATGGAAACTCTCATAACAATAAAGTAAACAATCGATTTGTGCATGATTGTAGTCGTCGTCGTGGAGATTTGAAATAACCACTTTGATTGTTGAAACAATGTAATACATCCTTGGAAACATGTTTTACAAAAACATTATATAAAATTTGAAACTCGCATATCTCCGTTACTATAAAGGATAAGGCAGTGACTATACACTCAATGTAATCAGGTCGAAGCCCTCTATTGGCTCATCCGGAAAAATTTAATCCATGTGTAATATTCATGCTTAGTTACCATGGAAACTCTCATAACAATAAAGTAAACAAACGATTTGTGCATGAATGTAGTCGTCGTCGTGGAGATTTGAAATAACCACTTTGATTGTTGAAACAATGTACTACATCCTTGGAAATATGTTTTACAAAAACATTATATAAAATTTCAAACTCGCATATCTCCGTTACTATAGAACATACTGCAGTGATTATACACTCAATGTAATCAGGTCGAAGCCCTCTGTTGGCTCATCCGGAAAAATTTACTCCATGTGTAATATTCATGCTTAGTTACCATGGAAACTCTCATAACAATAAAGTAAACAATCGATTTGTGCATGAATGTAGTCGTCGTCGTGGAGATTTGAAATAACCACTTTGATTGTTGAAACAATGTAATACATCCTTGGAAATATGTTTTACAAAAACATTATATAAAATTTCAAACTCGCATATCTCCGTTACTATAAAGGATAAGGCAGTGATTATACACTCAATGTAATCAGGTCGAAGCCCTCTATTGGCTCATCCGGAAAAATTTACTCCATGTGTAATATTCATGCTTAGTTACCATGGAAACTCTCATAACAATAAAGTAAACAATCGATTTGTGCATGAATGTAGTCGTCGTCGTGGAGATTTGAAATAACCACTTTGATTGTTGAAACAATGTAATACATCCTTGGAAATATGTTTTACAAAAACATTATATAAAATTTCAAACTCGCATATCTCCGTTACTATAAAGGATAAGGCAGTGACTATACACTCAATGTAATCAGGTCGAAGCCCTCTATTGGCTCATCCGAAAAATTTACTCCATGTGTAATATTCAGGTTTAGTTACCATGGAAACTCTCATAACAATAAAGTAAACAATCGATTTGTGCATGATTGTAGTCGTCGTCGTGGAGATTTGAAATAACCACTTTGATTGTTGAAACAATGTAATACATCCTTGGAAATATGTTTTACAAAAACATTATATAAAATTTCAAACTCGCATATCTCCGTTACTATAGAACATACTGCAGTGATTATACACTCAATGTAATCAGGTCGAAGCCCTCTGTTGGCTCATCCGGAAAAATTTACTCCATGTGTAATATTCATGCTTAGTTACCATGGAAACTCTCATAACAATAAAGTAAACAATCGATTTGTGCATGAATGTAGTCGTCGTCGTGGAGATTTGAAATAACCACTTTGATTGTTGAAACAATGTAATACATCCTTGGAAATATGTTTTACAAAAACATTATATAAAATTTCAAACTCGCATATCTCCGTTACTATAGAAGATACAGCAGTGATTTTACACTCAATGTAATCAGGTCGAAGCTCTCTATTAGCTCATCCGGAAACATTTACTCCATGTGTAATATTCTTGCTTAGTTACCATGGAAACTCTCATAACAATAAAGTAAACAATCGATTTGTGCATGATTGTAGTCGTCGTCGTGGAGATTTGAAATAACCACATTGATTGTTGAAACAAAGTAATAAATCCTTGGAAACATGTTTTACAAAAACATTATATAAAATTTCAAACTCGCATATCTCCGTTACTATAAAGGATAAGGCAGTGACTATACACTCAATGTAATCAGGTCGAAGCCCTCTATTGGCTCATCCGGAAAAATTTACTCCATGTGTAATATTCAGGTTTAGTTACCATGGAAACTCTCATAACAATAAAGTAAACAATCGATTTGTGCATGATTGTAGTCGTCGTCGTGGAGATTTGAAATAACCACTTTGATTGTTGAAACAATGTAATACATCCTTGGAAATATGTTTTACAAAAACATTATATAAAATTTCAAACTCGCATATCTCCGTTACTATAGAAGATGCCGCAGTGATTTTACACTCAATGTAATCAGGTCGAAGCTCTCTATTAGCTCATCCGGAAAAATTTAATCCATGTGTAATATTCATGCTTAGTTACCATGGAAACTCTCATAACAATAAAGTAAACAATCGATTTGTGCATGATTGTAGTCGTCGTCGTGGAGATTTGAAATAACCACTTTGATTGTTGAAACAATGTAATACATCCTTGGAAACATGTTTTACAAAAACATTATATAAAATTTCAAACTCGCATATCTCCGTTACTATAAAGGATAAGGCAGTGACTATACACTCAATGTAATCAGGTCGAAGCCCTCTATTGGCTCATCCGGAAAAATTTACTCCATGTGTAATATTCAGGTTTAGTTACCATGGAAACTCTCATAACAATAAAGTAAACAATCGATTTGTGCATGATTGTAGTCGTCGTCGTGGAGATTTGAAATAACCACTTTGATTGTTGAAACAATGTAATACATCCTTGGAAATATGTTTTACAAAAACATTATATAAAATTTCAAACTCGCATATCTCCGTTACTATAAAGGATAAGGCAGTGATTATACACTCAATGTAATCAGGTCGAAGCCCTCTATTGGCTCATCCGGAAAAATTTACTCCATGTGTAATATTCATGCTTAGTTACCATGGAAACTCTCATAACAATAAAGTAAACAATCGATTTGTGCATGATTGTAGTCGTCGTCGTGGAGATTTGAAATAACCACTTTGATTGTTGAAACAATGTAATACATCCTTGGAAATATGTTTTACAAAAACATTATATAAAATTTCAAACTCGCATATCTCCGTTACTATAAAGGATAAGGCAGTGATTATACACTCAATGTAATCAGGTCGAAGCCCTCTATTGGCTCATCCGGAAAAATTTACTCCATGTGTAATATTCATGCTTAGTTACCATGGAAACTCTCATAACAATAAAGTAAACAATCGATTTGTGCATGATTGTGGTCGTCGTCGTGGAGATTTGAAATAACCACTTTGATTGTTGAAACAATGTAATACATCCTTGGAAATATGTTTTACAAAAACATTATATAAAATTTCAAACTCGCATATCTCCGTTACTATAGAACATACTGCAGTGATTATACACTCAATGTAATCAGGTCGAAGCCCTCTGTTGGCTCATCCGGAAAAATTTACTCCATGTGTAATATTCATGCTTAGTTACCATGGAAACTCTCATAACAATAAAGTAAACAATCGATTTGTGCATGATTGTAGTCGTCGTCGTGGAGATTTGAAATAACCACTTTGATTGTTGAAACAATGTAATACATCCTTGGAAATATGTTTTACAAAAACATTATATAAAATTTCAAACTCGCATATCTCCGTTACTATAGAAGATGCAGCAGTGATTTTACACTCAATGTAATCAGGTCGAAGCTCTCTATTAGCTCATCCGGAAAAATTTAATCCATGTGTAATATTCATGCTTAGTTACCATGGAAACTCTCATAACAATAAAGTAAACAATCGATTTGTGCATGATTGTAGTCGTCGTCGTGGAGATTTGAAATAACCACTTTGATTGTTGAAACAATGTAATACATCCTTGGAAACATGTTTTACAAAAACATTATATAAAATTTCAAACTCGCATATCTCCGTTACTATAAAGGATAAGGCAGTGACTATACACTCAATGTAATCAGGTCGAAGCCCTCTATTGGCTCATCCGGAAAAATTTACTCCATGTGTAATATTCAGGTTTAGTTACCATGGAAACTCTCATAACAATAAAGTAAACAATCGATTTGTGCATGATTGTAGTCGTCGTCGTGGAGATTTGAAATAACCACTTTGATTGTTGAAACAATGTAATACATCCTTGGAAACATGTTTTACAAAAACATTATATAAAATTTCAAACTCGCATATCTCCGTTACTATAAAGGATAAGGCAGTGACTATACACTCAATGTAATCAGGTCGAAGCCCTCTATTGGCTCATCCGGAAAAATTTACTCCATGTGTAATATTCAGGTTTAGTTACCATGGAAACTCTCATAACAATAAAGTAAACAATCGATTTGTGCATGATTGTAGTCGTCGTCGTGGAGATTTGAAATAACCACTTTGATTGTTGAAACAAAGTAATACATCCTTGGAAACATGTTTTACAAAAACATTATATAAAATTTCAAACTCGCATATCTCCGTTACTATAGAACATACTGCAGTGATTATACACTCAATGTAATCAGGTCGAAGCAGTCTGTTGGCTCATCCGGAAAAATTTACTCCATGTGTAATATTCATGCTTAGTTACCATGGAAACTCTCATAACAATAAAGTAAACAATCGATTTGTGCATGATTGTAGTCGTCGTCGTGGAGATTTGAAATAACCACTTTGATTGTTGAAACAATGTAATACATCCTTGGAAATATGTTTTACAAAAACATTATATAAAATTTCAAACTCGCATATCTCCGTTACTATAGAACATACTGCAGTGATTATACACTCAATGTAATCAGGTCGAAGCCCTGTGTTGGCTCATCCGGAAAAATTTACTCCATGTGTAATATTCATGCTTAGTTACCATGGAAACTCTCATAACAATAAAGTAAACAATCGGTTTGTGCATGATTGTAGTCGTCGTCGTGGAGATTTGAAATAACCACTTTGATTGTTGAAACAATGTAATACATCCTTGGAAATATGTTTTACAAAAACATTATATAAAATTTCAAACTCGCATATCTCCGTTACTATAGAAGATACAGCAGTGATTTTACACTCAATGTAATCAGGTCGAAGCTCTCTATTAGCTCATCCGGAAAAATTTAATCCATGTGTAATATTCATGCTTAGTTACCATGGAAACTCTCATAACAATAAAGTAAACAATCGATTTGTGCATGATTGTAGTCGTCGTCGTGGAGATTTGAAATAACCACTTTGATTGTTGAAACAATGTAATACATCCTTGGAAACATGTTTTACAAAAACATTATATAAAATTTGAAACTCGCATATCTCCGTTACTATAAAGGATAAGGCAGTGACTATACACTCAATGTAATCAGGTCGAAGCCCTCTATTGGCTCATCCGGAAAAATTTAATCCATGTGTAATATTCATGCTTAGTTACCATGGAAACTCTCATAACAATAAAGTAAACAAACGATTTGTGCATGAATGTAGTCGTCGTCGTGGAGATTTGAAATAACCACTTTGATTGTTGAAACAATGTACTACATCCTTGGAAATATGTTTTACAAAAACATTATATAAAATTTCAAACTCGCATATCTCCGTTACTATAGAACATACTGCAGTGATTATACACTCAATGTAATCAGGTCGAAGCCCTCTGTTGGCTCATCCGGAAAAATTTACTCCATGTGTAATATTCATGCTTAGTTACCATGGAAACTCTCATAACAATAAAGTAAACAATCGATTTGTGCATGAATGTAGTCGTCGTCGTGGAGATTTGAAATAACCACTTTGATTGTTGAAACAATGTAATACATCCTTGGAAATATGTTTTACAAAAACATTATATAAAATTTCAAACTCGCATATCTCCGTTACTATAAAGGATAAGGCAGTGATTATACACTCAATGTAATCAGGTCGAAGCCCTCTATTGGCTCATCCGGAAAAATTTACTCCATGTGTAATATTCATGCTTAGTTACCATGGAAACTCTCATAACAATAAAGTAAACAATCGATTTGTGCATGAATGTAGTCGTCGTCGTGGAGAATTGAAATAACCACTTTGATTGTTGAAACAATGTAATACATCCTTGGAAATATGTTTTACAAAAACATTATATAAAATTTCAAACTCGCATATCTCCGTTACTATAGAACATACTGCAGTGATTATACACTCAATGTAATCAGGTCGAAGCCCTCTGTTGGCTCATCCGGAAAAATTTACTCCATGTGTAATATTCATGCTTAGTTACCATGGAAACTCTCATAACAATAAAGTAAACAATCGATTTGTGCATGAATGTAGTCGTCGTCGTGGAGATTTGAAATAACCACTTTGATTGTTGAAACAATGTAATACATCCTTGGAAATATGTTTTACAAAAACATTATATAAAATTTCAAACTCGCATATCTCCGTTACTATAGAACATACTGCAGTGATTATACACTCAATGTAATCAGGTCGAAGCCCTCTGTTGGCTCATCCGGAAAAATTTACTCCATGTGTAATATTCATGCTTAGTTACCATGGAAACTCTCATAACAATAAAGTAAACAATCGATTTGTGCATGAATGTAGTCGTCGTCGTGGAGAATTGAAATAACCACTTTGATTGTTGAAACAATGTAATACATCCTTGGAAATATGTTTTACAAAAACATTATATAAAATTTCAAACTCGCATATCTCCGTTACTATAGAAGATACAACAGTGATTTTACACTCAATGTAATCAGGTCGAAGCTCTCTATTAGCTCATCCGGAAAAATTTACTCCATGTGTAATATTCTTGCTTAGTTACCATGGAAACTCTCATAACAATAAAGTAAACAATCGATTTGTGCATGATTGTAGTCGTCGTCGTGGAGATTTGAAATAACCACATTGATTGTTGAAACAAAGTAATAAATCCTTGGAAACATGTTTTACAAAAACATTATATAAAATTTCAAACTCGCATATCTCCGTTACTATAAAGGATAAGGCAGTGACTATACACTCAATGTAATCAGGTCGAAGCCCTCTATTGGCTCATCCGGAAAAATTTACTCCATGTGTAATATTCAGGTTTAGTTACCATGGAAACTCTCATAACAATAAAGTAAACAATCGATTTGTGCATGATTGTAGTCGTCGTCGTGGAGATTTGAAATAACCACTTTGATTGTTGAAACAAAGTAATACATCCTTGGAAACTTGTTTTACAAAAACATTATATAAAATTTCAAACTCGCATATCTCCGTTACTATAGAACATACTGCAGTGATTATACACTCAATGTAATCAGGTCGAAGCCCTGTGTTGGCTCATCCGGAAAAATTTACTCCATGTGTAATATTCATGCTTAGTTACCATGGAAACTCTCATAACAATAAAGTAAACAATCGGTTTGTGCATGATTGTAGTCGTCGTCGTGGAGATTTGAAATAACCACTTTGATTGTTGAAACAATGTAATACATCCTTGGAAATATGTTTTACAAAAACATTATATAAAATTTCAAACTCGCATATCTCCGTTACTATAGAAGATGCAGCAGTGATTTTACACTCAATGTAATCAGGTCGAAGCTATCTATTAGCTCATCCGGAAAAATTTAATCCATGTGTAATATTCATGCTTAGTTACCATGGAAACTCTCATAACAATAAAGTAAACAATCGATTTGTGCATGATTGTAGTCGTCGTCGTGGAGATTTGAAATAACCACTTTGATTGTTGAAACAATGTAATACATCCTTGGAAACATGTTTTACAAAAACATTATATAAAATTTCAAACTCGCATATCTCCGTTACTATAAAGGATAAGGCAGTGACTATACACTCAATGTAATCAGGTCGAAGCCCTCTATTGGCTCATCCGGAAAAATTTACTCCATGTGTAATATTCAGGTTTAGTTACCATGGAAACTCTCATAACAATAAAGTAAACAATCGATTTGTGCATGATTGTAGTCGTCGTCGTGGAGATTTGAAATAACCACTTTGATTGTTGAAACAATGTAATACATCCTTGGAAATATGTTTTACAAAAACATTATATAAAATTTCAAACTCGCATATCTCCGTTACTATAAAGGATAAGGCAGTGATTATACACTCAATGTAATCAGGTCGAAGCCCTCTATTGGCTCATCCGGAAAAATTTACTCCATGTGTAATATTCATGCTTAGTTACCATGGAAACTCTCATAACAATAAAGTAAACAATCGATTTGTGCATGATTGTAGTCGTCGTCGTGGAGATTTGAAATAACCACTTTGATTGTTGAAACAATGTAATACATCCTTGGAAATATGTTTTACAAAAACATTATATAAAATTTCAAACTCGCATATCTCCGTTACTATAAAGGATAAGGCAGTGATTATACACTCAATGTAATCAGGTCGAAGCCCTCTATTGGCTCATCCGGAAAAATTTACTCCATGTGTAATATTCATGCTTAGTTACCATGGAAACTCTCATAACAATAAAGTAAACAATCGATTTGTGCATGATTGTAGTCGTCGTCGTGGAGATTTGAAATAACCACTTTGATTGTTGAAACAATGTAATACATCCTTGGAAATATGTTTTACAAAAACATTATATAAAATTTCAAACTCGCATATCTCCGTTACTATAGAACATACTGCAGTGATTATACACTCAATGTAATCAGGTCGAAGCCCTCTGTTGGCTCATCCGGAAAAATTTACTCCATGTGTAATATTCATGCTTAGTTACCATGGAAACTCTCATAACAATAAAGTAAACAATCGATTTGTGCATGATTGTAGTCGTCGTCGTGGAGATTTGAAATAACCACTTTGATTGTTGAAACAATGTAATACATCCTTGGAAATATGTTTTACAAAAACATTATATAAAATTTCAAACTCGCATATCTCCGTTACTATAGAAGATGCAGCAGTGATTTTACACTCAATGTAATCAGGTCGAAGCTCTCTATTAGCTCATCCGGAAAAATTTAATCCATGTGTAATATTCATGCTTAGTTACCATGGAAACTCTCATAACAATAAAGTAAACAATCGATTTGTGCATGATTGTAGTCGTCGTCGTGGAGATTTGAAATAACCACTTTGATTGTTGAAACAATGTAATACATCCTTGGAAACATGTTTTACAAAAACATTATATAAAATTTCAAACTCGCATATCTCCGTTACTATAAAGGATAAGGCAGTGACTATACACTCAATGTAATCAGGTCGAAGCCCTCTATTGGCTCATCCGGAAAAATTTACTCCATGTGTAATATTCATGCTTAGTTACCATGGAAACTCTCATAACAATAAAGTAAACAATCGATTTGTGCATGATTGTAGTCGTCGTCGTGGAGATTTGAAATAACCACTTTGATTGTTGAAACAAAGTAATACATCATTGGAAACTTGTTTTACAAAAACATTATATAAAATTTCAAACTCGCATATCTCCGTTACTATAGAACATACTGCAGTGATTATACACTCAATGTAATCAGGTCGAAGCCCTGTGTTGGCTCATCCGGAAAAATTTACTCCATGTGTAATATTCATGCTTAGTTACCATGGATACTCTCATAACAATAAAGTAAACAATCGGTTTGTGCATGATTGTAGTCGTCGTCGTGGAGATTTGAAATAACCACTTTGATTGTTGAAACAATGTAATACATCCTTGGAAATATGTTTTACAAAAACATTATATAAAATTTCAAACTCGCATATCTCCGTTACTATAGAAGATACAGCAGTGATTTTACACTCAATGTAATCAGGTCGAAGCTCTCTATTAGCTCATCCGGAAAAATTTAATCCATGTGTAATATTCATGCTTAGTTACCAGGGAAACTCTCATAACAATAAAGTAAACAATCGATTTGTGCATGATTGTAGTCGTCGTCGTGGAGATTTGAAATAACCACTTTGATTGTTGAAACAATGTAATACATCCTTGGAAATATGTTTTACAAAAACATTATATAAAATTTCAAACTCGCATATCTCCGTTACTATAGAACATACTGCAGTGATTATACACTCAATGTAATCAGGTCGAAGCCCTGTGTTGGCTCATCCAGAAAAATTTACTCCATGTGTAATATTCATGCTTAGTTACCATGGAAACTCTAATAACAATAAAGTAAACAATCGGTTTGTGCATGATTGTAGTCGTCGTCGTGGAGATTTGAAATAACCACTTTGATTGTTGAAACAATGTAATACATCCTTGGAAACATGTTTTACAAAAACATTATATAAAATTTGAAACTCGCATATCTCCGTTACTATAAAGGATAAGGCAGTGACTATACACTCAATGTAATCAGGTCGAAGCCCTCTATTGGCTCATCCGGAAAAATTTACTCCATGTGTAATATTCAGGTTTAGTTACCATGGAAACTCTCATAACAATAAAGTAAACAATCGATTTGTGCATGATTGTAGTCGTCGTCGTGGAGATTTGAAATAACCACTTTGATTGTTGAAACAATGTACTACATCCTTGGAAACATGTTTTACAAAAACATTATATAAAATTTCAAACTCGCATATCTCCGTTACTATAAAGGATAAGGCAGTGACTATACACTCAATGTAATCAGGTCGAAGCCCTCTATTGGCTCATCCGGAAAAATTTACTCCATGTGTAATATTCAGGTTTAGTTACCATGGAAACTCTCATAACAATAAAGTAAATAATCGATTTGTGCATGATTGTAGTCGTCGTCGTGGAGATTTGAAATAACCACTTTGATTGTTGAAACAATGTAATACATCCTTGGAAATATGTTTTACAAAAACATTATATAAAATTTCAAACTCGCATATCTCCGTTACTATAGAACATACTGCAGTGATTATACACTCAATGTAATCAGGTCGAAGCCCTCTGTTGGCTCATCCGGAAAAATTTACTCCATGTGTAATATTCATGCTTAGTTACCATGGAAACTCTCATAACAATAAAGTAAACAATCGATTTGTGCATGAATGTAGTCGTCGTCGTGGAGATTTGAAATAACCACTTTGATTGTTGAAACAATGTAATACATCCTTGGAAATATGTTTTACAAAAACATTATATAAAATTTCAAACTCGCATATCTCCGTTACTATAGAACATACTGCAGTGATTATACACTCAATGTAATCAGGTCGAAGCCCTCTGTTGGCTCATCCGGAAAAATTTACTCCATGTGTAATATTCATGCTTAGTTACCATGGAAACTCTCATAACAATAAAGTAAACAATCGATTTGTGCATGAATGTAGTCGTCGTCGTGGAGATTTGAAATAACCACTTTGATTGTTGAAACAATGTAATACATCCTTGGAAATATGTTTTACAAAAACATTATATAAAATTTCAAACTCGCATATCTCCGTTACTATAGAAGATGCAGCAGTGATTTTACACTCAATGTAATCAGGTCGAAGCTCTCTATTAGCTCATCCGGAAAAATTTAATCCATGTGTAATATTCATGCTTAGTTACCATGGAAACTCTCATAACAATAAAGTAAACAATCGATTTGTGCATGATTGTAGTCGTCGTCGTGGAGATTTGAAATAACCACTTTGATTGTTGAAACAATGTAATACATCCTTGGAAACATGTTTTACAAAAACATTATATAAAATTTCAAACTCGCATATCTCCGTTACTATAAAGGATAAGGCAGTGACTATACACTCAATGTAATCAGGTCGAAGCCCTCTATTGGCTCATCCGGAAAAATTTACTCCATGTGTAATATTCATGCTTAGTTACCATGGAAACTCTCATAACAATAAAGTAAACAATCGATTTGTGCATGATTGTAGTCGTCGTCGTGGAGATTTGAAATAACCACTTTGATTGTTGAAACAAAGTAATACATCCTTGGAAACATGTTTTACAAAAACATTATATAAAATTTCAAACTCGCATATCTCCGTTACTATAGAACATACTGCAGTGATTATACACTCAATGTAATCAGGTCGAAGCCCTGTGTTGGCTCATCCGGAAAAATTTACTCCATGTGTAATATTCATGCTTAGTTACCATGGATACTCTCATAACAATAAAGTAAACAATCGGTTTGTGCATGATTGTAGTCGTCGTCGTGGAGATTTGAAATAACCACTTTGATTGTTGAAACAATGTAATACATCCTTGGAAATATGTTTTACAAAAACATTATATAAAATTTCAAACTCGCATATCTCCGTTACTATAGAAGATACAGCAGTGATTTTACACTCAATGTAATCAGGTCGAAGCTCTCTATTAGCTCATCCGGAAAAATTTAATCCATGTGTAATATTCATGCTTAGTTACCATGGAAACTCTCATAACAATAAAGTAAACAATCGATTTGTGCATGATTGTAGTCGTCGTCGTGGAGATTTGAAATAACCACTTTGATTGTTGAAACAAAGTAATACATCCTTGGAAACTTGTTTTACAAAAACATTATATAAAATTTCAAACTCGCATATCTCCGTTACTATAGAACATACTGCAGTGATTATACACTCAATGTAATCAGGTCGAAGCCCTCTATTGGCTCATCCGGAAAAATTTACTCCATGTGTAATATTCAGGTTTAGTTACCATGGAAACTCTCATAACAATAAAGTAAACAATCGATTTGTGCATGATTGTAGTCGTCGTCGTGGAGATTTGAAATAACCACTTTGATTGTTGAAACAATGTACTACATCCTTGGAAATATGTTTTACAAAAACATTATATAAAATTTCAAACTCGCATATCTCCGTTACTATAGAACATACTGCAGTGATTATACACTCAATGTAATCAGGTCGAAGCCCTCTGTTGGCTCATCCGGAAAAATTTACTCCATGTGTAATATTCATGCTTAGTTACCATGGAAACTCTCATAACAATAAAGTAAACAATCGATTTGTGCATGAATGTAGTCGTCGTCGTGGAGATTTGAAATAACCACTTTGATTGTTGAAACAATGTAATACATCCTTGGAAATATGTTTTACAAAAACATTATATAAAATTTCAAACTCGCATATCTCCGTTACTATAAAGGATAAGGTAGTGATTATACACTCAATGTAATCAGGTCGAAGCCCTCTATTGGCTCATCCGGAAAAATTTACTCCATGTGTAATATTCATGCTTAGTTACCATGGAAACTCTCATAACAATAAAGTAAACAATCGATTTGTGCATGATTGTAGTCGTCGTCGTGGAGATTTGAAATAACCACTTTGATTGTTGAAACAATGTAATACATCCTTGGAAATATGTTTTACAAAAACATTATATAAAATTTCAAACTCGCATATCTCCGTTACTATAGAAGATACAGCAGTGATTTTACACTCAATGTAATCAGGTCGAAGCTCTCTATTAGCTCATCCGGAAAAATTTAATCCATGTGTAATATTCATGCTTAGTTACCATGGAAACTATCATAACAATAAAGTAAACAATCGATTTGTGCATGATTGTAGTCGTCGTCGTGGAGATTTGAAATAACCACTTTGATTGTTGAAACAATGTAATACATCCTTGGAAACATGTTTTAAAAAAACATTATATGAAATTTCAAACTCGCATATCTCCGTTACTATAAAGGATATGGCAGTGACTATACACTCAATGTAATCAGGTCGAAGCCCTCTATTGGCTCATCCGGAAAAATTTACTCCATGTGTAATATTCAGGTTTAGTTACCAGGGAAACTCTCATAACAATAAAGTAAACAATCGATTTGTGCATGATTGTAGTCGTCGTCGTGGAGATTTGAAATAACCACTTTGATTGTTGAAACAATGTAATACATCCTTGGAAATATGTTTTACAAAAACATTATATAAAATTTCAAACTCGCATATCTCCGTTACTATAGAACATACTGCAGTGATTATACACTCAATGTAATCAGGTCGAAGCCCTCTGTTGGCTCATCCGGAAAAATTTACTCCATGTGTAATATTCATGCTTAGTTACCATGGAAACTCTCATAACAATAAAGTAAACAATCGATTTGTGCATGAATGTAGTCGTCGTCGTGGAGATTTGAAATAACCACTTTGATTGTTGAAACAATGTAATACATCCTTGGAAATATGTTTTACAAAAACATTATATAAAATTTCAAACTCGCATATCTCCGTTACTATAGAACATACTGCAGTGATTATACACTCAATGTAATCAGGTCGAAGCCCTCTGTTTGCTCATCCGGAAAAATTTACTCCATGTGTAATATTCATGCTTAGTTACCATGGAAACTCTCATAACAATAAAGTAAACAATCGATTTGTGCATGAATGTAGTCGTCGTCGTGGAGATTTGAAATAACCACTTTGATTGTTGAAACAATGTAATACATCCTTGGAAATATGTTTTACAAAAACATTATATAAAATTTCAAACTCGCATATCTCCGTTACTGTAAAGGATAAGGCAGTGATTATACACTCAATGTAATCAGGTCGAAGCCCTCTGTTGGCTCATCCGGAAAAATTTACTCCATGTGTAATATTCATGCTTAGTTACCATGGAAACTCTCATAACAATAAAGTAAACAATCGATTTGTGCATGATTGTAGTCGTCGTCGTGGAGATTTGAAATAACCACTTTGATTGTTGAAACAATGTAATACATCCTTGGAAATATGTTTTACAAAAACATTATATAAAATTTCAAACTCGCATATCTCCGTTACTATAGAACATACTGCAGTGATTATACACTCAATGTAATCAGGTCGAAGCCCTGTGTTGGCTCATCCAGAAAAATTTACTCCATGTGTAATATTCATGCTTAGTTACCATGGAAACTCTAATAACAATAAAGTAAACAATCGGTTTGTGCATGATTGTAGTCGTCGTCGTGGAGATTTGAAATAACCACTTTGATTGTTGAAACAATGTAATACATCCTTGGAAACATGTTTTACAAAAACATTATATAAAATTTGAAACTCGCATATCTCCGTTACTATAAAGGATAAGGCAGTGACTATACACTCAATGTAATCAGGTCGAAGCCCTCTATTGGCTCATCCGGAAAAATTTACTCCATGTGTAATATTCAGGTTTAGTTACCATGGAAACTCTCATAACAATAAAGTAAACAATCGATTTGTGCATGATTGTAGTCGTCGTCGTGGAGATTTGAAATAACCACTTTGATTGTTGAAACAATGTACTACATCCTTGGAAACATGTTTTACAAAAACATTATATAAAATTTCAAACTCGCATATCTCCGTTACTATAAAGGATAAGGCAGTGACTATACACTCAATGTAATCAGGTCGAAGCCCTCTATTGGCTCATCCGGAAAAATTTACTCCATGTGTAATATTCAGGTTTAGTTACCATGGAAACTCTCATAACAATAAAGTAAATAATCGATTTGTGCATGATTGTAGTCGTCGTCGTGGAGATTTGAAATAACCACTTTGATTGTTGAAACAATGTAATACATCCTTGGAAATATGTTTTACAAAAACATTATATAAAATTTCAAACTCGCATATCTCCGTTACTATAGAACATACTGCAGTGATTATACACTCAATGTAATCAGGTCGAAGCCCTCTGTTGGCTCATCCGGAAAAATTTACTCCATGTGTAATATTCATGCTTAGTTACCATGGAAACTCTCATAACAATAAAGTAAACAATCGATTTGTGCATGAATGTAGTCGTCGTCGTGGAGATTTGAAATAACCACTTTGATTGTTGAAACAATGTAATACATCCTTGGAAATATGTTTTACAAAAACATTATATAAAATTTCAAACTCGCATATCTCCGTTACTATAGAACATACTGCAGTGATTATACACTCAATGTAATCAGGTCGAAGCCCTCTGTTGGCTCATCCGGAAAAATTTACTCCATGTGTAATATTCATGCTTAGTTACCATGGAAACTCTCATAACAATAAAGTAAACAATCGATTTGTGCATGAATGTAGTCGTCGTCGTGGAGATTTGAAATAACCACTTTGATTGTTGAAACAATGTACTACATCCTTGGAAATATGTTTTACAAAAACATTATATAAAATTTCAAACTCGCATATCTCCGTTACTATAGAACATACTGCAGTGATTATACACTCAATGTAATCAGGTCGAAGCCCTCTGTTGGCTCATCCGGAAAAATTTACTCCATGTGTAATATTCATGCTTAGTTACCATGGAAACTCTCATAACAATAAAGTAAACAATCGATTTGTGCATGAATGTAGTCGTCGTCGTGGAGATTTGAAATAACCACTTTGATTGTTGAAACAATGTAATACATCCTTGGAAATATGTTTTACAAAAACATTATATAAAATTTCAAACTCGCATATCTCCGTTACTATAAAGGATAAGGCAGTGATTATACACTCAATGTAATCAGGTCGAAGCCCTCTATTGGCTCATCCGGAAAAATTTACTCCATGTGTAATATTCATGCTTAGTTACCATGGAAACTCTCATAACAATAAAGTAAACAATCGATTTGTGCATGATTGTAGTAGTCGTCGTGGAGATTTGAAATAACCACTTTGATTGTTGAAACAATGTAATACATCCTTGGAAATATGTTTTACAAAAACATTATATAAAATTTCAAACTCGCATATCTCCGTTACTATAGAAGATACAGCAGTGATTTTACACTCAATGTAATCAGGTCGAAGCTCTCTATTAGCTCATCCGGAAAAATTTAATCCATGTGTAATATTCATGCTTAGTTACCATGGAAACTATCATAACAATAAAGTAAACAATCGATTTGTGCATGATTGTAGTCGTCGTCGTGGAGATTTGAAATAACCACTTTGATTGTTGAAACAATGTAATACATCCTTGGAAACATGTTTTACAAAAACATTATATAAAATTTCAAACTCGCATATCTCCGTTACTATAAAGGATAAGGCAGTGACTATACACTCAATGTAATCAGGTCGAAGCCCTCTATTGGCTCATCCGGAAAAATTTACTCCATGTGTAATATTCAGGTTTAGTTACCATGGAAACTCTCATAACAATAAAGTAAACAATCGATTTGTGCATGATTGTAGTCGTCGTCGTGGAGATTTGAAATAACCACTTTGATTGTTGAAACAATGTAATACATCCTTGGAAATATGTTTTACAAAAACATTATATAAAATTTCAAACTCGCATATCTCCGTTACTATAGAACATACTGCAGTGATTATACACTCAATGTAATCAGGTCGAAGCCCTCTGTTGGCTCATCCGGAAAAATTTACTCCATGTGTAATATTCATGCTTAGTTACCATGGAAACTCTCATAACAATAAAGTAAACAATCGATTTGTGCATGAATGTAGTCGTCGTCGTGGAGATTTGAAATAACCACTTTGATTGTTGAAACAATGTACTACATCCTTGGAAATATGTTTTACAAAAACATTATATAAAATTTCAAACTCGCATATCTCCGTTACTATAGAACATACTGCAGTGATTATACACTCAATGTAATCAGGTCGAAGCCCTCTGTTGGCTCATCCGGAAAAATTTACTCCATGTGTAATATTCAGGTTTAGTTACCATGGAAACTCTCATAACAATAAAGTAAACAATCGATTTGTGCATGATTGTAGTCGTCGTCGTGGAGATTTGAAATAACCACTTTGATTGTTGAAACAATGTAATACATCCTTGGAAATATGTTTTACAAAAACATTATATAAAATTTCAAACTCGCATATCTCCGTTACTATAGAACATACTGCAGTGATTATACACTCAATGTAATCAGGTCGAAGCCCTCTGTTGGCTCATCCGGAAAAATTTACTCCATGTGTAATATTCATGCTTAGTTACCATGGAAACTCTCATAACAATAAAGTAAACAATCGATTTGTGCATGAATGTAGTCGTCGTCGTGGAGATTTGAAATAACCACTTTGATTGTTGAAACAATGTAATGCATCCTTGGAAATATGTTTTACAAAAACATTATATAAAATTTCAAACTCGCATATCTCCGTTACTATAGAACATACTGCAGTGATTATACACTCAATGTAATCAGGTCGAAGCCCTCTGTTGGCTCATCCGGAAAAATTTACTCCATGTGTAATATTCATGCTTAGTTACCATGGAAACTCTCATAACAATAAAGTAAACAATCGATTTGTGCATGAATGTAGTCGTCGTCGTGGAGATTTGAAATAACCACTTTGATTGTTGAAACAATGTAATACATCCTTGGAAACATGTTTTACAAAAACATTATATAAAATTTGAAACTCGCATATCTCCGTTACTATAAAGGATAAGGCAGTGACTATACACTCAATGTAATCAGGTCGAAGCCCTCTATTGGCTCATCCGGAAAAATTTACTCCATGTGTAATATTCAGGTTTAGTTACCATGGAAACTCTCATAACAATAAAGTAAACAATCGATTTGTGCATGATTGTAGTCGTCGTCGTGGAGATTTGAAATAACCACTTTGATTGTTGAAACAATGTAATACATCCTTGGAAATATGTTTTACAAAAACATTATATAAAATTTCAAACTCGCATATCTCCGTTACTATAGAACATACTGCAGTGATTATACACTCAATGTAATCAGGTCGAAGCCCTCTGTTGGCTCATCCGGAAAAATTTACTCCATGTGTAATATTCATGCTTAGTTACCATGGAAACTCTCATAACAATAAAGTAAACAATCGATTTGTGCATGAATGTAGTCGTCGTCGTGGAGATTTGAAATAACCACTTTGATTGTTGAAACAATGTAATGCATCCTTGGAAATATGTTTTACAAAAACATTATATAAAATTTCAAACTCGCATATCTCCGTTACTATAGAACATACTGCAGTGATTATACACTCAATGTAATCAGGTCGAAGCCCTCTGTTGGCTCATCCGGAAAAATTTACTCCATGTGTAATATTCATGCTTAGTTACCATGGAAACTCTCATAACAATAAAGTAAACAATCGATTTGTGCATGAATGTAGTCGTCGTCGTGGAGATTTGAAATAACCACTTTGATTGTTGAAACAATGTAATACATCCTTGGAAACATGTTTTACAAAAACATTATATAAAATTTGAAACTCGCATATCTCCGTTACTATAAAGGATAAGGCAGTGACTATACACTCAATGTAATCAGGTCGAAGCCCTCTATTGGCTCATCCGGAAAAATTTACTCCATGTGTAATATTCAGGTTTAGTTACCATGGAAACTCTCATAACAATAAAGTAAACAATCGATTTGTGCATGATTGTAGTCGTCGTCGTGGAGATTTGAAATAACCACTTTGATTGTTGAAACAATGTACTACATCCTTGGAAACATGTTTTACAAAAACATTATATAAAATTTCAAACTCGCATATCTCCGTTACTATAAAGGATAAGGCAGTGACTACACACTCAATGTAATCAGGTCGAAGCCCTCTATTGGCTCATCCGGAAAAATTTACTCCATGTGTAATATTCAGGTTTAGTTACCATGGAAACTCTCATAACAATAAAGTAAATAATCGATTTGTGCATGATTGTAGTCGTCGTCGTGGAGATTTGAAATAACCACTTTGATTGTTGATACAATGTAATACATCCTTGGAAATATGTTTTACAAAAACATTATATAAAATTTCAAACTCGCATATCTCCGTTACTATAGAACATACTGCAGTGATTATACACTCAATGTAATCAGGTCGAAGCCCTCTGTTGGCTCATCCGGAAAAATTTACTCCATGTGTAATATTCATGCTTAGTTACCATGGAAACTCTCATAACAATAAAGTAAACAATCGATTTGTGCATGAATGTAGTCGTCGTCGTGGAGATTTGAAATAACCACTTTGATTGTTGAAACAATGTACTACATCCTTGGAAATATGTTTTACAAAAACATTATATAAAATTTCAAACTCGCATATCTCCGTTACTATAGAACATACTGCAGTGATTATACACTCAATGTAATCAGGTCGAAGCCCTCTGTTGGCTCATCCGGAAAAATTTACTCCATGTGTAATATTCATGCTTAGTTACCATGGAAACTCTCATAACAATAAAGTAAACAATCGATTTGTGCATGAATGTAGTCGTCGTCGTGGAGATTTGAAATAACCACTTTGATTGTTGAAACAATGTAATACATCCTTGGAAATATGTTTTACAAAAACATTATATAAAATTTCAAACTCGCATATCTCCGTTACTATAAAGGATAAGGCAGTGATTATACACTCAATGTAATCAGGTCGAAGCCCTCTATTGGCTCATCCGGAAAAATTTACTCCATGTGTAATATTCATGCTTAGTTACCATGGAAACTCTCATAACAATAAAGTAAACAATCGATTTGTGCATGATTGTAGTAGTCGTCGTGGAGATTTGAAATAACCACTTTGATTGTTGAAACAATGTAATACATCCTTGGAAATATGTTTTACAAAAACATTATATAAAATTTCAAACTCGCATATCTCCGTTACTATAGAAGATACAGCAGTGATTTTACACTCAATGTAATCAGGTCGAAGCTCTCTATTAGCTCATCCGGAAAAATTTAATCCATGTGTAATATTCATGCTTAGTTACCATGGAAACTATCATAACAATAAAGTAAACAATCGATTTGTGCATGATTGTAGTCGTCGTCGTGGAGATTTGAAATAACCACTTTGATTGTTGAAACAATGTAATACATCCTTGGAAACATGTTTTACAAAAACATTATATAAAATTTGAAACTCGCATATCTCCGTTACTATAAAGGATAAGGCAGTGACTATACACTCAATGTAATCAGGTCGAAGCCCTCTATTGGCTCATCCGGAAAAATTTACTCCATGTGTAATATTCAGGTTTAGTTACCATGGAAACTCTCATAACAATAAAGTAAACAATCGATTTGTGCATGATTGTAGTCGTCGTCGTGGAGATTTGAAATAACCACTTTGATTGTTGAAACAATGTAATACATCCTTGGAAATATGTTTTACAAAAACATTATATAAAATTTCAAACTCGCATATCTCCGTTACTATAGAACATACTGCAGTGATTATACACTCAATGTAATCAGGTCGAAGCCCTCTGTTGGCTCATCCGGAAAAATTTACTCCATGTGTAATATTCATGCTTAGTTACCATGGAAACTCTCATAACAATAAAGTAAACAATCGATTTGTGCATGAATGTAGTCGTCGTCGTGGAGATTTGAAATAACCACTTTGATTGTTGAAACAATGTACTACATCCTTGGAAATATGTTTTACAAAAACATTATATAAAATTTCAAACTCGCATATCTCCGTTACTATAGAACATACTGCAGTGATTATACACTCAATGTAATCAGGTCGAAGCCCTCTGTTGGCTCATCCGGAAAAATTTACTCCATGTGTAATATTCATGCTTAGTTACCATGGAAACTCTCATAACAATAAAGTAAACAATCGATTTGTGCATGAATGTAGTCGTCGTCGTGGAGATTTGAAATAACCACTTTGATTGTTGAAACAATGTAATACATCCTTGGAAATATGTTTTACAAAAACATTATATAAAATTTCAAACTCGCATATCTCCGTTACTATAAAGGATAAGGCAGTGATTATACACTCAATGTAATCAGGTCGAAGCCCTCTATTGGCTCATCCGGAAAAATTTACTCCATGTGTAATATTCATGTTTAGTTACCATGGAAACTCTCATAACAATAAAGTAAACAATCGATTTGTGCATGATTGTAGTCGTCGTCGTGGAGATTTGAAATAACCACTTTGATTGTTGAAACAATGTAATACATCCTTGGAAATATTTTTTACAAAAACATTATATAAAATTTCAAACTCGCATATCTCCGTTACTATAGAAGATACAGCAGTGATTTTACACTCAATGTAATCAGGTCGAAGCTCTCTATTAGCTCATCCGGAAAAATTTAATCCATGTGTAATATTCATGCTTAGTTACCATGGAAACTATCATAACAATAAAGTAAACAATCGATTTGTGCATGATTGTAGTCGTCGTCGTGGAGATTTGAAATAACCACTTTGATTGTTGAAACAATGTAATACATCCTTGGAAACATGTTTTACAAAAACATTATATAAAATTTCAAACTCGCATATCTCCGTTACTATAAAGGATAAGGCAGTGACTATACACTCAATGTAATCAGGTCGAAGCCCTCTATTGGCTCATCCGGAAAAATTTACTCCATGTGTAATATTCAGGTTTAGTTACCATGGAAACTCTCATAACAATAAAGTAAACAATCGATTTGTGCATGATTGTAGTCGTCGTCGTGGAGATTTGAAATAACCACTTTGATTGTTGAAACAATGTAATACATCCTTGGAAATATGTTTTACAAAAACATTATATAAAATTTCAAACTCGCATATCTCCGTTACTATAGAACATACTGCAGTGATTATACACTCAATGTAATCAGGTCGAAGCCCTCTGTTGGCTCATCCGGAAAAATTTACTCCATGTGTAATATTCATGCTTAGTTACCATGGAAACTCTCATAACAATAAAGTAAACAATCGATTTGTGCATGAATGTAGTCGTCGTCGTGGAGATTTGAAATAACCACTTTGATTGTTGAAACAATGTAATGCATCCTTGGAAATATGTTTTACAAAAACATTATATAAAATTTCAAACTCGCATATCTCCGTTACTATAGAACATACTGCAGTGATTATACACTCAATGTAATCAGGTCGAAGCCCTCTGTTGGCTCATCCGGAAAAATTTACTCCATGTGTAATATTCATGCTTAGTTACCATGGAAACTCTCATAACAATAAAGTAAACAATCGATTTGTGCATGATTGTAGTCGTCGTCGTGGAGATTTGAAATAACCACTTTGATTGTTGAAACAATGTAATACATCCTTGGAAACATGTTTTACAAAAACATTATATAAAATTTCAAACTCGCATATCTCCGTTACTATAAAGGATAAGGCAGTGACTATACACTCAATGTAATCAGGTCGAAGCCCTCTATTGGCTCATCCGGAAAAATTTACTCCATGTGTAATATTCAGGTTTAGTTACCATGGAAACTCTCATAACAATAAAGTAAACAATCGATTTGTGCATGATTGTAGTCGTCGTCGTGGAGATTTGAAATAACCACTTTGATTGTTGAAACAATGTAATACATCCTTGGAAATATGTTTTACAAAAACATTATATAAAATTTCAAACTCGCATATCTCCGTTACTATAAAGGATAAGGCAGTGATTATACACTCAATGTAATCAGGTCGAAGCCCTCTATTGGCTCATCCGGAAAAATTTACTCCATGTGTAATATTCATGCTTAGTTACCATGGAAACTCTCATAACAATAAAGTAAACAATCGATTTGTGCATGATTGTAGTCGTCGTCGTGGAGATTTGAAATAACCACTTTGATTGTTGAAACAATGTAATACATCCTTGGAAATATGTTTTACAAAAACATTATATAAAATTTCAAACTCGCATATCTCCGTTACTATAGAACATACTGCAGTGATTATACACTCAATGTAATCAGGTCGAAGCCCTCTGTTGGCTCATCCGGAAAAATTTACTCCATGTGTAATATTCATGCTTAGTTACCATGGAAACTCTCATAACAATAAAGTAAACAATCGATTTGTGCATGATTGTAGTCGTCGTCGTGGAGATTTGAAATAACCACTTTGATTGTTGAAACAATGTAATACATCCTTGGAAACATGTTTTACAAAAACATTATATAAAATTTCAAACTCGCATATCTCCGTTACTATAAAGGATAAGGCAGTGACTATACACTCAATGTAATCAGGTCGAAGCCCTCTATTGGCTCATCCGGAAAAATTTACTCCATGTGTAATATTCAGGTTTAGTTACCATGGAAACTCTCATAACAATAAAGTAAACAATCGATTTGTGCATGATTGTAGTCGTCGTCGTGGAGATTTGAAATAACCACTTTGATTGTTGAAACAATGTAATACATCCTTGGAAATATGTTTTACAAAAACATTATATAAAATTTCAAACTCGCATATCTCCGTTACTATAGAACATACTGCAGTGATTATACACTCAATGTAATCAGGTCGAAGCCCTCTGTTGGCTCATCCGGAAAAATTTACTCCATGTGTAATATTCATGCTTAGTTACCATGGAAACTCTCATAACAATAAAGTAAACAATCGATTTGTGCATGAATGTAGTCGTCGTCGTGGAGACTTGAAATAACCACTTTGATTGTTGAAACAATGTACTACATCCTTGGAAATATGTTTTACAAAAACATTATATAAAATTTCAAACTCGCATATCTCCGTTACTATAGAACATACTGCAGTGATTATACACTCAATGTAATCAGGTCGAAGCCCTCTGTTGGCTCATCCGGAAAAATTTACTCCATGTGTAATATTCATGCTTAGTTACCATGGAAACTCTCATAACAATAAAGTAAACAATCGATTTGTGCATGAATGTAGTCGTCGTCGTGGAGATTTGAAATAACCACTTTGATTGTTGAAACAATGTAATACATCCTTGGAAATATGTTTTACAAAAACATTATATAAAATTTCAAACTCGCATATCTCCGTTACTATAAAGGATAAGGCAGTGATTATACACTCAATGTAATCAGGTCGAAGCCCTCTATTGGCTCATCCGGAAAAATTTACTCCATGTGTAATATTCAGGTTTAGTTACCATGGAAACTCTCATAACAATAAAGTAAACAATCGATTTGTGCATGATTGTAGTCGTCGTCGTGGAGATTTGAAATAACCACTTTGATTGTTGAAACAATGTAATACATCCTTGGAAATATGTTTTACAAAAACATTATATAAAATTTCAAACTCGCATATCTCCGTTACTATAGAACATACTGCAGTGATTATACACTCAATGTAATCAGGTCGAAGCCCTCTGTTGGCTCATCCGGAAAAATTTACTCCATGTGTAATATTCATGCTTAGTTACCATGGAAACTCTCATAACAATAAAGTAAACAATCGATTTGTGCATGAATGTAGTCGTCGTCGTGGAGATTTGAAATAACCACTTTGATTGTTGAAACAATGTAATGCATCCTTGGAAATATGTTTTACAAAAACATTATATAAAATTTCAAACTCGCATATCTCCGTTACTATAGAACATACTGCAGTGATTATACACTCAATGTAATCAGGTCGAAGCCCTCTGTTGGCTCATCCGGAAAAATTTACTCCATGTGTAATATTCATGCTTAGTTACCATGGAAACTCTCATAACAATAAAGTAAACAATCGATTTGTGCATGAATGTAGTCGTCGTCGTGGAGATTTGAAATAACCACTTTGATTGTTGAAACAATGTAATACATCCTTGGAAATATGTTTTACAAAAACATTATATAAAATTTCAAACTCGCATATCTCCGTTACTATAAAGGATAAGGCAGTGATTATACACTCAATGTAATCAGGTCGAAGCCCTCTATTGGCTCATCCGGAAAAATTTACTCCATGTGTAATATTCATGCTTAGTTACCATGGAAACTCTCATAACAATAAAGTAAACAATCGATTTGTGCATGATTGTAGTCGTCGTCGTGGAGATTTGAAATAACCACTTTGATTGTTGAAACAATGTAATACATCCTTGGAAATATGTTTTACAAAAACATTATATAAAATTTCAAACTCGCATATCTCCGTTACTATAGAACATACTGCAGTGATTATACACTCAATGTAATCAGTTCGAAGCCCTCTGTTGGCTCATCCGGAAAAATTTACTCCATGTGTAATATTCATGCTTAGTTACCATGGAAACTCTCATAACAATAAAGTAAACAATCGATTTGTGCATGATTGTAGTCGTCGTCGTGGAGATTTGAAATAACCACTTTGATTGTTGAAACAATGTAATACATCCTTGGAAATATGTTTTACAAAAACATTATATAAAATTTCAAACTCGCATATCTCCGTTACTATAGAACATACTGCAGTGATTATACACTCAATGTAATCAGGTCGAAGCCCTGTGTTGGCTCATCCGGAAAAATTTACTCCATGTGTAATATTCATGCTTAGTTACCATGGAAACTCTCATAACAATAAAGTAAACAATCGATTTGTGCATGAATGTAGTCGTCGTCGTGGAGATTTGAAATAACCACTTTGATTGTTGAAACAATGTAATACATCCTTGGAAATATGTTTTACAAAAACATTATATAAAATTTCAAACTCGCATATCTCCGTTACTATAGAACATACTGCAGTGATTATACACTCAATGTAATCAGGTCGAAGCCCTCTGTTGGCTCATCCGGAAAAATTTACTCCATGTGTAATATTCATGCTTAGTTACCATGGAAACTCTCATAACAATAAAGTAAACAATCGATTTGTGCATGAATGTAGTCGTCGTCGTGGAGATTTGAAATAACCACTTTGATTGTTGAAACAATGTAATACATCCTTGGAAATATGTTTTACAAAAACATTATATAAAATTTCAAACTCGCATATCTCCGTTACTATAAAGGATAAGGCAGTGATTATACACTCAATGTAATCAGGTCGAAGCCCTCTATTGGCTCATCCGGAAAAATTTACTCCATGTGTAATATTCATGCTTAGTTACCATGGAAACTCTCATAACAATAAAGTAAACAATCGATTTGTGCATGATTGTAGTCGTCGTCGTGGAGATTTGAAATAACCACTTTGATTGTTGAAACAATGTAATACATCCTTGGAAATATGTTTTACAAAAACATTATATAAAATTTCAAACTCGCATATCTCCGTTACTATAGAAGATACAGCAGTGATTTTACACTCAATGTAATCAGGTCGAAGCTCTCTATTAGCTCATCCGGAAAAATTTACTCCATGTGTAATATTCATGCTTAGTTACCATGGAAACTCTCATAACAATAAAGTAAACAATCGATTTGTGCATGATTGTAGTCGTCGTCGTGGAGATTTGAAATAACCACATTGATTGTTGAAACAAAGTAATAAATCCTTGCAAACATGTTTTACAAAAACATTATATAAAATTTCAAACTCGCATATCTCCGTTACTATAGAAGATACAGCAGTGATTTTACACTCAATGTAATCAGGTCGAAGCTCTCTATTAGCTCATCCGGAAAAATTTAATCCATGTGTAATATTCATGCTTAGTTACCATGGAAACTCTCATAACAATAAAGTAAACAATCGATTTGTGCATGATTGTAGTCGTCGTCGTGGAGATTTGAAATAACCACTTTGATTGTTGAAACAATGTAATACATCCTTGGAAACATGTTTTACAAAAACATTATATAAAATTTCAAACTCGCATATCTCCGTTACTATAAAGGATAAGGCAGTGACTATACACTCAATGTAATCAGTTCGAAGCCCTCTATTGGCTCATCCGGAAAAATTTACTCCATGTGTAATATTCAGGTTTAGTTACCATGGAAACTCTCATAACAATAAAGTAAACAATCGATTTGTGCATGATTGTAGTCGTCGTCGTGGAGATTTGAAATAACCACTTTGATTGTTGAAACAAAGTAATACATCCTTGGAAACATGTTTTACAAAAACATTATATAAAATTTCAAACTCGCATATCTCCGTTACTATAGAACATACTGCAGTGATTATACACTCAATGTAATCAGGTCGAAGCCCTGTGTTGGCTCATCCGGAAAAATTTACTCCATGTGTAATATTCATGCTTAGTTACCATGGAAACTCTCATAACAATAAAGTAAACAATCGGTTTGTGCATGATTGTAGTCGTCGTCGTGGAGATTTGAAATAACCACTTTGATTGTTGAAACAATGTAATACATCCTTGGAAATATGTTTTACAAAAACATTATATAAAATTTCAAACTCGCATATCTCCGTTACTATAGAACATACTGCAGTGATTATACACTCAATGTAATCAGGTCGAAGCCCTCTGTTGGCTCATCCGGAAAAATTTACTCCATGTGTAATATTCATGCTTAGTTACCATGGAAACTCTCATAACAATAAAGTAAACAATCGATTTGTGCATGAATGTAGTCGTCGTCGTGGAGATTTGAAATAACCACTTTGATTGTTGAAACAATGTAATACATCCTTGGAAATATGTTTTACAAAAACATTATATAAAATTTCAAACTCGCATATCTCCGTTACTATAAAGGATAAGGCAGTGATTATACACTCAATGTAATCAGGTCGAAGCCCTCTATTGGCTCATCCGGAAAAATTTACTCCATGTGTAATATTCATGCTTAGTTACCATGGAAACTCTCATAACAATAAAGTAAACAATCGATTTGTGCATGAATGTAGTCGTCGTCGTGGAGATTTGAAATAACCACTTTGATTGTTGAAACAATGTAATACATCCTTGGAAATATGTTTTACAAAAACATTATATAAAATTTCAAACTCGCATATCTCCGTTACTATAGAACATACTGCAGTGATTATACACTCAATGTAATCAGGTCGAAGCCCTCTGTTGGCTCATCCGGAAAAATTTACTCCATGTGTAATATTCATGCTTAGTTACCATGGAAACTCTCATAACAATAAAGTAAACAATCGATTTGTGCATGAATGTAGTCGTCGTCGTGGAGATTTGAAATAACCACTTTGATTGTTGAAACAATGTACTACATCCTTGGAAATATGTTTTACAAAAACATTATATAAAATTTCAAACTCGCATATCTCCGTTACTATAGAACATACTGCAGTGATTATACACTCAATGTAATCAGGTCGAAGCCCTCTGTTGGCTCATCCGGAAAAATTTACTCCATGTGTAATATTCATGCTTAGTTACCATGGAAACTCTCATAACAATAAAGTAAACAATCGATTTGTGCATGAATGTAGTCGTCGTCGTGGAGATTTGAAATAACCACTTTGATTGTTGAAACAATGTAATACATCCTTGGAAATATGTTTTACAAAAACATTATATAAAATTTCAAACTCGCATATCTCCGTTACTATAAAGGATAAGGCAGTGATTATACACTCAATGTAATCAGGTCGAAGCCCTCTATTGGCTCATCCGGAAAAATTTACTCCATGTGTAATATTCATGTTTAGTTACCATGGAAACTCTCATAACAATAAAGTAAACAATCGATTTGTGCATGATTGTAGTCGTCGTCGTGGAGATTTGAAATAACCACTTTGATTGTTGAAACAATGTAATACATCCTTGGAAATATTTTTTACAAAAACATTATATAAAATTTCAAACTCGCATATCTCCGTTACTATAGAAGATACAGCAGTGATTTTACACTCAATGTAATCAGGTCGAAGCTCTCTATTAGCTCATCCGGAAAAATTTAATCCATGTGTAATATTCATGCTTAGTTACCATGGAAACTATCATAACAATAAAGTAAACAATCGATTTGTGCATGATTGTAGTCGTCGTCGTGGAGATTTGAAATAACCACTTTGATTGTTGAAACAATGTAATACATCCTTGGAAACATGTTTTAGAAAAACATTATATAAAATTTCAAACTCGCATATCTCCGTTACTATAAAGGATAAGGCAGTGACTATACACTCAATGTAATCAGGTCGAAGCCCTCTATTGGCTCATCCGGAAAAATTTACTCCATGTGTAATATTCAGGTTTAGTTACCATGGAAACTCTCATAACAATAAAGTAAACAATCGATTTGTGCATGATTGTAGTCGTCGTCGTGGAGATTTGAAATAACCACTTTGATTGTTGAAACAATGTAATACATCCTTGGAAATATGTTTTACAAAAACATTATATAAAATTTCAAACTCGCATATCTCCGTTACTATAGAACATACTGCAGTGATTATACACTCAATGTAATCAGGTCGAAGCCCTCTGTTGGCTCATCCGGAAAAATTTACTCCATGTGTAATATTCATGCTTAGTTACCATGGAAACTCTCATAACAATAAAGTAAACAATCGATTTGTGCATGAATGTAGTCGTCGTCGTGGAGATTTGAAATAACCACTTTGATTGTTGAAACAATGTAATGCATCCTTGGAAATATGTTTTACAAAAACATTATATAAAATTTCAAACTCGCATATCTCCGTTACTATAGAACATACTGCAGTGATTATACACTCAATGTAATCAGGTCGAAGCCCTCTGTTGGCTCATCCGGAAAAATTTACTCCATGTGTAATATTCATGCTTAGTTACCATGGAAACTCTCATAACAATAAAGTAAACAATCGATTTGTGCATGAATGTAGTCGTCGTCGTGGAGATTTGAAATAACCACTTTGATTGTTGAAACAATGTAATACATCCTTGGAAATATGTTTTACAAAAACATTATATAAAATTTCAAACTCGCATATCTCCGTTACTATAAAGGATAAGGCAGTGATTATACACTCAATGTAATCAGGTCGAAGCCCTCTATTGGCTCATCCGGAAAAATTTACTCCATGTGTAATATTCATGCTTAGTTACCATGGAAACTCTCATAACAATAAAGTAAACAATCGATTTGTGCATGATTGTAGTCGTCGTCGTGGAGATTTGAAATAACCACTTTGATTGTTGAAACAATGTAATACATCCTTGGAAATATGTTTTACAAAAACATTATATAAAATTTCAAACTCGCATATCTCCGTTACTATAGAACATACTGCAGTGATTATACACTCAATGTAATCAGGTCGAAGCCCTCTGTTGGCTCATCCGGAAAAATTTACTCCATGTGTAATATTCATGCTTAGTTACCATGGAAACTCTCATAACAATAAAGTAAACAATCGATTTGTGCATGATTGTAGTCGTCGTCGTGGAGATTTGAAATAACCACTTTGATTGTTGAAACAATGTAATACATCCTTGGAAATATGTTTTACAAAAACATTATATAAAATTTCAAACTCGCATATCTCCGTTACTATAGAACATACTGCAGTGATTATACACTCAATGTAATCAGGTCGAAGCCCTGTGTTGGCTCATCCGGAAAAATTTACTCCATGTGTAATATTCATGCTTAGTTACCATGGAAACTCTCATAACAATAAAGTAAACAATCGATTTGTGCATGAATGTAGTCGTCGTCGTGGAGATTTGAAATAACCACTTTGATTGTTGAAACAATGTAATACATCCTTGGAAATATGTTTTACAAAAACATTATATAAAATTTCAAACTCGCATATCTACGTTACTATAGAACATACTGCAGTGATTATACACTCAATGTAATCAGGTCGAAGCCCTCTGTTGGCTCATCCGGAAAAATTTACTCCATGTGTAATATTCATGCTTAGTTACCATGGAAACTCTCATAACAATAAAGTAAACAATCGATTTGTGCATGAATGTAGTCGTCGTCGTGGAGATTTGAAATAACCACTTTGATTGTTGAAACAATGTAATACATCCTTGGAAATATGTTTTACAAAAACATTATATAAAATTTCAAACTCGCATATCTCCGTTACTATAAAGGATAAGGCAGTGATTATACACTCAATGTAATCAGGTCGAAGCCCTCTATTGGCTCATCCGGAAAAATTTACTCCATGTGTAATATTCATGCTTAGTTACCATGGAAACTCTCATAACAATAAAGTAAACAATCGATTTGTGCATGATTGTAGTCGTCGTCGTGGAGATTTGAAATAACCACTTTGATTGTTGAAACAATGTAATACATCCTTGGAAATATGTTTTACAAAAACATTATATAAAATTTCAAACTCGCATATCTCCGTTACTATAGAAGATACAGCAGTGATTTTACACTAAATGTAATCAAGTCGAAGCTCTCTATTAGCTCATCCGGAAAAATTTACTCCATGTGTAATATTCATGCTTAGTTACCATGGAAACTCTCATAACAATAAAGTAAACAATCGATTTGTGCATGATTGTAGTCGTCGTCGTGGAGATTTGAAATAACCACATTGATTGTTGAAACAAAGTAATAAATCCTTGCAAACATGTTTTACAAAAACATTATATAAAATTTCAAACTCGCATATCTCCGTTACTATAGAAGATACAGCAGTGATTTTACACTCAATGTAATCAGGTCGAAGCTCTCTATTAGCTCATCCGGAAAAATTTAATCCATGTGTAATATTCATGCTTAGTTACCATGGAAACTCTCATAACAATAAAGTAAACAATCGATTTGTGCATGATTGTAGTCGTCGTCGTGGAGATTTGAAATAACCACTTTGATTGTTGAAACAATGTAATACATCCTTGGAAACATGTTTTACAAAAACATTATATAAAATTTCAAACTCGCATATCTCCGTTACTATAAAGGATAAGGCAGTGACTATACACTCAATGTAATCAGGTCGAAGCCCTCTATTGGCTCATCCGGAAAAATTTACTCCATGTGTAATATTCAGGTTTAGTTACCATGGAAACTCTCATAACAATAAAGTAAACAATCGATTTGTGCATGATTGTAGTCGTCGTCGTGGAGATTTGAAATAACCACTTTGATTGTTGAAACAAAGTAATACATCCTTGGAAACATGTTTTACAAAAACATTATATAAAATTTCAAACTCGCATATCTCCGTTACTATAGAACATACTGCAGTGATTATACACTCAATGTAATCAGGTCGAAGCCCTGTGTTGGCTCATCCGGAAAAATTTACTCCATGTGTAATATTCATGCTTAGTTACCATGGAAACTCTCATAACAATAAAGTAAACAATCGGTTTGTGCATGATTGTAGTCGTCGTCGTGGAGATTTGAAATAACCACTTTGATTGTTGAAACAATGTAATACATCCTTGGAAATATGTTTTACAAAAACATTATATAAAATTTCAAACTCGCATATCTCCGTTACTATAGAACATACTGCAGTGATTATACACTCAATGTAATCAGGTCGAAGCCCTCTGTTGGCTCATCCGGAAAAATTTACTCCATGTGTAATATTCATGCTTAGTTACCATGGAAACTCTCATAACAATAAAGTAAACAATCGATTTGTGCATGAATGTAGTCGTCGTCGTGGAGATTTGAAATAACCACTTTGATTGTTGAAACAATGTAATACATCCTTGGAAATATGTTTTACAAAAACATTATATAAAATTTCAAACTCGCATATCTCCGTTACTATAAAGGATAAGGCAGTGATTATACACTCAATGTAATCAGGTCGAAGCCCTCTATTGGCTCATCCGGAAAAATTTACTCCATGTGTAATATTCATGCTTAGTTACCATGGAAACTCTCATAACAATAAAGTAAACAATCGATTTGTGCATGATTGTAGTCGTCGTCGTGGAGATTTGAAATAACCACTTTGATTGTTGAAACAATGTAATACATCCTTGGAAATATGTTTTACAAAAACATTATATAAAATTTCAAACTCGCATATCTCCGTTACTATAGAAGATACAGCAGTGATTTTACACTCAATGTAATCAGGTCGAAGCTCTCTATTAGCTCATCCGGAAAAATTTAATCCATGTGTAATATTCATGCTTAGTTACCATGGAAACTATCATAACAATAAAGTAAACAATCGATTTGTGCATGATTGTAGTCGTCGTCGTGGAGATTTGAAATAACCACTTTGATTGTTGAAACAATGTAATACATCCTTGGAAACATGTTTTAAAAAAACATTATATAAAATTTCAAACTCGCATATCTCCGTTACTATAAAGGATATGGCAGTGACTATACACTCAATGTAATCAGGTCGAAGCCCTCTATTGGCTCATCCGGAAAAATTTACTCCATGTGTAATATTCATGCTTAGTTACCATGGAAACTCTCATAACAATAAAGTAAACAATCGATTTGTGCATGAATGTAGTCGTCGTCGTGGAGATTTGAAATAACCACTTTGATTGTTGAAACAATGTAATACATCCTTGGAAATATGTTTTACAAAAACATTATATAAAATTTCAAACTCGCATATCTCCGTTACTATAGAACATACTGCAGTGATTATACACTCAATGTAATCAGGTCGAAGCCCTCTGTTGGCTCATCCGGAAAAATTTACTCCATGTGTAATATTCATGCTTAGTTACCATGGAAACTCTCATAACAATAAAGTAAACAATCGATTTGTGCATGAATGTAGTCGTCGTCGTGGAGATTTGAAATAACCACTTTGATTGTTGAAACAATGTAATACATCCTTGGAAATATGTTTTACAAAAACATTATATAAAATTTCAAACTCGCATATCTCCGTTACTATAGAACATACTGCAGTGATTATACACTCAATGTAATCAGGTCGAAGCCCTCTGTTGGCTCATCCGGAAAAATTTACTCCATGTGTAATATTCATGCTTAGTTACCATGGAAACTCTCATAACAATAAAGTAAACAATCGATTTGTGCATGAATGTAGTCGTCGTCGTGGAGATTTGAAATAACCACTTTGATTGTTGAAACAATGTAATACATCCTTGGAAATATGTTTTACAAAAACATTATATAAAATTTCAAACTCGCATATCTCCGTTACTGTAAAGGATAAGGCAGTGATTATACACTCAATGTAATCAGGTCGAAGCCCTCTGTTGGCTCATCCGGAAAAATTTACTCCATGTGTAATATTCATGCTTAGTTACCATGGAAACTCTCATAACAATAAAGTAAACAATCGATTTGTGCATGATTGTAGTCGTCGTCGTGGAGATTTGAAATAACCACTTTGATTGTTGAAACAATGTAATACATCCTTGGAAATATGTTTTACAAAAACATTATATAAAATTTCAAACTCGCATATCTCCGTTACTATAGAACATACTGCAGTGATTATACACTCAATGTAATCAGGTCGAAGCCCTGTGTTGGCTCATCCGGAAAAATTTACTCCATGTGTAATATTCATGCTTAGTTACCATGGAAACTCTAATAACAATAAAGTAAACAATCGGTTTGTGCATGATTGTAGTCGTCGTCGTGGAGATTTGAAATAACCACTTTGATTGTTGAAACAATGTAATACATCCTTGGAAACATGTTTTACAAAAACATTATATAAAATTTGAAACTCGCATATCTCCGTTACTATAAAGGATAAGGCAGTGACTATACACTCAATGTAATCAGGTCGAAGCCCTCTATTGGCTCATCCGGAAAAATTTACTCCATGTGTAATATTCAGGTTTAGTTACCATGGAAACTCTCATAACAATAAAGTAAACAATCGATTTGTGCATGATTGTAGTCGTCGTCGTGGAGATTTGAAATAACCACTTTGATTGTTAAAACAATGTAATACATCCTTGGAAACATGTTTTACAAAAACATTATATAAAATTTCAAACTCGCATATCTCCGTTACTATAAAGGATAAGGCAGTGACTATACACTCAATGTAATCAGGTCGAAGCCCTCTATTGGCTCATCCGGAAAAATTTACTCCATGTGTAATATTCAGGTTTAGTTACCATGGAAACTCTCATAACAATAAAGTAAATAATCGATTTGTGCATGATTGTAGTCGTCGTCGTGGAGATTTGAAATAACCACTTTGATTGTTGAAACAATGTAATACATCCTTGGAAATATGTTTTACAAAAACATTATATAAAATTTCAAACTCGCATATCTCCGTTACTATAGAACATACTGCAGTGATTATACACTCAATGTAATCAGGTCGAAGCCCTCTGTTGGCTCATCCGGAAAAATTTACTCCATGTGTAATATTCATGCTTAGTTACCATGGAAACTCTCATAACAATAAAGTAAACAATCGATTTGTGCATGAATGTAGTCGTCGTCGTGGAGATTTGAAATAACCACTTTGATTGTTGAAACAATGTAATACATCCTTGGAAATATGTTTTACAAAAACATTATATAAAATTTCAAACTCGCATATCTCCGTTACTATAAAGGATAAGGCAGTGATTATACACTCAATGTAATCAGGTCGAAGCCCTCTATTGGCTCATCCGGAAAAATTTACTCCATGTGTAATATTCATGCTTAGTTACCATGGAAACTCTCATAACAATAAAGTAAACAATCGATTTGTGCATGATTGTAGTCGTCGTCGTGGAGATTTGAAATAACCACTTTGATTGTTGAAACAATGTAATACATCCTTGGAAACATGTTTTACAAAAACATTATATAAAATTTGAAACTCGCATATCTCCGTTACTATAAAGGATAAGGCAGTGACTATACACTCAATGTAATCAGGTCGAAGCCCTCTATTGGCTCATCCGGAAAAATTTACTCCATGTGTAATATTCAGGTTTAGTTACCATGGAAACTCTCATAACAATAAAGTAAACAATCGATTTGTGCATGATTGTAGTCGTCGTCGTGGAGATTTGAAATAACCACTTTGATTGTTGAAACAATGTAATACATCCTTGGAAATATGTTTTACAAAAACATTATATAAAATTTCAAACTCGCATATCTCCGTTACTATAGAACATACTGCAGTGATTATACACTCAATCTAATCAGGTCGAAGCCCTCTGTTGGCTCATCCGGAAAAATTTACTCCATGTGTAATATTCATGCTTAGTTACCATGGAAACTCTCATAACAATAAAGTAAACAATCGATTTGTGCATGAATGTAGTCGTCGTCGTGGAGATTTGAAATAACCACTTTGATTGTTGAAACAATGTAATACATCCTTGGAAATATGTTTTACAAAAACATTATATAAAATTTCAAACTCGCATATCTCCGTTACTATAGAACATACTGCAGTGATTATACACTCAATGTAATCAGGTCGAAGCCCTCTGTTGGCTCATCCGGAAAAATTTACTCCATGTGTAATATTCATGCTTAGTTACCATGGAAACTCTCATAACAATAAAGTAAACAATCGATTTGTGCATGAATGTAGTCGTCGTCGTGGAGATTTGAAATAACCACTTTGATTGTTGAAACAATGTAATACATCCTTGGAAATATGTTTTACAAAAACATTATATAAAATTTCAAACTCGCATATCTCCGTTACTATAAAGGATAAGGCAGTGATTATACACTCAATGTAATCAGGTCGAAGCCCTCTATTGGCTCATCCGGAAAAATTTACTCCATGTGTAATATTCATGCTTAGTTACCATGGAAACTCTCATAACAATAAAGTAAACAATCGATTTGTGCATGATTGTAGTCGTCGTCGTGGAGATTTGAAATAACCACTTTGATTGTTGAAACAATGTAATACATCCTTGGAAATATGTTTTACAAAAACATTATATAAAATTTCAAACTCGCATATCTCCGTTACTATAGAACATACTGCAGTGATTATACACTCAATGTAATCAGGTCGAAGCCCTCTGTTGGCTCATCCGGAAAAATTTACTCCATGTGTAATATTCATGCTTAGTTACCATGGAAACTCTCATAACAATAAAGTAAACAATCGATTTGTGCATGATTGTAGTCGTCGTCGTGGAGATTTGAAATAACCACTTTGATTGTTGAAACAATGTAATACATCCTTGGAAATATGTTTTACAAAAACATTATATAAAATTTCAAACTCGCATATCTCCGTTACTATAGAACATACTGCAGTGATTATACACTCAATGTAATCAGGTCGAAGCCCTCTGTTGGCTCATCCGGAAAAATTTACTCCATGTGTAATATTCATGCTTAGTTACCATGGAAACTCTCATAACAATAAAGTAAACAATCGATTTGTGCATGAATGTAGTCGTCGTCGTGGAGATTTGAAATAACCACTTTGATTGTTGAAACAATGTAATACATCCTTGGAAATATGTTTTACAAAAACATTATATAAAATTTCAAACTCGCATATCTCCGTTACTATAAAGGATAAGGCAGTGATTATACACTCAATGTAATCAGGTCGAAGCCCTCTATTGGCTCATCCGGAAAAATTTACTCCATGTGTAATATTCATGCTTAGTTACCATGGAAACTCTCATAACAATAAAGTAAACAATCGATTTGTGCATGAATGTAGTCGTCGTCGTGGAGATTTGAAATAACCACTTTGATTGTTGAAACAATGTAATACATCCTTGGAAATATGTTTTACAAAAACATTATATAAAATTTCAAACTCGCATATCTCCGTTACTATAGAACATACTGCAGTGATTATACACTCAATGTAATCAGGTCGAAGCCCTCTGTTGGCTCATCCGGAAAAATTTACTCCATGTGTAATATTCATGCTTAGTTACCATGGAAACTCTCATAACAATAAAGTAAACAATCGATTTGTGCATGAATGTAGTCGTCGTCGTGGAGATTTGAAATAACCACTTTGATTGTTGAAACAATGTAATACATCCTTGGAAATATGTTTTACAAAAACATTATATAAAATTTCAAACTCGCATATCTCCGTTACTATAAAGGATAAGGCAGTGATTATACACTCAATGTAATCAGGTCGAAGCCCTCTATTGGCTCATCCGGAAAAATTTACTCCATGTGTAATATTCATGCTTAGTTACCATGGAAACTCTCATAACAATAAAGTAAACAATCGATTTGTGCATGATTGTAGTCGTCGTCGTGGAGATTTGAAATAACCACTTTGATTGTTGAAACAATGTAATACATCCTTGGAAATATGTTTTACAAAAACATTATATAAAATTTCAAACTCGCATATCTCCGTTACTATAGAAGATACAGCAGTGATTTTACACTCAATGTAATCAGGTCGAAGCTCTCTATTAGCTCATCCGGAAAAATTTACTCCATGTGTAATATTCATGCTTAGTTACCATGGAAACTCTCATAACAATAAAGTAAACAATCGATTTGTGCATGATTGTAGTCGTCGTCGTGGAGATTTGAAATAACCACATTGATTGTTGAAACAAAGTAATAAATCCTTGCAAACATGTTTTACAAAAACATTATATAAAATTTCAAACTCGCATATCTCCGTTACTATAGAAGATACAGCAGTGGTTTTACACTCAATGTAATCAGGTCGAAGCTCTCTATTAGCTCATCCGGAAAAATTTAATCCATGTGTAATATTCATGCTTAGTTACCATGGAAACTCTCATAACAATAAAGTAAACAATCGATTTGTGCATGATTGTAGTCGTCGTCGTGGAGATTTGAAATAACCACTTTGATTGTTGAAACAATGTAATACATCCTTGGAAACATGTTTTACAAAAACATTATATAAAATTTCAAACTCGCATATCTCCGTTACTATAAAGGATAAGGCAGTGACTATACACTCAATGTAATCAGGTCGAAGCCCTCTATTGGCTCATCCGGAAAAATTTACTCCATGTGTAATATTCAGGTTTAGTTACCATGGAAACTCTCATAACAATAAAGTAAACAATCGATTTGTGCATGATTGTAGTCGTCGTCGTGGAGATTTGAAATAACCACTTTGATTGTTGAAACAAAGTAATACATCCTTGGAAACATGTTTTACAAAAACATTATATAAAATTTCAAACTCGCATATCTCCGTTACTATAGAACATACTGCAGTGATTATACACTCAATGTAATCAGGTCGAAGCCCTCTGTTGGCTCATCCGGAAAAATTTACTCCATGTGTAATATTCATGCTTAGTTACCATGGAAACTCTCATAACAATAAAGTAAACAATCGATTTGTGCATGATTGTAGTCGTCGTCGTGGAGACTTGAAATAACCACTTTGATTGTTGAAACAATGTAATACATCCTTGGAAATATGTTTTACAAAAACATTATATAAAATTTCAAACTCGCATATCTCCGTTACTATAGAACATACTGCAGTGATTATACACTCAATGTAATCAGGTCGAAGCCCTGTGTTGGCTCATCCGGAAAAATTTACTCCATGTGTAATATTCATGCTTAGTTACCATGGAAACTCTCATAACAATAAAGTAAACAATCGGTTTGTGCATGATTGTAGTCGTCGTCGTGGAGATTTGAAATAACCACTTTGATTGTTGAAACAATGTAATACATCCTTGGAAATATGTTTTACAAAAACATTATATAAAATTTCAAACTCGCATATCTCCGTTACTATAGAAGATACAGCAGTGATTTTACACTCAATGTAATCAGGTCGAAGCTCTCTATTAGCTCATCCGGAAAAATTTAATCCATGTTTAATATTCATGCTTAGTTACCATGGAAACTCTCATAACAATAAAGTAAACAATCGATTTGTGCATGATTGTAGTCGTCGTCGTGGAGATTTGAAATAACCACTTTGATTGTTGAAACAATGTAATACATCCTTGGAAACATGTTTTACAAAAACATTATATAAAATTTGAAACTCGCATATATCCGTTACTATAAAGGATAAGGCAGTGACTATACACTCAATGTAATCAGGTCGAAGCCCTCTATTGGCTCATCCGGAAAAATTTACTCCATGTGTAATATTCAGGTTTAGTTACCATGGAAACTCTCATAACAATAAAGTAAACAATCGATTTGTGCATGAATGTAGTCGTCGTCGTGGAGATTTGAAATAACCACTTTGATTGTTGAAACAATGTAATACATCCTTGGAAATATGTTTTACAAAAACATTATATAAAATTTCAAACTCGCATATCTCCGTTACTATAGAACATACTGCAGTGATTATACACTCAATGTAATCAGGTCGAAGCCCTCTGTTGGCTCATCCGGAAAAATTTACTCCATGTGTAATATTCATGCTTAGTTACCATGGAAACTCTCATAACAATAAAGTAAACAATCGATTTGTGCATGAATGTAGTCGTCGTCGTGGAGATTTGAAATAACCACTTTGATTGTTGAAACAATGTAATACATCCTTGGAAATATGTTTTACAAAAACATTATATAAAATTTCAAACTCGCATATCTCCGTTACTATAAAGGATAAGGCAGTGATTATAAACTCAATGTAATCAGGTCGAAGCCCTCTATTGGCTCATCCGGAAAAATTTACTCCATGTGTAATATTCATGCTTAGTTACCATGGAAACTCTCATAACAATAAAGTAAACAATCGATTTGTGCATGATTGTAGTCGTCGTCGTGGAGATTTGAAATAACCACTTTGATTGTTGAAACAATGTAATACATCCTTGGAAATATGTTTTACAAAAACATTATATAAAATTTCAAACTCGCATATCTCCGTTACTATAGAAGATACAGCAGTGATTTTACACTCAATGTAATCAGGTCGAAGCTCTCTATTAGCTCATCCGGAAAAATTTACTCCATGTGTAATATTCATGCTTAGTTACCATGGAAACTCTCATAACAATAAAGTAAACAATCGATTTGTGCATGATTGTAGTCGTCGTCGTGGAGATTTGAAATAACCACATTGATTGTTGAAACAAAGTAATAAATCCTTGCAAACATGTTTTACAAAAACATTATATAAAATTTCAAACTCGCATATCTCCGTTACTATAGAAGATACAGCAGTGGTTTTACACTCAATGTAATCAGGTCGAAGCTCTCTATTAGCTCATCCGGAAAAATTTAATCCATGTGTAATATTCATGCTTAGTTACCATGGAAACTCTCATAACAATAAAGTAAACAATCGATTTGTGCATGATTGTAGTCGTCGTCGTGGAGATTTGAAATAACCACTTTGATTGTTGAAACAATGTAATACATCCTTGGAAACATGTTTTACAAAAACATTATATAAAATTTCAAACTCGCATATCTCCGTTACTATAAAGGATAAGGCAGTGACTATACACTCAATGTAATCAGGTCGAAGCCCTCTATTGGCTCATCCGGAAAAATTTACTCCATGTGTAATATTCAGGTTTAGTTACCATGGAAACTCTCATAACAATAAAGTAAACAATCGATTTGTGCATGATTGTAGTCGTCGTCGTGGAGATTTGAAATAACCACTTTGATTGTTGAAACAAAGTAATACATCCTTGGAAACATGTTTTACAAAAACATTATATAAAATTTCAAACTCGCATATCTCCGTTACTATAGAACATACTGCAGTGATTATACACTCAATGTAATCAGGTCGAAGCCCTCTGTTGGCTCATCCGGAAAAATTTACTCCATGTGTAATATTCATGCTTAGTTACCATGGAAACTCTCATAACAATAAAGTAAACAATCGATTTGTGCATGATTGTAGTCGTCGTCGTGGAGACTTGAAATAACCACTTTGATTGTTGAAACAATGTAATACATCCTTGGAAATATGTTTTACAAAAACATTATATAAAATTTCAAACTCGCATATCTCCGTTACTATAGAACATACTGCAGTGATTATACACTCAATGTAATCAGGTCGAAGCCCTGTGTTGGCTCATCCGGAAAAATTTACTCCATGTGTAATATTCATGCTTAGTTACCATGGAAACTCTCATAACAATAAAGTAAACAATCGGTTTGTGCATGATTGTAGTCGTCGTCGTGGAGATTTGAAATAACCACTTTGATTGTTGAAACAATGTAATACATCCTTGGAAATATGTTTTACAAAAACATTATATAAAATTTCAAACTCGCATATCTCCGTTACTATAGAAGATACAGCAGTGATTTTACACTCAATGTAATCAGGTCGAAGCTCTCTATTAGCTCATCCGGAAAAATTTAATCCATGTTTAATATTCATGCTTAGTTACCATGGAAACTCTCATAACAATAAAGTAAACAATCGATTTGTGCATGATTGTAGTCGTCGTCGTGGAGATTTGAAATAACCACTTTGATTGTTGAAACAATGTAATACATCCTTGGAAACATGTTTTACAAAAACATTATATAAAATTTGAAACTCGCATATATCCGTTACTATAAAGGATAAGGCAGTGACTATACACTCAATGTAATCAGGTCGAAGCCCTCTATTGGCTCATCCGGAAAAATTTACTCCATGTGTAATATTCAGGTTTAGTTACCATGGAAACTCTCATAACAATAAAGTAAACAATCGATTTGTGCATGAATGTAGTCGTCGTCGTGGAGATTTGAAATAACCACTTTGATTGTTGAAACAATGTAATACATCCTTGGAAATATGTTTTACAAAAACATTATATAAAATTTCAAACTCGCATATCTCCGTTACTATAGAACATACTGCAGTGATTATACACTCAATGTAATCAGGTCGAAGCCCTCTGTTGGCTCATCCGGAAAAATTTACTCCATGTGTAATATTCATGCTTAGTTACCATGGAAACTCTCATAACAATAAAGTAAACAATCGATTTGTGCATGAATGTAGTCGTCGTCGTGGAGATTTGAAATAACCACTTTGATTGTTGAAACAATGTAATACATCCTTGGAAATATGTTTTACAAAAACATTATATAAAATTTCAAACTCGCATATCTCCGTTACTATAAAGGATAAGGCAGTGATTATACACTCAATGTAATCAGGTCGAAGCCCTCTATTGGCTCATCCGGAAAAATTTACTCCATGTGTAATATTCATGCTTAGTTACCATGGAAACTCTCATAACAATAAAGTAAACAATCGATTTGTGCATGATTGTAGTCGTCGTCGTGGAGATTTGAAATAACCACTTTGATTGTTGAAACAATGTAATACATCCTTGGAAATATGTTTTACAAAAACATTATATAAAATTTCAAACTCGCATATCTCCGTTACTATAGAAGATACAGCAGTGATTTTACACTCAATGTAATCAGGTCGAAGCTCTCTATTAGCTCATCCGGAAAAATTTACTCCATGTGTAATATTCATGCTTAGTTACCATGGAAACTCTCATAACAATAAAGTAAACAATCGATTTGTGCATGATTGTAGTCGTCGTCGTGGAGATTTGAAATAACCACATTGATTGTTGAAACAAAGTAATAAATCCTTGCAAACATGTTTTACAAAAACATTATATAAAATTTCAAACTCGCATATCTCCGTTACTATAGAAGATACAGCAGTGGTTTTACACTCAATGTAATCAGGTCGAAGCTCTCTATTAGCTCATCCGGAAAAATTTAATCCATGTGTAATATTCATGCTTAGTTACCATGGAAACTCTCATAACAATAAAGTAAACAATCGATTTGTGCATGATTGTAGTCGTCGTCGTGGAGATTTGAAATAACCACTTTGATTGTTGAAACAATGTAATACATCCTTGGAAACATGTTTTACAAAAACATTATATAAAATTTCAAACTCGCATATCTCCGTTACTATAAAGGATAAGGCAGTGACTATACACTCAATGTAATCAGGTCGAAGCCCTCTATTGGCTCATCCGGAAAAATTTACTCCATGTGTAATATTCAGGTTTAGTTACCATGGAAACTCTCATAACAATAAAGTAAACAATCGATTTGTGCATGATTGTAGTCGTCGTCGTGGAGATTTGAAATAACCACTTTGATTGTTGAAACAAAGTAATACATCCTTGGAAACATGTTTTACAAAAACATTATATAAAATTTCAAACTCGCATATCTCCGTTACTATAGAACATACTGCAGTGATTATACACTCAATGTAATCAGGTCGAAGCCCTCTGTTGGCTCATCCGGAAAAATTTACTCCATGTGTAATATTCATGCTTAGTTACCATGGAAACTCTCATAACAATAAAGTAAACAATCGATTTGTGCATGATTGTAGTCGTCGTCGTGGAGACTTGAAATAACCACTTTGATTGTTGAAACAATGTAATACATCCTTGGAAATATGTTTTACAAAAACATTATATAAAATTTCAAACTCGCATATCTCCGTTACTATAGAACATACTGCAGTGATTATACACTCAATGTAATCAGGTCGAAGCCCTGTGTTGGCTCATCCGGAAAAATTTACTCCATGTGTAATATTCATGCTTAGTTACCATGGAAACTCTCATAACAATAAAGTAAACAATCGGTTTGTGCATGATTGTAGTCGTCGTCGTGGAGATTTGAAATAACCACTTTGATTGTTGAAACAATGTAATACATCCTTGGAAATATGTTTTACAAAAACATTATATAAAATTTCAAACTCGCATATCTCCGTTACTATAGAAGATACAGCAGTGATTTTACACTCAATGTAATCAGGTCGAAGCTCTCTATTAGCTCATCCGGAAAAATTTAATCCATGTTTAATATTCATGCTTAGTTACCATGGAAACTCTCATAACAATAAAGTAAACAATCGATTTGTGCATGATTGTAGTCGTCGTCGTGGAGATTTGAAATAACCACTTTGATTGTTGAAACAATGTAATACATCCTTGGAAACATGTTTTACAAAAACATTATATAAAATTTGAAACTCGCATATATCCGTTACTATAAAGGATAAGGCAGTGACTATACACTCAATGTAATCAGGTCGAAGCCCTCTATTGGCTCATCCGGAAAAATTTACTCCATGTGTAATATTCAGGTTTAGTTACCATGGAAACTCTCATAACAATAAAGTAAACAATCGATTTGTGCATGATTGTAGTCGTCGTCGTGGAGATTTGAAATAACCACTTTGATTGTTGAAACAATGTAATACATCCTTGGAAATATGTTTTACAAAAACATTATATAAATTTCAAACTCGCATATCTCCGTTACTATAGAAGATACAGCAGTGATTTTACACTCAATGTAATCAGGTCGAAGCTCTCTATTAGCTCATCCGGAAAAATTTAATCCATGTGTAATATTCATGCTTAGTTACCATGGAAACTCTCATAACAATAAAGTAAACAATCGATTTGTGCATGATTGTAGTCGTCGTCGTGGAGATTTGAAATAACCACTTTGATTGTTGAAACAATGTAATACATCCTTGGAAACATGTTTTACAAAAACATTATATAAAATTTGAAACTCGCATATCTCCGTTACTATAAAGGATAAGGCAGTGACTATACACTCAATGTAATCAGGTCGAAGCCCTCTATTGGCTCATCCGGAAAAATTTACTCCATGTGTAATATTCAGGTTTAGTTACCATGGAAACTCTCATAACAATAAAGTAAACAATCGATTTGTGCATGATTGTAGTCGTCGTCGTGGAGATTTGAAATAACCACTTTGATTGTTGAAACAATGTAATACATCCTTGGAAATATGTTTTACAAAAACATTATATAAAATTTCAAACTCGCATATCTCCGTTACTATAGAACATACTGCAGTGATTATACACTCAATGTAATCAGGTCGAAGCCCTCTGTTGGCTCATCCGGAAAAATTTACTCCATGTGTAATATTCATGCTTAGTTACCATGGAAACTCTCATAACAATAAAGTAAACAATCGATTTGTGCATGAATGTAGTCGTCGTCGTGGAGATTTGAAATAACCACTTTGATTGTTGAAACAATGTAATACATCCTTGGAAATATGTTTTACAAAAACATTATATAAAATTTCAAACTCGCATATCTCCGTTACTATAGAACATACTGCAGTGATTATACACTCAATGTAATCAGGTCGAAGCCCTCTGTTGGCTCATCCGGAAAAATTTACTCCATGTGTAATATTCATGCTTAGTTACCATGGAAACTCTCATAACAATAAAGTAAACAATCGATTTGTGCATGAATGTAGTCGTCGTCGTGGAGATTTGAAATAACCACTTTGATTGTTGAAACAATGTAATACATCCTTGGAAATATGTTTTACAAAAACATTATATAAAATTTCAAACTCGCATATCTCCGTTACTATAAAGGATAAGGCAGTGATTATACACTCAATGTAATCAGGTCGAAGCCCTCTATTGGCTCATCCGGAAAAATTTACTCCATGTGTAATATTCATGCTTAGTTACCATGGAAACTCTCATAACAATAAAGTAAACAATCGATTTGTGCATGATTGTAGTCGTCGTCGTGGAGATTTGAAATAACCACTTTGATTGTTGAAACAATGTAATACATCCTTGGAAATATGTTTTACAAAAACATTATATAAAATTTCAAACTCGCATATCTCCGTTACTATAGAACATACTGCAGTGATTATACACTCAATGTAATCAGGTCGAAGCGCTCTGTTGGCTCATCCGGAAAAATTTACTCCATGTGTAATATTCATGCTTAGTTACCATGGAAACTCTCATAACAATAAAGTAAACAATCGATTTGTGCATGATTGTAGTCGTCGTCGTGGAGATTTGAAATAAACACTTTGATTGTTGAAACAATGTAATACATCCTTGGAAATATGTTTTACAAAAACATTATATAAAATTTCAAACTCGCATATCTCCGTTACTATAGAACATACTGCAGTGATTATACACTCAATGTAATCAGGTCGAAGCCCTGTGTTGGCTCATCCGGAAAAATTTACTCCATGTGTAATATTCATGCTTAGTTACCATGGAAACTCTCATAACAATAAAGTAAACAATCGGTTTGTGCATGATTGTAGTCGTCGTCGTGGAGATTTGAAATAACCACTTTGATTGTTAAAACAATGTAATACATCCTTGGAAACATGTTTTACAAAAACATTATATAAAATTTCAAACTCGCATATCTCCGTTACTATAAAGGATAAGGCAGTGACTATACACTCAATGTAATCAGGTCGAAGCCCTCTATTGGCTCATCCGGAAAAATTTACTCCATGTGTAATATTCAGGTTTAGTTACCATGGAAACTCTCATAACAATAAAGTAAACAATCGATTTGTGCATGATTGTAGTCGTCGTCGTGGAGATTTGAAATAACCACTTTGATTGTTGAAACAAAGTAATACATCCTTGGAAACATGTTTTACAAAAACATTATATAAAATTTCAAACTCGCATATCTCCGTTACTATAGAACATACTGCAGTGATTATACACTCAATGTAATCAGGTCGAAGCCCTCTGTTGGCTCATCCGGAAAAATTTACTCCATGTGTAATATTCATGCTTAGTTACCATGGAAACTCTCATAACAATAAAGTAAACAATCGATTTGTGCATGAATGTAGTCGTCGTCGTGGAGATTTGAAATAACCACTTTGATTGTTGAAACAATGTAATACATCCTTGGAAATATGTTTTACAAAAACATTATATAAAATTTCAAACTCGCATATCTCCGTTACTATAGAACATACTGCAGTGATTATACACTCAATGTAATCAGGTCGAAGCCCTCTGTTGGCTCATCCGGAAAAATTTACTCCATGTGTAATATTCATGCTTAGTCACCATGGAAACTCTCATAACAATAAAGTAAACAATCGATTTGTGCATGAATGTAGTCGTCGTCGTGGAGATTTGAAATAACCACTTTGATTGTTGAAACAATGTAATACATCCTTGGAAATATGTTTTACAAAAACATTATATAAAATTTCAAACTCGCATATCTCCGTTACTATAAAGGATAAGGCAGTGATTATACACTCAATGTAATCAGGTCGAAGCCCTCTATTGGCTCATCCGGAAAAATTTACTCCATGTGTAATATTCATGCTTAGTTACCATGGAAACTCTCATAACAATAAAGTAAACAATCGATTTGTGCATGATTGTAGTCGTCGTCGTGGAGATTTGAAATAACCACTTTGATTGTTGAAACAATGTAATACATCCTTGGAAATATGTTTTACAAAAACATTATATAAAATTTCAAACTCGCATATCTCCGTTACTATAGAAGATACAGCAGTGATTTTACACTCAATGTAATCAGGTCGAAGCTCTCTATTAGCTCATCCGGAAAAATTTAATCCATGTGTAATATTCATGCTTAGTTACCATGGAAACTATCATAACAATAAAGTAAACAATCGATTTGTGCATGATTGTAGTCGTCGTCGTGGAGATTTGAAATAACCACTTTGATTGTTGAAACAATGTAATACATCCTTGGAAACATGTTTTACAAAAACATTATATAAAATTTCAAACTCGCATATCTCCGTTACTATAAAGGATAAGGCAGTGACTATACACTGAATGTAATCAGGTCGAAGCCCTCTATTGGCTCATCCGGAAAAATTTACTCCATGTGTAATATTCAGGTTTAGTTACCATGGAAACTCTCATAACAATAAAGTAAACAATCGATTTGTGCATGATTGTAGTCGTCGTCGTGGAGATTTGAAATAACCACTTTGATTGTTGAAACAATGTAATACATCCTTGGAAATATGTTTTACAAAAACATTATATAAAATTTCAAACTCGCATATCTCCGTTACTATAGAACATACTGCAGTGATTATACACTCAATGTAATCAGGTCGAAGCCCTCTGTTGGCTCATCCGGAAAATTTACTCCATGTGTAATATTCATGCTTAGTTACCATGGAAACTCTCATAACAATAAAGTAAACAATCGATTTGTGCATGAATGTAGTCGTCGTCGTGGAGATTTGAAATAACCACTTTGATTGTTGAAACAATGTAATACATCCTTGGAAATATGTTTTACAAAAACATTATATAAAATTTCAAACTCGCATATCTCCGTTACTATAGAACATACTGCAGTGATTATACACTCAATGTAATCAGGTCGAAGCCCTCTGTTGGCTCATCCGGAAAAATTTACTCCATGTGTAATATTCATGCTTAGTTACCATGGAAACTCTCATAACAATAAAGTAAACAATCGATTTGTGCATGAATGTAGTCGTCGTCGTGGAGATTTGAAATAACCACTTTGATTGTTGAAACAATGTAATACATCCTTGGAAATATGTTTTACAAAAACATTATATAAAATTTCAAACTCGCATATCTCCGTTACTATAAAGGATAAGGCAGTGATTATACACTCAATGTAATCAGGTCGAAGCCCTCTATTGGCTCATCCGGAAAAATTTACTCCATGTGTAATATTCATGCTTAGTTACCATGGAAACTCTCATAACAATAAAGTAAACAATCGATTTGTGCATGATTGTAGTCGTCGTCGTGGAGATTTGAAATAACCACTTTGATTGTTGAAACAATGTAATACATCCTTGGAAATATGTTTTACAAAAACATTATATAAAATTTCAAACTCGCATATCTCCGTTACTATAGAACATACTGCAGTGATTATACACTCAATGTAATCAGGTCGAAGCGCTCTGTTGGCTCATCCGGAAAAATTTACTCCATGTGTAATATTCATGCTTAGTTACCATGGAAACTCTCATAACAATAAAGTAAACAATCGATTTGTGCATGATTGTAGTCGTCGTCGTGGAGATTTGAAATAAACACTTTGATTGTTGAAACAATGTAATACATCCTTGGAAATATGTTTTACAAAAACATTATATAAAATTTCAAACTCGCATATCTCCGTTACTATAAAGGATAAGGCAGTGATTATACACTCAATGTAATCAGGTCGAAGCCCTGTGTTGGCTCATCCGGAAAAATTTACTCCATGTGTAATATTCATGCTTAGTTACCATGGAAACTCTCATAACAATAAAGTAAACAATCGGTTTGTGCATGATTGTAGTCGTCGTCGTGGAGATTTGAAATAACCACTTTGATTGTTGAAACAATGTAATACATCCTTGGAAATATGTTTTACAAAAACATTATATAAAATTTCAAACTCACATATCTCCGTTACTATAGAAGATACAGCAGTGATTTTACACTCAATGTAATCAGTTCGAAGCTCTCTATTAGCTCATCCGGAAAAATTTACTCCATGTGTAATATTCATGCTTAGTCACCATGGAAACTCTCATAACAATAAAGTAAACAATCGATTTGTGCATGAATGTAGTCGTCGTCGTGGAGATTTGAAATAACCACTTTGATTGTTGAAACAATGTAATACATCCTTGGAAATATGTTTTACAAAAACATTATATAAAATTTCAAACTCGCATATCTCCGTTACTATAGAAGATACAGCAGTGATTTTACACTCAATGTAATCAGGTCGAAGCTCTCTATTAGCTCATCCGGAAAAATTTAATCCATGTTTAATATTCATGCTTAGTTACCATGGAAACTCTCATAACAATAAAGTAAACAATCGATTTGTGCATGATTGTAGTCGTCGTCGTGGAGATTTGAAATAACCACTTTGATTGTTGAAACAATGTAATACATCCTTGGAAACATGTTTTACAAAAACATTATATAAAATTTGAAACTCGCATATATCCGTTACTATAAAGGATAAGGCAGTGACTATACACTCAATGTAATCAGGTCGAAGCCCTCTATTGGCTCATCCGGAAAAATTTACTCCATGTGTAATATTCAGGTTTAGTTACCATGGAAACTCTCATAACAATAAAGTAAACAATCGATTTGTGCATGAATGTAGTCGTCGTCGTGGAGATTTGAAATAACCACTTTGATTGTTGAAACAATGTAATACATCCTTGGAAATATGTTTTACAAAAACATTATATAAAATTTCAAACTCGCATATCTCCGTTACTATAGAAGATACAGCAGTGATTTTACACTCAATGTAATCAGGTCGAAGCTCTCTATTAGCTCATCCGGAAAAATTTAATCCATGTTTAATATTCATGCTTAGTTACCATGGAAACTCTCATAACAATAAAGTAAACAATCGATTTGTGCATGATTGTAGTCGTCGTCGTGGAGATTTGAAATAACCACTTTGATTGTTGAAACAATGTAATACATCCTTGGAAACATGTTTTACAAAAACATTATATAAAATTTGAAACTCGCATATATCCGTTACTATAAAGGATAAGGCAGTGACTATACACTCAATGTAATCAGGTCGAAGCCCTCTATTGGCTCATCCGGAAAAATTTACTCCATGTGTAATATTCAGGTTTAGTTACCATGGAAACTCTCATAACAATAAAGTAAACAATCGATTTGTGCATGAATGTAGTCGTCGTCGTGGAGATTTGAAATAACCACTTTGATTGTTGAAACAATGTAATACATCCTTGGAAATATGTTTTACAAAAACATTATATAAAATTTCAAACTCGCATATCTCCGTTACTATAGAACATACTGCAGTGATTATACACTCAATGTAATCAGGTCGAAGCCCTCTGTTGGCTCATCCGGAAAAATTTACTCCATGTGTAATATTCATGCTTAGTTACCATGGAAACTCTCATAACAATAAAGTAAACAATCGATTTGTGCATGAATGTAGTCGTCGTCGTGGAGATTTGAAATAACCACTTTGATTGTTGAAACAATGTAATACATCCTTGGAAATATGTTTTACAAAAACATTATATAAAATTTCAAACTCGCATATCTCCGTTACTATAAAGGATAAGGCAGTGATTATACACTCAATGTAATCAGGTCGAAGCCCTCTATTGGCTCATCCGGAAAAATTTACTCCATGTGTAATATTCATGCTTAGTTACCATGGAAACTCTCATAACAATAAAGTAAACAATCGATTTGTGCATGAATGTAGTCGTCGTCGTGGAGATTTGAAATAACCACTTTGATTGTTGAAACAATGTAATACATCCTTGGAAATATGTTTTACAAAAACATTATATAAAATTTCAAACTCGCATATCTCCGTTACTATAAAGGATAAGGCAGTGATTATACACTCAATGTAATCAGGTCGAAGCCCTCTATTGGCTCATCCGGAAAAATTTACTCCATGTGTAATATTCATGCTTAGTTACCATGGAAACTCTCATAACAATAAAGTAAACAATCGATTTGTGCATGATTGTAGTCGTCGTCGTGGAGATTTGAAATAACCACTTTGATTGTTGAAACAATGTAATACATCCTTGGAAATATGTTTTACAAAAACATTATATAAAATTTCAAACTCGCATATCTCCGTTACTATAGAAGATACAGCAGTGATTTTACACTCAATGTAATCAGGTCGAAGCTCTCTATTAGCTCATCCGGAAAAATTTACTCCATGTGTAATATTCATGCTTAGTTACCATGGAAACTCTCATAACAATAAAGTAAACAATCGATTTGTGCATGATTGTAGTCGTCGTCGTGGAGATTTGAAATAACCACATTGATTGTTGAAACAAAGTAATAAATCCTTGCAAACATGTTTTACAAAAACATTATATAAAATTTCAAACTCGCATATCTCCGTTACTATAGAAGATACAGCAGTGGTTTTACACTCAATGTAATCAGGTCGAAGCTCTCTATTAGCTCATCCGGAAAAATTTAATCCATGTGTAATATTCATGCTTAGTTACCATGGAAACTCTCATAACAATAAAGTAAACAATCGATTTGTGCATGATTGTAGTCGTCGTCGTGGAGATTTGAAATAACCACTTTGATTGTTGAAACAATGTAATACATCCTTGGAAACATGTTTTACAAAAACATTATATAAAATTTCAAACTCGCATATCTCCGTTACTATAAAGGATAAGGCAGTGACTATACACTCAATGTAATCAGGTCGAAGCCCTCTATTGGCTCATCCGGAAAAATTTACTCCATGTGTAATATTCAGGTTTAGTTACCATGGAAACTCTCATAACAATAAAGTAAACAATCGATTTGTGCATGATTGTAGTCGTCGTCGTGGAGATTTGAAATAACCACTTTGATTGTTGAAACAAAGTAATACATCCTTGGAAACATGTTTTACAAAAACATTATATAAAATTTCAAACTCGCATATCTCCGTTACTATAGAACATACTGCAGTGATTATACACTCAATGTAATCAGGTCGAAGCCCTCTGTTGGCTCATCCGGAAAAATTTACTCCATGTGTAATATTCATGCTTAGTTACCATGGAAACTCTCATAACAATAAAGTAAACAATCGATTTGTGCATGATTGTAGTCGTCGTCGTGGAGACTTGAAATAACCACTTTGATTGTTGAAACAATGTAATACATCCTTGGAAATATGTTTTACAAAAACATTATATAAAATTTCAAACTCGCATATCTCCGTTACTATAGAACATACTGCAGTGATTATACACTCAATGTAATCAGGTCGAAGCCCTGTGTTGGCTCATCCGGAAAAATTTACTCCATGTGTAATATTCATGCTTAGTTACCATGGAAACTCTCATAACAATAAAGTAAACAATCGGTTTGTGCATGATTGTAGTCGTCGTCGTGGAGATTTGAAATAACCACTTTGATTGTTGAAACAATGTAATACATCCTTGGAAATATGTTTTACAAAAACATTATATAAAATTTCAAACTCGCATATCTCCGTTACTATAGAAGATACAGCAGTGATTTTACACTCAATGTAATCAGGTCGAAGCTCTCTATTAGCTCATCCGGAAAAATTTAATCCATGTTTAATATTCATGCTTAGTTACCATGGAAACTCTCATAACAATAAAGTAAACAATCGATTTGTGCATGATTGTAGTCGTCGTCGTGGAGATTTGAAATAACCACTTTGATTGTTGAAACAATGTAATACATCCTTGGAAACATGTTTTACAAAAACATTATATAAAATTTGAAACTCGCATATATCCGTTACTATAAAGGATAAGGCAGTGACTATACACTCAATGTAATCAGGTCGAAGCCCTCTATTGGCTCATCCGGAAAAATTTACTCCATGTGTAATATTCAGGTTTAGTTACCATGGAAACTCTCATAACAATAAAGTAAACAATCGATTTGTGCATGATTGTAGTCGTCGTCGTGGAGATTTGAAATAACCACTTTGATTGTTGAAACAATGTAATACATCCTTGGAAATATGTTTTACAAAAACATTATATAAATTTCAAACTCGCATATCTCCGTTACTATAGAAGATACAGCAGTGATTTTACACTCAATGTAATCAGGTCGAAGCTCTCTATTAGCTCATCCGGAAAAATTTAATCCATGTGTAATATTCATGCTTAGTTACCATGGAAACTCTCATAACAATAAAGTAAACAATCGATTTGTGCATGATTGTAGTCGTCGTCGTGGAGATTTGAAATAACCACTTTGATTGTTGAAACAATGTAATACATCCTTGGAAACATGTTTTACAAAAACATTATATAAAATTTGAAACTCGCATATCTCCGTTACTATAAAGGATAAGGCAGTGACTATACACTCAATGTAATCAGGTCGAAGCCCTCTATTGGCTCATCCGGAAAAATTTACTCCATGTGTAATATTCAGGTTTAGTTACCATGGAAACTCTCATAACAATAAAGTAAACAATCGATTTGTGCATGATTGTAGTCGTCGTCGTGGAGATTTGAAATAACCACTTTGATTGTTGAAACAATGTAATACATCCTTGGAAATATGTTTTACAAAAACATTATATAAAATTTCAAACTCGCATATCTCCGTTACTATAGAACATACTGCAGTGATTATACACTCAATGTAATCAGGTCGAAGCCCTCTGTTGGCTCATCCGGAAAAATTTACTCCATGTGTAATATTCATGCTTAGTTACCATGGAAACTCTCATAACAATAAAGTAAACAATCGATTTGTGCATGAATGTAGTCGTCGTCGTGGAGATTTGAAATAACCACTTTGATTGTTGAAACAATGTAATACATCCTTGGAAATATGTTTTACAAAAACATTATATAAAATTTCAAACTCGCATATCTCCGTTACTATAGAACATACTGCAGTGATTATACACTCAATGTAATCAGGTCGAAGCCCTCTGTTGGCTCATCCGGAAAAATTTACTCCATGTGTAATATTCATGCTTAGTTACCATGGAAACTCTCATAACAATAAAGTAAACAATCGATTTGTGCATGAATGTAGTCGTCGTCGTGGAGATTTGAAATAACCACTTTGATTGTTGAAACAATGTAATACATCCTTGGAAATATGTTTTACAAAAACATTATATAAAATTTCAAACTCGCATATCTCCGTTACTATAAAGGATAAGGCAGTGATTATACACTCAATGTAATCAGGTCGAAGCCCTCTATTGGCTCATCCGGAAAAATTTACTCCATGTGTAATATTCATGCTTAGTTACCATGGAAACTCTCATAACAATAAAGTAAACAATCGATTTGTGCATGATTGTAGTCGTCGTCGTGGAGATTTGAAATAACCACTTTGATTGTTGAAACAATGTAATACATCCTTGGAAATATGTTTTACAAAAACATTATATAAAATTTCAAACTCGCATATCTCCGTTACTATAGAACATACTGCAGTGATTATACACTCAATGTAATCAGGTCGAAGCGCTCTGTTGGCTCATCCGGAAAAATTTACTCCATGTGTAATATTCATGCTTAGTTACCATGGAAACTCTCATAACAATAAAGTAAACAATCGATTTGTGCATGATTGTAGTCGTCGTCGTGGAGATTTGAAATAAACACTTTGATTGTTGAAACAATGTAATACATCCTTGGAAATATGTTTTACAAAAACATTATATAAAATTTCAAACTCGCATATCTCCGTTACTATAGAACATACTGCAGTGATTATACACTCAATGTAATCAGGTCGAAGCCCTGTGTTGGCTCATCCGGAAAAATTTACTCCATGTGTAATATTCATGCTTAGTTACCATGGAAACTCTCATAACAATAAAGTAAACAATCGGTTTGTGCATGATTGTAGTCGTCGTCGTGGAGATTTGAAATAACCACTTTGATTGTTAAAACAATGTAATACATCCTTGGAAACATGTTTTACAAAAACATTATATAAAATTTCAAACTCGCATATCTCCGTTACTATAAAGGATAAGGCAGTGACTATACACTCAATGTAATCAGGTCGAAGCCCTCTATTGGCTCATCCGGAAAAATTTACTCCATGTGTAATATTCAGGTTTAGTTACCATGGAAACTCTCATAACAATAAAGTAAACAATCGATTTGTGCATGATTGTAGTCGTCGTCGTGGAGATTTGAAATAACCACTTTGATTGTTGAAACAAAGTAATACATCCTTGGAAACATGTTTTACAAAAACATTATATAAAATTTCAAACTCGCATATCTCCGTTACTATAGAACATACTGCAGTGATTATACACTCAATGTAATCAGGTCGAAGCCCTCTGTTGGCTCATCCGGAAAAATTTACTCCATGTGTAATATTCATGCTTAGTTACCATGGAAACTCTCATAACAATAAAGTAAACAATCGATTTGTGCATGAATGTAGTCGTCGTCGTGGAGATTTGAAATAACCACTTTGATTGTTGAAACAATGTAATACATCCTTGGAAATATGTTTTACAAAAACATTATATAAAATTTCAAACTCGCATATCTCCGTTACTATAGAACATACTGCAGTGATTATACACTCAATGTAATCAGGTCGAAGCCCTCTGTTGGCTCATCCGGAAAAATTTACTCCATGTGTAATATTCATGCTTAGTCACCATGGAAACTCTCATAACAATAAAGTAAACAATCGATTTGTGCATGAATGTAGTCGTCGTCGTGGAGATTTGAAATAACCACTTTGATTGTTGAAACAATGTAATACATCCTTGGAAATATGTTTTACAAAAACATTATATAAAATTTCAAACTCGCATATCTCCGTTACTATAAAGGATAAGGCAGTGATTATACACTCAATGTAATCAGGTCGAAGCCCTCTATTGGCTCATCCGGAAAAATTTACTCCATGTGTAATATTCATGCTTAGTTACCATGGAAACTCTCATAACAATAAAGTAAACAATCGATTTGTGCATGATTGTAGTCGTCGTCGTGGAGATTTGAAATAACCACTTTGATTGTTGAAACAATGTAATACATCCTTGGAAATATGTTTTACAAAAACATTATATAAAATTTCAAACTCGCATATCTCCGTTACTATAGAAGATACAGCAGTGATTTTACACTCAATGTAATCAGGTCGAAGCTCTCTATTAGCTCATCCGGAAAAATTTAATCCATGTGTAATATTCATGCTTAGTTACCATGGAAACTATCATAACAATAAAGTAAACAATCGATTTGTGCATGATTGTAGTCGTCGTCGTGGAGATTTGAAATAACCACTTTGATTGTTGAAACAATGTAATACATCCTTGGAAACATGTTTTACAAAAACATTATATAAAATTTCAAACTCGCATATCTCCGTTACTATAAAGGATAAGGCAGTGACTATACACTGAATGTAATCAGGTCGAAGCCCTCTATTGGCTCATCCGGAAAAATTTACTCCATGTGTAATATTCAGGTTTAGTTACCATGGAAACTCTCATAACAATAAAGTAAACAATCGATTTGTGCATGATTGTAGTCGTCGTCGTGGAGATTTGAAATAACCACTTTGATTGTTGAAACAATGTAATACATCCTTGGAAATATGTTTTACAAAAACATTATATAAAATTTCAAACTCGCATATCTCCGTTACTATAGAACATACTGCAGTGATTATACACTCAATGTAATCAGGTCGAAGCCCTCTGTTGGCTCATCCGGAAAATTTACTCCATGTGTAATATTCATGCTTAGTTACCATGGAAACTCTCATAACAATAAAGTAAACAATCGATTTGTGCATGAATGTAGTCGTCGTCGTGGAGATTTGAAATAACCACTTTGATTGTTGAAACAATGTAATACATCCTTGGAAATATGTTTTACAAAAACATTATATAAAATTTCAAACTCGCATATCTCCGTTACTATAGAACATACTGCAGTGATTATACACTCAATGTAATCAGGTCGAAGCCCTCTGTTGGCTCATCCGGAAAAATTTACTCCATGTGTAATATTCATGCTTAGTTACCATGGAAACTCTCATAACAATAAAGTAAACAATCGATTTGTGCATGAATGTAGTCGTCGTCGTGGAGATTTGAAATAACCACTTTGATTGTTGAAACAATGTAATACATCCTTGGAAATATGTTTTACAAAAACATTATATAAAATTTCAAACTCGCATATCTCCGTTACTATAAAGGATAAGGCAGTGATTATACACTCAATGTAATCAGGTCGAAGCCCTCTATTGGCTCATCCGGAAAAATTTACTCCATGTGTAATATTCATGCTTAGTTACCATGGAAACTCTCATAACAATAAAGTAAACAATCGATTTGTGCATGATTGTAGTCGTCGTCGTGGAGATTTGAAATAACCACTTTGATTGTTGAAACAATGTAATACATCCTTGGAAATATGTTTTACAAAAACATTATATAAAATTTCAAACTCGCATATCTCCGTTACTATAGAACATACTGCAGTGATTATACACTCAATGTAATCAGGTCGAAGCGCTCTGTTGGCTCATCCGGAAAAATTTACTCCATGTGTAATATTCATGCTTAGTTACCATGGAAACTCTCATAACAATAAAGTAAACAATCGATTTGTGCATGATTGTAGTCGTCGTCGTGGAGATTTGAAATAAACACTTTGATTGTTGAAACAATGTAATACATCCTTGGAAATATGTTTTACAAAAACATTATATAAAATTTCAAACTCGCATATCTCCGTTACTATAAAGGATAAGGCAGTGATTATACACTCAATGTAATCAGGTCGAAGCCCTGTGTTGGCTCATCCGGAAAAATTTACTCCATGTGTAATATTCATGCTTAGTTACCATGGAAACTCTCATAACAATAAAGTAAACAATCGGTTTGTGCATGATTGTAGTCGTCGTCGTGGAGATTTGAAATAACCACTTTGATTGTTGAAACAATGTAATACATCCTTGGAAATATGTTTTACAAAAACATTATATAAAATTTCAAACTCACATATCTCCGTTACTATAGAAGATACAGCAGTGATTTTACACTCAATGTAATCAGTTCGAAGCTCTCTATTAGCTCATCCGGAAAAATTTACTCCATGTGTAATATTCATGCTTAGTCACCATGGAAACTCTCATAACAATAAAGTAAACAATCGATTTGTGCATGAATGTAGTCGTCGTCGTGGAGATTTGAAATAACCACTTTGATTGTTGAAACAATGTAATACATCCTTGGAAATATGTTTTACAAAAACATTATATAAAATTTCAAACTCGCATATCTCCGTTACTATAGAACATACTGCAGTGATTATACACTCAATGTAATCAGGTCGAAGCCCTCTGTTGGCTCATCCGGAAAAATTTACTCCATGTGTAATATTCATGCTTAGTTACCATGGAAACTCTCATAACAATAAAGTAAACAATCGATTTGTGCATGAATGTAGTCGTCGTCGTGGAGATTTGAAATAACCACTTTGATTGTTGAAACAATGTAATACATCCTTGGAAATATGTTTTACAAAAACATTATATAAAATTTCAAACTCGCATATCTCCGTTACTATAGAACATACTGCAGTGATTATACACTCAATGTAATCAGGTCGAAGCCCTGTGTTGGCTCATCCGGAAAAATTTACTCCATGTGTAATATTCATGCTTAGTTACCATGGAAACTCTCATAACAATAAAGTAAACAATCGGTTTGTGCATGATTGTAGTCGTCGTCGTGGAGATTTGAAATAACCACTTTGATTGTTGAAACAATGTAATACATCCTTGGAAATATGTTTTACAAAAACATTATATAAAATTTCAAACTCGCATATCTCCGTTACTATAGAAGATACAGCAGTGATTTTACACTCAATGTAATCAGGTCGAAGCTCTCTATTAGCTCATCCGGAAAAATTTAATCCATGTTTAATATTCATGCTTAGTTACCATGGAAACTCTCATAACAATAAAGTAAACAATCGATTTGTGCATGATTGTAGTCGTCGTCGTGGAGATTTGAAATAACCACTTTGATTGTTGAAACAATGTAATACATCCTTGGAAACATGTTTTACAAAAACATTATATAAAATTTGAAACTCGCATATATCCGTTACTATAAAGGATAAGGCAGTGACTATACACTCAATGTAATCAGGTCGAAGCCCTCTATTGGCTCATCCGGAAAAATTTACTCCATGTGTAATATTCAGGTTTAGTTACCATGGAAACTCTCATAACAATAAAGTAAACAATCGATTTGTGCATGAATGTAGTCGTCGTCGTGGAGATTTGAAATAACCACTTTGATTGTTGAAACAATGTAATACATCCTTGGAAATATGTTTTACAAAAACATTATATAAAATTTCAAACTCGCATATCTCCGTTACTATAGAACATACTGCAGTGATTATACACTCAATGTAATCAGGTCGAAGCCCTCTGTTGGCTCATCCGGAAAAATTTACTCCATGTGTAATATTCATGCTTAGTTACCATGGAAACTCTCATAACAATAAAGTAAACAATCGATTTGTGCATGAATGTAGTCGTCGTCGTGGAGATTTGAAATAACCACTTTGATTGTTGAAACAATGTAATACATCCTTGGAAATATGTTTTACAAAAACATTATATAAAATTTCAAACTCGCATATCTCCGTTACTATAGAACATACTGCAGTGATTATACACTCAATGTAATCAGGTCGAAGCCCTGTGTTGGCTCATCCGGAAAAATTTACTCCATGTGTAATATTCATGCTTAGTTACCATGGAAACTCTCATAACAATAAAGTAAACAATCGGTTTGTGCATGATTGTAGTCGTCGTCGTGGAGATTTGAAATAACCACTTTGATTGTTGAAACAATGTAATACATCCTTGGAAATATGTTTTACAAAAACATTATATAAAATTTCAAACTCGCATATCTCCGTTACTATAGAAGATACAGCAGTGATTTTACACTCAATGTAATCAGGTCGAAGCTCTCTATTAGCTCATCCGGAAAAATTTAATCCATGTTTAATATTCATGCTTAGTTACCATGGAAACTCTCATAACAATAAAGTAAACAATCGATTTGTGCATGATTGTAGTCGTCGTCGTGGAGATTTGAAATAACCACTTTGATTGTTGAAACAATGTAATACATCCTTGGAAACATGTTTTACAAAAACATTATATAAAATTTGAAACTCGCATATATCCGTTACTATAAAGGATAAGGCAGTGACTATACACTCAATGTAATCAGGTCGAAGCCCTCTATTGGCTCATCCGGAAAAATTTACTCCATGTGTAATATTCAGGTTTAGTTACCATGGAAACTCTCATAACAATAAAGTAAACAATCGATTTGTGCATGAATGTAGTCGTCGTCGTGGAGATTTGAAATAACCACTTTGATTGTTGAAACAATGTAATACATCCTTGGAAATATGTTTTACAAAAACATTATATAAAATTTCAAACTCGCATATCTCCGTTACTATAGAACATACTGCAGTGATTATACACTCAATGTAATCAGGTCGAAGCCCTCTGTTGGCTCATCCGGAAAAATTTACTCCATGTGTAATATTCATGCTTAGTTACCATGGAAACTCTCATAACAATAAAGTAAACAATCGATTTGTGCATGAATGTAGTCGTCGTCGTGGAGATTTGAAATAACCACTTTGATTGTTGAAACAATGTAATACATCCTTGGAAATATGTTTTACAAAAACATTATATAAAATTTCAAACTCGCATATCTCCGTTACTATAAAGGATAAGGCAGTGATTATACACTCAATGTAATCAGGTCGAAGCCCTCTATTGGCTCATCCGGAAAAATTTACTCCATGTGTAATATTCATGCTTAGTTACCATGGAAACTCTCATAACAATAAAGTAAACAATCGATTTGTGCATGATTGTAGTCGTCGTCGTGGAGATTTGAAATAACCACTTTGATTGTTGAAACAATGTAATACATCCTTGGAAATATGTTTTACAAAAACATTATATAAAATTTCAAACTCGCATATCTCCGTTACTATAGAAGATACAGCAGTGATTTTACACTCAATGTAATCAGGTCGAAGCTCTCTATTAGCTCATCCGGAAAAATTTACTCCATGTGTAATATTCATGCTTAGTTACCATGGAAACTCTCATAACAATAAAGTAAACAATCGATTTGTGCATGATTGTAGTCGTCGTCGTGGAGATTTGAAATAACCACATTGATTGTTGAAACAAAGTAATAAATCCTTGCAAACATGTTTTACAAAAACATTATATAAAATTTCAAACTCGCATATCTCCGTTACTATAGAAGATACAGCAGTGGTTTTACACTCAATGTAATCAGGTCGAAGCTCTCTATTAGCTCATCCGGAAAAATTTAATCCATGTGTAATATTCATGCTTAGTTACCATGGAAACTCTCATAACAATAAAGTAAACAATCGATTTGTGCATGATTGTAGTCGTCGTCGTGGAGATTTGAAATAACCACTTTGATTGTTGAAACAATGTAATACATCCTTGGAAACATGTTTTACAAAAACATTATATAAAATTTCAAACTCGCATATCTCCGTTACTATAAAGGATAAGGCAGTGACTATACACTCAATGTAATCAGGTCGAAGCCCTCTATTGGCTCATCCGGAAAAATTTACTCCATGTGTAATATTCAGGTTTAGTTACCATGGAAACTCTCATAACAATAAAGTAAACAATCGATTTGTGCATGATTGTAGTCGTCGTCGTGGAGATTTGAAATAACCACTTTGATTGTTGAAACAAAGTAATACATCCTTGGAAACATGTTTTACAAAAACATTATATAAAATTTCAAACTCGCATATCTCCGTTACTATAGAACATACTGCAGTGATTATACACTCAATGTAATCAGGTCGAAGCCCTCTGTTGGCTCATCCGGAAAAATTTACTCCATGTGTAATATTCATGCTTAGTTACCATGGAAACTCTCATAACAATAAAGTAAACAATCGATTTGTGCATGATTGTAGTCGTCGTCGTGGAGACTTGAAATAACCACTTTGATTGTTGAAACAATGTAATACATCCTTGGAAATATGTTTTACAAAAACATTATATAAAATTTCAAACTCGCATATCTCCGTTACTATAGAACATACTGCAGTGATTATACACTCAATGTAATCAGGTCGAAGCCCTGTGTTGGCTCATCCGGAAAAATTTACTCCATGTGTAATATTCATGCTTAGTTACCATGGAAACTCTCATAACAATAAAGTAAACAATCGGTTTGTGCATGATTGTAGTCGTCGTCGTGGAGATTTGAAATAACCACTTTGATTGTTGAAACAATGTAATACATCCTTGGAAATATGTTTTACAAAAACATTATATAAAATTTCAAACTCGCATATCTCCGTTACTATAGAAGATACAGCAGTGATTTTACACTCAATGTAATCAGGTCGAAGCTCTCTATTAGCTCATCCGGAAAAATTTAATCCATGTTTAATATTCATGCTTAGTTACCATGGAAACTCTCATAACAATAAAGTAAACAATCGATTTGTGCATGATTGTAGTCGTCGTCGTGGAGATTTGAAATAACCACTTTGATTGTTGAAACAATGTAATACATCCTTGGAAACATGTTTTACAAAAACATTATATAAAATTTGAAACTCGCATATATCCGTTACTATAAAGGATAAGGCAGTGACTATACACTCAATGTAATCAGGTCGAAGCCCTCTATTGGCTCATCCGGAAAAATTTACTCCATGTGTAATATTCAGGTTTAGTTACCATGGAAACTCTCATAACAATAAAGTAAACAATCGATTTGTGCATGATTGTAGTCGTCGTCGTGGAGATTTGAAATAACCACTTTGATTGTTGAAACAATGTAATACATCCTTGGAAATATGTTTTACAAAAACATTATATAAATTTCAAACTCGCATATCTCCGTTACTATAGAAGATACAGCAGTGATTTTACACTCAATGTAATCAGGTCGAAGCTCTCTATTAGCTCATCCGGAAAAATTTAATCCATGTGTAATATTCATGCTTAGTTACCATGGAAACTCTCATAACAATAAAGTAAACAATCGATTTGTGCATGATTGTAGTCGTCGTCGTGGAGATTTGAAATAACCACTTTGATTGTTGAAACAATGTAATACATCCTTGGAAACATGTTTTACAAAAACATTATATAAAATTTGAAACTCGCATATCTCCGTTACTATAAAGGATAAGGCAGTGACTATACACTCAATGTAATCAGGTCGAAGCCCTCTATTGGCTCATCCGGAAAAATTTACTCCATGTGTAATATTCAGGTTTAGTTACCATGGAAACTCTCATAACAATAAAGTAAACAATCGATTTGTGCATGATTGTAGTCGTCGTCGTGGAGATTTGAAATAACCACTTTGATTGTTGAAACAATGTAATACATCCTTGGAAATATGTTTTACAAAAACATTATATAAAATTTCAAACTCGCATATCTCCGTTACTATAGAACATACTGCAGTGATTATACACTCAATGTAATCAGGTCGAAGCCCTCTGTTGGCTCATCCGGAAAAATTTACTCCATGTGTAATATTCATGCTTAGTTACCATGGAAACTCTCATAACAATAAAGTAAACAATCGATTTGTGCATGAATGTAGTCGTCGTCGTGGAGATTTGAAATAACCACTTTGATTGTTGAAACAATGTAATACATCCTTGGAAATATGTTTTACAAAAACATTATATAAAATTTCAAACTCGCATATCTCCGTTACTATAGAACATACTGCAGTGATTATACACTCAATGTAATCAGGTCGAAGCCCTCTGTTGGCTCATCCGGAAAAATTTACTCCATGTGTAATATTCATGCTTAGTTACCATGGAAACTCTCATAACAATAAAGTAAACAATCGATTTGTGCATGAATGTAGTCGTCGTCGTGGAGATTTGAAATAACCACTTTGATTGTTGAAACAATGTAATACATCCTTGGAAATATGTTTTACAAAAACATTATATAAAATTTCAAACTCGCATATCTCCGTTACTATAAAGGATAAGGCAGTGATTATACACTCAATGTAATCAGGTCGAAGCCCTCTATTGGCTCATCCGGAAAAATTTACTCCATGTGTAATATTCATGCTTAGTTACCATGGAAACTCTCATAACAATAAAGTAAACAATCGATTTGTGCATGATTGTAGTCGTCGTCGTGGAGATTTGAAATAACCACTTTGATTGTTGAAACAATGTAATACATCCTTGGAAATATGTTTTACAAAAACATTATATAAAATTTCAAACTCGCATATCTCCGTTACTATAGAACATACTGCAGTGATTATACACTCAATGTAATCAGGTCGAAGCGCTCTGTTGGCTCATCCGGAAAAATTTACTCCATGTGTAATATTCATGCTTAGTTACCATGGAAACTCTCATAACAATAAAGTAAACAATCGATTTGTGCATGATTGTAGTCGTCGTCGTGGAGATTTGAAATAAACACTTTGATTGTTGAAACAATGTAATACATCCTTGGAAATATGTTTTACAAAAACATTATATAAAATTTCAAACTCGCATATCTCCGTTACTATAGAACATACTGCAGTGATTATACACTCAATGTAATCAGGTCGAAGCCCTGTGTTGGCTCATCCGGAAAAATTTACTCCATGTGTAATATTCATGCTTAGTTACCATGGAAACTCTCATAACAATAAAGTAAACAATCGGTTTGTGCATGATTGTAGTCGTCGTCGTGGAGATTTGAAATAACCACTTTGATTGTTAAAACAATGTAATACATCCTTGGAAACATGTTTTACAAAAACATTATATAAAATTTCAAACTCGCATATCTCCGTTACTATAAAGGATAAGGCAGTGACTATACACTCAATGTAATCAGGTCGAAGCCCTCTATTGGCTCATCCGGAAAAATTTACTCCATGTGTAATATTCAGGTTTAGTTACCATGGAAACTCTCATAACAATAAAGTAAACAATCGATTTGTGCATGATTGTAGTCGTCGTCGTGGAGATTTGAAATAACCACTTTGATTGTTGAAACAAAGTAATACATCCTTGGAAACATGTTTTACAAAAACATTATATAAAATTTCAAACTCGCATATCTCCGTTACTATAGAACATACTGCAGTGATTATACACTCAATGTAATCAGGTCGAAGCCCTCTGTTGGCTCATCCGGAAAAATTTACTCCATGTGTAATATTCATGCTTAGTTACCATGGAAACTCTCATAACAATAAAGTAAACAATCGATTTGTGCATGAATGTAGTCGTCGTCGTGGAGATTTGAAATAACCACTTTGATTGTTGAAACAATGTAATACATCCTTGGAAATATGTTTTACAAAAACATTATATAAAATTTCAAACTCGCATATCTCCGTTACTATAGAACATACTGCAGTGATTATACACTCAATGTAATCAGGTCGAAGCCCTCTGTTGGCTCATCCGGAAAAATTTACTCCATGTGTAATATTCATGCTTAGTCACCATGGAAACTCTCATAACAATAAAGTAAACAATCGATTTGTGCATGAATGTAGTCGTCGTCGTGGAGATTTGAAATAACCACTTTGATTGTTGAAACAATGTAATACATCCTTGGAAATATGTTTTACAAAAACATTATATAAAATTTCAAACTCGCATATCTCCGTTACTATAAAGGATAAGGCAGTGATTATACACTCAATGTAATCAGGTCGAAGCCCTCTATTGGCTCATCCGGAAAAATTTACTCCATGTGTAATATTCATGCTTAGTTACCATGGAAACTCTCATAACAATAAAGTAAACAATCGATTTGTGCATGATTGTAGTCGTCGTCGTGGAGATTTGAAATAACCACTTTGATTGTTGAAACAATGTAATACATCCTTGGAAATATGTTTTACAAAAACATTATATAAAATTTCAAACTCGCATATCTCCGTTACTATAGAAGATACAGCAGTGATTTTACACTCAATGTAATCAGGTCGAAGCTCTCTATTAGCTCATCCGGAAAAATTTAATCCATGTGTAATATTCATGCTTAGTTACCATGGAAACTATCATAACAATAAAGTAAACAATCGATTTGTGCATGATTGTAGTCGTCGTCGTGGAGATTTGAAATAACCACTTTGATTGTTGAAACAATGTAATACATCCTTGGAAACATGTTTTACAAAAACATTATATAAAATTTCAAACTCGCATATCTCCGTTACTATAAAGGATAAGGCAGTGACTATACACTGAATGTAATCAGGTCGAAGCCCTCTATTGGCTCATCCGGAAAAATTTACTCCATGTGTAATATTCAGGTTTAGTTACCATGGAAACTCTCATAACAATAAAGTAAACAATCGATTTGTGCATGATTGTAGTCGTCGTCGTGGAGATTTGAAATAACCACTTTGATTGTTGAAACAATGTAATACATCCTTGGAAATATGTTTTACAAAAACATTATATAAAATTTCAAACTCGCATATCTCCGTTACTATAGAACATACTGCAGTGATTATACACTCAATGTAATCAGGTCGAAGCCCTCTGTTGGCTCATCCGGAAAATTTACTCCATGTGTAATATTCATGCTTAGTTACCATGGAAACTCTCATAACAATAAAGTAAACAATCGATTTGTGCATGAATGTAGTCGTCGTCGTGGAGATTTGAAATAACCACTTTGATTGTTGAAACAATGTAATACATCCTTGGAAATATGTTTTACAAAAACATTATATAAAATTTCAAACTCGCATATCTCCGTTACTATAGAACATACTGCAGTGATTATACACTCAATGTAATCAGGTCGAAGCCCTCTGTTGGCTCATCCGGAAAAATTTACTCCATGTGTAATATTCATGCTTAGTTACCATGGAAACTCTCATAACAATAAAGTAAACAATCGATTTGTGCATGAATGTAGTCGTCGTCGTGGAGATTTGAAATAACCACTTTGATTGTTGAAACAATGTAATACATCCTTGGAAATATGTTTTACAAAAACATTATATAAAATTTCAAACTCGCATATCTCCGTTACTATAAAGGATAAGGCAGTGATTATACACTCAATGTAATCAGGTCGAAGCCCTCTATTGGCTCATCCGGAAAAATTTACTCCATGTGTAATATTCATGCTTAGTTACCATGGAAACTCTCATAACAATAAAGTAAACAATCGATTTGTGCATGATTGTAGTCGTCGTCGTGGAGATTTGAAATAACCACTTTGATTGTTGAAACAATGTAATACATCCTTGGAAATATGTTTTACAAAAACATTATATAAAATTTCAAACTCGCATATCTCCGTTACTATAGAACATACTGCAGTGATTATACACTCAATGTAATCAGGTCGAAGCGCTCTGTTGGCTCATCCGGAAAAATTTACTCCATGTGTAATATTCATGCTTAGTTACCATGGAAACTCTCATAACAATAAAGTAAACAATCGATTTGTGCATGATTGTAGTCGTCGTCGTGGAGATTTGAAATAAACACTTTGATTGTTGAAACAATGTAATACATCCTTGGAAATATGTTTTACAAAAACATTATATAAAATTTCAAACTCGCATATCTCCGTTACTATAAAGGATAAGGCAGTGATTATACACTCAATGTAATCAGGTCGAAGCCCTGTGTTGGCTCATCCGGAAAAATTTACTCCATGTGTAATATTCATGCTTAGTTACCATGGAAACTCTCATAACAATAAAGTAAACAATCGGTTTGTGCATGATTGTAGTCGTCGTCGTGGAGATTTGAAATAACCACTTTGATTGTTGAAACAATGTAATACATCCTTGGAAATATGTTTTACAAAAACATTATATAAAATTTCAAACTCACATATCTCCGTTACTATAGAAGATACAGCAGTGATTTTACACTCAATGTAATCAGTTCGAAGCTCTCTATTAGCTCATCCGGAAAAATTTACTCCATGTGTAATATTCATGCTTAGTCACCATGGAAACTCTCATAACAATAAAGTAAACAATCGATTTGTGCATGAATGTAGTCGTCGTCGTGGAGATTTGAAATAACCACTTTGATTGTTGAAACAATGTAATACATCCTTGGAAATATGTTTTACAAAAACATTATATAAAATTTCAAACTCGCATATCTCCGTTACTATAAAGGATAAGGCAGTGATTATACACTCAATGTAATCAGGTCGAAGCCCTCTATTGGCTCATCCGGAAAAATTTACTCCATGTGTAATATTCATGCTTAGTTACCATGGAAACTCTCATAACAATAAAGTAAACAATCGATTTGTGCATGATTGTAGTCGTCGTCGTGGAGATTTGAAATAACCACTTTGATTGTTGAAACAATGTAATACATCCTTGGAAATATGTTTTACAAAAACATTATATAAAATTTCAAACTCGCATATCTCCGTTACTATAGAAGATACAGCAGTGATTTTACACTCAATGTAATCAGGTCGAAGCTCTCTATTAGCTCATCCGGAAAAATTTAATCCATGTGTAATATTCATGCTTAGTTACCATGGAAACTATCATAACAATAAAGTAAACAATCGATTTGTGCATGATTGTAGTCGTCGTCGTGGAGATTTGAAATAACCACTTTGATTGTTGAAACAATGTAATACATCCTTGGAAACATGTTTTACAAAAACATTATATAAAATTTCAAACTCGCATATCTCCGTTACTATAAAGGATAAGGCAGTGACTATACACTGAATGTAATCAGGTCGAAGCCCTCTATTGGCTCATCCGGAAAAATTTACTCCATGTGTAATATTCAGGTTTAGTTACCATGGAAACTCTCATAACAATAAAGTAAACAATCGATTTGTGCATGATTGTAGTCGTCGTCGTGGAGATTTGAAATAACCACTTTGATTGTTGAAACAATGTAATACATCCTTGGAAATATGTTTTACAAAAACATTATATAAAATTTCAAACTCGCATATCTCCGTTACTATAGAACATACTGCAGTGATTATACACTCAATGTAATCAGGTCGAAGCCCTCTGTTGGCTCATCCGGAAAATTTACTCCATGTGTAATATTCATGCTTAGTTACCATGGAAACTCTCATAACAATAAAGTAAACAATCGATTTGTGCATGAATGTAGTCGTCGTCGTGGAGATTTGAAATAACCACTTTGATTGTTGAAACAATGTAATACATCCTTGGAAATATGTTTTACAAAAACATTATATAAAATTTCAAACTCGCATATCTCCGTTACTATAGAACATACTGCAGTGATTATACACTCAATGTAATCAGGTCGAAGCCCTCTGTTGGCTCATCCGGAAAAATTTACTCCATGTGTAATATTCATGCTTAGTTACCATGGAAACTCTCATAACAATAAAGTAAACAATCGATTTGTGCATGAATGTAGTCGTCGTCGTGGAGATTTGAAATAACCACTTTGATTGTTGAAACAATGTAATACATCCTTGGAAATATGTTTTACAAAAACATTATATAAAATTTCAAACTCGCATATCTCCGTTACTATAAAGGATAAGGCAGTGATTATACACTCAATGTAATCAGGTCGAAGCCCTCTATTGGCTCATCCGGAAAAATTTACTCCATGTGTAATATTCATGCTTAGTTACCATGGAAACTCTCATAACAATAAAGTAAACAATCGATTTGTGCATGATTGTAGTCGTCGTCGTGGAGATTTGAAATAACCACTTTGATTGTTGAAACAATGTAATACATCCTTGGAAATATGTTTTACAAAAACATTATATAAAATTTCAAACTCGCATATCTCCGTTACTATAGAACATACTGCAGTGATTATACACTCAATGTAATCAGGTCGAAGCGCTCTGTTGGCTCATCCGGAAAAATTTACTCCATGTGTAATATTCATGCTTAGTTACCATGGAAACTCTCATAACAATAAAGTAAACAATCGATTTGTGCATGAATGTAGTCGTCGTCGTGGAGATTTGAAATAACCACTTTGATTGTTGAAACAATGTAATACATCCTTGGAAATATGTTTTACAAAAACATTATATAAAATTTCAAACTCGCATATCTCCGTTACTATAAAGGATAAGGCAGTGATTATACACTCAATGTAATCAGGTCGAAGCCCTCTATTGGCTCATCCGGAAAAATTTACTCCATGTGTAATATTCATGCTTAGTTACCATGGAAACTCTCATAACAATAAAGTAAACAATCGATTTGTGCATGATTGTAGTCGTCGTCGTGGAGATTTGAAATAACCACTTTGATTGTTGAAACAATGTAATACATCCTTGGAAATATGTTTTACAAAAACATTATATAAAATTTCAAACTCGCATATCTCCGTTACTATAGAACATACTGCAGTGATTATACACTCAATGTAATCAGGTCGAAGCGCTCTGTTGGCTCATCCGGAAAAATTTACTCCATGTGTAATATTCATGCTTAGTTACCATGGAAACTCTCATAACAATAAAGTAAACAATCGATTTGTGCATGATTGTAGTCGTCGTCGTGGAGATTTGAAATAAACACTTTGATTGTTGAAACAATGTAATACATCCTTGGAAATATGTTTTACAAAAACATTATATAAAATTTCAAACTCGCATATCTCCGTTACTATAGAACATACTGCAGTGATTATACACTCAATGTAATCAGGTCGAAGCCCTGTGTTGGCTCATCCGGAAAAATTTACTCCATGTGTAATATTCATGCTTAGTTACCATGGAAACTCTCATAACAATAAAGTAAACAATCGGTTTGTGCATGATTGTAGTCGTCGTCGTGGAGATTTGAAATAACCACTTTGATTGTTAAAACAATGTAATACATCCTTGGAAACATGTTTTACAAAAACATTATATAAAATTTCAAACTCGCATATCTCCGTTACTATAAAGGATAAGGCAGTGACTATACACTCAATGTAATCAGGTCGAAGCCCTCTATTGGCTCATCCGGAAAAATTTACTCCATGTGTAATATTCAGGTTTAGTTACCATGGAAACTCTCATAACAATAAAGTAAACAATCGATTTGTGCATGATTGTAGTCGTCGTCGTGGAGATTTGAAATAACCACTTTGATTGTTGAAACAAAGTAATACATCCTTGGAAACATGTTTTACAAAAACATTATATAAAATTTCAAACTCGCATATCTCCGTTACTATAGAACATACTGCAGTGATTATACACTCAATGTAATCAGGTCGAAGCCCTCTGTTGGCTCATCCGGAAAAATTTACTCCATGTGTAATATTCATGCTTAGTTACCATGGAAACTCTCATAACAATAAAGTAAACAATCGATTTGTGCATGAATGTAGTCGTCGTCGTGGAGATTTGAAATAACCACTTTGATTGTTGAAACAATGTAATACATCCTTGGAAATATGTTTTACAAAAACATTATATAAAATTTCAAACTCGCATATCTCCGTTACTATAGAACATACTGCAGTGATTATACACTCAATGTAATCAGGTCGAAGCCCTCTGTTGGCTCATCCGGAAAAATTTACTCCATGTGTAATATTCATGCTTAGTCACCATGGAAACTCTCATAACAATAAAGTAAACAATCGATTTGTGCATGAATGTAGTCGTCGTCGTGGAGATTTGAAATAACCACTTTGATTGTTGAAACAATGTAATACATCCTTGGAAATATGTTTTACAAAAACATTATATAAAATTTCAAACTCGCATATCTCCGTTACTATAAAGGATAAGGCAGTGATTATACACTCAATGTAATCAGGTCGAAGCCCTCTATTGGCTCATCCGGAAAAATTTACTCCATGTGTAATATTCATGCTTAGTTACCATGGAAACTCTCATAACAATAAAGTAAACAATCGATTTGTGCATGATTGTAGTCGTCGTCGTGGAGATTTGAAATAACCACTTTGATTGTTGAAACAATGTAATACATCCTTGGAAATATGTTTTACAAAAACATTATATAAAATTTCAAACTCGCATATCTCCGTTACTATAGAAGATACAGCAGTGATTTTACACTCAATGTAATCAGGTCGAAGCTCTCTATTAGCTCATCCGGAAAAATTTAATCCATGTGTAATATTCATGCTTAGTTACCATGGAAACTATCATAACAATAAAGTAAACAATCGATTTGTGCATGATTGTAGTCGTCGTCGTGGAGATTTGAAATAACCACTTTGATTGTTGAAACAATGTAATACATCCTTGGAAACATGTTTTACAAAAACATTATATAAAATTTCAAACTCGCATATCTCCGTTACTATAAAGGATAAGGCAGTGACTATACACTGAATGTAATCAGGTCGAAGCCCTCTATTGGCTCATCCGGAAAAATTTACTCCATGTGTAATATTCAGGTTTAGTTACCATGGAAACTCTCATAACAATAAAGTAAACAATCGATTTGTGCATGATTGTAGTCGTCGTCGTGGAGATTTGAAATAACCACTTTGATTGTTGAAACAATGTAATACATCCTTGGAAATATGTTTTACAAAAACATTATATAAAATTTCAAACTCGCATATCTCCGTTACTATAGAACATACTGCAGTGATTATACACTCAATGTAATCAGGTCGAAGCCCTCTGTTGGCTCATCCGGAAAATTTACTCCATGTGTAATATTCATGCTTAGTTACCATGGAAACTCTCATAACAATAAAGTAAACAATCGATTTGTGCATGAATGTAGTCGTCGTCGTGGAGATTTGAAATAACCACTTTGATTGTTGAAACAATGTAATACATCCTTGGAAATATGTTTTACAAAAACATTATATAAAATTTCAAACTCGCATATCTCCGTTACTATAGAACATACTGCAGTGATTATACACTCAATGTAATCAGGTCGAAGCCCTCTGTTGGCTCATCCGGAAAAATTTACTCCATGTGTAATATTCATGCTTAGTTACCATGGAAACTCTCATAACAATAAAGTAAACAATCGATTTGTGCATGAATGTAGTCGTCGTCGTGGAGATTTGAAATAACCACTTTGATTGTTGAAACAATGTAATACATCCTTGGAAATATGTTTTACAAAAACATTATATAAAATTTCAAACTCGCATATCTCCGTTACTATAAAGGATAAGGCAGTGATTATACACTCAATGTAATCAGGTCGAAGCCCTCTATTGGCTCATCCGGAAAAATTTACTCCATGTGTAATATTCATGCTTAGTTACCATGGAAACTCTCATAACAATAAAGTAAACAATCGATTTGTGCATGATTGTAGTCGTCGTCGTGGAGATTTGAAATAACCACTTTGATTGTTGAAACAATGTAATACATCCTTGGAAATATGTTTTACAAAAACATTATATAAAATTTCAAACTCGCATATCTCCGTTACTATAGAACATACTGCAGTGATTATACACTCAATGTAATCAGGTCGAAGCGCTCTGTTGGCTCATCCGGAAAAATTTACTCCATGTGTAATATTCATGCTTAGTTACCATGGAAACTCTCATAACAATAAAGTAAACAATCGATTTGTGCATGATTGTAGTCGTCGTCGTGGAGATTTGAAATAAACACTTTGATTGTTGAAACAATGTAATACATCCTTGGAAATATGTTTTACAAAAACATTATATAAAATTTCAAACTCGCATATCTCCGTTACTATAAAGGATAAGGCAGTGATTATACACTCAATGTAATCAGGTCGAAGCCCTGTGTTGGCTCATCCGGAAAAATTTACTCCATGTGTAATATTCATGCTTAGTTACCATGGAAACTCTCATAACAATAAAGTAAACAATCGGTTTGTGCATGATTGTAGTCGTCGTCGTGGAGATTTGAAATAACCACTTTGATTGTTGAAACAATGTAATACATCCTTGGAAATATGTTTTACAAAAACATTATATAAAATTTCAAACTCACATATCTCCGTTACTATAGAAGATACAGCAGTGATTTTACACTCAATGTAATCAGTTCGAAGCTCTCTATTAGCTCATCCGGAAAAATTTACTCCATGTGTAATATTCATGCTTAGTTACCATGGAAACTCTCATAACAATAAAGTAAACAATCGATTTGTGCATGATTGTAGTCGTCGTCGTGGAGATTTGAAATAACCACTTTGATTGTTAAAACAATGTAATACATCCTTGGAAACATGTTTTACAAAAACATTATATAAAATTTCAAACTCGCATATCTCCGTTACTATAAAGGATAAGGCAGTGATTATACACTCAATGTAATCAGGTCGAAGCCCTGTGTTGGCTCATCCGGAAAAATTTACTCCATGTGTAATATTCATGCTTAGTTACCATGGAAACTCTCATAACAATAAAGTAAACAATCGATTTGTGCATGAATGTAGTCGTCGTCGTGGAGATTTGAAATAACCACTTTGATTGTTGAAACAATGTAATACATCCTTGGAAATATGTTTTACAAAAACATTATATAAAATTTCAAACTCGCATATCTCCGTTACTATAGAACATACTGCAGTGATTATACACTCAATGTAATCAGGTCGAAGCGCTCTGTTGGCTCATCCGGAAAAATTTACTCCATGTGTAATATTCATGCTTAGTTACCATGGAAACTCTCATAACAATAAAGTAAACAATCGATTTGTGCATGATTGTAGTCGTCGTCGTGGAGATTTGAAATAAACACTTTGATTGTTGAAACAATGTAATACATCCTTGGAAATATGTTTTACAAAAACATTATATAAAATTTCAAACTCGCATATCTCCGTTACTATAAAGGATAAGGCAGTGATTATACACTCAATGTAATCAGGTCGAAGCCCTGTGTTGGCTCATCCGGAAAAATTTACTCCATGTGTAATATTCATGCTTAGTTACCATGGAAACTCTCATAACAATAAAGTAAACAATCGGTTTGTGCATGATTGTAGTCGTCGTCGTGGAGATTTGAAATAACCACTTTGATTGTTGAAACAATGTAATACATCCTTGGAAATATGTTTTACAAAAACATTATATAAAATTTCAAACTCGCATATCTCCGTTACTATAGAAGATACAGCAGTGATTTTACACTCAATGTAATCAGTTCGAAGCTCTCTATTAGCTCATCCGGAAAAATTTAATCCATGTGTAATATTCATGCTTAGTTACCATGGAAACTCTCATAACAATAAAGTAAACAATCGATTTGTGCATGATTGTAGTCGTCGTCGTGGAGATTTGAAATAACCACTTTGATTGTTAAAACAATGTAATACATCCTTGGAAACATGTTTTACAAAAACATTATATAAAATTTCAAACTCGCATATCTCCGTTACTATAAAGGATAAGGCAGTGATTATACACTCAATGTAATCAGGTCGAAGCCCTGTGTTGGCTCATCCGGAAAAATTTACTCCATGTGTAATATTCATGCTTAGTTACCATGGAAACTCTCATAACAATAAAGTAAACAATCGATTTGTGCATGAATGTAGTCGTCGTCGTGGAGATTTGAAATAACCACTTTGATTGTTGAAACAATGTAATACATCCTTGGAAATATGTTTTACAAAAACATTATATAAAATTTCAAACTCGCATATCTCCGTTACTATAGAAGATACAGTAGTGATTTTACACTCAATGTAATCAGGTCGAAGCTCTCTATTAGCTCATCCGGAAAAATTTACTCCATGTGTAATATTCATGCTTAGTTACCATGGAAACTCTCATAACAATAAAGTAAACAATCGATTTGTGCATGATTGTAGTCGTCGTCGTGGAGATTTGAAATAACCACATTGATTGTTGAAACAAAGTAATGAATCCTTGGAAACATGTTTTACATAAACATTATATAAAATTTCAAACTCGCATATCTCCGTTACTATAGAACATACTGCAGTGATTATACACTCAATGTAATCAGGTCGAAGCCCTCTGTTGGCTCATCCGGAAAAATTTACTCCATGTGTAATATTCATGCTTAGTTACCATGGAAACTCTCATAACAATAAAGTAAACAATCGATTTGTGCATGATTGTAGTCGTCGTCGTGGAGACTTGAAATAACCACTTCGATTGTTGAAACAATGTAATACATCCTTGGAAATATGTTTTACAAAAACATTATATAAAATTTCAAACTCGCATATCTCCGTTACTATAGAACATACTGCAGTGATTATACACTCAATGTAATCAGGTCGAAGCCCTCTGTTGGCTCATCCGGAAAAATTTACTCCATGTGTAATATTCATGCTTAGTTACCATGGAAACTCTCATAACAATAAAGTAAACAATCGATTTGTGCATGATTGTAGTCGTCGTCGTGGAGACTTGAAATAACCACTTTGATTGTTGAAACAATGTAATACATCCTTGGAAATATGTTTTACAAAAACATTATATAAAATTTCAAACTCGCATATCTCCGTTACTATAGAAGATACAGCAGTGATTTTACACTCAATGTAATCAGGTCGAAGCTCTCTATTAGCTCATCCGGATGCTTAGTTACCATGGAAACTCTCATAACAATAAAGTAAACAATCGATTTGTGCATGATTGTAGTCGTCGTCGTGGAGATTTGAAATAACCACTTTGATTGTTGAAACAATGTAATACATCCTTGGAAACATGTTTTACAAAAACATTATATAAAATTTCAAACTCGCATATCTCCGTTACTATAAAGGATAAGGCAGTGACTTTACACTCAATGTAATCAGGTCGAAGCCCTCTATTGGCTCATCCGGAAAAATTTACTCCATGTGTAATATTCAGGTTTAGTTACCATGGAAACTCTCATAACAATAAAGTAAACAATCGATTTGTGCATGATTGTAGTCGTCGTCGTGGAGATTTGAAATAACCACTTTGATTGTTGAAACAAAGTAATACATCCTTGGAAACATGTTTTACAAAAACATTATATAAAATTTCAAACTCGCATATCTCCGTTACTATAGAACATACTGCAGTGATTATACACTCAATGTAATCAGGTCGAAGCCCTCTGTTGGCTCATCCGGAAAAATTTACTCCATGTGTAATATTCATGCTTAGTTACCATGGAAACTCTCATAACAATAAAGTAAACAATCGATTTGTGCATGATTGTAGTCGTCGTCGTGGAGACTTGAAATAACCACTTTGATTGTTGAAACAATGTAATACATCCTTGGAAATATGTTTTACAAAAACATTATATAAAATTTCAAACTCGCATATCTCCGTTACTATAGAACATACTGCAGTGATTATACACTCAATGTAATCAGGTCGAAGCCCTGTGTTGGCTCATCCGGAAAAATTTACTCCATGTGTAATATTCATGCTTAGTTACCATGGAAACTCTCATAACAATAAAGTAAACAATCGGTTTGTGCATGATTGTAGTCGTCGTCGTGGAGATTTGAAATAACCACTTTGATTGTTGAAACAATGTAATACATCCTTGGAAATATGTTTTACAAAAACATTATATAAAATTTCAAACTCGCATATCTCCGTTACTATAGAAGATACAGCAGTGATTTTACACTCAATGTAATCAGGTCGAAGCTCTCTATTAGCTCATCCGGAAAAATTTAATCCATGTGTAATATTCATGCTTAGTTACCATGGAAACTCTCATAACAATAAAGTAAACAATCGATTTGTGCATGATTGTAGTCGTCGTCGTGGAGATTTGAAATAACCACTTTGATTGTTGAAACAATGTAATACATCCTTGGAAATATGTTTTACAAAAACATTATATAAAATTTCAAACTCGCATATCTCCGTTACTATAAAAGATACAGCAGTGATTTTACACTCAATGTAATCAGGTCGAAGCTCTCTATTAGCTCATCCGGAAAAATTTAATCCATGTGTAATATTCATGCTTAGTTACCATGGAAACTATCATAACAATAAAGTAAACAATCGATTTGTGCATGATTGTAGTCGTCGTCGTGGAGATTTGAAATAACCACTTTGATTGTTGAAACAATGTAATACATCCTTGGAAACATGTTTTACAAAAACATTATATAAAATTTGAAACTCGCATATCTCCGTTACTATAAAGGATAAGGCAGTGACTATACACTCAATGTAATCAGGTCGAAGCCCTCTATTGGCTCATCCGGAAAAATTTACTCCATGTGTAATATTCAGGTTTAGTTACCATGGAAACTCTCATAACAATAAAGTAAACAATCGATTTGTGCATGATTGTAGTCGTCGTCGTGGAGATTTGAAATAACCACTTTGATTGTTGAAACAATGTAATACATCCTTGGAAATATGTTTTACAAAAACATTATATAAAATTTCAAACTCGCATATCTCCGTTACTATAGAACATACTGCAGTGATTATACACTCAATGTAATCAGGTCGAAGCCCTCTGTTGGCTCATCCGGAAAAATTTACTCCATGTGTAATATTCATGCTTAGTTACCATGGAAACTCTCATAACAATAAAGTAAACAATCGATTTGTGCATGATTGTAGTCGTCGTCGTGGAGATTTGAAATAACCACATTGATTGTTGAAACAAAGTAATAAATCCTTGGAAACATGTTTTACAAAAACATTATATAAAATTTCAAACTCGCATATCTCCGTTACTATAGAACATACTGCAGTGATTATACACTCAATGTAATCAGGTCGAAGCCCTCTGTTGGCTCATCCGGAAAAATTTACTCCATGTGTAATATTCATGCTTAGTTACCATGGAAACTCTCATAACAATAAAGTAAACAATCGATTTGTGCATGATTGTAGTCGTCGTCGTGGAGACTTGAAATAACCACTTTGATTGTTGAAACAATGTAATACATCCTTGGAAATATGTTTTACAAAAACATTATATAAAATTTCAAACTCGCATATCTCCGTTACTATAGAACATACTGCAGTGATTATACACTCAATGTAATCAGGTCGAAGCCCTCTGTTGGCTCATCCGGAAAAATTTACTCCATGTGTAATATTCATGCTTAGTTACCATGGAAACTCTCATAACAATAAAGTAAACAATCGATTTGTGCATGATTGTAGTCGTCGTCGTGGAGACTTGAAATAACCACTTTGATTGTTGAAACAATGTAATACATCCTTGGAAATATGTTTTACAAAAACATTATATAAAATTTCAAACTCGCATATCTCCGTTACTATAGAAGATACAGCAGTGATTTTACACTCAATGTAATCAGGTCGAAGCTCTCTATTAGCTCATCCGGATGCTTAGTTACCATGGAAACTCTCATAACAATAAAGTAAACAATCGATTTGTGCATGATTGTAGTCGTCGTCGTGGAGATTTGAAATAACCACTTTGATTGTTGAAACAATGTAATACATCCTTGGAAACATGTTTTACAAAAACATTATATAAAATTTCAAACTCGCATATCTCCGTTACTATAAAGGATAAGGCAGTGACTATACACTCAATGTAATCAGGTCGAAGCCCTCTATTGGCTCATCCGGAAAAATTTACTCCATGTGTAATATTCAGGTTTAGTTACCATGGAAACTCTCATAACAATAAAGTAAACAATCGATTTGTGCATGATTGTAGTCGTCGTCGTGGAGATTTGAAATAACCACTTTGATTGTTGAAACAAAGTAATACATCCTTGGAAACATGTTTTACAAAAACATTATATAAAATTTCAAACTCGCATATCTCCGTTACTATAGAACATACTGCAGTGATTATACACTCAATGTAATCAGGTCGAAGCCCTCTGTTGGCTCATCCGGAAAAATTTACTCCATGTGTAATATTCATGCTTAGTTACCATGGAAACTCTCATAACAATAAAGTAAACAATCGATTTGTGCATGATTGTAGTCGTCGTCGTGGAGACTTGAAATAACCACTTTGATTGTTGAAACAATGTAATACATCCTTGGAAATATGTTTTACAAAAACATTATATAAAATTTCAAACTCGCATATCTCCGTTACTATAGAACATACTGCAGTGATTATACACTCAATGTAATCAGGTCGAAGCCCTGTGTTGGCTCATCCGGAAAAATTTACTCCATGTGTAATATTCATGCTTAGTTACCATGGAAACTCTCATAACAATAAAGTAAACAATCGGTTTGTGCATGATTGTAGTCGTCGTCGTGGAGATTTGAAATAACCACTTTGATTGTTGAAACAATGTAATACATCCTTGGAAATATGTTTTACAAAAACATTATATAAAATTTCAAACTCGCATATCTCCGTTACTATAGAAGATACAGCAGTGATTTTACACTCAATGTAATCAGGTCGAAGCTCTCTATTAGCTCATCCGGAAAAATTTAATCCATGTGTAATATTCATGCTTAGTTACCATGGAAACTCTCATAACAATAAAGTAAACAATCGATTTGTGCATGATTGTAGTCGTCGTCGTGGAGATTTGAAATAACCACTTTGATTGTTGAAACAATGTAATACATCCTTGGAAACATGTTTTACAAAAACATTATATAAAATTTGAAACTCGCATATCTCCGTTACTATAAAGGATAAGGCAGTGACTATACACTCAATGTAATCAGGTCGAAGCCCTCTATTGGCTCATCCGGAAAAATTTACTCCATGTGTAATATTCAGGTTTAGTTACCATGGAAACTCTCATAACAATAAAGTAAACAATCGATTTGTGCATGATTGTAGTCGTCGTCGTGGAGATTTGAAATAACCACTTTGATTGTTGAAACAATGTAATACATCCTTGGAAATATGTTTTACAAAAACATTATATAAAATTTCAAACTCGCATATCTCCGTTACTATAGAACATACTGCAGTGATTATACACTCAATGTAATCAGGTCGAAGCCCTCTGTTGGCTCATCCGGAAAAATTTACTCCATGTGTAATATTCATGCTTAGTTACCATGGAAACTCTCATAACAATAAAGTAAACAATCGATTTGTGCATGATTGTAGTCGTCGTCGTGGAGATTTGAAATAACCACATTGATTGTTGAAACAAAGTAATAAATCCTTGGAAACATGTTTTACAAAAACATTATATAAAATTTCAAACTCGCATATCTCCGTTACTATAGAACATACTGCAGTGATTATACACTCAATGTAATCAGGTCGAAGCCCTCTGTTGGCTCATCCGGAAAAATTTACTCCATGTGTAATATTCATGCTTAGTTACCATGGAAACTCTCATAACAATAAAGTAAACAATCGATTTGTGCATGATTGTAGTCGTCGTCGTGGAGACTTGAAATAACCACTTTGATTGTTGAAACAATGTAATACATCCTTGGAAATATGTTTTACAAAAACATTATATAAAATTTCAAACTCGCATATCTCCGTTACTATAGAACATACTGCAGTGATTATACACTCAATGTAATCAGGTCGAAGCCCTCTGTTGGCTCATCCGGAAAAATTTACTCCATGTGTAATATTCATGCTTAGTTACCATGGAAACTCTCATAACAATAAAGTAAACAATCGATTTGTGCATGATTGTAGTCGTCGTCGTGGAGACTTGAAATAACCACTTTGATTGTTGAAACAATGTAATACATCCTTGGAAATATGTTTTACAAAAACATTATATAAAATTTCAAACTCGCATATCTCCGTTACTATAGAAGATACAGCAGTGATTTTACACTCAATGTAATCAGGTCGAAGCTCTCTATTAGCTCATCCGGATGCTTAGTTACCATGGAAACTCTCATAACAATAAAGTAAACAATCGATTTGTGCATGATTGTAGTCGTCGTCGTGGAGATTTGAAATAACCACTTTGATTGTTGAAACAATGTAATACATCCTTGGAAACATGTTTTACAAAAACATTATATAAAATTTCAAACTCGCATATCTCCGTTACTATAAAGGATAAGGCAGTGACTATACACTCAATGTAATCAGGTCGAAGCCCTCTATTGGCTCATCCGGAAAAATTTACTCCATGTGTAATATTCAGGTTTAGTTACCATGGAAACTCTCATAACAATAAAGTAAACAATCGATTTGTGCATGATTGTAGTCGTCGTCGTGGAGATTTGAAATAACCACTTTGATTGTTGAAACAAAGTAATACATCCTTGGAAACATGTTTTACAAAAACATTATATAAAATTTCAAACTCGCATATCTCCGTTACTATAGAACATACTGCAGTGATTATACACTCAATGTAATCAGGTCGAAGCCCTCTGTTGGCTCATCCGGAAAAATTTACTCCATGTGTAATATTCATGCTTAGTTACCATGGAAACTCTCATAACAATAAAGTAAACAATCGATTTGTGCATGATTGTAGTCGTCGTCGTGGAGACTTGAAATAACCACTTTGATTGTTGAAACAATGTAATACATCCTTGGAAATATGTTTTACAAAAACATTATATAAAATTTCAAACTCGCATATCTCCGTTACTATAGAACATACTGCAGTGATTATACACTCAATGTAATCAGGTCGAAGCCCTGTGTTGGCTCATCCGGAAAAATTTACTCCATGTGTAATATTCATGCTTAGTTACCATGGAAACTCTCATAACAATAAAGTAAACAATCGGTTTGTGCATGATTGTAGTCGTCGTCGTGGAGATTTGAAATAACCACTTTGATTGTTGAAACAATGTAATACATCCTTGGAAATATGTTTTACAAAAACATTATATAAAATTTCAAACTCGCATATCTCCGTTACTATAGAAGATACAGCAGTGATTTTACACTCAATGTAATCAGGTCGAAGCTCTCTATTAGCTCATCCGGAAAAATTTAATCCATGTGTAATATTCATGCTTAGTTACCATGGAAACTCTCATAACAATAAAGTAAACAATCGATTTGTGCATGATTGTAGTCGTCGTCGTGGAGATTTGAAATAACCACTTTGATTGTTGAAACAATGTAATACATCCTTGGAAACATGTTTTACAAAAACATTATATAAAATTTGAAACTCGCATATCTCCGTTACTATAAAGGATAAGGCAGTGACTATACACTCAATGTAATCAGGTCGAAGCCCTCTATTGGCTCATCCGGAAAAATTTACTCCATGTGTAATATTCAGGTTTAGTTACCATGGAAACTCTCATAACAATAAAGTAAACAATCGATTTGTGCATGATTGTAGTCGTCGTCGTGGAGATTTGAAATAACCACTTTGATTGTTGAAACAATGTAATACATCCTTGGAAATATGTTTTACAAAAACATTATATAAAATTTCAAACTCGCATATCTCCGTTACTATAGAACATACTGCAGTGATTATACACTCAATGTAATCAGGTCGAAGCCCTCTGTTGGCTCATCCGGAAAAATTTACTCCATGTGTAATATTCATGCTTAGTTACCATGGAAACTCTCATAACAATAAAGTAAACAATCGATTTGTGCATGATTGTAGTCGTCGTCGTGGAGATTTGAAATAACCACATTGATTGTTGAAACAAAGTAATAAATCCTTGGAAACATGTTTTACAAAAACATTATATAAAATTTCAAACTCGCATATCTCCGTTACTATAGAACATACTGCAGTGATTATACACTCAATGTAATCAGGTCGAAGCCCTCTGTTGGCTCATCCGGAAAAATTTACTCCATGTGTAATATTCATGCTTAGTTACCATGGAAACTCTCATAACAATAAAGTAAACAATCGATTTGTGCATGATTGTAGTCGTCGTCGTGGAGACTTGAAATAACCACTTTGATTGTTGAAACAATGTAATACATCCTTGGAAATATGTTTTACAAAAACATTATATAAAATTTCAAACTCGCATATCTCCGTTACTATAGAACATACTGCAGTGATTATACACTCAATGTAATCAGGTCGAAGCCCTCTGTTGGCTCATCCGGAAAAATTTACTCCATGTGTAATATTCATGCTTAGTTACCATGGAAACTCTCATAACAATAAAGTAAACAATCGATTTGTGCATGATTGTAGTCGTCGTCGTGGAGACTTGAAATAACCACTTTGATTGTTGAAACAATGTAATACATCCTTGGAAATATGTTTTACAAAAACATTATATAAAATTTCAAACTCGCATATCTCCGTTACTATAGAAGATACAGCAGTGATTTTACACTCAATGTAATCAGGTCGAAGCTCTCTATTAGCTCATCCGGATGCTTAGTTACCATGGAAACTCTCATAACAATAAAGTAAACAATCGATTTGTGCATGATTGTAGTCGTCGTCGTGGAGATTTGAAATAACCACTTTGATTGTTGAAACAATGTAATACATCCTTGGAAACATGTTTTACAAAAACATTATATAAAATTTCAAACTCGCATATCTCCGTTACTATAAAGGATAAGGCAGTGACTATACACTCAATGTAATCAGGTCGAAGCCCTCTATTGGCTCATCCGGAAAAATTTACTCCATGTGTAATATTCAGGTTTAGTTACCATGGAAACTCTCATAACAATAAAGTAAACAATCGATTTGTGCATGATTGTAGTCGTCGTCGTGGAGATTTGAAATAACCACTTTGATTGTTGAAACAAAGTAATACATCCTTGGAAACATGTTTTACAAAAACATTATATAAAATTTCAAACTCGCATATCTCCGTTACTATAGAACATACTGCAGTGATTATACACTCAATGTAATCAGGTCGAAGCCCTCTGTTGGCTCATCCGGAAAAATTTACTCCATGTGTAATATTCATGCTTAGTTACCATGGAAACTCTCATAACAATAAAGTAAACAATCGATTTGTGCATGATTGTAGTCGTCGTCGTGGAGACTTGAAATAACCACTTTGATTGTTGAAACAATGTAATACATCCTTGGAAATATGTTTTACAAAAACATTATATAAAATTTCAAACTCGCATATCTCCGTTACTATAGAACATACTGCAGTGATTATACACTCAATGTAATCAGGTCGAAGCCCTGTGTTGGCTCATCCGGAAAAATTTACTCCATGTGTAATATTCATGCTTAGTTACCATGGAAACTCTCATAACAATAAAGTAAACAATCGGTTTGTGCATGATTGTAGTCGTCGTCGTGGAGATTTGAAATAACCACTTTGATTGTTGAAACAATGTAATACATCCTTGGAAATATGTTTTACAAAAACATTATATAAAATTTCAAACTCGCATATCTCCGTTACTATAGAAGATACAGCAGTGATTTTACACTCAATGTAATCAGGTCGAAGCTCTCTATTAGCTCATCCGGAAAAATTTAATCCATGTGTAATATTCATGCTTAGTTACCATGGAAACTCTCATAACAATAAAGTAAACAATCGATTTGTGCATGATTGTAGTCGTCGTCGTGGAGATTTGAAATAACCACTTTGATTGTTGAAACAATGTAATACATCCTTGGAAACATGTTTTACGAAAACATTATATAAAATTTGAAACTCGCATATCTCCGTTACTATAAAGGATAAGGCAGTGACTATACACTCAATGTAATCAGGTCGAAGCCCTCTATTGGCTCATCCGGAAAAATTTACTCCATGTGTAATATTCAGGTTTAGTTACCATGGAAACTCTCATAACAATAAAGTAAACAATCGATTTGTGCATGATTGTAGTCGTCGTCGTGGAGATTTGAAATAACCACTTTGATTGTTGAAACAATGTAATACATCCTTGGAAATATGTTTTACAAAAACATTATATAAAATTTCAAACTCGCATATCTCCGTTACTATAGAACATACTGCAGTGATTATACACTCAATGTAATCAGGTCGAAGCCCTCTGTTGGCTCATCCGGAAAAATTTACTCCATGTGTAATATTCATGCTTAGTTACCATGGAAACTCTCATAACAATAAAGTAAACAATCGATTTGTGCATGATTGTAGTCGTCGTCGTGGAGATTTGAAATGACCACATTGATTGTTGAAACAAAGTAATAAATCCTTGGAAACATGTTTTACAAAAACATTATATAAAATTTCAAACTCGCATATCTCCGTTACTATAGAACATACTGCAGTGATTATACACTCAATGTAATCAGGTCGAAGCCCTCTGTTGGCTCATCCGGAAAAATTTACTCCATGTGTAATATTCATGCTTAGTTACCATGGAAACTCTCATAACAATAAAGTAAACAATCGATTTGTGCATGATTGTAGTCGTCGTCGTGGAGACTTGAAATAACCACTTTGATTGTTGAAACAATGTAATACATCCTTGGAAATATGTTTTACAAAAACATTATATAAAATTTCAAACTCGCATATCTCCGTTACTATAGAACATACTGCAGTGATTATACACTCAATGTAATCAGGTCGAAGCCCTCTGTTGGCTCATCCGGAAAAATTTACTCCATGTGTAATATTCATGCTTAGTTACCATGGAAACTCTCATAACAATAAAGTAAACAATCGATTTGTGCATGATTGTAGTCGTCGTCGTGGAGACTTGAAATAACCACTTTGATTGTTGAAACAATGTAATACATCCTTGGAAATATGTTTTACAAAAACATTATATAAAATTTCAAACTCGCATATCTCCGTTACTATAGAAGATACAGCAGTGATTTTACACTCAATGTAATCAGGTCGAAGCTCTCTATTAGCTCATCCGGATGCTTAGTTACCATGGAAACTCTCATAACAATAAAGTAAACAATCGATTTGTGCATGATTGTAGTCGTCGTCGTGGAGATTTGAAATAACCACTTTGATTGTTGAAACAATGTAATACATCCTTGGAAACATGTTTTACAAAAACATTATATAAAATTTCAAACTCGCATATCTCCGTTACTATAAAGGATAAGGCAGTGACTATACACTCAATGTAATCAGGTCGAAGCCCTCTATTGGCTCATCCGGAAAAATTTACTCCATGTGTAATATTCAGGTTTAGTTACCATGGAAACTCTCATAACAATAAAGTAAACAATCGATTTGTGCATGATTGTAGTCGTCGTCGTGGAGATTTGAAATAACCACTTTGATTGTTGAAACAAAGTAATACATCCTTGGAAACATGTTTTACAAAAACATTATATAAAATTTCAAACTCGCATATCTCCGTTACTATAGAACATACTGCAGTGATTATACACTCAATGTAATCAGGTCGAAGCCCTCTGTTGGCTCATCCGGAAAAATTTACTCCATGTGTAATATTCATGCTTAGTTACCATGGAAACTCTCATAACAATAAAGTAAACAATCGATTTGTGCATGATTGTAGTCGTCGTCGTGGAGACTTGAAATAACCACTTTGATTGTTGAAACAATGTAATACATCCTTGGAAATATGTTTTACAAAAACATTATATAAAATTTCAAACTCGCATATCTCCGTTACTATAGAACATACTGCAGTGATTATACACTCAATGTAATCAGGTCGAAGCCCTGTGTTGGCTCATCCGGAAAAATTTACTCCATGTGTAATATTCATGCTTAGTTACCATGGAAACTCTCATAACAATAAAGTAAACAATCGGTTTGTGCATGATTGTAGTCGTCGTCGTGGAGATTTGAAATAACCACTTTGATTGTTGAAACAATGTAATACATCCTTGGAAATATGTTTTACAAAAACATTATATAAAATTTCAAACTCGCATATCTCCGTTACTATAGAAGATACAGCAGTGATTTTACACTCAATGTAATCAGGTCGAAGCTCTCTATTAGCTCATCCGGAAAAATTTAATCCATGTGTAATATTCATGCTTAGTTACCATGGAAACTCTCATAACAATAAAGTAAACAATCGATTTGTGCATGATTGTAGTCGTCGTCGTGGAGATTTGAAATAACCACTTTGATTGTTGAAACAATGTAATACATCCTTGGAAACATGTTTTACAAAAACATTATATAAAATTTGAAACTCGCATATCTCCGTTACTATAAAGGATAAGGCAGTGACTATACACTCAATGTAATCAGATCGAAGCCCTGTATTGGCTCATCCGGAAAAATTTACTCCATGTGTAATATTCAGGTTTAGTTACCATGGAAACTCTCATAACAATAAAGTAAACAATCGATTTGTGCATGATTGTAGTCGTCGTCGTGGAGATTTGAAATAACCACTTTGATTGTTGAAACAATGTAATACATCCTTGGAAATATGTTTTACAAAAACATTATATAAAATTTCAAACTCGCATATCTCCGTTACTATAGAAGATACAGCAGTGATTTTACACTCAATGTAATCAGGTCGAAGCTCTCTATTAGCTCATCCGGATGCTTAGTTACCATGGAAACTCTCATAACAATAAAGTAAACAATCGATTTGTGCATGATTGTAGTCGTCGTCGTGGAGATTTGAAATAACCACTTTGATTGTTGAAACAATGTAATACATCCTTGGAAACATGTTTTACAAAAACATTATATAAAATTTCAAACTCGCATATCTCCGTTACTATAAAGGATAAGGCAGTGACTATACACTCAATGTAATCAGGTCGAAGCCCTCTATTGGCTCATCCGGAAAAATTTACTCCATGTGTAATATTCAGGTTTAGTTACCATGGAAACTCTCATAACAATAAAGTAAACAATCGATTTGTGCATGATTGTAGTCGTCGTCGTGGAGATTTGAAATAACCACTTTGATTGTTGAAACAAAGTAATACATCCTTGGAAACATGTTTTACAAAAACATTATATAAAATTTCAAACTCGCATATCTCCGTTACTATAGAACATACTGCAGTGATTATACACTCAATGTAATCAGGTCGAAGCCCTCTGTTGGCTCATCCGGAAAAATTTACTCCATGTGTAATATTCATGCTTAGTTACCATGGAAACTCTCATAACAATAAAGTAAACAATCGATTTGTGCATGATTGTAGTCGTCGTCGTGGAGACTTGAAATAACCACTTTGATTGTTGAAACAATGTAATACATCCTTGGAAATATGTTTTACAAAAACATTATATAAAATTTCAAACTCGCATATCTCCGTTACTATAGAACATACTGCAGTGATTATACACTCAATGTAATCAGGTCGAAGCCCTGTGTTGGCTCATCCGGAAAAATTTACTCCATGTGTAATATTCATGCTTAGTTACCATGGAAACTCTCATAACAATAAAGTAAACAATCGGTTTGTGCATGATTGTAGTCGTCGTCGTGGAGATTTGAAATAACCACTTTGATTGTTGAAACAATGTAATACGTCCTTGGAAATATGTTTTACAAAAACATTATATAAAATTTCAAACTCGCATATCTCCGTTACTATAGAAGATACAGCAGTGATTTTACACTCAATGTAATCAGGTCGAAGCTCTCTATTAGCTCATCCGGAAAAATTTAATCCATGTGTAATATTCATGCTTAGTTACCATGGAAACTCTCATAACAATAAAGTAAACAATCGATTTGTGCATGATTGTAGTCGTCGTCGTGGAGATTTGAAATAACCACTTTGATTGTTGAAACAATGTAATACATCCTTGGAAACATGTTTTACAAAAACATTATATAAAATTTGAAACTCGCATATCTCCGTTACTATAAAGGATAAGGCAGTGACTATACACTCAATGTAATCAGGTCGAAGCCCTCTATTGGCTCATCCGGAAAAATTTACTCCATGTGTAATATTCAGGTTTAGTTACCATGGAAACTCTCATAACAATAAAGTAAACAATCGATTTGTGCATGATTGTAGTCGTCGTCGTGGAGATTTGAAATAACCACTTTGATTGTTGAAACAATGTAATACATCCTTGGAAATATGTTTTACAAAAACATTATATAAAATTTCAAACTCGCATATCTCCGTTACTATAGAAGATACAGCAGTGATTTTACACTCAATGTAATCAGGTCGAAGCTCTCTATTAGGTCATCCGGAAAAATTTAATCCATGTGTAATATTCATGCTTAGTTACCATGGAAACTCTCATAACAATAAAGTAAACAATCGATTTGTGCATGATTGTAGTCGTCGTCGTGGAGATTTGAAATAACCACTTTGATTGTTGAAACAATGTAATACATCCTTGGAAATATGTTTTACAAAAACATTATATAAAATTTCAAACTCGCATATCTCCGTTACTATAGAAGATACAGCAGTGATTTTACACTCAATGTAATCAGGTCGAAGCTCTCTATTAGCTCATCCGGAAAAATTTAATCCATGTGTAATATTCATGCTTAGTTACCATGGAAACTATCATAACAATAAAGTAAACAATCGATTTGTGCATGATTGTAGTCGTCGTCGTGGAGATTTGAAATAACCACTTTGATTGTTGAAACAATGTAATACATCCTTGGAAACATGTTTTACAAAAACATTATATAAAATTTCAAACTCGCATATCTCCGTTACTATAAAGGATAAGGCAGTGACTATACACTCAATGTAATCAGGTCGAAGCCCTCTATTGGCTCATCCGGAAAAATTTACTCCATGTGTAATATTCAGGTTTAGTTACCATGGAAACTCTCATAACAATAAAGTAAACAATCGATTTGTGCATGATTGTAGTCGTCGTCGTGGAGATTTGAAATAACCACTTTGATTGTTGAAACAATGTAATACATCCTTGGAAATATGTTTTACAAAAACATTATATAAAATTTCAAACTCGCATATCTCCGTTACTATAGAACATACTGCAGTGATTATACACTCAATGTAATCAGGTCGAAGCCCTCTGTTGGCTCATCCGGAAAAATTTACTCCATGTGTAATATTCATGCTTAGTTACCATGGAAACTCTCATAACAATAAAGTAAACAATCGATTTGTGCATGATTGTAGTCGTCGTCGTGGAGATTTGAAATAACCACATTGATTGTTGAAACAAAGTAATAAATCCTTGGAAACATGTTTTACAAAAACATTATATAAAATTTCAAACTCGCATATCTCCGTTACTATAGAACATACTGCAGTGATTATACACTCAATGTAATCAGGTCGAAGCCCTCTGTTGGCTCATCCGGAAAAATTTACTCCATGTGTAATATTCATGCTTAGTTACCATGGAAACTCTCATAACAATAAAGTAAACAATCGATTTGTGCATGATTGTAGTCGTCGTCGTGGAGACTTGAAATAACCACTTTGATTGTTGAAACAATGTAATACATCCTTGGAAATATGTTTTACAAAAACATTATATAAAATTTCAAACTCGCATATCTCCGTTACTATAGAACATACTGCAGTGATTATACACTCAATGTAATCAGGTCGAAGCCCTCTGTTGGCTCATCCGGAAAAATTTACTCCATGTGTAATATTCATGCTTAGTTACCATGGAAACTCTCATAACAATAAAGTAAACAATCGATTTGTGCATGATTGTAGTCGTCGTCGTGGAGACTTGAAATAACCACTTTGATTGTTGAAACAATGTAATACATCCTTGGAAATATGTTTTACAAAAACATTATATAAAATTTCAAACTCGCATATCTCCGTTACTATAGAAGATACAGCAGTGATTTTACACTCAATGTAATCAGGTCGAAGCTCTCTATTAGCTCATCCGGATGCTTAGTTACCATGGAAACTCTCATAACAATAAAGTAAACAATCGATTTGTGCATGATTGTAGTCGTCGTCGTGGAGATTTGAAATAACCACTTTGATTGTTGAAACAATGTAATACATCCTTGGAAACATGTTTTACAAAAGCATTATATAAAATTTCAAACTCGCATATCTCCGTTACTATAAAGGATAAGGCAGTGACTATACACTCAATGTAATCAGGTCGAAGCCCTCTATTGGCTCATCCGGAAAAATTTACTCCATGTGTAATATTCAGGTTTAGTTACCATGGAAACTCTCATAACAATAAAGTAAACAATCGATTTGTGCATGATTGTAGTCGTCGTCGTGGAGATTTGAAATAACCACTTTGATTGTTGAAACAAAGTAATACATCCTTGGAAACATGTTTTACAAAAACATTATATAAAATTTCAAACTCGCATATCTCCGTTACTATAGAACATACTGCAGTGATTATACACTCAATGTAATCAGGTCGAAGCCCTCTGTTGGCTCATCCGGAAAAATTTACTCCATGTGTAATATTCATGCTTAGTTACCATGGAAACTCTCATAACAATAAAGTAAACAATCGATTTGTGCATGATTGTAGTCGTCGTCGTGGAGACTTGAAATAACCACTTTGATTGTTGAAACAATGTAATACATCCTTGGAAATATGTTTTACAAAAACATTATATAAAATTTCAAACTCGCATATCTCCGTTACTATAGAACATACTGCAGTGATTATACACTCAATGTAATCAGGTCGAAGCCCTGTGTTGGCTCATCCGGAAAAATTTACTCCATGTGTAATATTCATGCTTAGTTACCATGGAAACTCTCATAACAATAAAGTAAACAATCGGTTTGTGCATGATTGTAGTCGTCGTCGTGGAGATTTGAAATAACCACTTTGATTGTTGAAACAATGTAATACATCCTTGGAAATATGTTTTACAAAAACATTATATAAAATTTCAAACTCGCATATCTCCGTTACTATAGAAGATACAGCAGTGATTTTACACTCAATGTAATCAGGTCGAAGCTCTCTATTAGCTCATCCGGAAAAATTTAATCCATGTGTAATATTCATGCTTAGTTACCATGGAAACTCTCATAACAATAAAGTAAACAATCGATTTGTGCATGATTGTAGTCGTCGTCGTGGAGATTTGAAATAACCACTTTGATTGTTGAAACAATGTAATACATCCTTGGAAACATGTTTTACAAAAACATTATATAAAATTTGAAACTCGCATATCTCCGTTACTATAAAGGATAAGGCAGTGACTATACACTCAATGTAATCAGGTCGAAGCCCTCTATTGGCTCATCCGGAAAAATTTACTCCATGTGTAATATTCAGGTTTAGTTACCATGGAAACTCTCATAACAATAAAGTAAACAATCGATTTGTGCATGATTGTAGTCGTCGTCGTGGAGATTTGAAATAACCACTTTGATTGTTGAAACAATGTAATACATCCTTGGAAATATGTTTTACAAAAACATTATATAAAATTTCAAACTCGCATATCTCCGTTACTATAGAAGATACAGCAGTGATTTTACACTCAATGTAATCAGGTCGAAGCTCTCTATTAGGTCATCCGGAAAAATTTAATCCATGTGTAATATTCATGCTTAGTTACCATGGAAACTCTCATAACAATAAAGTAAACAATCGATTTGTGCATGATTGTAGTCGTCGTCGTGGAGATTTGAAATAACCACTTTGATTGTTGAAACAATGTAATACATCCTTGGAAATATGTTTTACAAAAACATTATATAAAATTTCAAACTCGCATATCTCCGTTACTATAGAAGATACAGCAGTGATTTTACACTCAATGTAATCAGGTCGAAGCTCTCTATTAGCTCATCCGGAAAAATTTAATCCATGTGTAATATTCATGCTTAGTTACCATGGAAACTATCATAACAATAAAGTAAACAATCGATTTGTGCATGATTGTAGTCGTCGTCGTGGAGATTTGAAATAACCACTTTGATTGTTGAAACAATGTAATACATCCTTGGAAACATGTTTTACAAAAACATTATATAAAATTTCAAACTCGCATATCTCCGTTACTATAAAGGATAAGGCAGTGACTATACACTCAATGTAATCAGGTCGAAGCCCTCTATTGGCTCATCCGGAAAAATTTACTCCATGTGTAATATTCAGGTTTAGTTACCATGGAAACTCTCATAACAATAAAGTAAACAATCGATTTGTGCATGATTGTAGTCGTCGTCGTGGAGATTTGAAATAACCACTTTGATTGTTGAAACAAAGTAATACATCCTTGGAAACATGTTTTACAAAAACATTATATAAAATTTCAAACTCGCATATCTCCGTTACTATAGAACATACTGCAGTGATTATACACTCAATGTAATCAGGTCGAAGCCCTCTGTTGGCTCATCCGGAAAAATTTACTCCATGTGTAATATTCATGCTTAGTTACCATGGAAACTCTCATAACAATAAAGTAAACAATCGATTTGTGCATGATTGTAGTCGTCGTCGTGGAGACTTGAAATAACCACTTTGATTGTTGAAACAATGTAATACATCCTTGGAAATATGTTTTACAAAAACATTATATAAAATTTCAAACTCGCATATCTCCGTTACTATAGAACATACTGCAGTGATTATACACTCAATGTAATCAGGTCGAAGCCCTGTGTTGGCTCATCCGGAAAAATTTACTCCATGTGTAATATTCATGCTTAGTTACCATGGAAACTCTCATAACAATAAAGTAAACAATCGGTTTGTGCATGATTGTAGTCGTCGTCGTGGAGATTTGAAATAACCACTTTGATTGTTGAAACAATGTAATACATCCTTGGAAATATGTTTTACAAAAACATTATATAAAATTTCAAACTCGCATATCTCCGTTACTATAGAAGATACAGCAGTGATTTTACACTCAATGTAATCAGGTCGAAGCTCTCTATTAGCTCATCCGGAAAAATTTAATCCATGTGTAATATTCATGCTTAGTTACCATGGAAACTCTCATAACAATAAAGTAAACAATCGATTTGTGCATGATTGTAGTCGTCGTCGTGGAGATTTGAAATAACCACTTTGATTGTTGAAACAATGTAATACATCCTTGGAAACATGTTTTACAAAAACATTATATAAAATTTGAAACTCGCATATCTCCGTTACTATAAAGGATAAGGCAGTGACTATACACTCAATGTAATCAGGTAGAAGCCCTCTATTGGCTCATCCGGAAAAATTTACTCCATGTGTAATATTCAGGTTTAGTTACCATGGAAACTCTCATAACAATAAAGTAAACAATCGATTTGTGCATGATTGTAGTCGTCGTCGTGGAGATTTGAAATAACCACTTTGATTGTTGAAACAATGTAATACATCCTTGGAAATATGTTTTAAAAAACATTATATAAAATTTCAAACTCGCATATCTCCGTTACTATAGAAGATACAGCAGTGATTTTACACTCAATGTAATCAGGTCGAAGCTCTCTATTAGGTCATCCGGAAAAATTTAATCCATGTGTAATATTCATGCTTAGTTACCATGGAAACTCTCATAACAATAAAGTAAACAATCGATTTGTGCATGATTGTAGTCGTCGTCGTGGAGATTTGAAATAACCACTTTGATTGTTGAAACAATGTAATACATCCTTGGAAATATGTTTTACAAAAACATTATATAAAATTTCAAACTCGCATATCTCCGTTACTATAGAAGATACAGCAGTGATTTTACACTCAATGTAATCAGGTCGAAGCTCTCTATTAGCTCATCCGGAAAAATTTAATCCATGTGTAATATTCATGCTTAGTTACCATGGAAACTATCATAACAATAAAGTAAACAATCGATTTGTGCATGATTGTAGTCGTCGTCGTGGAGATTTGAAATAACCACTTTGATTGTTGAAACAATGTAATACATCCTTGGAAACATGTTTTACAAAAACATTATATAAAATTTCAAACTCGCATATCTCCGTTACTATAAAGGATAAGGCAGTGACTATACACTCAATGTAATCAGGTCGAAGCCCTCTATTGGCTCATCCGGAAAAATTTACTCCATGTGTAATATTCAGGTTTAGTTACCATGGAAACTCTCATAACAATAAAGTAAACAATCGATTTGTGCATGATTGTAGTCGTCGTCGTGGAGATTTGAAATAACCACTTTGATTGTTGAAACAATGTAATACATCCTTGGAAATATGTTTTACAAAAACATTATATAAAATTTCAAACTCGCATATCTCCGTTACTATAGAACATACTGCAGTGATTATACACTCAATGTAATCAGGTCGAAGCCCTCTGTTGGCTCATCCGGAAAAATTTACTCCATGTGTAATATTCATGCTTAGTTACCATGGAAACTCTCATAACAATAAAGTAAACAATCGATTTGTGCATGATTGTAGTCGTCGTCGTGGAGATTTGAAATAACCACATTGATTGTTGAAACAAAGTAATAAATCCTTGGAAACATGTTTTACAAAAACATTATATAAAATTTCAAACTCGCATATCTCCGTTACTATAGAACATACTGCAGTGATTATACACTCAATGTAATCAGGTCGAAGCCCTCTGTTGGCTCATCCGGAAAATTTACTCCATGTGTAATATTCATGCTTAGTTACCATGGAAACTCTCATAACAATAAAGTAAACAATCGATTTGTGCATGATTGTAGTCGTCGTCGTGGAGACTTGAAATAACCACTTTGATTGTTGAAACAATGTAATACATCCTTGGAAATATGTTTTACAAAAACATTATATAAAATTTCAAACTCGCATATCTCCGTTACTATAGAACATACTGCAGTGATTATACACTCAATGTAATCAGGTCGAAGCCCTCTGTTGGCTCATCCGGAAAAATTTACTCCATGTGTAATATTCATGCTTAGTTACCATGGAAACTCTCATAACAATAAAGTAAACAATCGATTTGTGCATGATTGTAGTCGTCGTCGTGGAGACTTGAAATAACCACTTTGATTGTTGAAACAATGTAATACATCCTTGGAAATATGTTTTACAAAAACATTATATAAAATTTCAAACTCGCATATCTCCGTTACTATAGAAGATACAGCAGTGATTTTACACTCAATGTAATCAGGTCGAAGCTCTCCATTAGCTCATCCGGATGCTTAGTTACCATGGAAACTCTCATAACAATAAAGTAAACAATCGATTTGTGCATGATTGTAGTCGTCGTCGTGGAGATTTGAAATAACCACTTTGATTGTTGAAACAATGTAATACATCCTTGGAAACATGTTTTACAAAAACATTATATAAAATTTCAAACTCGCATATCTCCGTTACTATAAAGGATAAGGCAGTGACTATACACTCAATGTAATCAGGTCGAAGCCCTCTATTGGCTCATCCGGAAAAATTTACTCCATGTGTAATATTCAGGTTTAGTTACCATGGAAACTCTCATAACAATAAAGTAAACAATCGATTTGTGCATGATTGTAGTCGTCGTCGTGGAGATTTGAAATAACCACTTTGATTGTTGAAACAAAGTAATACATCCTTGGAAACATGTTTTACAAAAACATTATATAAAATTTCAAACTCGCATATCTCCGTTACTATAGAACATACTGCAGTGATTATACACTCAATGTAATCAGGTCGAAGCCCTCTGTTGGCTCATCCGGAAAAATTTACTCCATGTGTAATATTCATGCTTAGTTACCATGGAAACTCTCATAACAATAAAGTAAACAATCGATTTGTGCATGATTGTAGTCGTCGTCGTGGAGACTTGAAATAACCACTTTGATTGTTGAAACAATGTAATACATCCTTGGAAATATGTTTTACAAAAACATTATATAAAATTTCAAACTCGCATATCTCCGTTACTATAGAACATACTGCAGTGATTATACACTCAATGTAATCAGGTCGAAGCCCTGTGTTGGCTCATCCGGAAAAATTTACTCCATGTGTAATATTCATGCTTAGTTACCATGGAAACTCTCATAACAATAAAGTAAACAATCGGTTTGTGCATGATTGTAGTCGTCGTCGTGGAGATTTGAAATAACCACTTTGATTGTTGAAACAATGTAATACATCCTTGGAAACATGTTTTACAAAAACATTATATAAAATTTCAAACTCGCATATCTCCGTTACTATAAAGGATAAGGCAGTGACTATACACTCAATGTAATCAGGTCGAAGCCCTCTATTGGCTCATCCGGAAAAATTTACTCCATGTGTAATATTCAGGTTTAGTTACCATGGAAACTCTCATAACAATAAAGTAAACAATCGATTTGTGCATGATTGTAGTCGTCGTCGTGGAGATTTGAAATAACCACTTTGATTGTTGAAACAAAGTAATACATCCTTGGAAACATGTTTTACAAAAACATTATATAAAATTTCAAACTCGCATATCTCCGTTACTATAGAACATACTGCAGTGATTATACACTCAATGTAATCAGGTCGAAGCCCTCTGTTGGCTCATCCGGAAAAATTTACTCCATGTGTAATATTCATGCTTAGTTACCATGGAAACTCTCATAACAATAAAGTAAACAATCGATTTGTGCATGATTGTAGTCGTCGTCGTGGAGACTTGAAATAACCACTTTGATTGTTGAAACAATGTAATACATCCTTGGAAATATGTTTTACAAAAACATTATATAAAATTTCAAACTCGCATATCTCCGTTACTATAGAACATACTGCAGTGATTATACACTCAATGTAATCAGGTCGAAGCCCTGTGTTGGCTCATCCGGAAAAATTTACTCCATGTGTAATATTCATGCTTAGTTACCATGGAAACTCTCATAACAATAAAGTAAACAATCGGTTTGTGCATGATTGTAGTCGTCGTCGTGGAGATTTGAAATAACCACTTTGATTGTTGAAACAATGTAATACATCCTTGGAAATATGTTTTACAAAAACATTATATAAAATTTCAAACTCGCATATCTCCGTTACTATAGAAGATACAGCAGTGATTTTACACTCAATGTAATCAGGTCGAAGCTCTCTATTAGCTCATCCGGAAAAATTTAATCCATGTGTAATATTCATGCTTAGTTACCATGGAAACTCTCATAACAATAAAGTAAACAATCGATTTGTGCATGATTGTAGTCGTCGTCGTGGAGATTTGAAATAACCACTTTGATTGTTGAAACAATGTAATACATCCTTGGAAACATGTTTTACAAAAACATTATATAAAATTTGAAACTCGCATATCTCCGTTACTATAAAGGATAAGGCAGTGACTATACACTCAATGTAATCAGGTAGAAGCCCTCTATTGGCTCATCCGGAAAAATTTACTCCATGTGTAATATTCAGGTTTAGTTACCATGGAAACTCTCATAACAATAAAGTAAACAATCGATTTGTGCATGATTGTAGTCGTCGTCGTGGAGATTTGAAATAACCACTTTGATTGTTGAAACAATGTAATACATCCTTGGAAATATGTTTTAAAAAACATTATATAAAATTTCAAACTCGCATATCTCCGTTACTATAGAAGATACAGCAGTGATTTTACACTCAATGTAATCAGGTCGAAGCTCTCTATTAGGTCATCCGGAAAAATTTAATCCATGTGTAATATTCATGCTTAGTTACCATGGAAACTCTCATAACAATAAAGTAAACAATCGATTTGTGCATGATTGTAGTCGTCGTCGTGGAGATTTGAAATAACCACTTTGATTGTTGAAACAATGTAATACATCCTTGGAAATATGTTTTACAAAAACATTATATAAAATTTCAAACTCGCATATCTCCGTTACTATAGAAGATACAGCAGTGATTTTACACTCAATGTAATCAGGTCGAAGCTCTCTATTAGCTCATCCGGAAAAATTTAATCCATGTGTAATATTCATGCTTAGTTACCATGGAAACTATCATAACAATAAAGTAAACAATCGATTTGTGCATGATTGTAGTCGTCGTCGTGGAGATTTGAAATAACCACTTTGATTGTTGAAACAATGTAATACATCCTTGGAAACATGTTTTACAAAAACATTATATAAAATTTCAAACTCGCATATCTCCGTTACTATAAAGGATAAGGCAGTGACTATACACTCAATGTAATCAGGTCGAAGCCCTCTATTGGCTCATCCGGAAAAATTTACTCCATGTGTAATATTCAGGTTTAGTTACCATGGAAACTCTCATAACAATAAAGTAAACAATCGATTTGTGCATGATTGTAGTCGTCGTCGTGGAGATTTGAAATAACCACTTTGATTGTTGAAACAATGTAATACATCCTTGGAAATATGTTTTACAAAAACATTATATAAAATTTCAAACTCGCATATCTCCGTTACTATAGAACATACTGCAGTGATTATACACTCAATGTAATCAGGTCGAAGCCCTCTGTTGGCTCATCCGGAAAAATTTACTCCATGTGTAATATTCATGCTTAGTTACCATGGAAACTCTCATAACAATAAAGTAAACAATCGATTTGTGCATGATTGTAGTCGTCGTCGTGGAGATTTGAAATAACCACATTGATTGTTGAAACAAAGTAATAAATCCTTGGAAACATGTTTTACAAAAACATTATATAAAATTTCAAACTCGCATATCTCCGTTACTATAGAACATACTGCAGTGATTATACACTCAATGTAATCAGGTCGAAGCCCTCTGTTGGCTCATCCGGAAAATTTACTCCATGTGTAATATTCATGCTTAGTTACCATGGAAACTCTCATAACAATAAAGTAAACAATCGATTTGTGCATGATTGTAGTCGTCGTCGTGGAGACTTGAAATAACCACTTTGATTGTTGAAACAATGTAATACATCCTTGGAAATATGTTTTACAAAAACATTATATAAAATTTCAAACTCGCATATCTCCGTTACTATAGAACATACTGCAGTGATTATACACTCAATGTAATCAGGTCGAAGCCCTCTGTTGGCTCATCCGGAAAAATTTACTCCATGTGTAATATTCATGCTTAGTTACCATGGAAACTCTCATAACAATAAAGTAAACAATCGATTTGTGCATGATTGTAGTCGTCGTCGTGGAGACTTGAAATAACCACTTTGATTGTTGAAACAATGTAATACATCCTTGGAAATATGTTTTACAAAAACATTATATAAAATTTCAAACTCGCATATCTCCGTTACTATAGAAGATACAGCAGTGATTTTACACTCAATGTAATCAGGTCGAAGCTCTCCATTAGCTCATCCGGATGCTTAGTTACCATGGAAACTCTCATAACAATAAAGTAAACAATCGATTTGTGCATGATTGTAGTCGTCGTCGTGGAGATTTGAAATAACCACTTTGATTGTTGAAACAATGTAATACATCCTTGGAAACATGTTTTACAAAAACATTATATAAAATTTCAAACTCGCATATCTCCGTTACTATAAAGGATAAGGCAGTGACTATACACTCAATGTAATCAGGTCGAAGCCCTCTATTGGCTCATCCGGAAAAATTTACTCCATGTGTAATATTCAGGTTTAGTTACCATGGAAACTCTCATAACAATAAAGTAAACAATCGATTTGTGCATGATTGTAGTCGTCGTCGTGGAGATTTGAAATAACCACTTTGATTGTTGAAACAAAGTAATACATCCTTGGAAACATGTTTTACAAAAACATTATATAAAATTTCAAACTCGCATATCTCCGTTACTATAGAACATACTGCAGTGATTATACACTCAATGTAATCAGGTCGAAGCCCTCTGTTGGCTCATCCGGAAAAATTTACTCCATGTGTAATATTCATGCTTAGTTACCATGGAAACTCTCATAACAATAAAGTAAACAATCGATTTGTGCATGATTGTAGTCGTCGTCGTGGAGACTTGAAATAACCACTTTGATTGTTGAAACAATGTAATACATCCTTGGAAATATGTTTTACAAAAACATTATATAAAATTTCAAACTCGCATATCTCCGTTACTATAGAACATACTGCAGTGATTATACACTCAATGTAATCAGGTCGAAGCCCTGTGTTGGCTCATCCGGAAAAATTTACTCCATGTGTAATATTCATGCTTAGTTACCATGGAAACTCTCATAACAATAAAGTAAACAATCGGTTTGTGCATGATTGTAGTCGTCGTCGTGGAGATTTGAAATAACCACTTTGATTGTTGAAACAATGTAATACATCCTTGGAAATATGTTTTACAAAAACATTATATAAAATTTCAAACTCGCATATCTCCGTTACTATAGAAGATACAGCAGTGATTTTACACTCAATGTAATCAGGTCGAAGCTCTCTATTAGCTCATCCGGAAAAATTTAATCCATGTGTAATATTCATGCTTAGTTACCATGGAAACTCTCATAACAATAAAGTAAACAATCGATTTGTGCATGATTGTAGTCGTCGTCGTGGAGATTTGAAATAACCACTTTGATTGTTGAAACAATGTAATACATCCTTGGAAACATGTTTTACAAAAACATTATATAAAATTTGAAACTCGCATATCTCCGTTACTATAAAGGATAAGGCAGTGACTATACACTCAATGTAATCAGGTCGAAGCCCTCTATTGGCTCATCCGGAAAAATTTACTCCATGTGTAATATTCAGGTTTAGTTACCATGGAAACTCTCATAACAATAAAGTAAACAATCGATTTGTGCATGATTGTAGTCGTCGTCGTGGAGATTTGAAATAACCACTTTGATTGTTGAAACAATGTAATACATCCTTGGAAATATGTTTTACAAAAACATTATATAAAATTTCAAACTCGCATATCTCCGTTACTATAGAAGATACAGCAGTGATTTTACACTCAATGTAATCAGGTCGAAGCTCTCTATTAGGTCATCCGGAAAAATTTAATCCATGTGTAATATTCATGCTTAGTTACCATGGAAACTCTCATAACAATAAAGTAAACAATCGATTTGTGCATGATTGTAGTCGTCGTCGTGGAGATTTGAAATAACCACTTTGATTGTTAAAACAATGTAATACATCCTTGGAAATATGTTTTACAAAAACATTATATAAAATTTCAAACTCGCATATCTCCGTTACTATAGAAGATACAGCAGTGATTTTACACTCAATGTAATCAGGTCGAAGCTCTCTATTAGCTCATCCGGAAAAATTTAATCCATGTGTAATATTCATGCTTAGTTACCATGGAAACTATCATAACAATAAAGTAAACAATCGATTTGTGCATGATTGTAGTCGTCGTCGTGGAGATTTGAAATAACCACTTTGATTGTTGAAACAATGTAATACATCCTTGGAAACATGTTTTACAAAAACATTATATAAAATTTCAAACTCGCATATCTCCGTTACTATAAAGGATAAGGCAGTGACTATACACTCAATGTAATCAGGTCGAAGCCCTCTATTGGCTCATCCGGAAAAATTTACTCCATGTGTAATATTCAGGTTTAGTTACCATGGAAACTCTCATAACAATAAAGTAAACAATCGATTTGTGCATGATTGTAGTCGTCGTCGTGGAGATTTGAAATAACCACTTTGATTGTTGAAACAATGTAATACATCCTTGGAAATATGTTTTACAAAAACATTATATAAAATTTCAAACTCGCATATCTCCGTTACTATAGAACATACTGCAGTGATTATACACTCAATGTAATCAGGTCGAAGCCCTCTGTTGGCTCATCCGGAAAAATTTACTCCATGTGTAATATTCATGCTTAGTTACCATGGAAACTCTCATAACAATAAAGTAAACAATCGATTTGTGCATGAATGTAGTCGTCGTCGTGGAGATTTGAAATAACCACTTTGATTGTTGAAACAATGTAATACATCCTTGGAAATATGTTTTACAAAAACATTATATAAAATTTCAAACTCGCATATCTCCGTTACTATAGAACATACTGCAGTGATTATACACTCAATGTAATCAGGTCGAAGCCCTCTGTTGGCTCATCCGGAAATAATTTACTCCATGTGTAATATTCATGCTTAGTTACCATGGAAACTCTCATGACAATAAAGTAAACAATCGATTTGTGCATGAATGTAGTCGTCGTCGTGGAGATTTGAAATAACCACTTTGATTGTTGAAACAATGTAATACATCCTTGGAAATATGTTTTACAAAAACATTATATAAAATTTCAAACTCGCATATCTACGTTACTATAAAGGATAAGGCAGTGATTATACACTCAATGTAATCAGGTCGAAGCCCTCTATTGGCTCATCCGGAAAAATTTACTCCATGTGTAATATTCATGCTTAGTTACCATGGAAACTCTCATAACAATAAAGTAAACAATCGATTTGTGCATGATTGTAGTCGTCGTCGTGGAGATTTGAAATAACCACTTTGATTGTTGAAACAATGTAATACATCCTTGGAAATATGTTTTACAAAAACATTATATAAAATTTCAAACTCGCATATCTCCGTTACTATAGAACATACTGCAGTGATTATACACTCAATGTAATCAGGTCGAAGCCCTCTGTTGGCTCATCCGGAAAAATTTACTCCATGTGTAATATTCATGCTTAGTTACCATGGAAACTCTCATAACAATAAAGTAAACAATCGATTTGTGCATGATTGTAGTCGTCGTCGTGGAGATTTGAAATAAACACTTTGATTGTTGAAACAATGTAATACATCCTTGGAAATATGTTTTACAAAAACATTATATAAAATTTCAAACTCGCATATCTCCGTTACTATAGAACATACTGCAGTGATTATACACTCAATGTAATCAGGTCGAAGCCCTGTGTTGGCTCATCCGGAAAAATTTACTCCATGTGTAATATTCATGCTTAGTTACCATGGAAACTCTCATAACAATAAAGTAAACAATCGGTTTGTGCATGATTGTAGTCGTCGTCGTGGAGATTTGAAATAACCACTTTGATTGTTGAAACAATGTAATACATCCTTGGAAATATGTTTTACAAAAACATTATATAAAATTTCAAACTCGCATATCTCCGTTACTATAGAAGATACAGCAGTGATTTTACACTCAATGTAATCAGGTCGAAGCTCTCTATTAGCTCATCCGGAAAAATTTACTCCATGTGTAATATTCAGGTTTAGTTACCATGGAAACTCTCATAACAATAAAGTAAACAATCGATTTGTGCATGATTGTAGTCGTCGTCGTGGAGATTTGAAATAACCACATTGATTGTTGAAACAAAGTAATAAATCCTTGGAAACATGTTTTACAAAAACATTATATAAAATTTCAAACTCGCATATCTCCGTTACTATAGAAGATACAGCAGTGATTTTACACTCAATGTAATCAGGTCGAAGCTCTCTATTGGCTCATCGGGAAAAATTTACTCCATGTGTAATATTCAGGTTTAGTTACCATGGAAACTCTCATAACAATAAAGTAAACAATCGATTTGTGCATGATTGTAGTCGTCGTCGTGGAGATTTGAAATAACCACTTTGATTGTTGAAACAAAGTAATACATCCTTGGAAACATGTTTTACAAAAACATTATATAAAATTTCAAACTCGCATATCTCCGTTACTATAGAACATACTGCAGTGATTATACACTCAATGTAATCAGGTCGAAGCCCTCTGTTGGCTCATCCGGAAAAATTTACTCCATGTGTAATATTCATGCTTAGTTACCATGGAAACTCTCATAACAATAAAGTAAACAATCGATTTGTGCATGATTGTAGTCGTCGTCGTGGAGATTTGAAATAACCACTTTGATTGTTGAAACAATGTAATACATCCTTGGAAATATGTTTTACAAAAACATTATATAAAATTTCAAACTCGCATATCTCCGTTACTATAGAACATACTGCAGTGATTATACACTCAATGTAATCAGGTCGAAGCCCTGTGTTGGCTCATCCGGAAAAATTTACTCCATGTGTAATATTCATGCTTAGTTACCATGGAATCTCTCATAACAATAAAGTAAACAATCGGTTTGTGCATGATTGTAGTCGTCGTCGTGGAGATTTGAAATAACCACTTTGATTGTTGAAACAATGTAATACATCCTTGGAAATATGTTTTACAAAAACATTATATAAAATTTCAAACTCGCATATCTCCGTTACTATAGAAGATACAGCAGTGATTTTACACTCAATGTAATCAGGTCGAAGCTCTCTATTAGCTCATCCGGAAAAATTTAATCCATGTGTAATATTCATGCTTAGTTACCATGGAAACTCTCATAACAATAAAGTAAACAATCGATTTGTGCATGATTGTAGTCGTCGTCGTGGAGATTTGAAATAACCACTTTGATTGTTGAAACAATGTAATACATCCTTGGAAACATGTTTTACAAAAACATTATATAAAATTTGAAACTCGCATATCTCCGTTACTATAAAGGATAAGGCAGTGACTATACACTCAATGTAATCAGGTCGAAGCCCTCTATTGGCTCATCCGGAAAAATTTACTCCATGTGTAATATTCAGGTTTAGTTACCATGGAAACTCTCATAACAATAAAGTAAACAATCGATTTGTGCATGATTGTAGTCGTCGTCGTGGAGATTTGAAATAACCACTTTGATTGTTGAAACAATGTAATACATCCTTGGAAATATGTTTTACAAAAACATTATATAAAATTTCAAACTCGCATATCTCCGTTACTATAAAGGATAAGGCAGTGATTATACACTCAATGTAATCAGGTAGAAGCCCTCTATTGGCTCATCCGGAAAAATTTACTCCATGTGTAATATTCATGCTTAGTTACCATGGAAACTCTCATAACAATAAAGTAAACAATCGATTTGTGCATGAATGTAGTCGTCGTCGTGGAGATTTGAAATAACCACTTTGATTGTTGAAACAATGTAATACATCCTTGGAAACATGTTTTACAAAAACATTATATAAAATTTCAAACTCGCATATCTCCGTTACTATATAGGATAAGGCAGTGACTATACACTCAATGTAATCAGGTCGAAGCCCTCTATTGGCTCATCCGGAAAAATTTACTCCATGTGTAATATTCAGGTTTAGTTACCATGGAAACTCTCATAACAATAAAGTAAACAATCGATTTGTGCATGATTGTAGTCGTCGTCGTGGAGATTTGAAATAACCACTTTGATTGTTGAAACAATGTAATACATCCTTGGAAATATGTTTTACAAAAACATTATATAAAATTTCAAACTCGCATATCTCCGTTACTATAGAAGATACAGCAGTCATTTTACACTCAATGTAATCAGGTCGAAGCTCTCTATTAGCTCATCCGGAAAAATTTACTCCATGTGTAATATTCAGGTTTAGTTACCATGGAAACTCTCATAACAATAAAGTAAACAATCGATTTGTGCATGATTGTAGTCGTCGTCGTGGAGATTTGAAATAACCACATTGATTGTTGAAACAAAGTAATAAATCCTTGGAAACATGTTTTACAAAAACATTATATAAAATTTCAAACTCGCATATCTCCGTTACTATAGAAGATACAGCAGTGATTTTACACTCAATGTAATCAGGTCGAAGCTCTCTATTAGCTCATCCGGAAAAATTTACTCCATGTGTAATATTCAGGTTTAGTTACCATGGAAACTCTCATAACAATAAAGTAAACAATCGATTTGGGCATGATTGTAGTCGTCGTCGTGGAGATTTGAAATAACCACATTGATTGTTGAAACAAAGTAATAAATCCTTGGAAACATGTTTTACAAAAACATTATATAAAATTTCAAACTCGCATATCTCCGTTACTATAGAAGATACAGCAGTGATTTTACACTCAATGTAATCAGGTCGAAGCTCTCTATTAGCTCATCCGGAAAAATTTAATCCATGTGTAATATTCATGCTTAGTTACCATGGAAACTCTCATAACAATAAAGTAAACAATCGATTTGTGCATGATTGTAGTCGTCGTCGTGGAGATTTGAAATAACCACTTTGATTGTTGAAACAATGTAATACATCCTTGGAAATATGTTTTACAAAAACATTATATAAAATTTCAAACTCGCATATCTCCGTTACTATAGAAGATACAGCAGTGATTTTACACTCAATGTAATCAGGTCGAAGCTCTCTATTAGCTCATCCGGAAAAATTTAATCCATGTGTAATATTCATGCTTAGTTACCATGGAAACTATCATAACAATAAAGTAAACAATCGATTTGTGCATGATTGTAGTCGTCGTCGTGGAGATTTGAAATAACCACTTTGATTGTTGAAACAATGTAATACATCCTTGGAAACATGTTTTACAAAAACATTATATAAAATTTCAAACTCGCATATCTCCGTTACTATAAAGGATAAGGCAGTGACTATACACTCAATGTAATCAGGTCGAAGCCCTCTATTGGCTCATCCGGAAAAATTTACTCCATGTGTAATATTCAGGTTTAGTTACCATGGAAACTCTCATAACAATAAAGTAAACAATCGATTTGTGCATGATTGTAGTCGTCGTCGTGGAGATTTGAAATAACCACTTTGATTGTTGAAACAATGTAATACATCCTTGGAAATATGTTTTACAAAAACATTATATAAAATTTCAAACTCGCATATCTCCGTTACTATAGAACATACTGCAGTGATTATACACTCAATGTAATCAGGTCGAAGCCCTCTGTTGGCTCATCCGGAAAAATTTACTCCATGTGTAATATTCATGCTTAGTTACCATGGAAACTCTCATAACAATAAAGTAAACAATCGATTTGTGCATGATTGTAGTCGTCGTCGTGGAGATTTGAAATAACCACATTGATTGTTGAAACAAAGTAATAAATCCTTGGAAACATGTTTTACAAAAACATTATATAAAATTTCAAACTCGCATATCTCCGTTACTATAGAACATACTGCAGTGATTATACACTCAATGTAATCAGGTCGAAGCCCTCTGTTGGCTCATCCGGAAAATTTACTCCATGTGTAATATTCATGCTTAGTTACCATGGAAACTCTCATAACAATAAAGTAAACAATCGATTTGTGCATGATTGTAGTCGTCGTCGTGGAGACTTGAAATAACCACTTTGATTGTTGAAACAATGTAATACATCCTTGGAAATATGTTTTACAAAAACATTATATAAAATTTCAAACTCGCATATCTCCGTTACTATAGAACATACTGCAGTGATTATACACTCAATGTAATCAGGTCGAAGCCCTCTGTTGGCTCATCCGGAAAAATTTACTCCATGTGTAATATTCATGCTTAGTTACCATGGAAACTCTCATAACAATAAAGTAAACAATCGATTTGTGCATGATTGTAGTCGTCGTCGTGGAGACTTGAAATAACCACTTTGATTGTTGAAACAATGTAATACATCCTTGGAAATATGTTTTACAAAAACATTATATAAAATTTCAAACTCGCATATCTCCGTTACTATAGAAGATACAGCAGTGATTTTACACTCAATGTAATCAGGTCGAAGCTCTCCATTAGCTCATCCGGATGCTTAGTTACCATGGAAACTCTCATAACAATAAAGTAAACAATCGATTTGTGCATGATTGTAGTCGTCGTCGTGGAGATTTGAAATAACCACTTTGATTGTTGAAACAATGTAATACATCCTTGGAAACATGTTTTACAAAAACATTATATAAAATTTCAAACTCGCATATCTCCGTTACTATAAAGGATAAGGCAGTGACTATACACTCAATGTAATCAGGTCGAAGCCCTCTATTGGCTCATCCGGAAAAATTTACTCCATGTGTAATATTCAGGTTTAGTTACCATGGAAACTCTCATAACAATAAAGTAAACAATCGATTTGTGCATGATTGTAGTCGTCGTCGTGGAGATTTGAAATAACCACTTTGATTGTTGAAACAAAGTAATACATCCTTGGAAACATGTTTTACAAAAACATTATATAAAATTTCAAACTCGCATATCTCCGTTACTATAGAACATACTGCAGTGATTATACACTCAATGTAATCAGGTCGAAGCCCTCTGTTGGCTCATCCGGAAAAATTTACTCCATGTGTAATATTCATGCTTAGTTACCATGGAAACTCTCATAACAATAAAGTAAACAATCGATTTGTGCATGATTGTAGTCGTCGTCGTGGAGACTTGAAATAACCACTTTGATTGTTGAAACAATGTAATACATCCTTGGAAATATGTTTTACAAAAACATTATATAAAATTTCAAACTCGCATATCTCCGTTACTATAGAACATACTGCAGTGATTATACACTCAATGTAATCAGGTCGAAGCCCTGTGTTGGCTCATCCGGAAAAATTTACTCCATGTGTAATATTCATGCTTAGTTACCATGGAAACTCTCATAACAATAAAGTAAACAATCGGTTTGTGCATGATTGTAGTCGTCGTCGTGGAGATTTGAAATAACCACTTTGATTGTTGAAACAATGTAATACATCCTTGGAAATATGTTTTACAAAAACATTATATAAAATTTCAAACTCGCATATCTCCGTTACTATAGAAGATACAGCAGTGATTTTACACTCAATGTAATCAGGTCGAAGCTCTCTATTAGGTCATCCGGAAAAATTTAATCCATGTGTAATATTCATGCTTAGTTACCATGGAAACTCTCATAACAATAAAGTAAACAATCGATTTGTGCATGATTGTAGTCGTCGTCGTGGAGATTTGAAATAACCACTTTGATTGTTGAAACAATGTAATACATCCTTGGAAACATGTTTTACAAAAACATTATATAAAATTTGAAACTCGCATATCTCCGTTACTATAAAGGATAAGGCAGTGACTATACACTCAATGTAATCAGGTCGAAGCCCTCTATTGGCTCATCCGGAAAAATTTACTCCATGTGTAATATTCAGGTTTAGTTACCATGGAAACTCTCATAACAATAAAGTAAACAATCGATTTGTGCATGATTGTAGTCGTCGTCGTGGAGATTTGAAATAACCACTTTGATTGTTGAAACAATGTAATACATCCTTGGAAATATGTTTTACAAAAACATTATATAAAATTTCAAACTCGCATATCTCCGTTACTATAGAAGATACAGCAGTGATTTTACACTCAATGTAATCAGGTCGAAGCTCTCTATTAGGTCATCCGGAAAAATTTAATCCATGTGTAATATTCATGCTTAGTTACCATGGAAACTCTCATAACAATAAAGTAAACAATCGATTTGTGCATGATTGTAGTCGTCGTCGTGGAGATTTGAAATAACCACTTTGATTGTTGAAACAATGTAATACATCCTTGGAAATATGTTTTACAAAAACATTATATAAAATTTCAAACTCGCATATCTCCGTTACTATAGAAGATACAGCAGTGATTTTACACTCAATGTAATCAGGTCGAAGCTCTCTATTAGGTCATCCGGAAAAATTTAATCCATGTGTAATATTCATGCTTAGTTACCATGGAAACTATCATAACAATAAAGTAAACAATCGATTTGTGCATGATTGTAGTCGTCGTCGTGGAGATTTGAAATAACCACTTTGATTGTTGAAACAATGTAATACATCCTTGGAAACATGTTTTACAAAAACATTATATAAAATTTCAAACTCGCATATCTCCGTTACTATAAAGGATAAGGCAGTGACTATACACTCAATGTAATCAGGTCGAAGCCCTCTATTGGCTCATCCGGAAAAATTTACTCCATGTGTAATATTCAGGTTTAGTTACCATGGAAACTCTCATAACAATAAAGTAAACAATCGATTTGTGCATGATTGTAGTCGTCGTCGTGGAGATTTGAAATAACCACTTTGATTGTTGAAACAATGTAATACATCCTTGGAAATATGTTTTACAAAAACATTATATAAAATTTCAAACTCGCATATCTCCGTTACTATAGAACATACTGCAGTGATTATACACTCAATGTAATCAGGTCGAAGCCCTCTGTTGGCTCATCCGGAAAAATTTACTCCATGTGTAATATTCATGCTTAGTTACCATGGAAACTCTCATAACAATAAAGTAAACAATCGATTTGTGCATGAATGTAGTCGTCGTCGTGGAGATTTGAAATAACCACTTTGATTGTTGAAACAATGTAATACATCCTTGGAAATATGTTTTACAAAAACATTATATAAAATTTCAAACTCGCATATCTCCGTTACTATAGAACATACTGCAGTGATTATACACTCAATGTAATCAGGTCGAAGCCCTCTGTTGGCTCATCCGGAAAAATTTACTCCATGTGTAATATTCATGCTTAGTTACCATGGAAACTCTCATGACAATAAAGTAAACAATCGATTTGTGCATGAATGTAGTCGTCGTCGTGGAGATTTGAAATAACCACTTTGATTGTTGAAACAATGTAATACATCCTTGGAAATATGTTTTACAAAAACATTATATAAAATTTCAAACTCGCATATCTCCGTTACTATAGAAGATACAGCAGTGATTTTACACTCAATGTAATCAGGTCGAAGCTCTCTATTAGCTCATCCGGAAAAATTTACTCCATGTGTAATATTCAGGTTTAGTTACCATGGAAACTCTCATAACAATAAAGTAAACAATCGATTTGTGCATGATTGTAGTCGTCGTCGTGGAGATTTGAAATAACCACATTGATTGTTGAAACAAAGTAATAAATCCTTGGAAACATGTTTTACAAAAACATTATATAAAATTTCAAACTCGCATATCTCCGTTACTATAGAAGATACAGCAGTGATTTTACACTCAATGTAATCAGGTCGAAGCTCTCTATTGGCTCATCGGGAAACATTTACTCCATGTGTAATATTCAGGTTTAGTTACCATGGAAACTCTCATAACAATAAAGTAAACAATCGATTTGTGCATGATTGTAGTCGTCGTCGTGGAGATTTGAAATAACCACTTTGATTGTTGAAACAAAGTAATACATCCTTGGAAACATGTTTTACAAAAACATTATATAAAATTTCAAACTCGCATATCTCCGTTACTATAGAACATACTGCAGTGATTATACACTCAATGTAATCAGGTCGAAGCCCTCTGTTGGCTCATCCGGAAAAATTTACTCCATGTGTAATATTCATGCTTAGTTACCATGGAAACTCTCATAACAATAAAGTAAACAATCGATTTGTGCATGATTGTAGTCGTCGTCGTGGAGATTTGAAATAAACACTTTGATTGTTGAAACAATGTAATACATCCTTGGAAATATGTTTTACAAAAACATTATATAAAATTTCAAACTCGCATATCTCCGTTACTATAGAACATACTGCAGTGATTATACACTCAATGTAATCAGGTCGAAGCCCTGTGTTGGCTCATCCGGAAAAATTTACTCCATGTGTAATATTCATGCTTAGTTACCATGGAAACTCTCATAACAATAAAGTAAACAATCGGTTTGTGCATGATTGTAGTCGTCGTCGTGGAGATTTGAAATAACCACTTTGATTGTTGAAACAATGTAATACATCCTTGGAAATATGTTTTACAAAAACATTATATAAAATTTCAAACTCGCATATCTCCGTTACTATAGAAGATACAGCAGTGATTTTACACTCAATGTAATCAGGTCGAAGCTCTCTATTAGCTCATCCGGAAAAATTTACTCCATGTGTAATATTCAGGTTTAGTTACCATGGAAACTCTCATAACAATAAAGTAAACAATCGATTTGTGCATGATTGTAGTCGTCGTCGTGGAGATTTGAAATAACCACATTGATTGTTGAAACAAAGTAATAAATCCTTGGAAACATGTTTTACAAAAACATTATATAAAATTTCAAACTCGCATATCTCCGTTACTATAGAAGATACAGCAGTGATTTTACACTCAATGTAATCAGGTCGAAGCTCTCTATTGGCTCATCGGGAAAAATTTACTCCATGTGTAATATTCAGGTTTAGTTACCATGGAAACTCTCATAACAATAAAGTAAACAATCGATTTGTGCATGATTGTAGTCGTCGTCGTGGAGATTTGAAATAACCACTTTGATTGTTGAAACAAAGTAATACATCCTTGGAAACATGTTTTACAAAAACATTATATAAAATTTCAAACTCGCATATCTCCGTTACTATAGAACATACTGCAGTGATTATACACTCAATGTAATCAGGTCGAAGCCCTCTGTTGGCTCATCCGGAAAAATTTACTCCATGTGTAATATTCATGCTTAGTTACCATGGAAACTCTCATAACAATAAAGTAAACAATCGATTTGTGCATGATTGTAGTCGTCGTCGTGGAGATTTGAAATAACCACATTGATTGTTGAAACAAAGTAATAAATCCTTGGAAACATGTTTTACAAAAACATTATATAAAATTTCAAACTCGCATATCTCCGTTACTATAGAACATACTGCAGTGATTATACACTCAATGTAATCAGGTCGAAGCCCTCTGTTGGCTCATCCGGAAAATTTACTCCATGTGTAATATTCATGCTTAGTTACCATGGAAACTCTCATAACAATAAAGTAAACAATCGATTTGTGCATGATTGTAGTCGTCGTCGTGGAGACTTGAAATAACCACTTTGATTGTTGAAACAATGTAATACATCCTTGGAAATATGTTTTACAAAAACATTATATAAAATTTCAAACTCGCATATCTCCGTTACTATAGAACATACTGCAGTGATTATACACTCAATGTAATCAGGTCGAAGCCCTCTGTTGGCTCATCCGGAAAAATTTACTCCATGTGTAATATTCATGCTTAGTTACCATGGAAACTCTCATAACAATAAAGTAAACAATCGATTTGTGCATGATTGTAGTCGTCGTCGTGGAGATTTGAAATAACCACTTTGATTGTTGAAACAATGTAATACATCCTTGGAAACATGTTTTACAAAAACATTATATAAAATTTCAAACTCGCATATCTCCGTTACTATAAAGGATAAGGCAGTGACTATACACTCAATGTAATCAGGTCGAAGCCCTCTATTGGCTCATCCGGAAAAATTTACTCCATGTGTAATATTCAGGTTTAGTTACCATGGAAACTCTCATAACAATAAAGTAAACAATCGATTTGTGCATGATTGTAGTCGTCGTCGTGGAGATTTGAAATAACCACTTTGATTGTTGAAACAAAGTAATACATCCTTGGAAACATGTTTTACAAAAACATTTTATAAAATTTCAAACTCGCATATCTCCGTTACTATAGAACATACTGCAGTGATTATACACTCAATGTAATCAGGTCGAAGCCCTCTGTTGGCTCATCCGGAAAAATTTACTCCATGTGTAATATTCATGCTTAGTTACCATGGAAACTCTCATAACAATAAAGTAAACAATCGATTTGTGCATGATTGTAGTCGTCGTCGTGGAGATTTGAAATAAACACTTTGATTGTTGAAACAATGTAATACATCCTTGGAAATATGTTTTACAAAAACATTATATAAAATTTCAAACTCGCATATCTCCGTTACTATAGAACATACTGCAGTGATTATACACTCAATGTAATCAGGTCGAAGCCCTGTGTTGGCTCATCCGGAAAAATTTACTCCATGTGTAATATTCATGCTTAGTTACCATGGAAACTCTCATAACAATAAAGTAAACAATCGGTTTGTGCATGATTGTAGTCGTCGTCGTGGAGATTTGAAATAACCACTTTGATTGTTGAAACAATGTAATACATCCTTGGAAATATGTTTTACAAAAACATTATATAAAATTTCAAACTCGCATATCTCCGTTACTATAGAAGATACAGCAGTGATTTTACACTCAATGTAATCAGGTCGAAGCTCTCCATTAGCTCATCCGGATGCTTAGTTACCATGGAAACTCTCATAACAATAAAGTAAACAATCGATTTGTGCATGATTGTAGTCGTCGTCGTGGAGATTTGAAATAACCACTTTGATTGTTGAAACAATGTAATACATCCTTGGAAACATGTTTTACAAAAACATTATATAAAATTTCAAACTCGCATATCTCCGTTACTATAAAGGATAAGGCAGTGACTATACACTCAATGTAATCAGGTCGAAGCCCTCTATTGGCTCATCCGGAAAAATTTACTCCATGTGTAATATTCAGGTTTAGTTACCATGGAAACTCTCATAACAATAAAGTAAACAATCGATTTGTGCATGATTGTAGTCGTCGTCGTGGAGATTTGAAATAACCACTTTGATTGTTGAAACAAAGTAATACATCCTTGGAAACATGTTTTACAAAAACATTTTATAAAATTTCAAACTCGCATATCTCCGTTACTATAGAACATACTGCAGTGATTATACACTCAATGTAATCAGGTCGAAGCCCTCTGTTGGCTCATCCGGAAAAATTTACTCCATGTGTAATATTCATGCTTAGTTACCATGGAAACTCTCATAACAATAAAGTAAACAATCGATTTGTGCATGATTGTAGTCGTCGTCGTGGAGATTTGAAATAAACACTTTGATTGTTGAAACAATGTAATACATCCTTGGAAATATGTTTTACAAAAACATTATATAAAATTTCAAACTCGCATATCTCCGTTACTATAGAACATACTGCAGTGATTATACACTCAATGTAATCAGGTCGAAGCCCTGTGTTGGCTCATCCGGAAAAATTTACTCCATGTGTAATATTCATGCTTAGTTACCATGGAAACTCTCATAACAATAAAGTAAACAATCGGTTTGTGCATGATTGTAGTCGTCGTCGTGGAGATTTGAAATAACCACTTTGATTGTTGAAACAATGTAATACATCCTTGGAAATATGTTTTACAAAAACATTATATAAAATTTCAAACTCGCATATCTCCGTTACTATAGAAGATACAGCAGTGATTTTACACTCAATGTAATCAGGTCGAAGCTCTCTATTAGCTCATCCGGAAAAATTTACTCCATGTGTAATATTCAGGTTTAGTTACCATGGAAACTCTCATAACAATAAAGTAAACAATCGATTTGTGCATGATTGTAGTCGTCGTCGTGGAGATTTGAAATAACCACATTGATTGTTGAAACAAAGTAATAAATCCTTGGAAACATGTTTTACAAAAACATTATATAAAATTTCAAACTCGCATATCTCCGTTACTATAGAAGATACAGCAGTGATTTTACACTCAATGTAATCAGGTCGAAGCTCTCTATTGGCTCATCGGGAAAAATTTACTCCATGTGTAATATTCAGGTTTAGTTACCATGGAAACTCTCATAACAATAAAGTAAACAATCGATTTGTGCATGATTGTAGTCGTCGTCGTGGAGATTTGAAATAACCACTTTGATTGTTGAAACAAAGTAATACATCCTTGGAAACATGTTTTACAAAAACATTATATAAAATTTCAAACTCGCATATCTCCGTTACTATAGAACATACTGCAGTGATTATACACTCAATGTAATCAGGTCGAAGCCCTCTGTTGGCTCATCCGGAAAAATTTACTCCATGTGTAATATTCATGCTTAGTTACCATGGAAACTCTCATAACAATAAAGTAAACAATCGATTTGTGCATGATTGTAGTCGTCGTCGTGGAGATTTGAAATAACCACATTGATTGTTGAAACAAAGTAATAAATCCTTGGAAACATGTTTTACAAAAACATTATATAAAATTTCAAACTCGCATATCTCCGTTACTATAGAACATACTGCAGTGATTATACACTCAATGTAATCAGGTCGAAGCCCTCTGTTGGCTCATCCGGAAAATTTACTCCATGTGTAATATTCATGCTTAGTTACCATGGAAACTCTCATAACAATAAAGTAAACAATCGATTTGTGCATGATTGTAGTCGTCGTCGTGGAGACTTCAAATAACCACTTTGATTGTTGAAACAATGTAATACATCCTTGGAAATATGTTTTACAAAAACATTATATAAAATTTCAAACTCGCATATCTCCGTTACTATAGAACATACTGCAGTGATTATACACTCAATGTAATCAGGTCGAAGCCCTCTGTTGGCTCATCCGGAAAAATTTACTCCATGTGTAATATTCATGCTTAGTTACCATGGAAACTCTCATAACAATAAAGTAAACAATCGATTTGTGCATGATTGTAGTCGTCGTCGTGGAGACTTGAAATAACCACTTTGATTGTTGAAACAATGTAATACATCCTTGGAAATATGTTTTACAAAAACATTATATAAAATTTCAAACTCGCATATCTCCGTTACTATAGAAGATACAGCAGTGATTTTACACTCAATGTAATCAGGTCGAAGCTCTCCATTAGCTCATCCGGATGCTTAGTTACCATGGAAACTCTCATAACAATAAAGTAAACAATCGATTTGTGCATGATTGTAGTCGTCGTCGTGGAGATTTGAAATAACCACTTTGATTGTTGAAACAATGTAATACATCCTTGGAAACATGTTTTACAAAAACATTATATAAAATTTCAAACTCGCATATCTCCGTTACTATAAAGGATAAGGCAGTGACTATACACTCAATGTAATCAGGTCGAAGCCCTCTATTGGCTCATCCGGAAAAATTTACTCCATGTGTAATATTCAGGTTTAGTTACCATGGAAACTCTCATAACAATAAAGTAAACAATCGATTTGTGCATGATTGTAGTCGTCGTCGTGGAGATTTGAAATAACCACTTTGATTGTTGAAACAAAGTAATACATCCTTGGAAACATGTTTTACAAAAACATTATATAAAATTTCAAACTCGCATATCTCCGTTACTATAGAACATACTGCAGTGATTATACACTCAATGTAATCAGGTCGAAGCCCTCTGTTGGCTCATCCGGAAAAATTTACTCCATGTGTAATATTCATGCTTAGTTACCATGGAAACTCTCATAACAATAAAGTAAACAATCGATTTGTGCATGATTGTAGTCGTCGTCGTGGAGACTTGAAATAACCACTTTGATTGTTGAAACAATGTAATACATCCTTGGAAATATGTTTTACAAAAACATTATATAAAATTTCAAACTCGCATATCTCCGTTACTATAGAACATACTGCAGTGATTATACACTCAATGTAATCAGGTCGAAGCCCTGTGTTGGCTCATCCGGAAAAATTTACTCCATGTGTAATATTCATGCTTAGTTACCATGGAAACTCTCATAACAATAAAGTAAACAATCGGTTTGTGCATGATTGTAGTCGTCGTCGTGGAGATTTGAAATAACCACTTTGATTGTTGAAACAATGTAATACATCCTTGGAAATATGTTTTACAAAAACATTATATAAAATTTCAAACTCGCATATCTCCGTTACTATAGAAGATACAGCAGTGATTTTACACTCAATGTAATCAGGTCGAAGCTCTCTATTAGGTCATCCGGAAAAATTTAATCCATGTGTAATATTCATGCTTAGTTACCATGGAAACTCTCATAACAATAAAGTAAACAATCGATTTGTGCATGATTGTAGTCGTCGTCGTGGAGATTTGAAATAACCACTTTGATTGTTGAAACAATGTAATACATCCTTGGAAACATGTTTTACAAAAACATTATATAAAATTTGAAACTCGCATATCTCCGTTACTATAAAGGATAAGGCAGTGACTATACACTCAATGTAATCAGGTCGAAGCCCTCTATTGGCTCATCCGGAAAAATTTACTCCATGTGTAATATTCAGGTTTAGTTACCATGGAAACTCTCATAACAATAAAGTAAACAATCGATTTGTGCATGATTGTAGTCGTCGTCGTGGAGATTTGAAATAACCACTTTGATTGTTGAAACAATGTAATACATCCTTGGAAATATGTTTTACAAAAACATTATATAAAATTTCAAACTCGCATATCTCCGTTACTATAGAAGATACAGCAGTGATTTTACACTCAATGTAATCAGGTCGAAGCTCTCTATTAGGTCATCCGGAAAAATTTAATCCATGTGTAATATTCATGCTTAGTTACCATGGAAACTCTCATAACAATAAAGTAAACAATCGATTTGTGCATGATTGTAGTCGTCGTCGTGGAGATTTGAAATAACCACTTTGATTGTTGAAACAATGTAATACATCCTTGGAAATATGTTTTACAAAAACATTATATAAAATTTCAAACTCGCATATCTCCGTTACTATAGAAGATACAGCAGTGATTTTACACTCAATGTAATCAGGTCGAAGCTCTCTATTAGGTCATCCGGAAAAATTTAATCCATGTGTAATATTCATGCTTAGTTACCATGGAAACTATCATAACAATAAAGTAAACAATCGATTTGTGCATGATTGTAGTCGTCGTCGTGGAGATTTGAAATAACCACTTTGATTGTTGAAACAATGTAATACATCCTTGGAAACATGTTTTACAAAAACATTATATAAAATTTCAAACTCGCATATCTCCGTTACTATAAAGGATAAGGCAGTGACTATACACTCAATGTAATCAGGTCGAAGCCCTCTATTGGCTCATCCGGAAAAATTTACTCCATGTGTAATATTCAGGTTTAGTTACCATGGAAACTCTCATAACAATAAAGTAAACAATCGATTTGTGCATGATTGTAGTCGTCGTCGTGGAGATTTGAAATAACCACTTTGATTGTTGAAACAATGTAATACATCCTTGGAAATATGTTTTACAAAAACATTATATAAAATTTCAAACTCGCATATCTCCGTTACTATAGAACATACTGCAGTGATTATACACTCAATGTAATCAGGTCGAAGCCCTCTGTTGGCTCATCCGGAAAAATTTACTCCATGTGTAATATTCATGCTTAGTTACCATGGAAACTCTCATAACAATAAAGTAAACAATCGATTTGTGCATGAATGTAGTCGTCGTCGTGGAGATTTGAAATAACCACTTTGATTGTTGAAACAATGTAATACATCCTTGGAAATATGTTTTACAAAAACATTATATAAAATTTCAAACTCGCATATCTCCGTTACTATAGAACATACTGCAGTGATTATACACTCAATGTAATCAGGTCGAAGCCCTCTGTTGGCTCATCCGGAAAAATTTACTCCATGTGTAATATTCATGCTTAGTTACCATGGAAACTCTCATGACAATAAAGTAAACAATCGATTTGTGCATGAATGTAGTCGTCGTCGTGGAGATTTGAAATAACCACTTTGATTGTTGAAACAATGTAATACATCCTTGGAAATATGTTTTACAAAAACATTATATAAAATTTCAAACTCGCATATCTACGTTACTATAAAGGATAAGGCAGTGATTATACACTCAATGTAATCAGGTCGAAGCCCTCTATTGGCTCATCCGGAAAAATTTACTCCATGTGTAATATTCATGCTTAGTTACCATGGAAACTCTCATAACAATAAAGTAAACAATCGATTTGTGCATGATTGTAGTCGTCGTCGTGGAGATTTGAAATAACCACTTTGATTGTTGAAACAATGTAATACATCCTTGGAAATATGTTTTACAAAAACATTATATAAAATTTCAAACTCGCATATCTCCGTTACTATAGAACATACTGCAGTGATTATACACTCAATGTAATCAGGTCGAAGCCCTCTGTTGGCTCATCCGGAAAAATTTACTCCATGTGTAATATTCATGCTTAGTTACCATGGAAACTCTCATAACAATAAAGTAAACAATCGATTTGTGCATGATTGTAGTCGTCGTCGTGGAGATTTGAAATAAACACTTTGATTGTTGAAACAATGTAATACATCCTTGGAAATATGTTTTACAAAAACATTATATAAAATTTCAAACTCGCATATCTCCGTTACTATAGAACATACTGCAGTGATTATACACTCAATGTAATCAGGTCGAAGCCCTGTGTTGGCTCATCCGGAAAAATTTACTCCATGTGTAATATTCATGCTTAGTTACCATGGAAACTCTCATAACAATAAAGTAAACAATCGGTTTGTGCATGATTGTAGTCGTCGTCGTGGAGATTTGAAATAACCACTTTGATTGTTGAAACAATGTAATACATCCTTGGAAATATGTTTTACAAAAACATTATATAAAATTTCAAACTCGCATATCTCCGTTACTATAGAAGATACAGCAGTGATTTTACACTCAATGTAATCAGGTCGAAGCTCTCTATTGGCTCATCGGGAAAAATTTACTCCATGTGTAATATTCAGGTTTAGTTACCATGGAAACTCTCATAACAATAAAGTAAACAATCGATTTGTGCATGATTGTAGTCGTCGTCGTGGAGATTTGAAATAACCACTTTGATTGTTGAAACAAAGTAATACATCCTTGGAAACATGTTTTACAAAAACATTATATAAAATTTCAAACTCGCATATCTCCGTTACTATAGAACATACTGCAGTGATTATACACTCAATGTAATCAGGTCGAAGCCCTCTGTTGGCTCATCCGGAAAAATTTACTCCATGTGTAATATTCATGCTTAGTTACCATGGAAACTCTCATAACAATAAAGTAAACAATCGATTTGTGCATGATTGTAGTCGTCGTCGTGGAGATTTGAAATAACCACTTTGATTGTTGAAACAATGTAATACATCCTTGGAAATATGTTTTACAAAAACATTATATAAAATTTCAAACTCGCATATCTCCGTTACTATAGAACATACTGCAGTGATTATACACTCAATGTAATCAGGTCGAAGCCCTGTGTTGGCTCATCCGGAAAAATTTACTCCATGTGTAATATTCATGCTTAGTTACCATGGAATCTCTCATAACAATAAAGTAAACAATCGGTTTGTGCATGATTGTAGTCGTCGTCGTGGAGATTTGAAATAACCACTTTGATTGTTGAAACAATGTAATACATCCTTGGAAATATGTTTTACAAAAACATTATATAAAATTTCAAACTCGCATATCTCCGTTACTATAGAAGATACAGCAGTGATTTTACACTCAATGTAATCAGGTCGAAGCTCTCTATTAGCTCATCCGGAAAAATTTAATCCATGTGTAATATTCATGCTTAGTTACCATGGAAACTCTCATAACAATAAAGTAAACAATCGATTTGTGCATGATTGTAGTCGTCGTCGTGGAGATTTGAAATAACCACTTTGATTGTTGAAACAATGTAATACATCCTTGGAAACATGTTTTACAAAAACATTATATAAAATTTGAAACTCGCATATCTCCGTTACTATAAAGGATAAGGCAGTGACTATACACTCAATGTAATCAGGTCGAAGCCCTCTATTGGCTCATCCGGAAAAATTTACTCCATGTGTAATATTCAGGTTTAGTTACCATGGAAACTCTCATAACAATAAAGTAAACAATCGATTTGTGCATGATTGTAGTCGTCGTCGTGGAGATTTGAAATAACCACTTTGATTGTTGAAACAATGTAATACATCCTTGGAAATATGTTTTACAAAAACATTATATAAAATTTCAAACTCGCATATCTCCGTTACTATAAAGGATAAGGCAGTGATTATACACTCAATGTAATCAGGTAGAAGCCCTCTATTGGCTCATCCGGAAAAATTTACTCCATGTGTAATATTCATGCTTAGTTACCATGGAAACTCTCATAACAATAAAGTAAACAATCGATTTGTGCATGAATGTAGTCGTCGTCGTGGAGATTTGAAATAACCACTTTGATTGTTGAAACAATGTAATACATCCTTGGAAACATGTTTTACAAAAACATTATATAAAATTTCAAACTCGCATATCTCCGTTACTATATAGGATAAGGCAGTGACTATACACTCAATGTAATCAGGTCGAAGCCCTCTATTGGCTCATCCGGAAAAATTTACTCCATGTGTAATATTCAGGTTTAGTTACCATGGAAACTCTCATAACAATAAAGTAAACAATCGATTTGTGCATGATTGTAGTCGTCGTCGTGGAGATTTGAAATAACCACATTGATTGTTGAAACAAAGTAATAAATCCTTGGAAACATGTTTTACAAAAACATTATATAAAATTTCAAACTCGCATATCTCCGTTACTATAGAAGATACAGCAGTGATTTTACACTCAATGTAATCAGGTCGAAGCTCTCTATTAGCTCATCCGGAAAAATTTACTCCATGTGTAATATTCAGGTTTAGTTACCATGGAAACTCTCATAACAATAAAGTAAACAATCGATTTGTGCATGATTGTAGTCGTCGTCGTGGAGATTTGAAATAACCACATTGATTGTTGAAACAAAGTAATAAATCCTTGGAAACATGTTTTACAAAAACATTATATAAAATTTCAAACTCGCATATCTCCGTTACTATAGAAGATACAGCAGTGATTTTACACTCAATGTAATCAGGTCGAAGCTCTCTATTAGCTCATCCGGAAAAATTTAATCCATGTGTAATATTCATGCTTAGTTACCATGGAAACTCTCATAACAATAAAGTAAACAATCGATTTGTGCATGATTGTAGTCGTCGTCGTGGAGATTTGAAATAACCACTTTGATTGTTGAAACAATGTAATACATCCTTGGAAATATGTTTTACAAAAACATTATATAAAATTTCAAACTCGCATATCTCCGTTACTATAGAACATACTGCAGTGATTATACACTCAATGTAATCAGGTCGAAGCCCTGTGTTGGCTCATCCGGAAAAATTTACTCCATGTGTAATATTCATGCTTAGTTACCATGGAATCTCTCATAACAATAAAGTAAACAATCGGTTTGTGCATGATTGTAGTCGTCGTCGTGGAGATTTGAAATAACCACTTTGATTGTTGAAACAATGTAATACATCCTTGGAAATATGTTTTACAAAAACATTATATAAAATTTCAAACTCGCATATCTCCGTTACTATAGAAGATACAGCAGTGATTTTACACTCAATGTAATCAGGTCGAAGCTCTCTATTAGCTCATCCGGAAAAATTTAATCCATGTGTAATATTCATGCTTAGTTACCATGGAAACTCTCATAACAATAAAGTAAACAATCGATTTGTGCATGATTGTAGTCGTCGTCGTGGAGATTTGAAATAACCACTTTGATTGTTGAAACAATGTAATACATCCTTGGAAACATGTTTTACAAAAACATTATATAAAATTTGAAACTCGCATATCTCCGTTACTATAAAGGATAAGGCAGTGACTATACACTCAATGTAATCAGGTCGAAGCCCTCTATTGGCTCATCCGGAAAAATTTACTCCATGTGTAATATTCAGGTTTAGTTACCATGGAAACTCTCATAACAATAAAGTAAACAATCGATTTGTGCATGATTGTAGTCGTCGTCGTGGAGATTTGAAATAACCACATTGATTGTTGAAACAAAGTAATAAATCCTTGGAAACATGTTTTACAAAAACATTATATAAAATTTCAAACTCGCATATCTCCGTTACTATAGAAGATACAGCAGTGATTTTACACTCAATGTAATCAGGTCGAAGCTCTCTATTAGCTCATCCGGAAAAATTTACTCCATGTGTAATATTCAGGTTTAGTTACCATGGAAACTCTCATAACAATAAAGTAAACAATCGATTTGTGCATGATTGTAGTCGTCGTCGTGGAGATTTGAAATAACCACATTGATTGTTGAAACAAAGTAATAAATCCTTGGAAACATGTTTTACAAAAACATTATATAAAATTTCAAACTCGCATATCTCCGTTACTATAGAAGATACAGCAGTGATTTTACACTCAATGTAATCAGGTCGAAGCTCTCTATTAGCTCATCCGGAAAAATTTAATCCATGTGTAATATTCATGCTTAGTTACCATGGAAACTCTCATAACAATAAAGTAAACAATCGATTTGTGCATGATTGTAGTCGTCGTCGTGGAGATTTGAAATAACCACTTTGATTGTTGAAACAATGTAATACATCCTTGGAAATATGTTTTACAAAAACATTATATAAAATTTCAAACTCGCATATCTCCGTTACTATAGAACATACTGCAGTGATTATACACTCAATGTAATCAGGTCGAAGCCCTGTGTTGGCTCATCCGGAAAAATTTACTCCATGTGTAATATTCATGCTTAGTTACCATGGAATCTCTCATAACAATAAAGTAAACAATCGGTTTGTGCATGATTGTAGTCGTCGTCGTGGAGATTTGAAATAACCACTTTGATTGTTGAAACAATGTAATACATCCTTGGAAATATGTTTTACAAAAACATTATATAAAATTTCAAACTCGCATATCTCCGTTACTATAGAAGATACAGCAGTGATTTTACACTCAATGTAATCAGGTCGAAGCTCTCTATTAGCTCATCCGGAAAAATTTAATCCATGTGTAATATTCATGCTTAGTTACCATGGAAACTCTCATAACAATAAAGTAAACAATCGATTTGTGCATGATTGTAGTCGTCGTCGTGGAGATTTGAAATAACCACTTTGATTGTTGAAACAATGTAATACATCCTTGGAAACATGTTTTACAAAAACATTATATAAAATTTGAAACTCGCATATCTCCGTTACTATAAAGGATAAGGCAGTGACTATACACTCAATGTAATCAGGTCGAAGCCCTCTATTGGCTCATCCGGAAAAATTTATTCCATGTGTAATATTCAGGTTTAGTTACCATGGAAACTCTCATAACAATAAAGTAAACAATCGATTTGTGCATGATTGTAGTCGTCGTCGTGGAGATTTGAAATAACCACATTGATTGTTGAAACAAAGTAATAAATCCTTGGAAACATGTTTTACAAAAACATTATATAAAATTTCAAACTCGCATATCTCCGTTACTATAGAAGATACAGCAGTGATTTTACACTCAATGTAATCAGGTCGAAGCTCTCTATTAGCTCATCCGGAAACATTTACTCCATGTGTAATATTCAGGTTTAGTTACCATGGAAACTCTCATAACAATAAAGTAAACAATCGATTTGTGCATGATTGTAGTCGTCGTCGTGGAGATTTGAAATAACCACATTGATTGTTGAAACAAAGTAATAAATCCTTGGAAACATGTTTTACAAAAACATTATATAAAATTTCAAACTCGCATATCTCCGTTACTATAGAAGATACAGCAGTGATTTTACACTCAATGTAATCAGGTCGAAGCTCTCTATTAGCTCATCCGGAAAAATTTAATCCATGTGTAATATTCATGCTTAGTTACCATGGAAACTCTCATAACAATAAAGTAAACAATCGATTTGTGCATGATTGTAGTCGTCGTCGTGGAGATTTGAAATAACCACTTTGATTGTTGAAACAATGTAATACATCCTTGGAAATATGTTTTACAAAAACATTATATAAAATTTCAAACTCGCATATCTCCGTTACTATAGAACATACTGCAGTGATTATACACTCAATGTAATCAGGTCGAAGCCCTGTGTTGGCTCATCCGGAAAAATTTACTCCATGTGTAATATTCATGCTTAGTTACCATGGAATCTCTCATAACAATAAAGTAAACAATCGGTTTGTGCATGATTGTAGTCGTCGTCGTGGAGATTTGAAATAACCACTTTGATTGTTGAAACAATGTAATACATCCTTGGAAATATGTTTTACAAAAACATTATATAAAATTTCAAACTCGCATATCTCCGTTACTATAGAAGATACAGCAGTGATTTTACACTCAATGTAATCAGGTCGAAGCTCTCTATTAGCTCATCCGGAAAAATTTAATCCATGTGTAATATTCATGCTTAGTTACCATGGAAACTCTCATAACAATAAAGTAAACAATCGATTTGTGCATGATTGTAGTCGTCGTCGTGGAGATTTGAAATAACCACTTTGATTGTTGAAACAATGTAATACATCCTTGGAAACATGTTTTACAAAAACATTATATAAAATTTGAAACTCGCATATCTCCGTTACTATAAAGGATAAGGCAGTGACTATACACTCAATGTAATCAGGTCGAAGCCCTCTATTGGCTCATCCGGAAAAATTTACTCCATGTGTAATATTCAGGTTTAGTTACCATGGAAACTCTCATAACAATAAAGTAAACAATCGATTTGTGCATGATTGTAGTCGTCGTCGTGGAGATTTGAAATAACCACATTGATTGTTGAAACAAAGTAATAAATCCTTGGAAACATGTTTTACAAAAACATTATATAAAATTTCAAACTCGCATATCTCCGTTACTATAGAAGATACAGCAGTGATTTTACACTCAATGTAATCAGGTCGAAGCTCTCTATTAGCTCATCCGGAAAAATTTACTCCATGTGTAATATTCAGGTTTAGTTACCATGGAAACTCTCATAACAATAAAGTAAACAATCGATTTGTGCATGATTGTAGTCGTCGTCGTGGAGATTTGAAATAACCACATTGATTGTTGAAACAAAGTAATAAATCCTTGGAAACATGTTTTACAAAAACATTATATAAAATTTCAAACTCGCATATCTCCGTTACTATAGAAGATACAGCAGTGATTTTACACTCAATGTAATCAGGTCGAAGCTCTCTATTAGCTCATCCGGAAAAATTTAATCCATGTGTAATATTCATGCTTAGTTACCATGGAAACTCTCATAACAATAAAGTAAACAATCGATTTGTGCATGATTGTAGTCGTCGTCGTGGAGATTTGAAATAACCACTTTGATTGTTGAAACAATGTAATACATCCTTGGAAATATGTTTTACAAAAACATTATATAAAATTTCAAACTCGCATATCTCCGTTACTATAGAACATACTGCAGTGATTATACACTCAATGTAATCAGGTCGAAGCCCTGTGTTGGCTCATCCGGAAAAATTTACTCCATGTGTAATATTCATGCTTAGTTACCATGGAATCTCTCATAACAATAAAGTAAACAATCGGTTTGTGCATGATTGTAGTCGTCGTCGTGGAGATTTGAAATAACCACTTTGATTGTTGAAACAATGTAATACATCCTTGGAAATATGTTTTACAAAAACATTATATAAAATTTCAAACTCGCATATCTCCGTTACTATAGAAGATACAGCAGTGATTTTACACTCAATGTAATCAGGTCGAAGCTCTCTATTAGCTCATCCGGAAAAATTTAATCCATGTGTAATATTCATGCTTAGTTACCATGGAAACTCTCATAACAATAAAGTAAACAATCGATTTGTGCATGATTGTAGTCGTCGTCGTGGAGATTTGAAATAACCACTTTGATTGTTGAAACAATGTAATACATCCTTGGAAACATGTTTTACAAAAACATTATATAAAATTTGAAACTCGCATATCTCCGTTACTATAAAGGATAAGGCAGTGACTATACACTCAATGTAATCAGGTCGAAGCCCTCTATTGGCTCATCCGGAAAAATTTATTCCATGTGTAATATTCAGGTTTAGTTACCATGGAAACTCTCATAACAATAAAGTAAACAATCGATTTGTGCATGATTGTAGTCGTCGTCGTGGAGATTTGAAATAACCACATTGATTGTTGAAACAAAGTAATAAATCCTTGGAAACATGTTTTACAAAAACATTATATAAAATTTCAAACTCGCATATCTCCGTTACTATAGAAGATACAGCAGTGATTTTACACTCAATGTAATCAGGTCGAAGCTCTCTATTAGCTCATCCGGAAACATTTACTCCATGTGTAATATTCAGGTTTAGTTACCATGGAAACTCTCATAACAATAAAGTAAACAATCGATTTGTGCATGATTGTAGTCGTCGTCGTGGAGATTTGAAATAACCACATTGATTGTTGAAACAAAGTAATAAATCCTTGGAAACATGTTTTACAAAAACATTATATAAAATTTCAAACTCGCATATCTCCGTTACTATAGAAGATACAGCAGTGATTTTACACTCAATGTAATCAGGTCGAAGCTCTCTATTAGCTCATCCGGAAAAATTTAATCCATGTGTAATATTCATGCTTAGTTACCATGGAAACTCTCATAACAATAAAGTAAACAATCGATTTGTGCATGAATGTAGTCGTCGTCGTGGAGATTTGAAATAACCACTTTGATTGTTGAAACAATGTAATACATCCTTGGAAACATGTTTTACAAAAACATTATATAAAATTTGAAACTCGCATATCTCCGTTACTATAAAGGATAAGGCAGTGACTATACACTCAATGTAATCAGGTCGAAGCCCTCTATTGGCTCATCCGGAAAAATTTACTCCATGTGTAATATTCAGGTTTAGTTACCATGGAAACTCTCATAACAATAAAGTAAACAATCGATTTGTGCATGATTGTAGTCGTCGTCGTGGAGATTTGAAATAACCACTTTGATTGTTGAAACAATGTAATACATCCTTGGAAATATGTTTTACAAAAACATTATATAAAATTTCAAACTCGCATATCTCCGTTACTATAAAGGATAAGGCAGTGATTATACACTCAATGTAATCAGGTCGAAGCCCTCTATTGGCTCATCCGGAAAAATTTACTCCATGTGTAATATTCATGCTTAGTTACCATGGAAACTCTCATAACAATAAAGTAAACAATCGATTTGTGCATGAATGTAGTCGTCGTCGTGGAGATTTGAAATAACCGCTTTGATTGTTGAAACAATGTAATACATCCTTGGAAACATGTTTTACAAAAACATTATATAAAATTTCAAACTCGCATATCTCCGTTACTATATAGGATAAGGCAGTGACTATACACTCAATGTAATCAGGTCGAAGCCCTCTATTGGCTCATCCGGAAAAATTTACTCCATGTGTAATATTCAGGTTTAGTTACCATGGAAACTCTCATAACAATAAAGTAAACAATCGATTTGTGCATGATTGTAGTCGTCGTCGTGGAGATTTGAAATAACCACTTTGATTGTTGAAACAATGTAATACATCCTTGGAAATATGTTTTACAAAAACATTATATAAAATTTCAAACTCGCATATCTCCGTTACTATAGAACATACTGCAGTGATTATACACTCAATGTAATCAGGTCGAAGCCCTCTGTTGGCTCATCCGGAAAAATTTACTCCATGTGTAATATTCATGCTTAGTTACCATGGAAACTCTCATAACAATAAAGTAAACAATCGATTTGTGCATGAATGTAGTCGTCGTCGTGGAGATTTGAAATAACCACTTTGATTGTTGAAACAATGTAATACATCCTTGGAAATATGTTTTACAAAAACATTATATAAAATTTCAAACTCGCATATCTCCGTTACTATAGAACATACTGCAGTGATTATACACTCAATGTAATCAGGTCGAAGCCCTCTGTTGGCTCATCCGGAAAAATTTACTCCATGTGTAATATTCATGCTTAGTTACCATGGAAACTCTCATAACAATAAAGTAAACAATCGATTTGTGCATGATTGTAGTCGTCGTCGTGGAGATTTGAAATAACCACTTTGATTGTTGAAACAATGTAATACATCCTTGGAAACATGTTTTACAAAAACATTATATGAAATTTCAAACTCGCATATCTCCGTTACTATAAAGGATAAGGCAGTGACTATACACTCAATGTAATCAGGTCGAAGCCCTCTATTGGCTCATCGGGAAAAATTTACTCCATGTGTAATATTCAGGTTTAGTTACCATGGAAACTCTCATAACAATAAAGTAAACAATCGATTTGTGCATGATTGTAGTCGTCGTCGTGGATATTTGAAATAACCACTTTGATTGTTGAAACAAAGTAATACATCCTTGGAAACATGTTTTACAAAAACATTATATAAAATTTCAAACTCGCATATCTCCGTTACTATAGAACATACTGCAGTGATTATACACTCAATGTAATCAGGTCGAAGCCCTCTGTTGGCTCATCCGGAAAAATTTACTCCATGTGTAATATTCATGCTTAGTTACCATGGAAACTCTCATAACAATAAAGTAAACAATCGATTTGTGCATGATTGTAGTCGTCGTCGTGGAGATTTGAAATAACCACTTTGATTGTTGAAACAAAGTAATACATCCTTGGAAACATGTTTTACAAAAACATTATATAAAATTTCAAACTCGCATATCTCCGTTACTATAGAACATACTGCAGTGATTATACACTCAATGTAATCAGGTCGAAGCCCTCTGTTGGCTCATCCGGAAAAATTTACTCCATGTGTAATATTCATGCTTAGTTACCATGGAAACTCTCATAACAATAAAGTAAACAATCGATTTGTGCATGATTGTAGTCGTCGTCGTGGAGATTTGAAATAACCACTTTGATTGTTGAAACAATGTAATACATCCTTGGAAATATGTTTTACAAAAACATTATATAAAATTTCAAACTCGCATATCTCCGTTACTATAGAACATACTGCAGTGATTATACACTCAATGTAATCAGGTCGAAGCCCTGTGTTGGCTCATCCGGAAAAATTTACTCCATGTGTAATATTCATGCTTAGTTACCATGGAATCTCTCATAACAATAAAGTAAACAATCGGTTTGTGCATGATTGTAGTCGTCGTCGTGGAGATTTGAAATAACCACTTTGATTGTTGAAACAATGTAATACATCCTTGGAAATATGTTTTACAAAAACATTATATAAAATTTCAAACTCGCATATCTCCGTTACTATAGAAGATACAGCAGTGATTTTACACTCAATGTAATCAGGTCGAAGCTCTCTATTAGCTCATCCGGAAAAATTTAATCCATGTGTAATATTCATGCTTAGTTACCATGGAAACTCTCATAACAATAAAGTAAACAATCGATTTGTGCATGATTGTAGTCGTCGTCGTGGAGATTTGAAATAACCACTTTGATTGTTGAAACAATGTAATACATCCTTGGAAACATGTTTTACAAAAACATTATATAAAATTTGAAACTCGCATATCTCCGTTACTATAAAGGATAAGGCAGTGACTATACACTCAATGTAATCAGGTCGAAGCCCTCTATTGGCTCATCCGGAAAAATTTATTCCATGTGTAATATTCAGGTTTAGTTACCATGGAAACTCTCATAACAATAAAGTAAACAATCGATTTGTGCATGATTGTAGTCGTCGTCGTGGAGATTTGAAATAACCACATTGATTGTTGAAACAAAGTAATAAATCCTTGGAAACATGTTTTACAAAAACATTATATAAAATTTCAAACTCGCATATCTCCGTTACTATAGAAGATACAGCAGTGATTTTACACTCAATGTAATCAGGTCGAAGCTCTCTATTAGCTCATCCGGAAACATTTACTCCATGTGTAATATTCAGGTTTAGTTACCATGGAAACTCTCATAACAATAAAGTAAACAATCGATTTGTGCATGATTGTAGTCGTCGTCGTGGAGATTTGAAATAACCACATTGATTGTTGAAACAAAGTAATAAATCCTTGGAAACATGTTTTACAAAAACATTATATAAAATTTCAAACTCGCATATCTCCGTTACTATAGAAGATACAGCAGTGATTTTACACTCAATGTAATCAGGTCGAAGCTCTCTATTAGCTCATCCGGAAAAATTTAATCCATGTGTAATATTCATGCTTAGTTACCATGGAAACTCTCATAACAATAAAGTAAACAATCGATTTGTGCATGAATGTAGTCGTCGTCGTGGAGATTTGAAATAACCACTTTGATTGTTGAAACAATGTAATACATCCTTGGAAACATGTTTTACAAAAACATTATATAAAATTTGAAACTCGCATATCTCCGTTACTATAAAGGATAAGGCAGTGACTATACACTCAATGTAATCAGGTCGAAGCCCTCTATTGGCTCATCCGGAAAAATTTACTCCATGTGTAATATTCAGGTTTAGTTACCATGGAAACTCTCATAACAATAAAGTAAACAATCGATTTGTGCATGATTGTAGTCGTCGTCGTGGAGATTTGAAATAACCACTTTGATTGTTGAAACAATGTAATACATCCTTGGAAATATGTTTTACAAAAACATTATATAAAATTTCAAACTCGCATATCTCCGTTACTATAAAGGATAAGGCAGTGATTATACACTCAATGTAATCAGGTCGAAGCCCTCTATTGGCTCATCCGGAAAAATTTACTCCATGTGTAATATTCATGCTTAGTTACCATGGAAACTCTCATAACAATAAAGTAAACAATCGATTTGTGCATGAATGTAGTCGTCGTCGTGGAGATTTGAAATAACCACTTTGATTGTTGAAACAATGTAATACATCCTTGGAAACATGTTTTACAAAAACATTATATAAAATTTCAAACTCGCATATCTCCGTTACTATAAAGGATAAGGCAGTGACTATACACTCAATGTAATCAGGTCGAAGCCCTCTGTTGGCTCATCCGGAAAAATTTACTCCATGTGTAATATTCATGCTTAGTTACCATGGAAACTCTCATAACAATAAAGTAAACAATCGATTTGTGCATGATTGTAGTCGTCGTCGTGGAGATTTGAAATAACCACTTTGATTGTTGAAACAATGTAATACATCCTTGGAAACATGTTTTACAAAAACATTATATGAAATTTCAAACTCGCATATCTCCGTTACTATAAAGGATAAGGCAGTGACTATACACTCAATGTAATCAGGTCGAAGCCCTCTATTGGCTCATCGGGAAAAATTTACTCCATGTGTAATATTCAGGTTTAGTTACCATGGAAACTCTCATAACAATAAAGTAAACAATCGATTTGTGCATGATTGTAGTCGTCGTCGTGGATATTTGAAATAACCACTTTGATTGTTGAAACAAAGTAATACATCCTTGGAAACATGTTTTACAAAAACATTATATAAAATTTCAAACTCGCATATCTCCGTTACTATAGAACATACTGCAGTGATTATACACTCAATGTAATCAGGTCGAAGCCCTCTGTTGGCTCATCCGGAAAAATTTACTCCATGTGTAATATTCATGCTTAGTTACCATGGAAACTCTCATAACAATAAAGTAAACAATCGATTTGTGCATGATTGTAGTCGTCGTCGTGGAGATTTGAAATAACCACTTTGATTGTTGAAACAAAGTAATACATCCTTGGAAACATGTTTTACAAAAACATTATATAAAATTTCAAACTCGCATATCTCCGTTACTATAGAACATACTGCAGTGATTATACACTCAATGTAATCAGGTCGAAGCCCTCTGTTGGCTCATCCGGAAAAATTTACTCCATGTGTAATATTCATGCTTAGTTACCATGGAAACTCTCATAACAATAAAGTAAACAATCGATTTGTGCATGATTGTAGTCGTCGTCGTGGAGATTTGAAATAACCACTTTGATTGTTGAAACAATGTAATACATCCTTGGAAATATGTTTTACAAAAACATTATATAAAATTTCAAACTCGCATATCTCCGTTACTATAGAACATACTGCAGTGATTATACACTCAATGTAATCAGGTCGAAGCCCTGTGTTGGCTCATCCGGAAAAATTTACTCCATGTGTAATATTCATGCTTAGTTACCATGGAATCTCTCATAACAATAAAGTAAACAATCGGTTTGTGCATGATTGTAGTCGTCGTCGTGGAGATTTGAAATAACCACTTTGATTGTTGAAACAATGTAATACATCCTTGGAAATATGTTTTACAAAAACATTATATAAAATTTCAAACTCGCATATCTCCGTTACTATAGAAGATACAGCAGTGATTTTACACTCAATGTAATCAGGTCGAAGCTCTCTATTAGCTCATCCGGAAAAATTTAATCCATGTGTAATATTCATGCTTAGTTACCATGGAAACTCTCATAACAATAAAGTAAACAATCGATTTGTGCATGATTGTAGTCGTCGTCGTGGAGATTTGAAATAACCACTTTGATTGTTGAAACAATGTAATACATCCTTGGAAACATGTTTTACAAAAACATTATATAAAATTTGAAACTCGCATATCTCCGTTACTATAAAGGATAAGGCAGTGACTATACACTCAATGTAATCAGGTCGAAGCCCTCTATTGGCTCATCCGGAAAAATTTACTCCATGTGTAATATTCAGGTTTAGTTACCATGGAAACTCTCATAACAATAAAGTAAACAATCGATTTGTGCATGATTGTAGTCGTCGTCGTGGAGATTTGAAATAACCACTTTGATTGTTGAAACAATGTAATACATCCTTGGAAATATGTTTTACAAAAACATTATATAAAATTTCAAACTCGCATATCTCCGTTACTATAAAGGATAAGGCAGTGATTATACACTCAATGTAATCAGGTCGAAGCCCTCTATTGGCTCATCCGGAAAAATTTACTCCATGTGTAATATTCATGCTTAGTTACCATGGAAACTCTCATAACAATAAAGTAAACAATCGATTTGTGCATGAATGTAGTCGTCGTCGTGGAGATTTGAAATAACCACTTTGATTGTTGAAACAATGTAATACATCCTTGGAAACATGTTTTACAAAAACATTATATAAAATTTCAAACTCGCATATCTCCGTTACTATATAGGATAAGGCAGTGACTATACACTCAATGTAATCAGGTCGAAGCCCTCTATTGGCTCATCCGGAAAAATTTACTCCATGTGTAATATTCAGGTTTAGTTACCATGGAAACTCTCATAACAATAAAGTAAACAATCGATTTGTGCATGATTGTAGTCGTCGTCGTGGAGATTTGAAATAACCACTTTGATTGTTGAAACAATGTAATACATCCTTGGAAATATGTTTTACAAAAACATTATATAAAATTTCAAACTCGCATATCTCCGTTACTATAGAACATACTGCAGTGATTATACACTCAATGTAATCAGGTCGAAGCCCTCTGTTGGCTCATCCGGAAAAATTTACTCCATGTGTAATATTCATGCTTAGTTACCATGGAAACTCTCATAACAATAAAGTAAACAATCGATTTGTGCATGAATGTAGTCGTCGTCGTGGAGATTTGAAATAACCACTTTGATTGTTGAAACAATGTAATACATCCTTGGAAATATGTTTTACAAAAACATTATATAAAATTTCAAACTCGCATATCTCCGTTACTATAGAACATACTGCAGTGATTATACACTCAATGTAATCAGGTCGAAGCCCTCTGTTGGCTCATCCGGAAAAATTTACTCCATGTGTAATATTCATGCTTAGTTACCATGGAAACTCTCATAACAATAAAGTAAACAATCGATTTGTGCATGAATGTAGTCGTCGTCGTGGAGATTTGAAATAACCACTTTGATTGTTGAAACAATGTAATACATCCTTGGAAATATGTTTTACAAAAACATTACATAAAATTTCAAACTCGCATATCTCCGTTACTATAAAGGATAAGGCAGTGATTATACACTCAATGTAATCAGGTCGAAGCCCTCTATTGGCTCATCCGGAAAAATTTACTCCATGTAATATTCATGCTTAGTTACCATGGAAACTCTCATAACAATAAAGTAAACAATCGATTTGTGCATGATTGTAGTCGTCGTCGTGGAGATTTGAAATAACCACTTTGATTGTTGAAACAATGTAATACATCCTTGGAAATATGTTTTACAAAAACATTATATAAAATTTCAAACTCGCATATCTCCGTTACTATAGAACATACTGCAGTGATTATACACTCAATGTAATCAGGTCGAAGCCCTCTGTTGGCTCATCCGGAAAAATTTACTCCATGTGTAATATTCATGCTTAGTTACCATGGAAACTCTCATAACAATAAAGTAAACAATCGATTTGTGCATGATTGTAGTCGTCGTCGTGGAGATTTGAAATAAACACTTTGATTGTTGAAACAATGTAATACATCCTTGGAAATATGTTTTACAAAAACATTATATAAAATTTCAAACTCGCATATCTCCGTTACTATAGAACATACTGCAGTGATTATACACTCAATGTAATCACTTCGAAGCCCTGTGTTGGCTCATCCGGAAAAATTTACTCCATGTGTAATATTCATGCTTAGTTACCATGGAAACTCTCATAACAATAAAGTAAACAATCGGTTTGTGCATGATTGTAGTCGTCGTCGTGGAGATTTGAAATAACCACTTTGATTGTTGAAACAATGTAATACATCCTTGGAAATATGTTTTACAAAAACATTATATAAAATTTCAAACTCGCATATCTCCATTACTATAGAAGATACAGCAGTGATTTTACACTCAATGTAATCAGGTCGAAGCTCTCTATTAGCTCATTCGGAAAAATTTACTCCATGTGTAATATTCAGGTTTAGTTACCATGGAAACTCTCATAACAATAAAGTAAACAATCGATTTGTGCATGATTGTAGTCGTCGTCGTGGAGATTTGAAATAACCACATTGATTGTTGAAACAAAGTAATAAATCCTTGGAAACATGTTTTACAAAAACATTATATAAAATTTGAAACTCGCATATCTCCGTTACTATAAAGGATAAGGCAGTGACTATACACTCAATGTAATCAGGTCGAAGCCCTCTATTGGCTCATCCGGAAAAATTTACTCCATGTGTAATATTCAGGTTTAGTTACCATGGAAACTCTCATAACAATAAAGTAAACAATCGATTTGTGCATGATTGTAGTCGTCGTCGTGGAGATTTGAAATAACCACTTTGATTGTTGAAACAATGTAATACATCCTTGGAAATATGTTTTACAAAAACATTATATAAAATTTCAAACTCGCATATCTCCGTTACTATAAAGGATAAGGCAGTGATTATACACTCAATGTAATCAGGTCGAAGCCCTCTATTGGCTCATCCGGAAAAATTTACTCCATGTGTAATATTCATGCTTAGTTACCATGGAAACTCTCATAACAATAAAGTAAACAATCGATTTGTGCATGAATGTAGTCGTCGTCGTGGAGATTTGAAATAACCACTTTGATTGTTGAAACAATGTAATACATCCTTGGAAACATGTTTTACAAAAACATTATATAAAATTTCAAACTCGCATATCTCCGTTACTATATAGGATAAGGCAGTGACTATACACTCAATGTAATCAGGTCGAAGCCCTCTATTAGCTCATCCGGAAAAATTTACTCCATGTGTAATATTCAGGTTTAGTTACCATGGAAACTCTCATAACAATAAAGTAAACAATCGATTTGTGCATGATTGTAGTCGTCGTCGTGGAGATTTGAAATAACCACATTGATTGTTGAAACAAAGTAATAAATCCTTGGAAACATGTTTTACAAAAACATTATATAAAATTTCAAACTCGCATATCTCCGTTACTATAGAAGATACAGCAGTGATTTTACACTCAATGTAATCAGGTCGAAGCTCTCTATTAGCTCATCCGGAAAAATTTACTCCATGTGTAATATTCAGGTTTAGTTACCATGGAAACTCTCATAACAATAAAGTAAACAATCGATTTGTGCATGATTGTAGTCGTCGTCGTGGAGATTTGAAATAACCACATTGATTGTTGAAACAAAGTAATAAATCCTTGGAAACATGTTTTACAAAAACATTATATAAAATTTCAAACTCGCATATCTCCGTTACTATAGAAGATACAGCAGTGATTTTACACTCAATGTAATCAGGTCGAAGCTCTCTATTAGCTCATCCGGAAAAATTTAATCCATGTGTAATATTCATGCTTAGTTACCATGGAAACTCTCATAACAATAAAGTAAACAATCGATTTGTGCATGATTGTAGTCGTCGTCGTGGAGACTTGAAATAACCACTTTGATTGTTGAAACAATGTAATACATCCTTGGAAATATGTTTTACAAAAACATTATATAAAATTTCAAACTCGCATATCTCCGTTACTATAGAACATACTGCAGTGATTATACACTCAATGTAATCAGGTCGAAGCCCTCTGTTGGCTCATCCGGAAAAATTTACTCCATGTGTAATATTCATGCTTAGTTACCATGGAAACTCTCATAACAATAAAGTAAACAATCGATTTGTGCATGATTGTAGTCGTCGTCGTGGAGACTTGAAATAACCACTTTGATTGTTGAAACAATGTAATACATCCTTGGAAATATGTTTTACAAAAACATTATATAAAATTTCAAACTCGCATATCTCCGTTACTATAGAAGATACAGCAGTGATTTTACACTCAATGTAATCAGGTCGAAGCTCTCCATTAGCTCATCCGGATGCTTAGTTACCATGGAAACTCTCATAACAATAAAGTAAACAATCGATTTGTGCATGATTGTAGTCGTCGTCGTGGAGATTTGAAATAACCACTTTGATTGTTGAAACAATGTAATACATCCTTGGAAACATGTTTTACAAAAACATTATATAAAATTTCAAACTCGCATATCTCCGTTACTATAAAGGATAAGGCAGTGACTATACACTCAATGTAATCAGGTCGAAGCCCTCTATTGGCTCATCCGGAAAAATTTACTCCATGTGTAATATTCAGGTTTAGTTACCATGGAAACTCTCATAACAATAAAGTAAACAATCGATTTGTGCATGATTGTAGTCGTCGTCGTGGAGATTTGAAATAACCACTTTGATTGTTGAAACAAAGTAATACATCCTTGGAAACATGTTTTACAAAAACATTATATAAAATTTCAAACTCGCATATCTCCGTTACTATAGAACATACTGCAGTGATTATACACTCAATGTAATCAGGTCGAAGCCCTCTGTTGGCTCATCCGGAAAAATTTACTCCATGTGTAATATTCATGCTTAGTTACCATGGAAACTCTCATAACAATAAAGTAAACAATCGATTTGTGCATGATTGTAGTCGTCGTCGTGGAGACTTGAAATAACCACTTTGATTGTTGAAACAATGTAATACATCCTTGGAAATATGTTTTACAAAAACATTATATAAAATTTCAAACTCGCATATCTCCGTTACTATAGAACATACTGCAGTGATTATACACTCAATGTAATCAGGTCGAAGCCCTGTGTTGGCTCATCCGGAAAAATTTACTCCATGTGTAATATTCATGCTTAGTTACCATGGAAACTCTCATAACAATAAAGTAAACAATCGGTTTGTGCATGATTGTAGTCGTCGTCGTGGAGATTTGAAATAACCACTTTGATTGTTGAAACAATGTAATACATCCTTGGAAATATGTTTTACAAAAACATTATATAAAATTTCAAACTCGCATATCTCCGTTACTATAGAAGATACAGCAGTGATTTTACACTCAATGTAATCAGGTCGAAGCTCTCTATTAGGTCATCCGGAAAAATTTAATCCATGTGTAATATTCATGCTTAGTTACCATGGAAACTCTCATAACAATAAAGTAAACAATCGATTTGTGCATGATTGTAGTCGTCGTCGTGGAGATTTGAAATAACCACTTTGATTGTTGAAACAATGTAATACATCCTTGGAAACATGTTTTACAAAAACATTATATAAAATTTGAAACTCGCATATCTCCGTTACTATAAAGGATAAGGCAGTGACTATACACTCAATGTAATCAGGTCGAAGCCCTCTATTGGCTCATCCGGAAAAATTTACTCCATGTGTAATATTCAGGTTTAGTTACCATGGAAACTCTCATAACAATAAAGTAAACAATCGATTTGTGCATGATTGTAGTCGTCGTCGTGGAGATTTGAAATAACCACTTTGATTGTTGAAACAATGTAATACATCCTTGGAAATATGTTTTACAAAAACATTATATAAAATTTCAAACTCGCATATCTCCGTTACTATAGAAGATACAGCAGTGATTTTACACTCAATGTAATCAGGTCGAAGCTCTCTATTAGGTCATCCGGAAAAATTTAATCCATGTGTAATATTCATGCTTAGTTACCATGGAAACTCTCATAACAATAAAGTAAACAATCGATTTGTGCATGATTGTAGTCGTCGTCGTGGAGATTTGAAATAACCACTTTGATTGTTGAAACAATGTAATACATCCTTGGAAATATGTTTTACAAAAACATTATATAAAATTTCAAACTCGCATATCTCCGTTACTATAAAGGATAAGGCAGTGATTATACACTCAATGTAATCAGGTCGAAGCCCTCTATTGGCTCATCCGGAAAAATTTACTCCATGTGTAATATTCATGCTTAGTTACCATGGAAACTCTCATAACAATAAAGTAAACAATCGATTTGTGCATGAATGTAGTCGTCGTCGTGGAGATTTGAAATAACCACTTTGATTGTTGAAACAATGTAATACATCCTTGGAAACATGTTTTACAAAAACATTATATAAAATTTCAAACTCGCATATCTCCGTTACTATAAAGGATAAGGCAGTGACTATACACTCAATGTAATCAGGTCGAAGCCCTCTGTTGGCTCATCCGGAACAATTTACTCCATGTGTAATATTCATGCTTAGTTACCATGGAAACTCTCATAACAATAAAGTAAACAATCGATTTGTGCATGATTGTAGTCGTCGTCGTGGAGATTTGAAATAACCACTTTGATTGTTGAAACAATGTAATACATCCTTGGAAACATGTTTTACAAAAACATTATATGAAATTTCAAACTCGCATATCTCCGTTACTATAAAGGATAAGGCAGTGACTATACACTCAATGTAATCAGGTCGAAGCCCTCTATTGGCTCATCGGGAAAAATTTACTCCATGTGTAATATTCAGGTTTAGTTACCATGGAAACTCTCATAACAATAAAGTAAACAATCGATTTGTGCATGATTGTAGTCGTCGTCGTGGATATTTGAAATAACCACTTTGATTGTTGAAACAAAGTAATACATCCTTGGAAACATGTTTTACAAAAACATTATATAAAATTTCAAACTCGCATATCTCCGTTACTATAGAACATACTGCAGTGATTATACACTCAATGTAATCAGGTCGAAGCCCTCTGTTGGCTCATCCGGAAAAATTTACTCCATGTGTAATATTCATGCTTAGTTACCATGGAAACTCTCATAACAATAAAGTAAACAATCGATTTGTGCATGATTGTAGTCGTCGTCGTGGAGATTTGAAATAACCACTTTGATTGTTGAAACAAAGTAATACATCCTTGGAAACATGTTTTACAAAAACATTATATAAAATTTCAAACTCGCATATCTCCGTTACTATAGAACATACTGCAGTGATTATACACTCAATGTAATCAGGTCGAAGCCCTCTGTTGGCTCATCCGGAAAAATTTACTCCATGTGTAATATTCATGCTTAGTTACCATGGAAACTCTCATAACAATAAAGTAAACAATCGATTTGTGCATGATTGTAGTCGTCGTCGTGGAGATTTGAAATAACCACTTTGATTGTTGAAACAATGTAATACATCCTTGGAAATATGTTTTACAAAAACATTATATAAAATTTCAAACTCGCATATCTCCGTTACTATAGAACATACTGCAGTGATTATACACTCAATGTAATCAGGTCGAAGCCCTGTGTTGGCTCATCCGGAAAAATTTACTCCATGTGTAATATTCATGCTTAGTTACCATGGAATCTCTCATAACAATAAAGTAAACAATCGGTTTGTGCATGATTGTAGTCGTCGTCGTGGAGATTTGAAATAACCACTTTGATTGTTGAAACAATGTAATACATCCTTGGAAATATGTTTTACAAAAACATTATATAAAATTTCAAACTCGCATATCTCCGTTACTATAGAAGATACAGCAGTGATTTTACACTCAATGTAATCAGGTCGAAGCTCTCTATTAGCTCATCCGGAAAAATTTAATCCATGTGTAATATTCATGCTTAGTTACCATGGAAACTCTCATAACAATAAAGTAAACAATCGATTTGTGCATGATTGTAGTCGTCGTCGTGGAGATTTGAAATAACCACTTTGATTGTTGAAACAATGTAATACATCCTTGGAAACATGTTTTACAAAAACATTATATAAAATTTGAAACTCGCATATCTCCGTTACTATAAAGGATAAGGCAGTGACTATACACTCAATGTAATCAGGTCGAAGCCCTCTATTGGCTCATCCGGAAAAATTTACTCCATGTGTAATATTCAGGTTTAGTTACCATGGAAACTCTCATAACAATAAAGTAAACAATCGATTTGTGCATGATTGTAGTCGTCGTCGTGGAGATTTGAAATAACCACTTTGATTGTTGAAACAATGTAATACATCCTTGGAAATATGTTTTACAAAAACATTATATAAAATTTCAAACTCGCATATCTCCGTTACTATAAAGGATAAGGCAGTGATTATACACTCAATGTAATCAGGTCGAAGCCCTCTATTGGCTCATCCGGAAAAATTTACTCCATGTGTAATATTCATGCTTAGTTACCATGGAAACTCTCATAACAATAAAGTAAACAATCGATTTGTGCATGAATGTAGTCGTCGTCGTGGAGATTTGAAATAACCACTTTGATTGTTGAAACAATGTAATACATCCTTGGAAACATGTTTTACAAAAACATTATATAAAATTTCAAACTCGCATATCTCCGTTACTATATAGGATAAGGCAGTGACTATACACTCAATGTAATCAGGTCGAAGCCCTCTATTGGCTCATCCGGAAAAATTTACTCCATGTGTAATATTCAGGTTTAGTTACCATGGAAACTCTCATAACAATAAAGTAAACAATCGATTTGTGCATGATTGTAGTCGTCGTCGTGGAGATTTGAAATAACCACTTTGATTGTTGAAACAATGTAATACATCCTTGGAAATATGTTTTACAAAAACATTATATAAAATTTCAAACTCGCATATCTCCGTTACTATAGAACATACTGCAGTGATTATACACTCAATGTAATCAGGTCGAAGCCCTCTGTTGGCTCATCCGGAAAAATTTACTCCATGTGTAATATTCATGCTTAGTTACCATGGAAACTCTCATAACAATAAAGTAAACAATCGATTTGTGCATGAATGTAGTCGTCGTCGTGGAGATTTGAAATAACCACTTTGATTGTTGAAACAATGTAATACATCCTTGGAAATATGTTTTACAAAAACATTATATAAAATTTCAAACTCGCATATCTCCGTTACTATAGAACATACTGCAGTGATTATACACTCAATGTAATCAGGTCGAAGCCCTCTGTTGGCTCATCCGGAAAAATTTACTCCATGTGTAATATTCATGCTTAGTTACCATGGAAACTCTCATAACAATAAAGTAAACAATCGATTTGTGCATGAATGTAGTCGTCGTCGTGGAGATTTGAAATAACCACTTTGATTGTTGAAACAATGTAATACATCCTTGGAAATATGTTTTACAAAAACATTACATAAAATTTCAAACTCGCATATCTCCGTTACTATAAAGGATAAGGCAGTGATTATACACTCAATGTAATCAGGTCGAAGCCCTCTATTGGCTCATCCGGAAAAATTTACTCCATGTAATATTCATGCTTAGTTACCATGGAAACTCTCATAACAATAAAGTAAACAATCGATTTGTGCATGATTGTAGTCGTCGTCGTGGAGATTTGAAATAACCACTTTGATTGTTGAAACAATGTAATACATCCTTGGAAATATGTTTTACAAAAACATTATATAAAATTTCAAACTCGCATATCTCCGTTACTATAGAACATACTGCAGTGATTATACACTCAATGTAATCAGGTCGAAGCCCTCTGTTGGCTCATCCGGAAAAATTTACTCCATGTGTAATATTCATGCTTAGTTACCATGGAAACTCTCATAACAATAAAGTAAACAATCGATTTGTGCATGATTGTAGTCGTCGTCGTGGAGATTTGAAATAAACACTTTGATTGTTGAAACAATGTAATACATCCTTGGAAATATGTTTTACAAAAACATTATATAAAATTTCAAACTCGCATATCTCCGTTACTATAGAACATACTGCAGTGATTATACACTCAATGTAATCACTTCGAAGCCCTGTGTTGGCTCATCCGGAAAAATTTACTCCATGTGTAATATTCATGCTTAGTTACCATGGAAACTCTCATAACAATAAAGTAAACAATCGGTTTGTGCATGATTGTAGTCGTCGTCGTGGAGATTTGAAATAACCACTTTGATTGTTGAAACAATGTAATACATCCTTGGAAATATGTTTTACAAAAACATTATATAAAATTTCAAACTCGCATATCTCCATTACTATAGAAGATACAGCAGTGATTTTACACTCAATGTAATCAGGTCGAAGCTCTCTATTAGCTCATTCGGAAAAATTTACTCCATGTGTAATATTCAGGTTTAGTTACCATGGAAACTCTCATAACAATAAAGTAAACAATCGATTTGTGCATGATTGTAGTCGTCGTCGTGGAGATTTGAAATAACCACATTGATTGTTGAAACAAAGTAATAAATCCTTGGAAACATGTTTTACAAAAACATTATATAAAATTTGAAACTCGCATATCTCCGTTACTATAAAGGATAAGGCAGTGACTATACACTCAATGTAATCAGGTCGAAGCCCTCTATTGGCTCATCCGGAAAAATTTACTCCATGTGTAATATTCAGGTTTAGTTACCATGGAAACTCTCATAACAATAAAGTAAACAATCGATTTGTGCATGATTGTAGTCGTCGTCGTGGAGATTTGAAATAACCACTTTGATTGTTGAAACAATGTAATACATCCTTGGAAATATGTTTTACAAAAACATTATATAAAATTTCAAACTCGCATATCTCCGTTACTATAAAGGATAAGGCAGTGATTATACACTCAATGTAATCAGGTCGAAGCCCTCTATTGGCTCATCCGGAAAAATTTACTCCATGTGTAATATTCATGCTTAGTTACCATGGAAACTCTCATAACAATAAAGTAAACAATCGATTTGTGCATGAATGTAGTCGTCGTCGTGGAGATTTGAAATAACCACTTTGATTGTTGAAACAATGTAATACATCCTTGGAAACATGTTTTACAAAAACATTATATAAAATTTCAAACTCGCATATCTCCGTTACTATATAGGATAAGGCAGTGACTATACACTCAATGTAATCAGGTCGAAGCCCTCTATTAGCTCATCCGGAAAAATTTACTCCATGTGTAATATTCAGGTTTAGTTACCATGGAAACTCTCATAACAATAAAGTAAACAATCGATTTGTGCATGATTGTAGTCGTCGTCGTGGAGATTTGAAATAACCACATTGATTGTTGAAACAAAGTAATAAATCCTTGGAAACATGTTTTACAAAAACATTATATAAAATTTCAAACTCGCATATCTCCGTTACTATAGAAGATACAGCAGTGATTTTACACTCAATGTAATCAGGTCGAAGCTCTCTATTAGCTCATCCGGAAAAATTTACTCCATGTGTAATATTCAGGTTTAGTTACCATGGAAACTCTCATAACAATAAAGTAAACAATCGATTTGTGCATGATTGTAGTCGTCGTCGTGGAGATTTGAAATAACCACATTGATTGTTGAAACAAAGTAATAAATCCTTGGAAACATGTTTTACAAAAACATTATATAAAATTTCAAACTCGCATATCTCCGTTACTATAGAAGATACAGCAGTGATTTTACACTCAATGTAATCAGGTCGAAGCTCTCTATTAGCTCATCCGGAAAAATTTAATCCATGTGTAATATTCATGCTTAGTTACCATGGAAACTCTCATAACAATAAAGTAAACAATCGATTTGTGCATGATTGTAGTCGTCGTCGTGGAGACTTGAAATAACCACTTTGATTGTTGAAACAATGTAATACATCCTTGGAAATATGTTTTACAAAAACATTATATAAAATTTCAAACTCGCATATCTCCGTTACTATAGAACATACTGCAGTGATTATACACTCAATGTAATCAGGTCGAAGCCCTCTGTTGGCTCATCCGGAAAAATTTACTCCATGTGTAATATTCATGCTTAGTTACCATGGAAACTCTCATAACAATAAAGTAAACAATCGATTTGTGCATGATTGTAGTCGTCGTCGTGGAGACTTGAAATAACCACTTTGATTGTTGAAACAATGTAATACATCCTTGGAAATATGTTTTACAAAAACATTATATAAAATTTCAAACTCGCATATCTCCGTTACTATAGAAGATACAGCAGTGATTTTACACTCAATGTAATCAGGTCGAAGCTCTCCATTAGCTCATCCGGATGCTTAGTTACCATGGAAACTCTCATAACAATAAAGTAAACAATCGATTTGTGCATGATTGTAGTCGTCGTCGTGGAGATTTGAAATAACCACTTTGATTGTTGAAACAATGTAATACATCCTTGGAAACATGTTTTACAAAAACATTATATAAAATTTCAAACTCGCATATCTCCGTTACTATAAAGGATAAGGCAGTGACTATACACTCAATGTAATCAGGTCGAAGCCCTCTATTGGCTCATCCGGAAAAATTTACTCCATGTGTAATATTCAGGTTTAGTTACCATGGAAACTCTCATAACAATAAAGTAAACAATCGATTTGTGCATGATTGTAGTCGTCGTCGTGGAGATTTGAAATAACCACTTTGATTGTTGAAACAAAGTAATACATCCTTGGAAACATGTTTTACAAAAACATTATATAAAATTTCAAACTCGCATATCTCCGTTACTATAGAACATACTGCAGTGATTATACACTCAATGTAATCAGGTCGAAGCCCTCTGTTGGCTCATCCGGAAAAATTTACTCCATGTGTAATATTCATGCTTAGTTACCATGGAAACTCTCATAACAATAAAGTAAACAATCGATTTGTGCATGATTGTAGTCGTCGTCGTGGAGACTTGAAATAACCACTTTGATTGTTGAAACAATGTAATACATCCTTGGAAATATGTTTTACAAAAACATTATATAAAATTTCAAACTCGCATATCTCCGTTACTATAGAACATACTGCAGTGATTATACACTCAATGTAATCAGGTCGAAGCCCTGTGTTGGCTCATCCGGAAAAATTTACTCCATGTGTAATATTCATGCTTAGTTACCATGGAAACTCTCATAACAATAAAGTAAACAATCGGTTTGTGCATGATTGTAGTCGTCGTCGTGGAGATTTGAAATAACCACTTTGATTGTTGAAACAATGTAATACATCCTTGGAAATATGTTTTACAAAAACATTATATAAAATTTCAAACTCGCATATCTCCGTTACTATAGAAGATACAGCAGTGATTTTACACTCAATGTAATCAGGTCGAAGCTCTCTATTAGGTCATCCGGAAAAATTTAATCCATGTGTAATATTCATGCTTAGTTACCATGGAAACTCTCATAACAATAAAGTAAACAATCGATTTGTGCATGATTGTAGTCGTCGTCGTGGAGATTTGAAATAACCACTTTGATTGTTGAAACAATGTAATACATCCTTGGAAACATGTTTTACAAAAACATTATATAAAATTTGAAACTCGCATATCTCCGTTACTATAAAGGATAAGGCAGTGACTATACACTCAATGTAATCAGGTCGAAGCCCTCTATTGGCTCATCCGGAAAAATTTACTCCATGTGTAATATTCAGGTTTAGTTACCATGGAAACTCTCATAACAATAAAGTAAACAATCGATTTGTGCATGATTGTAGTCGTCGTCGTGGAGATTTGAAATAACCACTTTGATTGTTGAAACAATGTAATACATCCTTGGAAATATGTTTTACAAAAACATTATATAAAATTTCAAACTCGCATATCTCCGTTACTATAGAAGATACAGCAGTGATTTTACACTCAATGTAATCAGGTCGAAGCTCTCTATTAGGTCATCCGGAAAAATTTAATCCATGTGTAATATTCATGCTTAGTTACCATGGAAACTCTCATAACAATAAAGTAAACAATCGATTTGTGCATGATTGTAGTCGTCGTCGTGGAGATTTGAAATAACCACTTTGATTGTTGAAACAATGTAATACATCCTTGGAAATATGTTTTACAAAAACATTATATAAAATTTCAAACTCGCATATCTCCGTTACTATAGAAGATACAGCAGTGATTTTACACTCAATGTAATCAGGTCGAAGCTCTCTATTAGCTCATCCGGAAAAATTTAATCCATGTGTAATATTCATGCTTAGTTACCATGGAAACTATCATAACAATAAAGTAAACAATCGATTTGTGCATGATTGTAGTCGTCGTCGTGGAGATTTGAAATAACCACTTTGATTGTTGAAACAATGTAATACATCCTTGGAAACATGTTTTACAAAAACATTATATAAAATTTCAAACTCGCATATCTCCGTTACTATAAAGGATAAGGCAGTGACTATACACTCAATGTAATCAGGTCGAAGCCCTCTATTGGCTCATCCGGAAAAATTTACTCCATGTGTAATATTCAGGTTTAGTTACCATGGAAACTCTCATAACAATAAAGTAAACAATCGATTTGTGCATGATTGTAGTCGTCGTCGTGGAGATTTGAAATAACCACTTTGATTGTTGAAACAATGTAATACATCCTTGGAAATATGTTTTACAAAAACATTATATAAAATTTCAAACTCGCATATCTCCGTTACTATAGAACATACTGCAGTGATTATACACTCAATGTAATCAGGTCGAAGCCCTCTGTTGGCTCATCCGGAAAAATTTACTCCATGTGTAATATTCATGCTTAGTTACCATGGAAACTCTCATAACAATAAAGTAAACAATCGATTTGTGCATGAATGTAGTCGTCGTCGTGGAGATTTGAAATAACCACTTTGATTGTTGAAACAATGTAATACATCCTTGGAAATATGTTTTACAAAAACATTATATAAAATTTCAAACTCGCATATCTCCGTTACTATAGAACATACTGCAGTGATTATACACTCAATGTAATCAGGTCGAAGCCCTCTGTTGGCTCATCCGGAAAAATTTACTCCATGTGTAATATTCATGCTTAGTTACCATGGAAACTCTCATGACAATAAAGTAAACAATCGATTTGTGCATGAATGTAGTCGTCGTCGTGGAGATTTGAAATAACCACTTTGATTGTTGAAACAATGTAATACATCCTTGGAAATATGTTTTACAAAAACATTATATAAAATTTCAAACTCGCATATCTACGTTACTATAAAGGATAAGGCAGTGATTATACACTCAATGTAATCAGGTCGAAGCCCTCTATTGGCTCATCCGGAAAAATTTACTCCATGTGTAATATTCATGCTTAGTTACCATGGAAACTCTCATAACAATAAAGTAAACAATCGATTTGTGCATGATTGTAGTCGTCGTCGTGGAGATTTGAAATAACCACTTTGATTGTTGAAACAATGTAATACATCCTTGGAAATATGTTTTACAAAAACATTATATAAAATTTCAAACTCGCATATCTCCGTTACTATAGAACATACTGCAGTGATTATACACTCAATGTAATCAGGTCGAAGCCCTCTGTTGGCTCATCCGGAAAAATTTACTCCATGTGTAATATTCATGCTTAGTTACCATGGAAACTCTCATAACAATAAAGTAAACAATCGATTTGTGCATGATTGTAGTCGTCGTCGTGGAGATTTGAAATAAACACTTTGATTGTTGAAACAATGTAATACATCCTTGGAAATATGTTTTACAAAAACATTATATAAAATTTCAAACTCGCATATCTCCGTTACTATAGAACATACTGCAGTGATTATACACTCAATGTAATCAGGTCGAAGCCCTGTGTTGGCTCATCCGGAAAAATTTACTCCATGTGTAATATTCATGCTTAGTTACCATGGAAACTCTCATAACAATAAAGTAAACAATCGGTTTGTGCATGATTGTAGTCGTCGTCGTGGAGATTTGAAATAACCACTTTGATTGTTGAAACAATGTAATACATCCTTGGAAATATGTTTTACAAAAACATTATATAAAATTTCAAACTCGCATATCTCCGTTACTATAGAAGATACAGCAGTGATTTTACACTCAATGTAATCAGGTCGAAGCTCTCTATTAGCTCATCCGGAAAAATTTACTCCATGTGTAATATTCAGGTTTAGTTACCATGGAAACTCTCATAACAATAAAGTAAACAATCGATTTGTGCATGATTGTAGTCGTCGTCGTGGAGATTTGAAATAACCACATTGATTGTTGAAACAAAGTAATAAATCCTTGGAAACATGTTTTACAAAAACATTATATAAAATTTCAAACTCGCATATCTCCGTTACTATAGAAGATACAGCAGTGATTTTACACTCAATGTAATCAGGTCGAAGCTCTCTATTGGCTCATCGGGAAAAATTTACTCCATGTGTAATATTCAGGTTTAGTTACCATGGAAACTCTCATAACAATAAAGTAAACAATCGATTTGTGCATGATTGTAGTCGTCGTCGTGGAGATTTGAAATAACCACTTTGATTGTTGAAACAAAGTAATACATCCTTGGAAACATGTTTTACAAAAACATTATATAAAATTTCAAACTCGCATATCTCCGTTACTATAGAACATACTGCAGTGATTATACACTCAATGTAATCAGGTCGAAGCCCTCTGTTGGCTCATCCGGAAAAATTTACTCCATGTGTAATATTCATGCTTAGTTACCATGGAAACTCTCATAACAATAAAGTAAACAATCGATTTGTGCATGATTGTAGTCGTCGTCGTGGAGATTTGAAATAACCACTTTGATTGTTGAAACAATGTAATACATCCTTGGAAATATGTTTTACAAAAACATTATATAAAATTTCAAACTCGCATATCTCCGTTACTATAGAACATACTGCAGTGATTATACACTCAATGTAATCAGGTCGAAGCCCTGTGTTGGCTCATCCGGAAAAATTTACTCCATGTGTAATATTCATGCTTAGTTACCATGGAATCTCTCATAACAATAAAGTAAACAATCGGTTTGTGCATGATTGTAGTCGTCGTCGTGGAGATTTGAAATAACCACTTTGATTGTTGAAACAATGTAATACATCCTTGGAAATATGTTTTACAAAAACATTATATAAAATTTCAAACTCGCATATCTCCGTTACTATAGAAGATACAGCAGTGATTTTACACTCAATGTAATCAGGTCGAAGCTCTCTATTAGCTCATCCGGAAAAATTTAATCCATGTGTAATATTCATGCTTAGTTACCATGGAAACTCTCATAACAATAAAGTAAACAATCGATTTGTGCATGATTGTAGTCGTCGTCGTGGAGATTTGAAATAACCACTTTGATTGTTGAAACAATGTAATACATCCTTGGAAACATGTTTTACAAAAACATTATATAAAATTTGAAACTCGCATATCTCCGTTACTATAAAGGATAAGGCAGTGACTATACACTCAATGTAATCAGGTCGAAGCCCTCTATTGGCTCATCCGGAAAAATTTACTCCATGTGTAATATTCAGGTTTAGTTACCATGGAAACTCTCATAACAATAAAGTAAACAATCGATTTGTGCATGATTGTAGTCGTCGTCGTGGAGATTTGAAATAACCACTTTGATTGTTGAAACAATGTAATACATCCTTGGAAATATGTTTTACAAAAACATTATATAAAATTTCAAACTCGCATATCTCCGTTACTATAAAGGATAAGGCAGTGATTATACACTCAATGTAATCAGGTAGAAGCCCTCTATTGGCTCATCCGGAAAAATTTACTCCATGTGTAATATTCATGCTTAGTTACCATGGAAACTCTCATAACAATAAAGTAAACAATCGATTTGTGCATGAATGTAGTCGTCGTCGTGGAGATTTGAAATAACCACTTTGATTGTTGAAACAATGTAATACATCCTTGGAAACATGTTTTACAAAAACATTATATAAAATTTCAAACTCGCATATCTCCGTTACTATATAGGATAAGGCAGTGACTATACACTCAATGTAATCAGGTCGAAGCCCTCTATTGGCTCATCCGGAAAAATTTACTCCATGTGTAATATTCAGGTTTAGTTACCATGGAAACTCTCATAACAATAAAGTAAACAATCGATTTGTGCATGATTGTAGTCGTCGTCGTGGAGATTTGAAATAACCACTTTGATTGTTGAAACAATGTAATACATCCTTGGAAATATGTTTTACAAAAACATTATATAAAATTTCAAACTCGCATATCTCCGTTACTATAGAAGATACAGCAGTGATTTTACACTCAATGTAATCAGGTCGAAGCTCTCTATTAGCTCATCCGGAAAAATTTACTCCATGTGTAATATTCAGGTTTAGTTACCATGGAAACTCTCATAACAATAAAGTAAACAATCGATTTGTGCATGATTGTAGTCGTCGTCGTGGAGATTTGAAATAACCACATTGATTGTTGAAACAAAGTAATAAATCCTTGGAAACATGTTTTACAAAAACATTATATAAAATTTCAAACTCGCATATCTCCGTTACTATAGAAGATACAGCAGTGATTTTACACTCAATGTAATCAGGTCGAAGCTCTCTATTAGCTCATCCGGAAAAATTTAATCCATGTGTAATATTCATGCTTAGTTACCATGGAAACTCTCATAACAATAAAGTAAACAATCGATTTGTGCATGATTGTAGTCGTCGTCGTGGAGATTTGAAATAACCACTTTGATTGTTGAAACAATGTAATACATCCTTGGAAACATGTTTTACAAAAACATTATATAAAATTTGAAACTCGCATATCTCCGTTACTATAAAGGATAAGGCAGTGACTATACACTCAATGTAATCAGGTCGAAGCCCTCTATTGGCTCATCCGGAAAAATTTACTCCATGTGTAATATTCAGGTTTAGTTACCATGGAAACTCTCATAACAATAAAGTAAACAATCGATTTGTGCATGATTGTAGTCGTCGTCGTGGAGATTTGAAATAACCACATTGATTGTTGAAACAAAGTAATAAATCCTTGGAAACATGTTTTACAAAAACATTATATAAAATTTCAAACTCGCATATCTCCGTTACTATAGAAGATACAGCAGTGATTTTACACTCAATGTAATCAGGTCGAAGCTCTCTATTAGCTCATCCGGAAAAATTTACTCCATGTGTAATATTCAGGTTTAGTTACCATGGAAACTCTCATAACAATAAAGTAAACAATCGATTTGTGCATGATTGTAGTCGTCGTCGTGGAGATTTGAAATAACCACATTGATTGTTGAAACAAAGTAATAAATCCTTGGAAACATGTTTTACAAAAACATTATATAAAATTTCAAACTCGCATATCTCCGTTACTATAGAAGATACAGCAGTGATTTTACACTCAATGTAATCAGGTCGAAGCTCTCTATTAGCTCATCCGGAAAAATTTAATCCATGTGTAATATTCATGCTTAGTTACCATGGAAACTCTCATAACAATAAAGTAAACAATCGATTTGTGCATGATTGTAGTCGTCGTCGTGGAGATTTGAAATAACCACTTTGATTGTTGAAACAATGTAATACATCCTTGGAAATATGTTTTACAAAAACATTATATAAAATTTCAAACTCGCATATCTCCGTTACTATAGAACATACTGCAGTGATTATACACTCAATGTAATCAGGTCGAAGCCCTGTGTTGGCTCATCCGGAAAAATTTACTCCATGTGTAATATTCATGCTTAGTTACCATGGAATCTCTCATAACAATAAAGTAAACAATCGGTTTGTGCATGATTGTAGTCGTCGTCGTGGAGATTTGAAATAACCACTTTGATTGTTGAAACAATGTAATACATCCTTGGAAATATGTTTTACAAAAACATTATATAAAATTTCAAACTCGCATATCTCCGTTACTATAGAAGATACAGCAGTGATTTTACACTCAATGTAATCAGGTCGAAGCTCTCTATTAGCTCATCCGGAAAAATTTAATCCATGTGTAATATTCATGCTTAGTTACCATGGAAACTCTCATAACAATAAAGTAAACAATCGATTTGTGCATGATTGTAGTCGTCGTCGTGGAGATTTGAAATAACCACTTTGATTGTTGAAACAATGTAATACATCCTTGGAAACATGTTTTACAAAAACATTATATAAAATTTGAAACTCGCATATCTCCGTTACTATAAAGGATAAGGCAGTGACTATACACTCAATGTAATCAGGTCGAAGCCCTCTATTGGCTCATCCGGAAAAATTTATTCCATGTGTAATGTTCAGGTTTAGTTACCATGGAAACTCTCATAACAATAAAGTAAACAATCGATTTGTGCATGATTGTAGTCGTCGTCGTGGAGATTTGAAATAACCACATTGATTGTTGAAACAAAGTAATAAATCCTTGGAAACATGTTTTACAAAAACATTATATAAAATTTCAAACTCGCATATCTCCGTTACTATAGAAGATACAGCAGTGATTTTACACTCAATGTAATCAGGTCGAAGCTCTCTATTAGCTCATCCGGAAACATTTACTCCATGTGTAATATTCAGGTTTAGTTACCATGGAAACTCTCATAACAATAAAGTAAACAATCGATTTGTGCATGATTGTAGTCGTCGTCGTGGAGATTTGAAATAACCACATTGATTGTTGAAACAAAGTAATAAATCCTTGGAAACATGTTTTACAAAAACATTATATAAAATTTCAAACTCGCATATCTCCGTTACTATAGAAGATACAGCAGTGATTTTACACTCAATGTAATCAGGTCGAAGCTCTCTATTAGCTCATCCGGAAAAATTTAATCCATGTGTAATATTCATGCTTAGTTACCATGGAAACTCTCATAACAATAAAGTAAACAATCGATTTGTGCATGAATGTAGTCGTCGTCGTGGAGATTTGAAATAACCACTTTGATTGTTGAAACAATGTAATACATCCTTGGAAACATGTTTTACAAAAACATTATATAAAATTTGAAACTCGCATATCTCCGTTACTATAAAGGATAAGGCAGTGACTATACACTCAATGTAATCAGGTCGAAGCCCTCTATTGGCTCATCCGGAAAAATTTACTCCATGTGTAATATTCAGGTTTAGTTACCATGGAAACTCTCATAACAATAAAGTAAACAATCGATTTGTGCATGATTGTAGTCGTCGTCGTGGAGATTTGAAATAACCACTTTGATTGTTGAAACAATGTAATACATCCTTGGAAATATGTTTTACAAAAACATTATATAAAATTTCAAACTCGCATATCTCCGTTACTATAAAGGATAAGGCAGTGATTATACACTCAATGTAATCAGGTAGAAGCCCTCTATTGGCTCATCCGGAAAAATTTACTCCATGTGTAATATTCATGCTTAGTTACCATGGAAACTCTCATAACAATAAAGTAAACAATCGATTTGTGCATGAATGTAGTCGTCGTCGTGGAGATTTGAAATAACCACTTTGATTGTTGAAACAATGTAATACATCCTTGGAAACATGTTTTACAAAAACATTATATAAAATTTCAAACTCGCATATCTCCGTTACTATATAGGATAAGGCAGTGACTATACACTCAATGTAATCAGGTCGAAGCCCTCTATTGGCTCATCCGGAAAAATTTACTCCATGTGTAATATTCAGGTTTAGTTACCATGGAAACTCTCATAACAATAAAGTAAACAATCGATTTGTGCATGATTGTAGTCGTCGTCGTGGAGATTTGAAATAACCACTTTGATTGTTGAAACAATGTAATACATCCTTGGAAATATGTTTTACAAAAACATTATATAAAATTTCAAACTCGCATATCTCCGTTACTATAGAAGATACAGCAGTGATTTTACACTCAATGTAATCAGGTCGAAGCTCTCTATTAGCTCATCCGGAAAAATTTACTCCATGTGTAATATTCAGGTTTAGTTACCATGGAAACTCTCATAACAATAAAGTAAACAATCGATTTGTGCATGATTGTAGTCGTCGTCGTGGAGATTTGAAATAACCACATTGATTGTTGAAACAAAGTAATAAATCCTTGGAAACATGTTTTACAAAAACATTATATAAAATTTCAAACTCGCATATCTCCGTTACTATAGAAGATACAGCAGTGATTTTACACTCAATGTAATCAGGTCGAAGCTCTCTATTAGCTCATCCGGAAAAATTTAATCCATGTGTAATATTCATGCTTAGTTACCATGGAAACTCTCATAACAATAAAGTAAACAATCGATTTGTGCATGATTGTAGTCGTCGTCGTGGAGATTTGAAATAACCACTTTGATTGTTGAAACAATGTAATACATCCTTGGAAACATGTTTTACAAAAACATTATATAAAATTTGAAACTCGCATATCTCCGTTACTATAAAGGATAAGGCAGTGACTATACACTCAATGTAATCAGGTCGAAGCCCTCTATTGGCTCATCCGGAAAAATTTACTCCATGTGTAATATTCAGGTTTAGTTACCATGGAAACTCTCATAACAATAAAGTAAACAATCGATTTGTGCATGATTGTAGTCGTCGTCGTGGAGATTTGAAATAACCACATTGATTGTTGAAACAAAGTAATAAATCCTTGGAAACATGTTTTACAAAAACATTATATAAAATTTCAAACTCGCATATCTCCGTTACTATAGAAGATACAGCAGTGATTTTACACTCAATGTAATCAGGTCGAAGCTCTCTATTAGCTCATCCGGAAAAATTTACTCCATGTGTAATATTCAGGTTTAGTTACCATGGAAACTCTCATAACAATAAAGTAAACAATCGATTTGTGCATGATTGTAGTCGTCGTCGTGGAGATTTGAAATAACCACATTGATTGTTGAAACAAAGTAATAAATCCTTGGAAACATGTTTTACAAAAACATTATATAAAATTTCAAACTCGCATATCTCCGTTACTATAGAAGATACAGCAGTGATTTTACACTCAATGTAATCAGGTCGAAGCTCTCTATTAGCTCATCCGGAAAAATTTAATCCATGTGTAATATTCATGCTTAGTTACCATGGAAACTCTCATAACAATAAAGTAAACAATCGATTTGTGCATGATTGTAGTCGTCGTCGTGGAGATTTGAAATAACCACTTTGATTGTTGAAACAATGTAATACATCCTTGGAAATATGTTTTACAAAAACATTATATAAAATTTCAAACTCGCATATCTCCGTTACTATAGAACATACTGCAGTGATTATACACTCAATGTAATCAGGTCGAAGCCCTGTGTTGGCTCATCCGGAAAAATTTACTCCATGTGTAATATTCATGCTTAGTTACCATGGAATCTCTCATAACAATAAAGTAAACAATCGGTTTGTGCATGATTGTAGTCGTCGTCGTGGAGATTTGAAATAACCACTTTGATTGTTGAAACAATGTAATACATCCTTGGAAATATGTTTTACAAAAACATTATATAAAATTTCAAACTCGCATATCTCCGTTACTATAGAAGATACAGCAGTGATTTTACACTCAATGTAATCAGGTCGAAGCTCTCTATTAGCTCATCCGGAAAAATTTAATCCATGTGTAATATTCATGCTTAGTTACCATGGAAACTCTCATAACAATAAAGTAAACAATCGATTTGTGCATGATTGTAGTCGTCGTCGTGGAGATTTGAAATAACCACTTTGATTGTTGAAACAATGTAATACATCCTTGGAAACATGTTTTACAAAAACATTATATAAAATTTGAAACTCGCATATCTCCGTTACTATAAAGGATAAGGCAGTGACTATACACTCAATGTAATCAGGTCGAAGCCCTCTATTGGCTCATCCGGAAAAATTTATTCCATGTGTAATGTTCAGGTTTAGTTACCATGGAAACTCTCATAACAATAAAGTAAACAATCGATTTGTGCATGATTGTAGTCGTCGTCGTGGAGATTTGAAATAACCACATTGATTGTTGAAACAAAGTAATAAATCCTTGGAAACATGTTTTACAAAAACATTATATAAAATTTCAAACTCGCATATCTCCGTTACTATAGAAGATACAGCAGTGATTTTACACTCAATGTAATCAGGTCGAAGCTCTCTATTAGCTCATCCGGAAACATTTACTCCATGTGTAATATTCAGGTTTAGTTACCATGGAAACTCTCATAACAATAAAGTAAACAATCGATTTGTGCATGATTGTAGTCGTCGTCGTGGAGATTTGAAATAACCACATTGATTGTTGAAACAAAGTAATAAATCCTTGGAAACATGTTTTACAAAAACATTATATAAAATTTCAAACTCGCATATCTCCGTTACTATAGAAGATACAGCAGTGATTTTACACTCAATGTAATCAGGTCGAAGCTCTCTATTAGCTCATCCGGAAAAATTTAATCCATGTGTAATATTCATGCTTAGTTACCATGGAAACTCTCATAACAATAAAGTAAACAATCGATTTGTGCATGAATGTAGTCGTCGTCGTGGAGATTTGAAATAACCACTTTGATTGTTGAAACAATGTAATACATCCTTGGAAACATGTTTTACAAAAACATTATATAAAATTTGAAACTCGCATATCTACGTTACTATAAAGGATAAGGCAGTGACTATACACTCAATGTAATCAGGTCGAAGCCCTCTATTGGCTCATCCGGAAAAATTTACTCCATGTGTAATATTCAGGTTTAGTTACCATGGAAACTCTCATAACAATAAAGTAAACAATCGATTTGTGCATGATTGTAGTCGTCGTCGTGGAGATTTGAAATAACCACTTTGATTGTTGAAACAATGTAATACATCCTTGGAAATATGTTTTACAAAAACATTATATAAAATTTCAAACTCGCATATCTCCGTTACTATAAAGGATAAGGCAGTGATTATACACTCAATGTAATCAGGTCGAAGCCCTCTATTGGCTCATCCGGAAAAATTTACTCCATGTGTAATATTCATGCTTAGTTACCATGGAAACTCTCATAACAATAAAGTAAACAATCGATTTGTGCATGAATGTAGTCGTCGTCGTGGAGATTTGAAATAACCACTTTGATTGTTGAAACAATGTAATACATCCTTGGAAACATGTTTTACAAAAACATTATATAAAATTTCAAACTCGCATATCTCCGTTACTATATAGGATAAGGCAGTGACTATACACTCAATGTAATCAGGTCGAAGCCCTCTATTGGCTCATCCGGAAAAATTTACTCCATGTGTAATATTCAGGTTTAGTTACCATGGAAACTCTCATAACAATAAAGTAAACAATCGATTTGTGCATGATTGTAGTCGTCGTCGTGGAGATTTGAAATAACCACTTTGATTGTTGAAACAATGTAATACATCCTTGGAAATATGTTTTACAAAAACATTATATAAAATTTCAAACTCGCATATCTCCGTTACTATAGAACATACTGCAGTGATTATACACTCAATGTAATCAGGTCGAAGCCCTCTGTTGGCTCATCCGGAAAAATTTACTCCATGTGTAATATTCATGCTTAGTTACCATGGAAACTCTCATAACAATAAAGTAAACAATCGATTTGTGCATGAATGTAGTCGTCGTCGTGGAGATTTGAAATAACCACTTTGATTGTTGAAACAATGTAATACATCCTTGGAAATATGTTTTACAAAAACATTATATAAAATTTCAAACTCGCATATCTCCGTTACTATAGAACATACTGCAGTGATTATACACTCAATGTAATCAGGTCGAAGCCCTCTGTTGGCTCATCCGGAAAAATTTACTCCATGTGTAATATTCATGCTTAGTTACCATGGAAACTCTCATAACAATAAAGTAAACAATCGATTTGTGCATGATTGTAGTCGTCGTCGTGGAGATTTGAAATAACCACTTTGATTGTTGAAACAATGTAATACATCCTTGGAAACATGTTTTACAAAAACATTATATGAAATTTCAAACTCGCATATCTCCGTTACTATAAAGGATAAGGCAGTGACTATACACTCAATGTAATCAGGTCGAAGCCCTCTATTGGCTCATCGGGAAAAATTTACTCCATGTGTAATATTCAGGTTTAGTTACCATGGAAACTCTCATAACAATAAAGTAAACAATCGATTTGTGCATGATTGTAGTCGTCGTCGTGGATATTTGAAATAACCACTTTGATTGTTGAAACAAAGTAATACATCCTTGGAAACATGTTTTACAAAAACATTATATAAAATTTCAAACTCGCATATCTCCGTTACTATAGAACATACTGCAGTGATTATACACTCAATGTAATCAGGTCGAAGCCCTCTGTTGGCTCATCCGGAAAAATTTACTCCATGTGTAATATTCATGCTTAGTTACCATGGAAACTCTCATAACAATAAAGTAAACAATCGATTTGTGCATGATTGTAGTCGTCGTCGTGGAGATTTGAAATAAACACTTTGATTGTTGAAACAATGTAATACATCCTTGGAAATATGTTTTACAAAAACATTATATAAAATTTCAAACTCGCATATCTCCGTTACTATAGAACATACTGCAGTGATTATACACTCAATGTAATCAGGTCGAAGCCCTGTGTTGGCTCATCCGGAAAAATTTACTCCATGTGTAATATTCATGCTTAGTTACCATGGAAACTCTCATAACAATAAAGTAAACAATCGGTTTGTGCATGATTGTAGTCGTCGTCGTGGAGATTTGAAATAACCACTTTGATTGTTGAAACAATGTAATACATCCTTGGAAATATGTTTTACAAAAACATTATATAAAATTTCAAACTCGCATATCTCCGTTACTATAGAAGATACAGCAGTGATTTTACACTCAATGTAATCAGGTCGAAGCTCTCTATTAGCTCATCCGGAAAAATTTACTCCATGTGTAATATTCAGGTTTAGTTACCATGGAAACTCTCATAACAATAAAGTAAACAATCGATTTGTGCATGATTGTAGTCGTCGTCGTGGAGATTTGAAATAACCACATTGATTGTTGAAACAAAGTAATAAATCCTTGGAAACATGTTTTACAAAAACATTATATAAAATTTCAAACTCGCATATCTCCGTTACTATAGAAGATACAGCAGTGATTTTACACTCAATGTAATCAGGTCGAAGCTCTCTATTGGCTCATCGGGAAAAATTTACTCCATGTGTAATATTCAGGTTTAGTTACCATGGAAACTCTCATAACAATAAAGTAAACAATCGATTTGTGCATGATTGTAGTCGTCGTCGTGGAGATTTGAAATAACCACTTTGATTGTTGAAACAAAGTAATACATCCTTGGAAACATGTTTTACAAAAACATTATATAAAATTTCAAACTCGCATATCTCCGTTACTATAGAACATACTGCAGTGATTATACACTCAATGTAATCAGGTCGAAGCCCTGTGTTGGCTCATCCGGAAAAATTTACTCCATGTGTAATATTCATGCTTAGTTACCATGGAATCTCTCATAACAATAAAGTAAACAATCGGTTTGTGCATGATTGTAGTCGTCGTCGTGGAGATTTGAAATAACCACTTTGATTGTTGAAACAATGTAATACATCCTTGGAAATATGTTTTACAAAAACATTATATAAAATTTCAAACTCGCATATCTCCGTTACTATAGAAGATACAGCAGTGATTTTACACTCAATGTAATCAGGTCGAAGCTCTCTATTAGCTCATCCGGAAAAATTTAATCCATGTGTAATATTCATGCTTAGTTACCATGGAAACTCTCATAACAATAAAGTAAACAATCGATTTGTGCATGATTGTAGTCGTCGTCGTGGAGATTTGAAATAACCACTTTGATTGTTGAAACAATGTAATACATCCTTGGAAACATGTTTTACAAAAACATTATATAAAATTTGAAACTCGCATATCTCCGTTACTATAAAGGATAAGGCAGTGACTATACACTCAATGTAATCAGGTCGAAGCCCTCTATTGGCTCATCCGGAAAAATTTACTCCATGTGTAATATTCAGGTTTAGTTACCATGGAAACTCTCATAACAATAAAGTAAACAATCGATTTGTGCATGATTGTAGTCGTCGTCGTGGAGATTTGAAATAACCACTTTGATTGTTGAAACAATGTAATACATCCTTGGAAATATGTTTTACAAAAACATTATATAAAATTTCAAACTCGCATATCTCCGTTACTATAAAGGATAAGGCAGTGATTATACACTCAATGTAATCAGGTAGAAGCCCTCTATTGGCTCATCCGGAAAAATTTACTCCATGTGTAATATTCATGCTTAGTTACCATGGAAACTCTCATAACAATAAAGTAAACAATCGATTTGTGCATGAATGTAGTCGTCGTCGTGGAGATTTGAAATAACCACTTTGATTGTTGAAACAATGTAATACATCCTTGGAAACATGTTTTACAAAAACATTATATAAAATTTCAAACTCGCATATCTCCGTTACTATATAGGATAAGGCAGTGACTATACACTCAATGTAATCAGGTCGAAGCCCTCTATTGGCTCATCCGGAAAAATTTACTCCATGTGTAATATTCAGGTTTAGTTACCATGGAAACTCTCATAACAATAAAGTAAACAATCGATTTGTGCATGATTGTAGTCGTCGTCGTGGAGATTTGAAATAACCACTTTGATTGTTGAAACAATGTAATACATCCTTGGAAATATGTTTTACAAAAACATTATATAAAATTTCAAACTCGCATATCTCCGTTACTATAGAAGATACAGCAGTGATTTTACACTCAATGTAATCAGGTCGAAGCTCTCTATTAGCTCATCCGGAAAAATTTACTCCATGTGTAATATTCAGGTTTAGTTACCATGGAAACTCTCATAACAATAAAGTAAACAATCGATTTGTGCATGATTGTAGTCGTCGTCGTGGAGATTTGAAATAACCACATTGATTGTTGAAACAAAGTAATAAATCCTTGGAAACATGTTTTACAAAAACATTATATAAAATTTCAAACTCGCATATCTCCGTTACTATAGAAGATACAGCAGTGATTTTACACTCAATGTAATCAGGTCGAAGCTCTCTATTAGCTCATCCGGAAAAATTTACTCCATGTGTAATATTCAGGTTTAGTTACCATGGAAACTCTCATAACAATAAAGTAAACAATCGATTTGTGCATGATTGTAGTCGTCGTCGTGGAGATTTGAAATAACCACATTGATTGTTGAAACAAAGTAATAAATCCTTGGAAACATGTTTTACAAAAACATTATATAAAATTTCAAACTCGCATATCTCCGTTACTATAGAAGATACAGCAGTGATTTTACACTCAATGTAATCAGGTCGAAGCTCTCTATTAGCTCATCCGGAAAAATTTAATCCATGTGTAATATTCATGCTTAGTTACCATGGAAACTCTCATAACAATAAAGTAAACAATCGATTTGTGCATGATTGTAGTCGTCGTCGTGGAGATTTGAAATAACCACTTTGATTGTTGAAACAATGTAATACATCCTTGGAAATATGTTTTACAAAAACATTATATAAAATTTCAAACTCGCATATCTCCGTTACTATAGAACATACTGCAGTGATTATACACTCAATGTAATCAGGTCGAAGCCCTGTGTTGGCTCATCCGGAAAAATTTACTCCATGTGTAATATTCATGCTTAGTTACCATGGAATCTCTCATAACAATAAAGTAAACAATCGGTTTGTGCATGATTGTAGTCGTCGTCGTGGAGATTTGAAATAACCACTTTGATTGTTGAAACAATGTAATACATCCTTGGAAATATGTTTTACAAAAACATTATATAAAATTTCAAACTCGCATATCTCCGTTACTATAGAAGATACAGCAGTGATTTTACACTCAATGTAATCAGGTCGAAGCTCTCTATTAGCTCATCCGGAAAAATTTAATCCATGTGTAATATTCATGCTTAGTTACCATGGAAACTCTCATAACAATAAAGTAAACAATCGATTTGTGCATGATTGTAGTCGTCGTCGTGGAGATTTGAAATAACCACTTTGATTGTTGAAACAATGTAATACATCCTTGGAAACATGTTTTACAAAAACATTATATAAAATTTGAAACTCGCATATCTCCGTTACTATAAAGGATAAGGCAGTGACTATACACTCAATGTAATCAGGTCGAAGCCCTCTATTGGCTCATCCGGAAAAATTTACTCCATGTGTAATATTCAGGTTTAGTTACCATGGAAACTCTCATAACAATAAAGTAAACAATCGATTTGTGCATGATTGTAGTCGTCGTCGTGGAGATTTGAAATAACCACATTGATTGTTGAAACAAAGTAATAAATCCTTGGAAACATGTTTTACAAAAACATTATATAAAATTTCAAACTCGCATATCTCCGTTACTATAGAAGATACAGCAGTGATTTTACACTCAATGTAATCAGGTCGAAGCTCTCTATTAGCTCATCCGGAAAAATTTACTCCATGTGTAATATTCAGGTTTAGTTACCATGGAAACTCTCATAACAATAAAGTAAACAATCGATTTGTGCATGATTGTAGTCGTCGTCGTGGAGATTTGAAATAACCACATTGATTGTTGAAACAAAGTAATAAATCCTTGGAAACATGTTTTACAAAAACATTATATAAAATTTCAAACTCGCATATCTCCGTTACTATAGAAGATACAGCAGTGATTTTACACTCAATGTAATCAGGTCGAAGCTCTCTATTAGCTCATCCGGAAAAATTTAATCCATGTGTAATATTCATGCTTAGTTACCATGGAAACTCTCATAACAATAAAGTAAACAATCGATTTGTGCATGATTGTAGTCGTCGTCGTGGAGATTTGAAATAACCACTTTGATTGTTGAAACAATGTAATACATCCTTGGAAATATGTTTTACAAAAACATTATATAAAATTTCAAACTCGCATATCTCCGTTACTATAGAACATACTGCAGTGATTATACACTCAATGTAATCAGGTCGAAGCCCTGTGTTGGCTCATCCGGAAAAATTTACTCCATGTGTAATATTCATGCTTAGTTACCATGGAATCTCTCATAACAATAAAGTAAACAATCGGTTTGTGCATGATTGTAGTCGTCGTCGTGGAGATTTGAAATAACCACTTTGATTGTTGAAACAATGTAATACATCCTTGGAAATATGTTTTACAAAAACATTATATAAAATTTCAAACTCGCATATCTCCGTTACTATAGAAGATACAGCAGTGATTTTACACTCAATGTAATCAGGTCGAAGCTCTCTATTAGCTCATCCGGAAAAATTTAATCCATGTGTAATATTCATGCTTAGTTACCATGGAAACTCTCATAACAATAAAGTAAACAATCGATTTGTGCATGATTGTAGTCGTCGTCGTGGAGATTTGAAATAACCACTTTGATTGTTGAAACAATGTAATACATCCTTGGAAACATGTTTTACAAAAACATTATATAAAATTTGAAACTCGCATATCTCCGTTACTATAAAGGATAAGGCAGTGACTATACACTCAATGTAATCAGGTCGAAGCCCTCTATTGGCTCATCCGGAAAAATTTATTCCATGTGTAATATTCAGGTTTAGTTACCATGGAAACTCTCATAACAATAAAGTAAACAATCGATTTGTGCATGATTGTAGTCGTCGTCGTGGAGATTTGAAATAACCACATTGATTGTTGAAACAAAGTAATAAATCCTTGGAAACATGTTTTACAAAAACATTATATAAAATTTCAAACTCGCATATCTCCGTTACTATAGAAGATACAGCAGTGATTTTACACTCAATGTAATCAGGTCGAAGCTCTCTATTAGCTCATCCGGAAACATTTACTCCATGTGTAATATTCAGGTTTAGTTACCATGGAAACTCTCATAACAATAAAGTAAACAATCGATTTGTGCATGATTGTAGTCGTCGTCGTGGAGATTTGAAATAACCACATTGATTGTTGAAACAAAGTAATAAATCCTTGGAAACATGTTTTACAAAAACATTATATAAAATTTCAAACTCGCATATCTCCGTTACTATAGAAGATACAGCAGTGATTTTACACTCAATGTAATCAGGTCGAAGCTCTCTATTAGCTCATCCGGAAAAATTTAATCCATGTGTAATATTCATGCTTAGTTACCATGGAAACTCTCATAACAATAAAGTAAACAATCGATTTGTGCATGAATGTAGTCGTCGTCGTGGAGATTTGAAATAACCACTTTGATTGTTGAAACAATGTAATACATCCTTGGAAACATGTTTTACAAAAACATTATATAAAATTTGAAACTCGCATATCTCCGTTACTATAAAGGATAAGGCAGTGACTATACACTCAATGTAATCAGGTCGAAGCCCTCTATTGGCTCATCCGGAAAAATTTACTCCATGTGTAATATTCAGGTTTAGTTACCATGGAAACTCTCATAACAATAAAGTAAACAATCGATTTGTGCATGATTGTAGTCGTCGTCGTGGAGATTTGAAATAACCACTTTGATTGTTGAAACAATGTAATACATCCTTGGAAATATGTTTTACAAAAACATTATATAAAATTTCAAACTCGCATATCTCCGTTACTATAAAGGATAAGGCAGTGATTATACACTCAATGTAATCAGGTCGAAGCCCTCTATTGGCTCATCCGGAAAAATTTACTCCATGTGTAATATTCATGCTTAGTTACCATGGAAACTCTCATAACAATAAAGTAAACAATCGATTTGTGCATGAATGTAGTCGTCGTCGTGGAGATTTGAAATAACCACTTTGATTGTTGAAACAATGTAATACATCCTTGGAAACATGTTTTACAAAAACATTATATAAAATTTCAAACTCGCATATCTCCGTTACTATATAGGATAAGGCAGTGACTATACACTCAATGTAATCAGGTCGAAGCCCTCTATTGGCTCATCCGGAAAAATTTACTCCATGTGTAATATTCAGGTTTAGTTACCATGGAAACTCTCATAACAATAAAGTAAACAATCGATTTGTGCATGATTGTAGTCGTCGTCGTGGAGATTTGAAATAACCACTTTGATTGTTGAAACAATGTAATACATCCTTGGAAATATGTTTTACAAAAACATTATATAAAATTTCAAACTCGCATATCTCCGTTACTATAGAACATACTGCAGTGATTATACACTCAATGTAATCAGGTCGAAGCCCTCTGTTGGCTCATCCGGAAAAATTTACTCCATGTGTAATATTCATGCTTAGTTACCATGGAAACTCTCATAACAATAAAGTAAACAATCGATTTGTGCATGAATGTAGTCGTCGTCGTGGAGATTTGAAATAACCACTTTGATTGTTGAAACAATGTAATACATCCTTGGAAATATGTTTTACAAAAACATTATATAAAATTTCAAACTCGCATATCTCCGTTACTATAGAACATACTGCAGTGATTATACACTCAATGTAATCAGGTCGAAGCCCTCTGTTGGCTCATCCGGAAAAATTTACTCCATGTGTAATATTCATGCTTAGTTACCATGGAAACTCTCATAACAATAAAGTAAACAATCGATTTGTGCATGATTGTAGTCGTCGTCGTGGAGATTTGAAATAACCACTTTGATTGTTGAAACAATGTAATACATCCTTGGAAACATGTTTTACAAAAACATTATATGAAATTTCAAACTCGCATATCTCCGTTACTATAAAGGATAAGGCAGTGACTATACACTCAATGTAATCAGGTCGAAGCCCTCTATTGGCTCATCGGGAAAAATTTACTCCATGTGTAATATTCAGGTTTAGTTACCATGGAAACTCTCATAACAATAAAGTAAACAATCGATTTGTGCATGATTGTAGTCGTCGTCGTGGATATTTGAAATAACCACTTTGATTGTTGAAACAAAGTAATACATCCTTGGAAACATGTTTTACAAAAACATTATATAAAATTTCAAACTCGCATATCTCCGTTACTATAGAACATACTGCAGTGATTATACACTCAATGTAATCAGGTCGAAGCCCTCTGTTGGCTCATCCGGAAAAATTTACTCCATGTGTAATATTCATGCTTAGTTACCATGGAAACTCTCATAACAATAAAGTAAACAATCGATTTGTGCATGATTGTAGTCGTCGTCGTGGAGATTTGAAATAACCACTTTGATTGTTGAAACAAAGTAATACATCCTTGGAAACATGTTTTACAAAAACATTATATAAAATTTCAAACTCGCATATCTCCGTTACTATAGAACATACTGCAGTGATTATACACTCAATGTAATCAGGTCGAAGCCCTCTGTTGGCTCATCCGGAAAAATTTACTCCATGTGTAACATTCATGCTTAGTTACCATGGAAACTCTCATAACAATAAAGTAAACAATCGATTTGTGCATGATTGTAGTCGTCGTCGTGGAGATTTGAAATAACCACTTTGATTGTTGAAACAATGTAATACATCCTTGGAAATATGTTTTACAAAAACATTATATAAAATTTCAAACTCGCATATCTCCGTTACTATAGAACATACTGCAGTGATTATACACTCAATGTAATCAGGTCGAAGCCCTGTGTTGGCTCATCCGGAAAAATTTACTCCATGTGTAATATTCATGCTTAGTTACCATGGAATCTCTCATAACAATAAAGTAAACAATCGGTTTGTGCATGATTGTAGTCGTCGTCGTGGAGATTTGAAATAACCACTTTGATTGTTGAAACAATGTAATACATCCTTGGAAATATGTTTTACAAAAACATTATATAAAATTTCAAACTCGCATATCTCCGTTACTATAGAAGATACAGCAGTGATTTTACACTCAATGTAATCAGGTCGAAGCTCTCTATTAGCTCATCCGGAAAAATTTAATCCATGTGTAATATTCATGCTTAGTTACCATGGAAACTCTCATAACAATAAAGTAAACAATCGATTTGTGCATGATTGTAGTCGTCGTCGTGGAGATTTGAAATAACCACTTTGATTGTTGAAACAATGTAATACATCCTTGGAAACATGTTTTACAAAAACATTATATAAAATTTGAAACTCGCATATCTCCGTTACTATAAAGGATAAGGCAGTGACTATACACTCAATGTAATCAGGTCGAAGCCCTCTATTGGCTCATCCGGAAAAATTTACTCCATGTGTAATATTCAGGTTTAGTTACCATGGAAACTCTCATAACAATAAAGTAAACAATCGATTTGTGCATGATTGTAGTCGTCGTCGTGGAGATTTGAAATAACCACTTTGATTGTTGAAACAATGTAATACATCCTTGGAAATATGTTTTACAAAAACATTATATAAAATTTCAAACTCGCATATCTCCGTTACTATAAAGGATAAGGCAGTGATTATACACTCAATGTAATCAGGTCGAAGCCCTCTATTGGCTCATCCGGAAAAATTTACTCCATGTGTAATATTCATGCTTAGTTACCATGGAAACTCTCATAACAATAAAGTAAACAATCGATTTGTGCATGAATGTAGTCGTCGTCGTGGAGATTTGAAATAACCACTTTGATTGTTGAAACAATGTAATACATCCTTGGAAACATGTTTTACAAAAACATTATATAAAATTTCAAACTCGCATATCTCCGTTACTATATAGGATAAGGCAGTGACTATACACTCAATGTAATCAGGTCGAAGCCCTCTATTGGCTCATCCGGAAAAATTTACTCCATGTGTAATATTCAGGTTTAGTTACCATGGAAACTCTCATAACAATAAAGTAAACAATCGATTTGTGCATGATTGTAGTCGTCGTCGTGGAGATTTGAAATAACCACTTTGATTGTTGAAACAATGTAATACATCCTTGGAAATATGTTTTACAAAAACATTATATAAAATTTCAAACTCGCATATCTCCGTTACTATAGAACATACTGCAGTGATTATACACTCAATGTAATCAGGTCGAAGCCCTCTGTTGGCTCATCCGGAAAAATTTACTCCATGTGTAATATTCATGCTTAGTTACCATGGAAACTCTCATAACAATAAAGTAAACAATCGATTTGTGCATGAATGTAGTCGTCGTCGTGGAGATTTGAAATAACCACTTTGATTGTTGAAACAATGTAATACA